>NC_069499.1:254735704-255448204 GCF_027579735.1 Bombina bombina | reverse complement strand
TGTGGTTAAACTGCAGCACTTCCAAAGGATTGAAATGCCATAAAAAAGGAAGACAAAAATCTCCTGACTTGCAAATTTTTTACACACAGCAAACTCTAATTAGCGAGAATGGTGGCCAATATTTACTTGTACCTTCAGCATACTTGCTTTGCTTTTTTGTAATTAATTTATTACTCCATCCGCAGCCTCCCTTTTCTTTCTCCTCATCCTCAATACCCATCTACATTGCTCCCTTTTATTAATAAACTGTTATTTAAAATATATCCTTCTTTGTGTGGCTATCTATTTCTGTTATTCTATCATAGTTGCAATTGCATTAGATCAATCTGCCTCAGTTTGCTTATGCAGTAACCCCTGTTCCTACCCACGTGATGGCTAAGCCCTGTCCTGTCTCCAAATTACTTGTGCATTCCAGAGTACAAAACTGTGCATTTCTGTTTTGCCTTTAAATTGCTGATCATGATACTGTCAAACCCTGTTCTTCTTATAAGTGACCTATCCCATTTTCAGACTAAAGATTTCCAATTTCTATCCAGTCTATATCCTGCCCCTGCCACTGTCCTTGGCTCATCCATACAATTTCTACTTCTATACCACATCTGTTTCACTTATTTATTGTGGTCTACGAATACTAGCTGATAGATCTATAGACTTAGAGAGCTTGTTTATGAACACCTTACTCCTACATCTATAATGCCAATGGTTCGGTTTTGCATAGATATACTAATTCTGACTCTCTGAGTGTGTCGCTGGTCCAAATTTGTAGCTTAAATCATTAAAGGGATATTAAATGCTAAAAGGGCTAGATTACAAGTGGCGTGCTTTTTAGCGGTCCTGCTCGAGTGTAAACATTGCTATAAGTAATTTTTTGCATCTGCGAGTTAGCTTGCGTATTGCAAGTTGAAAGTAAAACTTTTGCGCGCAGGAAACCTGACGTATTGCAACCACACTAACTTTTTCTCCCCATAGACTTTAATGGAGAGCGCAGAAGAAAAAAACTAATACCGCTCACGTGCTTACCCAACAGGAGTTAATATTTCCCTTGCCAATATTCTTCACATACAGGATGTTATTTTAATTTAAAAATAAGTTAGCTTAACCCCTTCACCCAAGAGGACATGCATAAAAATTAGGCGGTACTTTGGCTATTGTGCCAAACAATGTATATATATTTATATGTCTTCAGGAAGCTCCAGCAGTCTTGGCTGTAACTTAAGTTGTAGTTCCTGAGCTCCAGGCATCTGCCCGCACATGGAACCATAGCACGATCGGTGCTCTATTTCCATATGAGGGCAAATGCCAGATCGTTACAGACGGTGACACTGTATGTGTCACCTTCTGTAACGATCATCTGCTGGTGCTGGTCGGAGGTGTGGGAGGGAACCTGGGAGGCGTTGGAAGTGGGAGGGCCCTACAATAAAAAAAGTAAAAATAAAGAGAGAGGGCGGGAAGAGGCACCACGCTACATAAAAAAGGTGGGATGGAGATGTGGAGGGCCCTATCTAAAGATTGCGGGAGGGGGGGGGACCACTACAGTACTCAAAATTAAAAATAATAATAATTATTATTTTTTTAATTTAAAAAAGTGTTTTATAGGTACTGGCAGACAGCTGCCAGTACCTTAGAAGGCAGACAATAGTTAGAGCGGGTGGGGGGGGGGGGTTAAAGAGCTGTTTGGGAGGGATCAGGGAGGTTGGAGGGTAAGAGGGGATCCTACACAGCAGCAAATATAAAAATATATAAAATATTTAATAATAAAAAAAAGGCCTTATCTCTTCATACTGGCAGACTGTCTGCCAGTACCTAAGATGGGATAACAGTGGGGGTGAGGGAGGGAAGAGAGCTGTTTGGGAGGGATCAGGGGGTGGGAAGTGTCAGATGGGAGGGTAATCTCTACACTAAAGCTAAAATTAACCTTACAAGCTACCTGATTAACTCATTCACTGTCAGGAATAATAGTGTGGTGGCCAGCTGCAATTAGAGGCCTTCTAATTACCAAAAAGCAATGGCAATGCCATATATGTCTGCTATTTCTGAACAAAGTGGATCCCAGGGAAACTTTTACAACCATTTATGCCATGATTGCAAAAGCAGTATGTAAATAATTTTAGTGAGAAACCCAAAGTTTGTCAAAAGGTTAACAATTTTTTTTATCGCATTTGGCAGGGAAATGGAGGCATGAAATATACCAAAATGGGCCTAAATCAATACCTTGGGTTGTCTACTTAATTTTTATATATATATATATATTTTATATATATATATATACATTAGTGGTTCAAGTGAACAGAGGCACTCTCCGTGTAACAAAAAATTAGTGCTTTATTTCAATCCCATTTGAGTAAACGTTTTCGGGCTGTGATGTCCGTCATCAGACTCCTGTGAGAGAATAGTGAGTGCTGGTATTCTGGATTGATATATATATATATATATATATATATATATATATTGAGCCAAGAAAAAGTAAAATATGAAGGGCGCTCAGTGTGAAGAAGAGTGTATGCTAACAGAAACTGGGTGGTATAAACTCAGCCGAGAATATTGTCAATAATCGCAATAAGAACAAAAGATAGTGGGTACAATGTATCAAGTTGTGTAAAAAGTGTTCCCACAGTTGATAATAACCAGATGATTAATGGTCAGAGGGGTCTAATTGTAGTCGCTACAAATTATTACAATATACAATATTGGACTACAATTCATATATGGAGCACACAATAATAAACCATAAACAATAATCAATAAACAGTCAAAAATAGAATATTGTGCAAAAGACCCCAAGTGATAAAAATACAAATGAAATACGCAAAGTACAAATATTAGACAAACAAATAGTGATAAAATAACAGTCCTTATATGATACTAGGTGGAAGTGGTGAGAGTCCCAAAGCTGTGTGGCACACTGTCCCCTCAGGGGATTCTACTTACTCTCCTTAACCTCAATCGGTATGAGGTAAGTGTCGCACAGGGTAAGTAGAATGAGCTCCCTCGTGGTATCAGGTGTCCACCGGCTTGTAAATGTCTCCCGGCACCTCCGCTCACATATCATAAATGCCAAGATCTCACTTCTATGTATTCTGATTGCATCAATATCCAACCAGTTTCTGCAGTGCTGGTTCCCTTCACTGGTGTTTTTTTTAAGAGAAGGTGGGAATATTACAGCCAATCAGAGCCTTGAACCTAAATGTATTGATCACTCCTCACAGTGCTTCTGATTTTTCATATCAGTTGTACCAAAGCTTAGGAAATTAGGATATCTAGCCTGGGCTGTCCAGAACGAACCTCCCAATGGTCTTTTGGCACAGGCCGACTCCGGCTCTATAGAGACCGACTCCCTGTATTTCATTCATTCATTCATTTCATTTGTATTTTTATCACTTGGGGTCTTTTGCACAATATTCTATTTTTGACTGTTTATTGATTATTGTTTATGGTTTATTATTGTGTGCTCCATATATGAATTGTAGTCCAATATTGTATATTGTAATAATTTGTAGCGACTACAATTAGACCCCTCTGACCATTAATCATCTGGTTATTATCAACTGTGGGAACACTTTTTACACAACTTGATACATTGTACCCACTATCTTTTGTTCTTATTGCGATTATTGACAATATTCTCGGCTGAGTTTATACCACCCAGTTTCTGTTAGCATACACTCTTCTTCACACTGAGCGCCCTTCATATTTTACTTTTTCTTGGCTCAATATTTTTTCTGTATTAGGATTGTGGGGTTTGGGGATCCCACAGTCTTAATAGGTAATTTGGGGCAGCATAGTGTAACACTAGCATTCTTTCTTTAATAGGAATTTTCTGAGACTTACACCTAATTTGCGCTGATATCACAAACCCATTCTTTGTTACATATATATATATATATATATATATATATATATATATATATATATATATATATATAGTTTTGACAGGTAAATAAAAAAAACTAGGCTCTATTTCTGTTTAAATAGAGTGATAGTAAAAATGCTAAAAATTCTTCTTTATTCTGGGCAAGTTTTCCTCTGAAAGTCACGGTAGTAGGTAGTAAGGCGCGTTATTGAAATATTAAATATTAAAAAGTATTAATAATATTTAATAAAAATAATTATAGATGTACTAAAAAAATCGACAATCCATAGAATATTTTTTTGTATCTATATTTCTTTATAATTATTAATATTTTTTAATATTTTATATGTAATATTTTAATAACTCTAACCCCACAACACATCATAATTTTAAAAATACCCAGCATGTTATGCATATTTTTCATCCCTATGTTCTTCACGTACAATATATACTCAGGAATGGACTGCACTCACAGACTGGACTGGGTACACATCCTAAGCTCCACAGCCCTGAACATTGACAGACAGCTGCAAAGTTCCCAGCAACCCAGGCAGTTAACCCCAGAGCAGCCTGGGTGATAGGCCCGCAGGGAAGCATTACAAACATTATCAACACAACACACAGAAAACCTGGCACTCGCCAACAGATTCACAGTAATGTTTAAAAGCAAAACTGGGAGAAGTCAGTTAATGTTAATGTAAAATATATAGCTATAGGAATAGGTATAGGTAAATATAGATATATATATAGAAATTATTATTAAAAATAAAAATAACATTGTTCTGTATATGAAGAACATTGGAATGTGAAATATTTACAGTAAATACACAGTAAAACACATTATTAACCTTTTAAGGCCCTTATGGTGTTTTATTCCGTCCTAACCGCGCTGGGCTTTAGCGCCGTTAGGACGGAATAAAACGTCCTAGCTGCTTGGCTATCCTGAAGCCAACAGCGCTTCTTGGATCTGATCGCAGTCTGGAGGGGCACGATCGTGGGATTTCAATTTGTCTACATCGGAACGTTGTTCCGTTGTAGACAAATTGACCCTGTCACGAAAGGGTTAAATATTATTATAGAATTATTATTTAGACACATATATATTATAGCCCTTTGTAGTCAAATACATTGCCATATACAATATAGCTTTGAACCCTTATCAACATTTTTATGAATATTTATATTAATATAATTTTTTTATCAGTGTTTAAATGAGTGTAACAGTTTATTTCATTGTATTTATACTATGTTTGCTGCAACTTTTATTTTAACCCTAACCCTTTACGCAAGGTCTTCAGTCACACATCGCTAACCCGAAGCAAGTTAAATTCAATTGCACTTGAGTAATCGTATTTACCTTTAACTTGTAATATGTGCACAACTTACATCACGCACGCTAACGTTAGCACTCCACTTGTAATCTAGCCCCAAATACATTTCATGCATCTCCCTCTAATTAAGGGTACTGTTATTTTGGAACCTAGGTTTCACTGAAGATATATAGAGAGTTTCTGCACATGTGCAAACAGGTCAGCACTGGAATGTGGTCAAAGATAGTTTTCAAAATTGCAGTATGACTAAATGGAGATAGGGAATAACCTCAATACTATGCTTACAAAAAAAGTATTTAACATTTAATGTTCCTTTAAGGGGAGAGTCTTATTTTAGTGTGATCTTTTTGTGATAGGGGGTTTATTTTAGGGATGGATACTTTAGGAGCCTAGGTTTAATTTCATGGGGGCATTTTTACCCATAAGGTTATCTTGACCTGGGAAATGCTTGTGCAATGCCGCCCCCTGCTAACTGACTGCCAGTCAGCTGCTAGTAGGGGCTATCAATCAAACTGATCAGATTGGGATGAATTCAATCTGCCATCTTTTAGGTGGTGGAGATGTTAAGGAGCAGCGGTCTTATGACTGCTGCTTCTTAACTTTAGTTTCAGGCGAGCCGGAAATGATTGGCCTCCGAAGCTGCATCCGCTTCTTGATAAATTAAGCCTTTTTATGAAAGTTATAGAGAATCAGGGAGCAGGGACAGTAAACTTGAATTAGGGAACAGGAGCATTGCATAGGAAAAGGGAAGCAAGAACAGAAGACCTAGAGTCACTAAGGGCCCGATGAGCTAAACTTCACCAGATCAGATGTGTTGTTTCTCAGCAACCCTCGCAGGGGCTGCTCTGGTGGAATTATCATAAAAGAGACAGTCCATGTTTGTGGCGAGATGTCTCCTATTGAAAGTAATGGAGCCCGCTGGAAAGGTACATTTCGCTCAGTAGAGTGAAGTTAGCAGTGAGCAGGAGGGCACTTTAAAAAGTAAATCCTGCAGCCAATATAAATCACATTATGCTGCTTTCTGAGTATAGCATGTTACAACCGCCTATATTTTCGTATGCATGTGTTTTTCTATTAGGGTCATAAGTATTTTGAGTGTTTTGAGAAAAGCACGCCCCCTATAAGTTTGAAAGAAAAAACAGTGAGATCTGTAGAGTGAAAATCTTTTCAGTATTATGTTGGGATTAGAGAGATGATTTCAAATACACTTATGGACTGCCCATGTTCAGCCCATTTTGTGAAAAAGCAACCCTTATGCCTTAAAAGTACAAATTTCTGAGTGTATTTTGCAGTGTATTTAAATTACGATTGACACTGTACATAGTTATTACAATTTATTCCTGTGTAATTTACATACAAATTTTATGTTTTTGATAAAATTACAATTTTTGATGCACCTTAATGGGCCATTATACACTCATTTTTTCTTTGCATAAATGTTTTGTAGATGATCTATTTATAAAGCCCATGAAGTTTGTTTTTTTTAAAAATTGTATAATTTTGCTTATTTTTAAATAACATTGCTCTGATTTTCAGACTCCTAACCAAGCCCCAAAGTTTTATGAGAATACCGTCAGCTACCTTCTCCAGCTTGCTCCTGTTTGTGTAAAGGGTCTTTTCATATGCAAAAGAAGGGGGAGGGGGTAGGGTCTTATTTCCCACTTGCAGTGGGCTTTCCAATTGCCTTTTCAACAGAGCTATACTGAAAGCTTCTAAGTACGTTTTTAAACAGTTTTATACTGGATTTTATATCAGTATCTGTGCATCTTATTCTTTATAGTAGTGTCTATTACATGCAGTTATATAAAAATGAGTGTATACTGTCCCTTTAACAATACAATTCTTTCCTACGTTCAATTATTTGTTTTGTAAGGTTTTTAAAATACAAATTTGAATGTGCATTTGTAATTAATTCATCTCCTCCCCATACAGAAATGCAGTATATGCCCCTTAGCAAGATACCCTGTTTTCAGGGTAAAAAGAGCATTCTTAAATAATCTCGAGACATTTAGCTCATTGGGCCCTAAGAATTTTATTATTATTATTTTTTCGAAATGGCTCAGCTTTGAAGAGCAACGTTTACTAATGCTCATGCACCACACCTCACTGTTTCAGCCTGCTTTGTTTTACATATTTACTGCCCCCTGATTTATTTGCAGTGATCCAGTTACCTCCTTCACTGTATTTTTCCTGCTGTGTTTCCCAATGACCCTCCAAAACCGTCCTAAATTCATTATTTTTTTTCTACGCTGCCTAGTTTCACATGGAATCTGATCATTCACCTGTGCTCTCCTTTCATTCACTTGCAATGTGCTTGTGCTTTTATTCTTTCTCACCTGAGCATACACATGTGTATACTATCTGTGCTATATCATTCATAAACCCTCTCTCAGTTTCTCCATTCTCCATTCCCCATCATTATTTTTTCCTCTTCTACTCCATTAACTCTTATTTCAGTTTCTTTCTTTGTGATCCTACACTATCTTTCTCAGCTTAATTTAATCATGAATTTTCAGATTCTTTATCCTCTCATTTCCGCAAATTGTTAACTAATCTTTAATCTCTTGCTAAATAAGTCACATTCCGAGCTGCTTTCACTTGCACTCTGCACTCCGTCTTTCACATTCTACTGTTCTTTATTCTCTCACAATCTCCCTCATCCTCTCTTTTTCTTACCTGCAGCGCTGGCCTCATCCTTCCTCTCTGACTGGCTGAGTAGTTTTGTTTTATTCCCCTCTTCTCACTTTGCTTGATGCAAATCCCTCCCTTTGTTCTCAGACCTATAATTCTGAATCATTTGCGAGGGAGTTGATAGACATTGATCAACGCAAGTAGTGTTTAATAAAAAAAAAGTAATTGTTATTATATTAAAAGAAGATATTTAAGAACCACAAAAATTATTTGTCTGCATAAGGACGTGCTCAGAAATGGCTTGAATCTAAAATACAGCTCTCTAATGAATATTTATGATACATATATCTTACAAGAAGATCAAAAGATCATTTTGAAATGCTGGAGGGAAAAAATGGTTTAAATATAAATATATATATATATATATATATATATATATATATAAAGGGAGTGCAGAATTATTAGGCAAGTTGTATTTTTGAGGATTAATTTTATTATTGAACAACAACCATGTTCTCAATGAACCCAAAAAACTAATTAATATCAAAGCTGAATAGTTTTGGAAGTAGTTTTTAGTTTGTTTTTAGTTATAGCTATTTTAGGGGGATATCTGTGTGTGCAGGTGACTATTACTGTGCATAATTATTAGGCAACTTAACAAAAAACAAATATATACCCATTTCAATTATTTATTTTTACCAGTGAAACCAATATAACATCTCAACATTCACAAATATACATTTCTGACATTCAAAAACAAAACAAAAACAAATCAGTGACCAATATAGCCACCTTTCTTTGCAAGGACACTCAAAAGCCTGCCATCCATGGATTCTGTCAGTGTTTTGATCTGTTCACCATCAACATTGCGTGCAGCAGCAACCACAGCCTCCCAGACACTGTTCAGAGAGGTGTACTGTTTTCCCTCCTTGTAAATCTCACATTTGATGATGGACCACAGGTTCTCAATGGGGTTCAGATCAGGTGAACAAGGAGGCCATGTCATTAGATTTTCTTCTTTTATACCCTTTCTTGCCAGCCACGCTGTGGAGTACTTGGACGTGTGTGATGGAGCATTGTCCTGCATGAAAATCATGTTTTTCTTGAAGGATGCAGACTTCTTCCTGTACCACTGCTTGAAGAAGGTGTCTTCCAGAAACTGGCAGTAGGACTGGGAGTTGAGCTTGACTCCATCCTCAACCCGAAAATGCCCCACAAGCTCATCTTTGATGATACCAGCCCAAACCAGTACTCCACCTCCACCTTGCTGGCATCTGAGTCGGACTGGAGCTCTCTGCCCTTTACCAATCCAGCCACGGGCCCATCCATCTGGCCCATCAAGACTCACTCTCATTTCATCAGTCCATAAAACCTTAGAAAAATCAGTCTTGAGATATTTCTTGGCCCAGTCTTGACGTTTCAGCTTGTGTGTCTTGTTCAGTGGTGGTCGTCTTTCAGCCTTTCTTACCTTGGCCATGTCTCTGAGTATTGCACACCTTGGGCTTTTGGGCACCCCAGTGATGTTGTAGCTCTGAAATATGGCCAAACTGGTGGCAAGTGGCATCTTGGCAGCTGCACGCTTGACTTTTCTCAGTTCATGGGCAGTTATTTTGCGCCCTGGTTTTTCCACACGCTTCTTGCGACCCTGTTGACTATTTTGAATAAAACACTTGATTGTTCGATGATCACGCTTCAGAAGCTTTGCAATTTTAAGAGTGCTGCATCCCTCTGCAAGATATTTCACTATTTTTGACTTTTCTGAGCCTGTCAAGTCCTTCTTTTGACCCATTTTGCCAAAGGAAAGGAAGTTGCCTAATAATTATGCACACCTGATATAGGGTGTTGATGTCATTAGACCACACCCCTTCTCATTACAGAGATGCACATCACCTAGTATGCTTAATTGGTAGTAGGCTTTCGAGCCTATACAGCTTGGAATAAGACAACATGCATAAAGAGGATGATGTGGTCAAAATACTAATTTGCCTAATAATTCTGCACTTCCTGTATATATATATATATATATATATATATATATATACACACACTATTTCAGCAGTTAAGTATGCCACCTTTGGGACATCAAGCCAGGTGCTTCTGGTGTATACAGTATCCGAAAAAAAGCTCTGTAAAATAGTTCATTGTGATGTTTCCAAGTATGTTATAAATCCCCCTCCTCAGACAAGTGTTTTCATGACAAGCATGACTTATATAGTGTAAATGTATCCCCCCCAATTGTGTTCTAGTGCAAAAAAGCCCACAAAATCAATCGTGGGGCATAAAATATGATGTCATCATTGTGGCCATATTACTATGGCGAGTGCTGATGACATTGTGCATGTGATGTATCGTTGCCATAGGGACTTATACAAAATGTGATGTGTATCAATATCTGTGTGTTAGTTGCTATGGAAATATACAAAATGTGTCAAGTTAAAAGGTTACAATGTGTTATTCAATATTGTGTCCAAAACAAACAATATATTATTACTATCACTCAAACTTAAATGGACAAAATAGGAAAGATGCATATAAATACATTCTGGATAATTTAAAGGACCAAATATATATATTTTGAGACAAGTAAGGCCAGTAAGGCAGTTGTTGTAAAACAGTTGTTGTGTTCTGTGATGTACCTGGGATAATCATATTTATGAAATAAAAATAAAGATAAAAATAAAGAATAAAAATTGAAAATAAAAAATACTAAGGACTAGAATATGAGTGGAGAGCAATATCGCGCTTACGCTAGCGAGATATATGCGCTCCACTTAGTAATACCAGGGCTAGGAAATGTTTGCATTACATGGAAGCCAAGCGCTCACAAGAGCGTGCTTCCATAGGCTCAAATGGGAGCCTCGTTTTCATGACGGCAGTCACAAGCAAACCACCTAGCGCAGGGGGCAAATTGTGCAGCGTTGGACAGCAATAAGAAAATATATACTGTATGTATATGCTTATATACATATATATTTATGTGTTTATATGCACATATAAACACATAAATATATATGTAAATAAGCATATACAGTCCCCCATTGACCTCTATGTAAAGGCAATTTCCGTGCCATTTTTTTCTAACAACTCCAAAGCCCTCACTTTAACCCCTTATAACTTCTTTGTGCAGATTTGCTTTTTCTTAAAAAATGGTCATTAGTGATGTCGCGAACATAAAAATTTGGGTTTCGCGAACGTCGAACACGAACTTCCACAACTGTTCACGAACGGGCGAAACGGGCGAACCGCCATAGACTTCAATAGGCAGGCGAACTTTAAAACCCACAGGGACTCTTTCTGGCCACAATAGTGATGGAAAAGTTGTTTCAAGGGGACTAACACCTGGACTGTGGCATGCCGGAGGGGGATCCATGGCAAAACTCCCATGGAAAATTACATAGTTGATGCAGAGTCTGGTTTTAATCCATAAAGGGCATAAATCACCTAACATTCCTAAATTGTTTGGAATAACGTGCTTTAAAACATCAGGTATGATGTTGTATCGATCAGGTAGTGTAAGGGTTACGCCCGCTTCACAGTGACAGACCAAACTCCCCGTTTAAAGGGACAGTCTACACCAGAATTTTTATTGTTTTAAAAGATAGATAATCCCTTTATTACCCATTTCCCAGTTTTGCATAACTAACACATTTATAATAATATACTTTTAACCTCTGTGATTATCTTGTATCTAAGCCTCTGCAAACTGCCCCTTTTTTCAGTTCTTTTGACAGACTTGCAGTCTAGCCAATCAGTGCCTGCTCCCAGATAACTTCTCGTGCACGAGCACAGTGTTATCTATATGAAATACGTGAACTAACACCCTCTAGTGGTGAAAAACTGTTAAAATGCAATCTGAAAGAGGTGGGTTTCAAGGTCTAAGAAATTAGCATATGAACCTCCTAGATTAAGCTTTCAACTAAGAATACCAAGAGGACAAAGCAAAATTGGTGATAAAAGTAAATTGGAAAATTGTTTAAAATTACATGCTCTATCTGAATCATGAAAGTTTATTTTGGCCTAGACTGTCCCTTTAACGCACCGCAAACAACCGCAAACAGTCCATTTGCACAACCGCAAACTCCCCATTCGCACAAGGTTGGATACCAAGCTAGCCATGTCCTGTTCCTTGTCCTCACTGATGTCATTGAAGGTCTCTTCCTCCACCCAGCCACGTACAACACCAAGGGTCCCTGAAAGGTGACAACAAGCCCCCTGGGACGCCTGCTGTGCTTGGTCTTCTACCTCCTCAAAGCCACCTTCCTCCTCTGACTCCTCTCTCTGCGTTGCCTCTCTCTGCGTTATTATAAGGTGTTTTAAATAGTACTATTCCTATCAGTTTAATCCCTGTTACGTCCCCTATCAGGGACGTGTATATGGCATCGACTTTAGGAACCGGGAGATGGAAAAAGATGCTTGGTCGGTCCCTCCTACTTCAAATTTGGGGCACTGCGCGTGCAATCTAATGTGCCACCAGATAGGAGTGGTGTGTTAAGTAGTTCTATTCTTATCAGTTTAATCCCTGTCACGTCCCCTGATAGGGGGACGTGTATATGGCATCAATTTTAGGAACCGGGAGATGGAAAAAGATGCTTGGTCGGTCCTCCTACTTCAAATTTGGGGCACTGCGCGTGCAATCTAATGTGCCACCAGATAGGAGTGGTGTGTTAAGTAGTACTATTCCTATCAGTTTAATCCCTGTTATGTGCCTTTTTTTTGGTTTGTTTTTTGAAGCCACAGTGCAGCACCAGAGGCCAGAAAAATTAGGCATGTATACATGCCTGAAAAATTAGGTATTGTTGCAGCCGCTGCTATAGCAGCGGCCAGAAAAATTGATGTTTGTTTCCCAGGCAGAAAGTGCCCTAAGACATTGCGGCTTGAACCCTAGTTGGTTGCGGATAAGTCACGCAAGTCATCCGGCATTCAGAGATAAAATACAGCAGCCCACTGTCAGTCCCTTCGGGATCCATCCCTCATTCATCTTAATAAAGGTGAGGTAATCTAGACTTTTTTGACCTAGGCGACTTCTCTTCTCAGTGTCAATACCTCCTGCTGCACTGAAGGTCCTTTCTGACAGGACACTTGAAGCGGGGCAGGCCAGAAGTTCTATCGCAAATTGGGATAGCTCAGGCCACACGTCAAGCCTGCACACCCAGTAGTCAAGGGGTTCATTGCTCCTCAGAGTGTCGATATCTGCAGTTAAGGCGAGGTAGTCTGCTACCTGTCGGTCGAGTCGTTCTCTGAGGGTGGACCCCAAAGGGCTGTGGCGATGCGTAGGACTTAAAAAGCTCCGCATGTCATCCATCAACAACACGTCTGTAAAGCGTCCTGTCCTTGCCGGCGTGGTCGTGGGAGGAGGAGGATTACTTTCACATCTTCCCCTGTTAGATTCCCGTTGTGCTGTGACATCACCCTTATACGCTGTGTAAAGCATACTTTTTAATTTATTTTGGAACTGCTGCATCCTTTCCGAGTTAATTCGGTAACATTTCAGACACTTTATGCTTATACCGGGGGTCTAGTAGCGTGGACACCCAGTACAGGTCGTTCTCCTTCAGCTTTTTTATACGAAGGTCCCTCAACAGGCACGACAGCATGAAAGACCCCATTTGCACAAGGTTGGATGCCGAGCTACTCATGTCCCGTTCATCGTCCTCAGTGATCTCACTGAAGGTATCTTCTTCCCCCCAGCCACGTACAACACCACGGGTACCAGATAGGTGACAACGAGCACCCTGGGATGCCTGTTGTGGTTGGTCTTCCTCCTCCTCCTCAAAGCCACATTCCTCCTCTGACTCCTCTACCTCACAATCCTCTTCCAGCGTTGCCGCAGGTCCAGCAAGTGATGCTGATAATGCTGTTTCTGGTGGTGATGGTGACCACAACTCTTCCTCTTCCTCTTCATGCTCATCTATGGACTGATCCAGCACTCTTCGCAGGGCATGCTCCAGGAAGAAAACAAATGGTATGATGTCGCTGATGGTGCCTTCGGTGCGACTGACTAGGTTTGTCACCTCCTCAAAAGGACGCATGAGCCTACAGGCATTGCGCATGAGCGTCCAGTAACGTGGCAAAAAATTCCCAGCTCTGCAGAGGCTGTCCTAGCACCCCGGTCATACAAATAGTCGTTAATGGCTTTTTCTTGTTGGATCAGGCGGTCGAACATTAGGAGTGTTGAATTCCAATGTGTCGGGCTGTCGCAAATCAAGCGCCTCACTGGCATTTTGTTTCGCTGCTGGAAATCTGAAAAGTGCGCCATGGCCGTGTAGGAACGCCTGAAATGGCCACACACCTTCCTGGCCTGCTTCAGGATGTCCTGTAAGCCTGGGTACTTATGCACAAAGTGGTGTACGATCAGATTACACACATGTGCCATGCACGGCACATGTGTCAACTTGCCCAAATTCAATGCCGCCACCAAATTTCTTCCCTTGTCACTAACCACTTTGCCGATCTCCAGTTGGTGCGGAGTCAGCCACTGATCCACCTGTGCGTTCAGGGCGGACAGGAGTGCTGGTCCGGTGTGACTCTCTGCTTCCAGACAAGTCAACCACAAGACGGCGTGACACTGCCGTATCCGGGATGGGGAATAGTACCTGGGGAGCTGGGGGGGTGCCGTTGATTTGGAGCAAGACGCAGCAGCAGAAGAGGACTCAGACGAGGAGGTTATGGAAGAGGATGGAGTAGGAGGAGTAGAGGAGGTGGCAGCAGGCCTGCCTTCAAGTCGTGGTGGTGTCACCAACTCTTCTGCAGAGCCACGCATTCCATGCTTGGCAGCCATCAGCAGGTTTACCCAATGCGCAGTGTAGGTGATATACCTGCCCTGACCATGCTTTGCAGACCAGGTATCAGTGGTCAGATGGACCCTTGCCCCAACACTGTGTGCCAGACATGCCATTACTTCCTTTTTCACAATCGAGTACAGGTTGGGGATTGCCTTTTGTGCAAAGAAATTTCGGCCGGGTACCTTCCACTGCGGTGTCCCAATAGCTACAAATTTTTTGAACGCCTCAGACTCCACCAGCTTGTATGGTAAAAGTTGGCAGGCTAAGAGTTCAGTCAAGCCAGCTTTCAGATGCCGGGCAAGGGGGGTGACTTTGTGACATTGGCTTCTTATGCTCAAACATGTCCTTGACAGACACCTGACTGTGGGCAGATGAGCAGGAACTGCTCAAGGTGAGACACGGAGTGGCGGATGGTTGAGAGGGGGCAATGAGGACAGCAGTGGTTGACGTGGCTGAAGATGCTGGACCAGGAAGAAGATGGCGGCTTTGAGTTTGTGTGCTGCTTGTACTCATGTGTTGATCCCATAGGCGTTTGTGATGTGCGATCATGTGCCTTTGCAAAGCAGTTGTACCTAGGTGGGTGTTGGGCTTCCCATGACTCAGTTTCTTTTGGCACAGGTTGCAAATGGCATCGCTGTTGTCAGAGGCAGACACACAAAAAAAATGCCACACTGCTGAGCTCTGCAATGACGGCATTCTGGTGGTGGCAACAGCATGCGTTGATTGGCGTGCTGTCTGGCTGAACCCCGGGTGCCGATGCATGCTGTCTGACTGTGCCACTAGCTCCTTGCGATGACCTCCCCCTCCTTCCAACTCGTCTCCTCCTCCTCTCTGTCTCCCCATCTGAACTTTCCCCCTCTTCTTCTTCTCTTCTAGCGGGCACCCACATGACATCCACGGACGTATCGTCATCATCAACCGCTTCACTTGTATGCGATAAATCAACAAAGGAAAGCAGCAGCGGGTACAACATCATCATCATCACACCGTATGTCCATGCGTGTAATGCTGCCTGACTGAGACATATCCCTGTTATCTACATCCTCTGGCAATAATGGTTGCGCATCACTATCACTCATTTCTTCCAACTGATGTGTAAATAACTCCTCTGACAGATCAAGTGAAGCCGCTGTGGTGCTAGTGTTGGTGGTGGCGGCAGGCGGGCGAGTGGTAATGTGAGAGGTGCCCGAAGATAAGCTGGAGGAGGATGGTGCGTCAAGGTTCCGAGCGGAAGCTGTAGAAGATTGGGGTGTCCTGTGTTAGCCAGTCAACTATGTCCTCAGAGTCAGAAATATTCGAGTTTGGGGTACGTGGCCTCTGAACACTGGGCATTATTCTAGGGCCAAAGGGAATCACAGCACCACGAACACGACGGACCCTGCGGGGTGGCCTGCCTCTGCCTGTCATTTTTTTTCCGATTAGTAATACTATGCGTGCAAGCTACTGTATCAACAGATATGAGTGGCACTGTGCATTGGCAGAAGTTGGCAGAGTAGACGCTGTAGGCCTGACACACACGCTTGCAGACAACTAACTGCTATTCAATCTATTACAGTCAAAATTGTATTTTGTTTTAAAATGTACACTACTGTTACACCAGATATGAGTTGCACTGGGGTGACACTGTGCCCTGGCAGGCAGGCACTGAAACGCACACGTGTGAAGGAAACTGACTGCTATTATTTAACACATTCAAAAAAGTGGTTTTTTTTTTAAATCTACACTACTGTTACACCACATATGAGTTGCACTGGGGTGACACTGTGCCCTGGCAGGCAAGCACTTAAACGCACACTGTGTGAAGGAAACTTACTGCTATTATTTAACACAGTCAAAAAAAGTGTTTTTTTTTTTTTAAATCTACACTACTGTTACACCACATATGAGTTGCACTGGGGTGACACTGTGCCCTGGCAGGCAGGCCTTAAACGCACACGTTGATGCTGTCCAGGAGGTAGGAGGGTCTGGGAGGGAGGGTCTGCTGCTGATTGGCTGGAATGTGCCTGCTGACTGTGAGGTACAGGGTCAAAGTATTACTCAATGATGACGAATAGGGGGCGGATCGAACATCGCATATGTTCGCTCCGCCGCAGCGAACGCGAACATGCTATGTTCACCCGGGAACTATTCGCCCGGCGAACAATTCGCAACATCACTAATGGTCATATAATTTATTTGATGTTACCATACTTTCCTCTTTATTTTGGGGGCAATTGGGGCATACTTTTTTTTTCATTAACCAGACGTCTGTAGAAGATTGGGTGTCCTGTGTTAGCCAGTCAACTATGTCCTCAGAGTCAGAAATGTTCGAGTTCGGGGTACGTGGCCTCTGAACACTGGGCATTATTCTAGGGCCAAAGGGAATCACAGCACCACAAACACGACGGACCCTGCGTGGGTGGCCTGCCTCTGCCTGTCATTTTTTTTTTCGATTAGTGGTACTATGCGTGCAAGCTACTGTGACAACAGATATGATGACGGACCCTGCGTGGGTGGCCTGCCTCTGCCTGTCATTTTTTTTTCGATTAGTGGTACTATGCGTGCAAGCTACTGTGACAACAGATATGAGTGGCACTGTGCATTGGCAGAAGTTGGCAGAGTAGATGCTGTAGGCCTGACACACACGCTTGCAGACAACTAACTGCTATTCAATCTATTACAGTCAAAATTGTATTTTTTTTTTAAATGTACACTACTGTTACACCAGATATGAGTTGCACTGGTGTGACACTGTGCCCTGGCAGGCAGGCACTGAAACGCACATGTGTGAAGGAAACTGACTGCTATTATTTAAACTCAGTCAAAAAAGTGTTGTTTTTTTTAAATCTACACTACTGTTACACCACATATGAGTTTGCACTGGGGTGACACTGTGCCCTGGCAGGCAGTGCACTTAAACGCACACGTGTGAAGGAAACTGACTGCTATTATTTAACACAGTGAAAAAAGTGTTGTTTTTTTTTTTTTTAAAATCTACACTACTGTTACACCACATATGAGTTGCACTGGGGGTGACACTGTGCCCTGGCAGGCAGGCACTTAAACGCACACGTGTGAAGGAAACTGACTGCTATTATTTAAAACAGTCAAAAAAGTGTTGTTTTTTTTAAATCTACACTACTGTTTACACCAGATATGAGTTGCACTGGGGTGACACTGTGCCCTGGCAGGCAGGCACTTAAACGCACACATGTGAAGGAAACTGACTGCTATTATTTAACACAGTCAAAAATGTGTTTTTTTTTTTTAAATCTACACTACTGTTACACCACATATGAGTTGCACTGGGGGTGACACTGTGCCCTGGCAGGCACTTAAACGCACATGTGTGAAGGAAACTGACTGCTATTATTTAACACAGTCAAAAAAGTGTTTTTTTTTAAATCTACACTACTGTTACACCACATATGAGTTGCACCTGGGGTGACACTGTGCCCTGGCAGGCAAGCACTTAAAACGCACACGTGTGAAGGAAACTTACTGCTATTATTTAACACAGTCAAAAAAAGTGTTTTTTTTTTTTTTAAAATCTACACTACTGTTACAGCACATATGAGTTGCACTGGGGTGACACTGTGCCCTGGCAGGCAGGCACTTAAACGCACACGTTGATGCTTGTCCAGGAGGTAGGAGGGGTCTTGGGAGGGAGGGTCTGCTGCTGATTGGCTGGAATGTGCCTGCTGACTGTGAGGTACAGGGTCAAAGTATTACTCAATGATGACGAATAGGGGGGCGATCGAACATCGCATATGTTCGCCCGCCGCAGCGAACGCGAACATGCTATGTTCACCGGGAACTATTCGCCGGCGAACAATTCGCAACATCACTAATGGTCATATATTTATTTGATGTTACCATACTTTCCTCTTTATTTTGGGGGCAATTGGGGCAACTTTTTTTTCATTAACCAGTACGTCTGTAGAAGATTGGGTGTCCTGTGTTAGCCAGTCAACTATGTCCTCAGAGTCAGAAATGTTCGAGGTCCGGGGTACGTGGCCTCTGACACTGGGCATTATTCTAGGGCCAAAGGGAATCACAGCACCACGAACACGACGGACCCTGCGTGGTGGCCTGCCTCTGCCTGTCACTTTTTTTTCGATTAGTGGTACTATGCATGCAAGCTACTGTGACAACAGATATGATGACGGCCCCTGCCGGGTGGCCTGCCTCTGCCTGTCATTTTTTTTTCGATTAGTGGTACTATGCGTGCAAGCTACTGTGACAACAGATATGAGTGGCACTGTGCATTGGCAGAAGTTGGCAGAGTAGACGCTGTAGGCCTGACACACACGCTTGCAGACAACTAACTGCTATCAATCTATTACAGGTCAAAATTGTATTTTGTTTTAAAAATGTACACTACTGTTACACCAGATATGAGTTGCACTGGGGTGACACTGTGCCCTGGCAGGCAGGCACTGAAACGCACCACGTTGGAAGGAAACTGACTGCTATTATTTAACACATTCAAAAAAGTGGTTTTTTTTTAAATCTACACTACTGTTACACCACATATGAGTTGCACTGGGTGACACTGTGCCCCTGGCAGGCAAGCACTTAAACGCACACGTGTGAAGGATACTTACTGCTATTATTTAACACAGTCAAAAAAGTGTTTTTTTTTTTTAAATCTACACTACTGTTACACCACATATGAGTTGCACTGGGGGTGACACTGTGCCCTGGCAGGCAGGCACTTAAACAGCACACGTTGATGCTGTCCAGGAGGTAGGAGGGTCTGGGAGGGTGAGGGGTCTGCTGCTGATAGGCTGGAATGTGCCTGCTGACTGTGAGGTACAGGGTCAAAGAATTACTCAATGACGACGAATAGGGGGCGGATCGAACATCGCATATGTATCGCTTCCGCCGCGAGCGAACGCGAACATGCTATGTTCACCGGGGAACTATTCGCCGGCGAACAATTCGCAACATCACTAAAGGTCATATATTTATTTGATGTTACCATACTTTCCTCTTAATTTTGGGGGCAATTGGGGCAACTTTTTTTTTCATTAACCAGACGTCTGTAGAAGATTGGGTGTCCTGTGTTAGCCAGTCAACTATGTCCTCAGAGTCAGAAATGTTCGAGTTCGGGGTACGTGGCCTCTGAACACTGGGCATTATTCTAGGGCCAAAGGGAATCACAGCACCACAAACACGACGGACCCTGCGTGGGTGGCCTGCCTCTGCCTGTCATTTTTTTTCGATTAGTGGTACTATGCGTGCAAGCTACTGTGACAACAGATATGATGACGGACCCTGCGTGGGTGGCCTGCCTCTGCCTGTCATTTTTTTTTCGATTAGTGGTACTATGCGTGCAAGCTACTGTGACAACAGATATGAGTGGCACTGTGCATTGGCAGAAGTTGGCAGAGTAGATGCTGTAGGCCTGACACACACCGCTTGCAGACAACTAACTGCTATTCAATCTATTACAGTCAAAATTGTATTTTTTTTTTAAATGTACACTACTGTTACACCAGATATGAGTTGCACTGGTGTGACACTGTGCCCTGGCAGGCAGGCACTGAAACGCACATGTGTGAAGGAAACTGACTGCTATTATTTAACACAGTCAAAAAAGTGTTGTTTTTTTTAAATCTACACTACTGTTACACCACATATGAGTTGCACTGGGGTGACACTGTGCCCTGGCAGGCAGGCACTTAAACGCACACGTGTGAAGGAAACTGACTGCTATTATTTAACACAGTGAAAAAAGTGTTGTTTTTTTTTTTTTTAAATCTACACTACTGTTACACCACATATGAGTTGCACTGGGGTGACACTGTGCCCTGGCAGGCAGGCACTTAAACGCACACGTGTGAAGGAAACTGACTGCTATTATTTAACACAGTAAAAAAAGTGGGTTTTTTTTTAAAATCTACACTACTGTTACACCACATATGAGTTGCACTGGGGTGACACTGTGCCCTGGCAGGCAGGCACTTAAACGCACACTTGTGAAGGAAACTGACTGCTATTATTTAAAACAGTCAAAAAAGTGTTGTTTTTTTAAAATCTACACTACTGTTACACCAGATATGAGTTGCACTGGGGTGACACTGTGCCCTGGCAGGCAGGCACTTAAACGCACACATGTGAAGGAAACTGACTGCTATTATTTAACACAGTCAAAAATGTGTTGTTTTTTTTAAATCTACACTACTGTTACACCACATATGAGTTGCACTGGGGTGACACTGTGCCCTGGCAGGCACTTAAACGCACATGTGTGAAGGAAACTGACTGCTATTATTTAACACAGTCAAAAAAGTGTTTTTTTTTTAAATCTACACTACTGTTACACCACATATGAGTTGCACTGGGGTGACACTGTGCCCTGGCAGGCAGGCACTTAAACGCACACGTGTGAAGGAAACTGACTGCTATTATTTAACACAGTCAAAAAAGTGTTGTTTTTTTAAATCTACACTACTGTTACACCACATATGAGTTGCACTGGGGTGACACTGTGCCCTGGCAGGCAGGCAGGCACTTAAAATCACATGTGTGAAGGAAACTGACTGCTATTATTTAACACAGTCAAAAAAGTGTTTTTTGTTTTTTTTTAAATCTACACTACTGTTACACCATATATGAGTGGTGGCACTGGGCAAGTGGGCACAGTATATGCTGTGAACCTGACACACACGCTGGCAGGCAGGCAGGCAGGCAGGCAACTGCAATTAGATTACACAGGGGAAAAAAAACAGCCCTAAAAAGGCCTTTTTGGGGTGCTGTCCTTACAGCAGAGATCAGATGAGTCCTTCAGGACTGTAGTGGACACTGAATACACTAGCCTAGCTATAGATTTCCCTACTAAATCAGCAGCAGCTACACTGTCCCTCCTCTCACTAACAATGCAGTTTCTGAATGAATCTAAAATGGATGCTGTCCAGGAGGTAGGAGGGTCTGGGAGGGAGGGTCTGCTGCTGATTGGCTGGAATGTGCCTGCTGACTGTGAGGTACAGGGTCAAAGTATTACTCAATGATGACGAATAGGGGGCGGATCGAACATCGCATATGTTCGCCCGCCGCAGCAAACGCGAACATGCTATGTTCGCCGGGAACTATTCGCCGGCGAACAATTCGCGACATCACTAATGGTCATATATTTATTTGATGTTACCATACTTTCCTCTTTATTTTGGGGGCAATTGGGGCAACTTTTTTTTCATTAACCAGACGTCTGTAGAAGATCTCTGGTTAATGATTTCTAGTGCGCTTGAATTAACTAGCCACTTGTAATGATTGGTTATTTAACATTCGCTGGTAAAAGGACAAATTTGCCTCTTTACCAGCGAACGTTAAAATAGCAACTCACTTGTAATCTAGCCCTAAATAATTAAGCAATAAAATTAAGCCAAAAAATATTTAACAAAAATTTAAGCCAAATGACAAAAATTTTTAATAAAAATGCAAATAAATTAAAGATTAAGAATTAAAAATGAAGAAAATTGAAAAAAAAATTGAAAAAATGTTTGCCTAGTCTCTATTAATTCTAACTGAACTATTACACAGCAATAGGGTGTATAGAATCCCACAGTCAAGTGTTGGACCAATATTATTTAATAATCAATTATCCATGGATGAAATAAGTCATCCTGATCCTTGATATTGCTAATTGAAGCAGTTTAGATCCAGGACAGAATTTAGTCCTTTTGGTGCTATAGTGTCAAAACAAAAGATCCAGTTGGCCTCCTTCTGGAGAAGAAATTTGTTTATTTCACCTCCTCACATTAACTTAGAAACATTATCAATGTAATGCTGCTGTATGTCCATTATCCAAAAGGTGTTAAGCCACAGGGAACTGAGACTCCTTTTTGAGATTGCTTGTCTAATGGTCATCCTGTGGTTGGCCATTCTTTCTCTCAGGGTCCTATTGGTCTTACCCACATAGTATTTAGCACAAGGGAAAATGATGATAATATATATATATATATATATATATATATATATATATATATATATATATTTGTGTGTGTGTGTCCATGGAATTTAATGCAGATAGGGTCACCAAGCTGTAGTAGTCTGTAGTAGATACACTCAACATAAAACAGTCTCCTAATAGGTAAATGTGACCGTAGAGGTGCTCTTTGGTAAACTTGGTTGATAAAAGCAAAATCACTATGCACAAGCCTTATATATATAAAACAATGTAGAAGTGTATTTGATATACATTAAAAGTAAAACAAACTCACAGACTCACGAAAGACAAGGGTAGAGTACGTCATCTGATGTGTTTCGAGCTGACTGGCGCTTTCTCAAAGATAGTTTGGGAGTGTCTCAGTTCAGGTATAAGTAACCAAACTTACAAAACACCCCCCCAAACACCTGACATATAAGGTGTCCGTGTAGAGCGGTGTGGGCCAATAGGTAAATATTTAGCCCAGCTGCAATCACTCAAAATGGGCAAATTACTATTGGTTCAAGGGAAAAATACTTTCTTTCTATTTTTTTTCCACCATAACGGAATACACGGGAACCACTATACTCAAAACATTGAATACTTGGGTTTAACAAACATATACACATACTTTGTTACAGATTATACATAGTCAACATTAATTAAATGCTAAGACAAACACAAAAGTATGGTATTAAAAATATTAATAAATTGAGAACTGCAGTAGATATGAAGGCCCATATTTATCAAGCTCCGTACAGAGCTTGAAGGGCCGTGTTTCTGGCGAGTCTTCAGACTCGCCAGAAACACAAGTTATGAAGCAGCGGTCTAAAGACCACTGCTCCATAACCCTGCCCGTCTGCTCTGAGCAAGCGGACAGGAATCGCCGGAAATCAACCTGATCGAATACGATCGGGTTGATTGACACCTCCCTGCTGGCGGCCGATTGGCCACGAGTGAGCAGGGGGCGGCGTTGCACCAGCAGCTCTTGTGAGCTGCTGGTGCAATGTTAAATGCGGAGAGCATATTGCTCTCCGCATTTAGCGAGGTCCGCACTGTCGGATCAGGCCCGCAAGACCTTTGATAAATTGGGGCCGAAGTATATGTGAAGTATCAGTTGCATAACATGCTGCAACTATTTTTTATATATAGATGCATTGTATTTTTTTATGTTGCCAAGATACTACTAAATATGAGAGTAAAGAACACAGTTTTATAACATTATTCACCATTTGTACTACCAAGCTTTGGTAATAGCTTAGGTATAAACTATGTATATATGTAATTATTTGTAAATACATTTTATATGTTTAACAATGTAAACTTTACATAACAAAAATGTTGAAGAATTGTGTAAATGTAACATTTATTGGGGATATAGACCATGATATAAGTTTAAGTCCCACCTCAGATTAATTCCATTTGGTTCTTTGGTTTCTAATTTAAAGATCCATTGAACTTCTACATCCAAAAGTTTTCTATATCTGTCTCCCCCTCTCTTATTTACAGGGATATAATCTATTGCCTGGAAGGTTAATGCATTCTTTTTCTCAGAATGAAGGTTGAAATGTTTCCCCACTGGGGTCTTGGGGGGATCTTTGTCAATAGATGTAAGGTGTTCACGTATTCTATCTTTTAGATTTCTACTTGTGGAACCTGTGCATTGTTTACCACATACATTACATGTAATTAGGTAGATAACATATTTAGAACAACAATCTAATCTTTATTTGATTTTGTGTATAGAATTATTTGTAGTAGATATTATTGTATCACCTATTTTACAGTGGATGCATACATTGCAATGTCTACCGCAATGGAAGAACTCTTTTCTGGCTAGCCATGTTTACCTAGTTTGAATTTCTGAATTATACACATACTTAATCAACCGGGTTCCAATAGTAATTTGTTTTTAAATAAATTGTATCTACTTATCTTGGAGTCTTCGGAACCGTTGTTCTGTCGAGAACTCCAATTCCTCGAAAACTCTGACGTCACCTCTGGTAAGTCTTCTATGTTAATATCTGTTTTGCCTCTGTCTGAGGGGCACACAGCTGATCCTCTGGCATACACCCCAAGTATACCTTGGGGAATGAGGCTTACTTCGCCCCCTTGAACCCCCCAGGTGGAGGCAAAATAAATAGTGTAGATAGGCGATTACAGTCCCCATCTAATTGGTTGTAAGTCCTGTCACTCACTATATACGGACCAATCAGATGTATGAATTCACCGGAAGTGACGTCAGATTGGAGTTTTCGATGTATTGGAGTTCTCGATAGAACACCGTATTAAGAGCCGTGGGGCTTAATACCTTCCTGCGGTGTGAGTACTGCTCATTTTAGGTGGTCTGTACCGGTCCTTGCAGACTTCACTATTGTTCTTTTGTCTCCCCCTTTATGTGTTTCATCATGGAATACTACAATCAAGCACTTTTGGGACTCTTACACAGACTCTTACACAGCCATATTTCATTAGCTCTCATCCTATTGGCTGATTTGAACAGCTGATAGGATTCCAGTATTTCTCATCCTATTGGCTGATTTGAATTTAAAAAGGTGACCGTATGAAAAGGACGCTCCGCGCCTGATGTCTTCAAGGATGGACCCGCTCCGTGCCTCCAGGATGAAGATAGAAGATGCCACCTGGTTGGAAAAAGACTTCGCCGCCTGGATGAAGACCTCACCACCTGGATGAAGACATCGCCGCCTGGATGTCCAGACTTCAGAAACTGTGAGTGGATCTTTGAGGGTTGGTGTTGTTGTTTTTTTAAATCTTTTTGGGTGTTTTTTTTTTTTTAGATTAGGGTTTGGGCTTTAAGTTAAAGAGCTGAATGCCCTTTTCAGGGAAATGAAAAAAAAGAGCTGAATGCCCTTTTAAGGGCAATGCCCATATAAATGACCTTTTCAGGGCAATGGGTAGCTTAGGTTATTTGTTAGAGTTAGGTTTTTTTTTTGGCCGGTTGGTTGGGTGGTGGGTTTACTGTTGGGGGTATTTGTATTTTTTTACAGGTAAAATAACTGATTTCTTTAGGGAAATGCCCTACAAAAGGCTCTTTTAAGGGCTATTGGTAGTTTATTGTAGGCTAGGGATTTTTTATTTTGGGGGGGCTTTTTATTTTTATAGGGCTATTATATTAGGTGTCATTGTTTTTATGTTTGATAATTTCATTTGTTATTTTTTGTAATTAAGTGTTAGTTATTTTTCGTAATTTTGTATTTTGTATTTTTTGTAATTTTAGACATTTTTAGTAGTTTTTTAAAGTGTAATTTTTTTAATTGGTAGTAATTTTAATTTTAGTATAACAGTTTAGTATAATACTTATGTTAGGTTAATTGTTAGTTTAAACTTAAATTTTACAGGTAGGTTTTTATTTATTTTAAGATAGGGATATTGTCATTTTAATTTAAAGTTAGGGGGGTGATAGGTTTAGGGGTTAATAGTTTAATTTATTAGTGGCGATGTGAGGGCTGACGGTTTAGGGGTTAATAGGTTTATTTAGTAGTGGCAATGTAGGGGGGCTGGCAGTTTAGGGGTTAATAGGTCTAGTTAGTGGCGGCAATGTCGGGGAGTGGCGGAATAGGGGTTAATAACTTTATTTTAGTGGCGGGGATGTGGGCGGGCAACAGATTAGGGGTTAATAAGTTTTAAATAGCGTTTTCGATGCAGGAGGGTCTTGGTTTAGGGGTTAATATGTAGTTTATGGGTGTTAGTGTACTTTGTAACACTTTAGTTATGAGTTTTGTGAAACATTTTTGTTACACAAAATCCATAACTACTGCTTTCAGATGGCGGAATGGATCGTGCCGGTAAAGGCTGTAACGCAAATATTTTAGCCTGAATGCACAATCTGCAATACGGGCGCTATTGAAATCCCACGTAAAAACTTAATTTTTTTTGAGTGCGGGATTGACGTTGCGTTACAGGCTAAAATGCTTGCGGTACAGCTATACCGACACGACTCGTTATTGTTTTTAAGCTGAAATTGCCTTTTTATTTTTAGGGTTAAAACCGTAACGCAAAACTCGTATTCTAGATGTAAAGTATTTTATATGATGAGCTATTAAAAACTGGAAAGAAAAAAACACACACACATACATATATGTAGAGAGAGAGAGAGTGGAGAAGAGAAACAGAGAGTCATTTTCATCTATCAAAGCTCTGGATTGATCTAAATTGATCCAACACACTAATATTCTCCAGTAAATACCAGTTAGCATATAATTTTACGAATATATTTTAAGATCTTAAGATACTTTAGAGACAAGAGCGTTTTTATTAATAAAGCGTGCTGTGGGTGATGGATTTCACACATTTATAAATGTTTTTAATAAAGTCGTACAAAGATGATTTTTGTCTTGAAAATCATATTTAAAATCCTTTATGCACTAATTGTCCCTAATTCTGCCCTCTGACTCTATTTCAGGTTGCCAATGCCCCTAAGCTGGGCCTCCCAGCCTCACAGAAAAATAAAACAAAAGAAAGCATCATAAATTAGATAGGTCTATAAAATATATATTTATCAAAAATTTTAAAATATGTACAGTATAAAAATACTGTAATTATAAGAATGACAGTATTATTCTATCAGACACATTTTGCAAATGGAATTTTTTATATTTTATGTGTCTTGATGACATAAAAACACATGCTGTTATACAGTGCATTGTAATATTAAATGCTTCATTTCTTTATATCTGCAGACATTTTTTTGGATATAATGTTGTAATAATGTACTTTATTTTAAGAATTTAAAAAATGTAAACATACATGTGTCATGTGTGATTGAGAAGCTTGTACTGGTTAAAATTAAATTGCATATGTCTCTCAATGACTATGTTATGTATCACATGTATGCTGTTTTTGTATATGACTTATTTCATGATACCACGATTACTCCCTACTCTATACTATAACAGATATATCTTCCTGTAGAGATCTCTTTATTTTTCTATGACGGCCCAATTATTCCTCACCCCATTTACTTCCCTCTCAAATAGTATTAACAATTTTAACATAGCTACCCTCTCCTCCCCAGGTCAGTAGCTAGAATAAGATATGGTATATACCATGTATTTAATATTTAACTATGCCCTACTCAAGGTCTGTCTTATTACCGTATTTTGTTCAACTTTATTTGTATTTATGCTGTTAAAAGGCGATCATTGTTTTTTGTCTGTTACGCAAAACCTCAATAAAATAATAATAAAAAAAAAATTAAATTGTAATTTATTAATTCATGTGAAGTAGCATATATGTATAATATAGCATAAAAAGGGGGAGAACTAAAAACTTAGGGCTAGATTACAAGTGAGGCGTCAACCCACGCCACCCGTAAATTCACCTTGCACATTGGGTGAATCACATAAACCGCGCTGCCAGATGCTATACTGCCGTAAGTCGAACAAACTGGCGACGTTCAGAAATGTGCACAAATACACATTTCTGCTGTTGCCAATGACTTATGCCAGTATATTGCACGCTGTCATGGATACCAGGCAGCCAAGGCTACCCCCACCCCCTACTACCTGGCTCACTGCTTTTTACATTGGGTGTGGCCCTTTTATGGCTTACAGGATCACTTAAACTCTCTCTGTCTCCTGTTTTACTGTTTGCACCTCATCATGGAAGAGCTGATCGCTTACCGCCTGACCCATTTCCGGGTGGCCAGGCTCCTGGAACTACTGGCCGGCTGTACTATCCCTAAATGCCTGCTGAACTTTGTCCCAGAGTTCTGCTCTTTTGGAGATTGGTATCCCCTAGGGAGGGCAAGAGGTGGGGTGATTGCCAGAAGGGAACTCCCTTGGGAAATTGGGGTTTCGAACCCCACTACAACCCCTTCCCCCTGGCTTTTCTGGTGTACCTTTGATCAGCTGCCGCTCCGACCCCCAGCGATGGATCATGACGCTTTTTGGACTGGGACACCTTGGGGTCTGGAGCTCTCCACTGGTACCCAGGAATAGCCGCCGCTCACCCAGGATCATCCCAAAACCACCGCCTCTGTATTACGGGGACTCTATAGAACTATGGCTCCTATGGGGGCGCCAGTCTGGCTGGAGGGGCGGGAATAGTGGGAGATCTGGGGGTCAGATAAGGCCCTTATCATAATGAGCTATGTGTATATAAGCAGTGTGTGTTTCCCAATAAAGTCTGTTCGTGTTTCACCTGAATACTGGTTTTGTCTGGTTATTTTGGTGGGCTCTAGCTATAATTACTTCTCTCAGCTCTATAGCTACAAGTTCCAGGTACAGGAAGGACCCTCTTAGCGGAGCTACCCAGTCGGGGTTGCCGGTGTATGTCACAACTGATTGGTAGTGGTGGGATGCTTCCCTCTACCTGGGACATCCAAACCACCAACTAAGCCCCTTTTGGATTGAGCAGCAGTACTCTGAGCTCAAAAAGAGTACAATTAAAGACTTACTGGAAACTCGTGGACAAGTGGCCGGCAACAAGTTGAAGGCAGCGATCTTCGCCAAGCTAATGGAAGGCAATTGAGCTAGGTAGCAGGCTAGTGAGCCTGGCAGCATTCGGGGCAGTGACCGGCCCAGTGAGGCATCAACAGAGGGGACAGAAATGTCAGAGATGCAGAGGGAGGTCCAGTGGCCCTCTATGAGACCACTCCACCACATGAGATTATCACTCAGATAATTGCTGATGCCACCCACCTCAGGATGCTGGAGGTCCAGAAGTCTATGTCGGGAGCTCCTCCCCATCCAAAGAAGCAACCACATGAGGCTTTCCATGCATTTAAAGACAGAGACGAGGAGATAGACAGATACCTACAAGTATTTGAGATGCAGTGCGAACTGCAAGGTATTGCCAATGCCGACAGAGTCACCCTCCTGATTGGGAAGCTTTCGGGGGGAGCCTTGGATGCCTGCAAAGCTATCCCCTCAGAGGACAAAAGGAACTTTGACCGGGTGAAGGAACACATCCTAGCCCGATATGCTATCACGGTGGAGGCGTATCTCCTTGGGCTACTGGTTTGCAGGTTACCAAGTAATCCCCCTGGCCAAAGCCTCCCAGCTCATTCTTCTCAAACACTTTTATCATCACTCCCCGCCGTAGGTACGAGAATGGGTCAGGGATTGGAAGCCACAGACAGTTGACCAAGCTGCCATCCAAGCTGACCAGTTCCTGGATGCTCTATGTCAGGTGTGACCAGAGCCTCACCAGGTGGGTCACTCCACTGCAGCTCACCGGTGGCTCTCTGGTACCCCCTGCCCTGCAGGCACTACCCCACTCCTCCAGGACCAGTCCACCCCAGAAGACAGGAATCAGATGATACAGATGTGACCAGGTGGGTCATGTCCGATCCAAGTGCCCAAGAAATCTGCCCCCTGCCCAATGGACAAATGCACCCGCTGGGAGCTCCAGGGCCACCGCTCATTGCCTGGAGGCAGAGAGCCCTTCTGAGAAGATGAGTTTGGGGTCTTACATAAGGTGGAACCCATACAGGCAGCAACTAGCGACAACCGCCTACACCTCCGCCAGGTCATCTGGATCAATGGCCAGCAGGCACAGGGACTATAGGATAGCAGAGCAACTGTTACCCTTGTCCAGCCACACACAGTCACTAATTCAGACCGGACACAGAAGTCCATTAGAGTTTGTGTGGCTGGGGGTAAAGTGCTCCAGCTACCTACAGCACAAGTTCACCTGGATTGGGGTGCCGGCTCCTGTGCTGTGGAAGTAGTGGTTATGGCTCACTTACCTGCAGAAGTCTTGCTGGGAAATGATTTGGGGCACCTCGCCTTCTCCTTTGTATTGGATATCCCTAATGATGCTTACCCAGTCACCACCCACCAGCAAGCTGGACTTCAGGCCACCGCACTCTACCAGGGGACCCAGGTAAGCCACTACTCCCCGACTTCTACCCTGACAGCTGACCCTGTCCCCTGGGTTTCCCACATCGACTTTGCCCAGGAGACATTGAGTGACCCAACATTAGCTCCATAACGTGCACGGGCAGGGACTGACCCAGGGGGGCTAGGAGGGGACAGTTTTGAGTGGGACCCAGAGCTCCTATACAGGGTTACCAAGGGGGTGAGGAGGCAGGCAGATGCCCAAATGCCAGCTGGTGGTACCCCAAAATTATCGACCTGCTACGCATAGGGCATGACATTCCCCTGGCAGGACACCTAGGCATCACTATAACCCGTCACCTACTGACCCAGATCTTGTTTCTGGCCAGGGATTACAGGAGACATTAGGCAGTACTGTAGGACCTGTGATGTTTGCTAGAGAGTAGGCAACACTGGAGACCACTCCAAAGCCTCCCTGCACTCCCTCCCTATCATTGCCAAACCATTCAGCAGAGTAGCTGTTGACATTGTTAGCCCCTTGCCCCATCCCAGTCCCTCAGGGAAAAAGTATATCCTGACAGTGGTAGATTATGCCACCCGATACCCAGAGGCAATTCCCATGGCCAATATTCAAGCTGATGCGCTGCTCCGGATATTTGCCAGGGTGGGTTCCCCCCAGGAGATTATCTCAGACCATGGAACCCAGTTTACTGCTGAGCTCACACAGCAGCTATGGAGACTTTGTGGGATAAGACCCCTGTCAAGCTCTCCATACCACCCCCAGATTAATGGACTGTACAAGAGGTTTAACGGGACCCTGAAGCAGTTGCTTAGGATGTTCTCTGCCTCTCACAAAGATTGGGAAAGATACCTGCTGCACCTCCTGTTCACTTACAGAGAGGTGCCCCAGGAATCCACTGGGTTTTCCCCCTTTGAGTTAATGTATGGCCGGAGGGTAAGGGGGCCCCTAGACTTACTTAGAGCCCACTGTGAAAGATCAGTTGGGGAGGAAGGACACTCCATTGTGGGGCTTCCTGCCAGGGACCCTATAGAGTGGTAGAGCAACTCTGTGACACAACCTACCTGGTAGCCAAATGTTCATATGAACGGATCTAACGGACCTTTCATGTGAACATAGTGAAGGCCTACCAGAAGAGGCCTGAGGAGGTAGCCTCCATATGCGCTCCTGCCATGGAGGATTTAGAGAGTCTCCCCATACTGGAGCTACCCGGGCGGAATAGGGCACCCAAAGGCGTATGGGGACATAAAGCTAGATGAGAGGCTAGGGACTGTACAGAGGGAGCCTGAAGCAGTTGCTTAGGATGTTCTCTGCCTCTCACAAAGATTGGGAAAGACACCTGCCGCACCTCCTGTTCACTTACAGAGAGGTGCCCCAGGAATCCACTGGGTTTTCCCCCTTTGAGTTAGTGTATGGCCGGAGGGTAAGGGGGCCCCTAGAATTACTTAGAGCCCACTGTGAAAGATCAGTTGGGGAGGAAGGACACTCCATTGTGGGGTATGTCCTGGAGTTCATGGACCGACTGAAGGACATCGCCACTAGAGTACGTGAGAACCTTCAGATCGCCCAAGGTAGGCAGAAGTGGTGGTTTGACAGGAATGCTCGTAACCACACTTTAGACGTAGGGCAAAAGGTCCTGGCCCTGAAGCCTGTCAAGACAAACAAGCTACAGGCTTCCTAAAGCTGCAGATGGTGGAGCTCGTCCTAATGCTGCAGATGGTGGAGCTGGTCCTAATGCTGCAGATGGTGGAGGTCGGCAAGAAGATTCAAAGTCCCACTGTGGAAAAGTGTGCGACCACCCAGCCTGCTCAGTAGCCACATCCTGTGACAGTGTCCCTGGATAATTGCTGGAAACTTCACTGGTGCTATTTCTGAAGTAATTTCCAGGGAATGGAATAATTTGGGTAATTCATTTACTCCTTCTAAACGTTTTAAGCAATTATATCCTGTGCCATCTGACAGATTAGAATTTTGGGACAAAATCCCTAAGGTTGATGGGGCTGTCTCTACTCTTGCTAAGCGTACTACCATTCCTACGGCAGATGGTACTTCCTTTAAGGATCCTTTAGATAGGAAAATTGAATCCTTTCTAAGAAAAGCTTACTTGTGTTCAGGTAATCTTCTTAGACCTGCTATATCTTTGGCGGATGTTGCTGCAGCTTCAACTTTTTGGTTGGAAGCTTTAGCGCAAGTAACAGATCATAATTCTCATAGCATTATTATTCTTCTTCAACATGCTAATAATTTTATTTGTGATGCCATCTTTGATATCATTAGAGTTGATGTCAGGTATATGTCTCTAGCTATTTTAGCTAGAAGAGCTTTATGGCTTAAAACTTGGAATGCTGATATGTCTTCTAAGTCTACTCTGCTTTCCCTTTCTTTCCAGGGTAATAAATTATTTGGTTCTCAGTTGGATTCTATTATCTCAACTGTTACTGGAGGGAAAGGAACTTTTTTACCACAGGATAAAAAATTGAAAGGTAAATTTAGGTCTAATAATCGTTTTCGTTCCTTTCGTCACAACAAGGAACAAAAGCCTGATCCTTCATCCTCAGGAGCGGTATCAGTTTGGAAACCATCTCCAGTCTGGAATAAATCCAAGCCTTTTAGAAAATCAAAGCCAGCTCCTAAGTCCACATGAAGGTGCGGCCCTCATTCCAGCTCAGCTGGTAGGGGGCAGATTATGTTTTTTCAAAGGAATTTGGATCAATTCCGTTCACAATCTTTGGATTCAGAATATTGTTTCAGAAGGGTACAGAATTGGCTTCAAGATAAGGCCTCCTGCAAAGAGATTTTTTCTTTCCTGTGTCCCAGTAAATCCAGCGAAGGCTCAAGCATTTCTGAAATGTGTTTCAGATCTAGAGTTGGCTGGAGTAATTATGCCAGTTCCAGTTCTGGAACAGGGGCTGGGGTTTTATTCAAATCTCTTCATTGTACCAAAGAAGGAGAATTCCTTCAGACCAGTTCTGGATCTAAAAATATTGAATCGTTATGTAAGGATACCAACATTCAAAATGGTAACTGTAAGGACTATCCTGCCTTTTGTTCAGCAAGGGCATTATATGTCTACAATAGATTTACAGGATGCATATCTGCATATTCCGATTCATCCAGATCACTATCAGTTTCTGAGATTCTCGTTCCTAGACAAGCATTACCAGTTTGTGGCTCTGCCGTTTGGCCTAGCAACAGCTCCAATAATTTTTACAAAGGTTCTCGGTGCCCTTCTGTCTGTAATCAGAGAACAGGGTATTGTGGTATTTCCTTATTTGGAAGATGTCTTGGTACTTTCTCAGTCTTCACATTTAGCAGAATCTCATACGAATCGACTTGTGTTGTTTCTTCAAGATCATGGTTGGAGGATCAATTTACTAAAAAGTTCATTGATTCCTCAGACAAGGGTAACGTTTTTGGGTTTCCAGATAGATTCAGTGTCCATGACTCTATCTTTGACAGACAAGAGAAGTCTAAAATTGATATCAGCTTGTCGAAACCTTCAGTCGCAATCATTCCCTTCGGTAGCCTTATGCATGGAAATTCTAGGTCTTATGACTGCTGCATCGGACGCGATCCCCTTTGCTCGTTTTCACATGCGACCTCTTCAGCTCTTTATGCTGAACCAGTGGTGCAGGGATTACACAAAGATATCTCAATTAATATCTTTAAAACCGATTGTACAACACTCTCTGACGTGGTGGACAGATCACCATCGTTTAGTTCAGGAGGCTTCTTTTGTTCTTTCGACCTGGACTGTAATCTCAACGGATGCAAGTCTTACATGTTGGGGAGCTGTGTGGGGGTCTCTGACGGCACAAGGGGTTTGGGAATCTCAGGAGGTGAGATTACCGATCAATATTTTGGAACTCCGTGCTATTTTCAGAGCTCTTCAGTCTTGGCCTCTTCTAAAGAGAGAATCGTTCATTTGTTTTCAGACAGACAATGTCCCAACTGTGGCATCCATCAATCATCAAGGAGGGACTCACAGCCCTCTGGCTATGAAAGAAGTATCTCAAATTCTGGTTTGGGCGGAATCCAGCTCCTGTCTAGTTTCTGCGGTTCATATCCCAGGTATAGACAATTGGGAAGCGGATTATCTCAGTCGCCAAACGTTGCATCCGGGCGAATGGTCTCTTCACCCAGAGGTATTTCTTCAGATTGTCCAAATGTGGGGACTTCCAGAAATAGATCTGATGGCCTCTCATCTAAACAAGAAACTTCCCAGGTATCTGTCCAGATCCAGGGATCCTCAAGCGGAAGCAGTGGATGCATTGTCACTTCCTTGGAAGTATCATCCTGCTTATATCTTTCCGCCTCTAGTTCTTCTTCCAAGAGTGATCTCCAAGATTCTGAAGGAATGCTCGTTTGTTCTGCTGGTAGCTCCAGCATGGCCTCACAGGTTTTGGTATGCGGATCTTGTCCGGATGGCCTCTTGCCAACCGTGGACTCTTCCGTTAAGACCAGACCTTCTGTCGCAAGGTCCTTTTTTCCATCAGGATCTCAAATCCTTAAATTTAAAGGTATGGAGATTGAACGCTTGATTCCTAGTCAAAGAGGTTTCTCTGACTCTGTGATTAATACTATGTTACAGGCTCGTAAATCTGTATCTAGGGAGATATATTATAGAGTCTGGAAGACTTATATTTCTTGGTGTCTTTCTCATAATTTTTCCTGGCATTCTTTTAGAATTCCGAGAAATTTACAGTTTCTTCAGGATGGTTTGGAGAAAGGTTTGTCTGCAAGTTCCTTGAAAGGACAAATCTCTGCTCTTTCTGTTCTTTTTCACAGAAAGATTGCTAATCTTCCTGATATTCATTGTTTTGTACAAGCTTTGGTTCGTATAAAACCTGTCATTAAGTCAATTTCTCCTCCTTGGAGTTTGAATTTGGTTCTGGGGGCTCTTCAAGCTCCTCCGTTTGAACCTATGCATTCATTGGACATTAAATTACTTTCTTGGAAAGTTTTGTTCCTTTTGGCCATCTCTTCTTCCAGAAGAGTTTCTGAATTATCTGCTCTTTCTTGTGAGTCTCCTTTTCTGATTTTTCATCAGGATAAGGCGGTGTTGCGAACTTCTTTTGAATTTTTACCTAAGGTTGTGAATTCCAACAACATTAGTAGAGAAATTGTAGTTCCTTCCTTATGTCCTAATCCTAAGAATTCTAAGGAGAAATCATTGCATTCTTTGGATGTAGTTAGAGCTTTGAAATATTATGTTGACGCTACTAAGAATTTCCGAAAGACTTCTAGTCTATTTGTTATCTTTTCCGGTTCTAGGAAAGGTCAGAAGGCCTCTGCCATTTCTTTGGCATCTTGGTTGAAATCTTGAATTCATCATGCTTATGTCGAGTCGGGTAAAACTCCGCCTCAAAGGATTACAGCTCATTCTACTAGGTCAGTTTCTACTTCCTGGGCGTTTAGGAATGAAGCTTCGGTTGATCAGATTTGCAAAGCAGCAACTTGGTCTTCTTTGCATACTTTTACTAAATTCTGCCATTTTGATGTGTTTTCTTCTTCTGAAGCTGTTTTTGGTAGAAAAGTACTGTTTCAGTTTGAATCTTCTGCTTATGTTTTCAGTTTTTTTCATTATAAAATTTAATCTTTATTTTGGGTGTGGATTATTTTTCAGCGGAATTGGCTGTCTTTATTTTATCCCTCCCTCTCTAGTGACTCTTGCGTGGAAAGATCCACATCTTGGGTAGTCATTATCCCATACGTCACTAGCTCATGGACTCTTGCTAATTACATGAAAGAGTCCATGAGGCCCACCCTTTTTGTAGTGGTTATGATTTTTTTGTATAAAGCACAATTATTCCAATTCCTTATTTTTTATGCTTTCGCACTTTTTTCTTATCACCCCACTTCTTGGCTATTCATTAAACTGATTTGTGGGTGTGGTGAGGGGTGTATTTGTAGGCATTTTGAGGTTTGGGAAACTTTGCCCCTCCTGGTAGGAATGTATATCCCATACGTCACTAGCTCATGGACTCTTGCTAATATGAAAGAAATGAATTTATCAGGTAAGTTCTTACATAAATTATGTTTTTTTGTCACATAAAGTCAGCTCTGGACCAATAAAGGACGTGCCACTTCTGAGCTGAGCATGGGCCAGCGTGTAGCAACCAGTCACCAACTTGTTCGGCTCTGGAGTGGACGTGCATTCCTGCCACAAGGCTTATTTTCACCACTTTGTGCAATAAGAAAATGCTGCAACACACTAAAGTATTTTATATGATGAGTTATTAAAAACTGGCAAGAAAAAAAAAAAACACACACATACATGTATGTAGAGAGAGAGTGGAGGAGAGAAACAGAGAGTCATTTTCATCTATCAAAGCTTTGGATTTGAAATTATTTTAAATTGATCCAACACACTAATATTCTCCAGTAAATACCAGTTAGCATATAATTTTATGAATATATTTTAAGATCTTAAGATACTTTAGAGACAAGAGCGTTTTTATTAATAAAGCGTGCTTTTTTCTTATCACCCCACTTCTTGGCTATTCATTAAACTGATTTGTGGGTGTGGTGAGGGGTGTATTTGTAGGCATTTTGAGGTTTGGGAAACTTTGCCCCTCCTGGTAGGAATGTATATCCCATACGTCACTAGCTCATGGACTCTTGCTAATATGAAAGAAATGAATTTATCAGGTAAGTTCTTACATAAATTATGTTTTTTTGTCACATAAAGTCAGCTCTGGACCAATAAAGGACGTGCCACTTCTGAGCTGAGCATGGGCCAGCGTGTAGCAACCAGTCACCAACTTGTTCGGCTCTGGAGTGGACGTGCATTCCTGCCACAAGGCTTATTTTCACCACTTTGTGCAATAAGAAAATGCTGCAACACACTAAAGTATTTTATATGATGAGTTATTAAAAACTGGCAAGAAAAAAAAAAAACACACACATACATGTATGTAGAGAGAGAGAGAGAGAGAGAGAGTGGAGGAGAGAAACAGAGAGTCATTTTCATCTATCAAAGCTTTGGATTTGAAATTATTTTAAATTGATCCAACACACTAATATTCTCCAGTAAATACCAGTTAGCATATAATTTTATGAATATATTTTAAGATCTTAAGATACTTTAGAGACAAGAGCGTTTTTATTAATAAAGCGTGCTGTGGTTGATGGATTTCACACATTTATAAATGTTTTAATAAAGTCGTACAAAGATGATTTTTGTCTTGAAAATCATATTTAAAAAATCCTTTATGCACTAATTGTCCCTAATTCTGCCCTCTGACTCTATTTCAGGTTGCCAATGCCCCTAAGCTGGGTCTCCCAGCCTCACAGAAAAATAAAACAAAAGAAAGCATCATAAATTAGATAGGTCTATAAAATATATATTTATCAAAAATGTAAAAATACTGTAACTATAAGAATGACAATATCATTCTATCAGACACATTTTGCATATCAATAGTTTATTTTTTCTGTGTATTGATGACATAATAAAAACACATGCTGTTATACAATGCATTGTAATATTAAATGCTTAATTTTAATGGATATAATTAAGCAGCATGCCCCCTGCTCCTATACTTAACATTGTTAAGTATAAATAAAGTTGCGTGGTGACGTCATCACGTTATTACGCGTGATGTCACCACGCAAAACAGGAAGCCCCGGCGATGCCTGTCACTCTACAGGCACGATCGCCGGGGTAGCAGCGGGAGGGATCCCCCTGATCTCCCTCAAGCTGGGAGAGTGCTAGTGATGGCTCTGAGCCGTCATTAGCACCAGAGTGGGAAAAGTCGGATGTCTTGAAGATGGAGCTGCTCCGCGTCGGATGGATGAAGATAGAAGATGCTGTCTGGATGAAGACTTCTGCCTGTCTGGAGGACCACTTCGCCCGGCTTGGATGAAGACTTCTCCTGGCTTCGTTGAGGACTTCGGCCCGGTTGGATGAAGACTTCTGCCGCTTCCTTGAGGATGGATGTCCGGTCTTCAGAACTGTAAGTCGATCTTCAGGGGGTTAGTGTTAGGTTTTTTTAAGGGTGTATTGGGTGGGTTTTATTTTTAGATTAGGGTTTGGGCCTGCAAAAGAGCTAACTGCCCTTTTAAGGGCAATGCCCATCCAAATAAATATAATGTAGGCGTCGCCGATGTTGGGGGCAGCAGATTAGTGGTTCATAAGTATAATGTAGTTGGTGGTGGTGTCCGGAGCGGCAGATTAGGGGTTAATAAATATAATGCAGGTGTCAGCGATGTCGGGGCGGCAGATTAGGGTTAATAAGTGTAAGATTAGGGGTGTTTAGACTCGGGGTTCATGTTAGGGTGTTAGGTGTAGACATAAATTTTATTTCACCATAGGAATCAATGGGGCTGCGTTACTGAGCTTTACGCTGCTTTTTTGCAGGTGTTAGACTTTTTCTCAGCCGGCTCTCCCCGTTGATTCCTATGGGGAAATCGTGCACGAGCACGTACACCAGTTCCCCACTGACTTAAGCAGCACTGGTATTGGAGTGCGGCATGGAGCAAAATTTTGCTTAACGCTCACTTCTTGCCTTTTAACGCCGGGTTTGTAAAAACCCGTAATACCAGCGCTGTAGGTAAGTGAGCGGTGAGAGAAAATAGCTCGTTAGCACCGCATACGCTCTAACGCAAAACTCGTAATCTAGCCAAATGGTAGTAATTACCAGAGCAACCAGTCTAAATATACATATATGTAACCAACAGTGCAGAAGGAAGAACTCCCTGGATTTGTGTGAATAGATATGAAAGGGTGGTGTGTGTGTGTTGTATGGGAATGTGCGTGATGTGTGTTTTGTTTGAGAGTGTGTATGTTGTATGAGAGTGTGTGTGGTGTGTGTGTTGTATGAGAGTGTGTGTGGTGTGTGTGTTGTATGAGAGTTTGTGTGGCGTGTGTGTTGTATGAGAGTGTATGTGGTGTATGAGAGTGTGTGTGGTGTGTGTGTTGTATGAGAGTGTGTGTGTTGTATGCGTGTGTGTGTGGTGTATGAGAGTGTGTGGTGTAAGTGTGTAGTGTATGAAGGAGTGTGTGGTGTATTAGAGTGTATGTTGTATGAGAGTTTGTGTGTGTGTGTGTTGTATAAGAGTGTGCGTTTTGTATGAGAGTGTGTGTGTTCCTGCACTATTTTTGCAGGAGGAACAAAGTTCCCCCTGTACAGAGGACAGAAATGCTCCAGTAAACACTGCTGCTGGTGGGAGGATCTGGTGGGAGGAGCACAGTCTGGTTAGAGGGATAGTGAGATCCTATAGTAATGGGCAGTAAAACTTCCTACAATACACTAAATGCAAGCCTTTTAGTGGTCCTGCTGTGTAATCACCCCACACTGAGTGGAACACATGGTGCTTACATTGTTGTGTGCCTTGCTCTGGGGTTATTTAGCTCCACTCAGCAGAAATAGGACTATTGCACCTTAAGTTAGTTGTCAGTGTATTGCTGAGAGACATTATATTAAATAGATACATATATATGCATTATATAGATACTGAATGAATTAATATTAAAATATTAACCCTGGGTACAAATGTTTGACATTGTAAAATACGGGTCCTTTTATCAATGAGACTGAACAGACCAGACCTACTGCTGTTCAGACCCTCACTAACCAAGACTTCTATGTAATACATTTATCCCAAGTGGTAAGGATGTCACATCTTTAGAATCTTTATTTTTTTTTTTTTTAAATCAAAGATTTTTATTGAGGCAATACAAGAAAAAGAAAGAACATAAACATAATGTACATTTTACATCTCTTTGGTAAATTTCGCATACAAGACATTGTTTATCCATTAGACAATGAAACCTTTGCATATAAGAGAATGAAGAAATCTTAATTCAGATATTATATGAATATCTCACCAAAAGAACTCAATGAATATAGGGGACATTGTATGCAAGTACAAAATCAAATACATATAATCAAGCATTGCCTCTTTTTTTCCTTTTGTTTCCTATATAAACACATAAGATAGTGATAGATTTTAAACAACCCGAAGAACTTATACTTCTTTTAGAGTGATATGTTAATTATAAAATACGTGTATTTATTATCTGAGAGTTTACAAATTATGGGGGATCATAACAAGTTGCTCCTACTAGATACACGTAAGTGGAGGGCAAAGTGCCTCATTTTCTTTGTAGACAGAAGGCTAAGAGCAACTTATAACAGAATGATATCAATAGCGGGTAAATACCGCTTATTTGTCCACCTAAAATGGGGGTGGACAGTAGCTAAAGGTGAGGGGGGGGGGCGGAGCCATATGTTATATTGGGTGAGCCCCTCTCCCGGGGAAATGTCAGCTATAGACGATGCGGGAAAAAGGAGAAGGGGTATGACCCGCAGGCAACCAGTACCGGCGGGAAAGGAAGGAGAGGGGCCTAGCAGTGACAGATAATTTGTACAAGCCATAAAATGAATGTAGTATGTGTTGAGTAGTTAAGTCACTGTGTCAATAAAACCCAGACTATAGAGCCTCTGTAAGGAGGGTGTCAGGAACTAGCTCTACAGTGAGTTGTTCATATATAGTTCCCGCCAGAGCTATAGCAAACTGTCTCAGCCGCAGACAGTCCGCTCGTGCAATATAGGGAGATGGTGTAGGGTAACCTTAAAGGGTAAACATAATGGCATATATATAGCTAGCTTATTGGCTAGGAGATAGAGATAAATATAATAACATATGAAAGCATATTTAACTGAAAAATAGTCCTAACTGATTCCCAGGGACTAAACATCACTGAGTAGATATACATGTAATCATGCTATTTAAATAGTTGAAGGTAGTATCCAACAGTGGTGCTGCCAGTATAAATTATATATTCAATGGGTGCTAGGAAGACATATGGCCAGGAGAGGGTGATTGCATCTAATAAATCCAAAAGAGTGAGATATTTGGAATGCTGCGGCATAAGTGAGTGTATAGTAGTTCACATTCTATAAAGGCTAAAGCATTCTTGGAATTATCCATTAAAGTAGAGAGTGTATATCATCTAAGTAGCAGTAGTTGTGCATATAAATTATGCAGTTATATAGATGAATTATGTTAATACACTGTATAGATACATACAATATGCCCCAGATCTATCCCTAGTCACAAAAGCCAGAGTATATACATCTTAGCATATGATGATAGTGTAGGATGACTTTATATACAGATATGGAGGCACAAGAGATGAAGAGAAAAACGATAGGGAATCCAATAATAACATTATCTAACATAAGTGATAATTGTGAAGCTCACACAACAATTAATATCTGCAGCTATGTAGGCAGCTACTGGTAAGTGAGTTTAACAAAACCAGAGTTAAGCATGTGTCTGATAAGAAATGAAAACTAATGTTAAGAGTTGTTTACACATGTCAAATCTAGCCAATATATTCAGATCTCCTTAAACTAAACGTTGCAAAAGAGTGTGAAAACTAGAACACAGCAAATAATAACAGCACAGAACCGTTAAACTAAAATGTACATATGCATGGAGGAAAACATCCGGTTTAGCTAAATATAAATGATGAGTCTGTGTCTAATTTAAGGTGATGGAAGGGATATAATGTTCATTATGCCTGTACAAGCATAAGAGTGGTCAGACAATGAATTTGAAGTTATATTTGGTCCGCTTTAGATCTAGGATGTGGCTGTCTAAGATTTACAGAGTAGCTGCATGTATCCAAACTAGGTATAAACAGTGCAGAGGTTTTAAATATGAATAATAATTTTGGGGGTTACTAAAACCTAACTTTAACTATAATTGAGTAGGTTATGTAATAAAACAGCTTGATAGATCTGATTAGTATACAATTATATAGTAGATTTGTTGTGTTTTCTTCAAATTGCTAACTGATAAACTGATAAGATAAGACAACAACAATTAAGATAAATTATATTTTATGTTACTCCCCTAGAGCTATGGATCTGAAATAACCACAAATGCAGGGAATAATACAGTAAATGCAAACAATATCAGTAAACAGGTTAATTTCTATAATATATTATTAAATATAGCATATGTATGGGTTCTGGTTGTATTTATAAGCACAAATAGTCATCATTTCAACCACTCTTGCTAAACATGGGGAGGAAACTGCAATATTAAAGAGCTGCAGATATTTGGAAAATCTGGGGTATAGGTGGTGCTTAGCAATAACTTAGTGTTCAGATTTTAGAGAGTCTGCAGATCAGTCACAAAGCAGCATATTCATAGATTCTTGTATCAAACTCAAAAGTCATCATCAGTGAGAGCCTGCACATGGAAATATATAGATATCAAGCAAGAATCCATGTTTACAGGGGCACACTAAAACACTGATATTACTAACCGATCCCAGTTCTCATGACTCTGAAGATGTAGCTGGAAAAATTAGAGAACCTCTGTCTTTTGCGAGCTTGAAAATGATATTGAGAACCCTCCCGCCTTCTCAGGTCCAACATAACCGTTACTGAATGGTGCAGACTAGTGAACTCAAAAGTCTGGCCCTCTAACAGAACGCAGCGTGTCCTTAACTTGTGTATATATTTGTTGTAACAGATGTCTGTATTCAGGGAGTGTGAGCCAATATGCATAAGGTCTTAGTGACAATCCTCCACTGAACATCTACGGCAATTGCCTCACACCTCACCCGATGCCACTCTTAACTAATGTCAACACACTGATCCAACCTCCAATTAGCAGGACCCAGCACCTGTAAATCATAGGACTTTGTACTTTCCTGCTACCAAAATTGTGCAACGATCCTCCGCTCTTTCTCAGATCTGCAATTAAGCGAATGTCAGCCCCCAGTGTTTTAGAGATTCTGACATTCCCTGCCAGGAGGCCAGCCTTAGCATTCTGGAGCATGAGTACCAGGGGCTCTACACCAGGATCGCCACTCAGCACATCGGAGTCAGATCTATCTGTAGGGCTAGGCTCTCTGAGCTTCCTGTCAACTCCCCAATATAGATCTGCTTCTGACACAGAAACCCATGACGGGTTATCGTGTATTTGCCCAAAGCATTGCTGTTCATATACGGCTCTAAAGGTGTTGGGCTGTAGAGAGTTGCGCTGTCTACCGTAGTCCAATAGATCTGCGCACTTATGGACGGGGCTCTGATCATCTGTGCTACTCTCTGTCTCCATGTCTGGGAGCTTGTCTTCTCCTTCCTGCGGCACGCTTGATACGCTAGATCTGTAAATTTCATCTCTCCCATAAGTGATCAGTGCATCTCTTTTATGGCGCACGGTCGCTCTCAGCTCCACAGTGAGTGACTGATGATGGGCATCTAGGGAGATCAGTAGGTTGTGCAGTGCAGACAGAATGTGCAGCTCCATAAAGGATCTTAGGGCTGGTGCAATAGAATCTTTATTTACACCTTGTCTCTAGGGGACCTCAAAGGAATTGCCTTCAAAGAAACTTCCTGCATTGGCATTGGGTGATAAAGTTAACTGATAATGGACCTTATGTCTGAACCTAGAAACAAATTTAAGGAAAATTGGCACACGCTGTGTTCCAATACACAGACCCTAGACTCTATGTCATCTTCAAATGCCCTGGGTATTATAGGGGGAAGTTAAAAGTTCATATGAAATTTTAAAGTCTAAAATATATTTTTAGATAACTTTCAGATATTTAATTTGTACCTCAGTATGGTATAAATGTAAATAAATGAGTCTAAGAGATTGTCTATGACATATGTTTATATAATATATTAAATGAACATAGAACTGTATTTCAAAATAAAGCTATATTTTGATTTGTTTCAGGAATCTGGTGTGAAAATGAGGTTCCAAATATGACTAGTAGATACTGGTATATAAAGGCCTATGTAATTTGTGCTATGAATTATAGCATATGTTTTTATACACTCAGCATTGGAGATATAATAGTATGACTAATTATCAACGGATATACAAATAAAGTCAAATATACATATATCAATATTGCATTATAACTACTAGTCCTCTCATAGAAATATGACTTTTAAATACTTATTTTAAAATATTATGAGTAGGAAATATATATATATATATATATATATATATATATATATATATATCATATGTATATATATATATATATATATATATATATATATGTTCTAAGTGTACCCATGTTTAGTCTCAAAAATATGCGCTCAGTTATATTAGATGGGCCATATACTGAACAGGTAGTTTATTCTTAATAGGAAATAATCAATATATTGAATATACATTTAAGAAAATATTCTTTTCTGTAGTAGTATTTGCTAATGAAACTACAGTCTGTTGCCTATTGTCCCCCCCAATGTTCAATACAAGAATTGCAACCAAAGGGTATTTTACATTGTCAGGGGATTTAAAATTACCAGATGCATTTCCAAGGGCCAATGAAAGATAAACTCTGACTAAAAGGGCGTACCCAGAGAATTCCATTGGGTGATTTAGAAATGAAGGTGAAATTGGTCTCAGACAAAAAGACTATGCAAAGAATGGAAGAGGACAAAAAAACACACTTTGGTTTGGGGCCTGACTAACTCTCTGTTGAAAATAGAGAAATACCTCTGTGTTTGTGATACCCTGTTTGCAAAAATACCTTCACGTATGACTTTGGAAAATCTCTGATTGGAAAAGCTGAAGCTCTCTTATTGGTATCTGGTATAGTATCGCAATCTAATACTTGTAAAAGTTTATATCAAAGATATTATTTATAGCCATAGTTTAATTGAAGCTGTATTTAAAGGGGTAATTTATAAGTTAAAATTCATATTTCACAAACCTGTGTAGTCTATAAAAATCATATCTAGAATTCAGCGATTTACTATTAAGAGGTAAGGATTTTTGTATTTTGAAGTCATAAGTTAGTTTCAGTTACTGTGATATATTTTAGAAATTGCTTTATTATTGTGGCTAAGTTGGAACTATTTAATGCTATATTAAGTGGTATATGTTGAGCTGATAAATTTGTGTACAAATCTCTGGTTGATTATTTAAAGTATTATAAGACTATTTTTGGGTAATATAGTGAATTGTATTCTCTGGAAATATAATCAGATTTGTGGGATATTTTGAGTTAAGGTTAATTTATAGAAAGATTGTGTCCATAGTACTGAGGCACCTTTCATTCATTCTGAGCAAAGGTTAATTTATAGAAATATTGTGTCTATACATGGGATAATAGATGATATCTATTGAATAGTTTTTAATCTAAATGTTTTATAGCCTGCTTGATATAGGATATTGTAACAACTAGACATATATATTTGGTCATAATCAATACACTATTTTCTGCATAAATATAATCAATGTGTTTAATAGAGATTAACTGGTTATAAAATTAAGGAATTCATTTTATTTGAGATTAAATATTAATATTTATAATAATTTTATTGTCATAATTTCTAGATATCTCATTAGCATTTTGGAATACACTACAGAGATTATATAACGTTTCACTGGAGCGTATTGACAAATTCTACTATATTCATTGGAGATATTGCTGACAATAATTTTATACCGCTATTAATTATTAATATTCATAATTACAATACGTAACACGTTGGTGGGATTTGCTGCTGATAAATATACCAACATTACTGGAGGACACTCCTGAGATGTATCAACATTTTATTGGCGGCACTGAGCTGTAGATCATTTTTCTTTATCACATTGATATAATATACTTTGTAGTAAATAGAAATTATTATAAAAAAATTAGCGATTTTTAAAAATAAAATATTTTTTTGTTGTTAAATTTGTATTAGCGTTTTAAATTAACTAAATACTAAGCTAAAATCACAATGTCTATCACTAGAAGTGACTCAAATGAATCTATACACAGTATTGAAATGTGTCCTCCAAGATTACCCCTTATAAAGGCAGACATAGAATGGACGCTATTGGCAACATAAAAAATAGATTTAATATTTCGGGTGATTTAAACGAGTATATTGATATGCTTACCACTAAGGCCAAAAACATTGCTATTGATAATAGAATGTGGAATGAAACAAATGAATTTTTTCAGGAATTATTGAAAATTAATCAATGCAAGAATTCTAAAAAATGGGATGAGGTAATACTCAAATCATGGCCACTTGTAATATGCATTAATGATGAACTGTCCCCTCATATTATAGAAAAGGAATCGTAATTACAGCAGGTAGGAGATGAAATTCGCTCATCACGCAAATGCAAAGAAAAATTAGAAATAGCCCAAAATGAAATTGTTACACTTAAAAAAGACATGGCCGCCTTAGATAAACATAACAAAAAATAATCACAAAAATAAAAAGCTTAAATGAGCAACTCAACAATAATAAGCCCCCCTCCATTAGTGATGAAAATAATGGTAATAATAATGAAATTATGAAAACCCTAAAAGAATTTATAAGAGGTGAACTACAAAGCATTGGGGAAGAATTTATACATAGGACGATTGATCTAAAGAACTTTCACGTGACCTCATACACGCCGGTGAAACAGTAATCGCAACATTACACTTCAGGCTGTAATAACCGCATTGAAGGTAACCATACAGCACAGGCTGGTCAAGACATGAAGTCCTTAAGAGAGCCATACAAGTACACAGAGAAACTAAACCTAAAATAGTTTTGAATTCCGGGTGAGTCTTCTTTGCTTTGTCAAGTTAAATGCCGATTGTTCCTGTTATCATTCAACCTCATACTCACAAAATATGCAAATCTCCTTCTCAATAAGTTAAAACTACTTTGTTTGTATCAATCTTTTTGCCACCTGCAATCTTATTTCTATGGACACAAACTTATTCTGATGGACACATGAATTTTTTATACATCAACAAAGAATTTGTTTTGCAATATTAAACATTTGATTATCAAATATTTTAATACCACCGGTGGTTTTATACATTTGCTGTTCATGCTTTTCATTTGTTTTATGCATTTGCTTTTTATGTGTTTTGTTTGAATACATTTAATTACAATTTTATTTTTTAATATTTAGGGTTTCTTCTGTTCAATAGAATAGAACAACGCATATTATATATATTTACACCTCCATTAGCAGCTCTCATTAGTGCACCCTTTTCTTTTTGGAGTAAAAAGATAGGGGCTACTTCAGCCCTAATAATAAGGTCCCTAGGAAAACCAAAAATGTACCGCATTTGGTGTATGACACCCCTCAAGTAATACAATTCTTAAGCAATGCAGTACCTGCATTCTTCAAAAAGGGGACCACTTCTATAATCAATCACTTAAAGGCCTATGAAAATGCTTTGTCTATATTAAATGTTAATAATGAGCAGTCCAAAATTAAATTTCTGCCATGGGTATTTGAAGGTAAATATCGTAAGTTTTTTATTCCACTGAAAGATATGAATATTTATACATGGAGTGAAATAAAACAACAGTGCAAAAGGGAGTTCGGGCAGTATCGTACCACCACCACTGCTAAAGCAGCTGTATACGGTTTTAAATGAGGCGCAAACCAAAGCCCAATTGAATTCCTTTCTACACTAAAAGGTGCTTACAGTATGGCCAAAAAATCTCCCAAATTTGGAAGCTCAGAATTTGTAAATTTATTTTATGGAGAATTACCCTCACATGTCAAAGTAAATCTGGCTAGAGACTTTGATGATAACTGTTTATTGGATTGGCTGATCAGAGAGAGTACAAAATTATACTCTATTCAGCAGTCCAGTGAACAGGGGGTTAAAAGAGAGCAAAAGCCCAACCCTAAAGTGGTGGCCAAAACTAGGGTGTCACCTAGCCCCCTTAATGTTGCATCCAAAAAGAAAACTTATGCGGAAGTGGCCAGAGAAAACAGGCCTTCCCCGCAAAGTTTTGAGTATGCCCCTCCCCCACCAAGGGCTGAGGTGCAGAATCCACAGGTTAATAGAAGGGAATATACTCAAAATGGGGGGTCGTACCCAAATAAATAGACATCCCCAAAGAGACGAATACCCACAAGGTAATCGGTATCCCCGTAGAAGTAGATACCATAAGTGGCGCAGATACTCTCAGGATAACCAGACACCCCAATTAAATAGTGCACCCCAGGATATTAACGCCAGAAAAGTTAAACCCCAAAGACAACCATGTCAAGATAGAAAAAATAGTTGTGATTCTGTGGGACACCAAGAATCCAGGAATCACTAGAAATCCCAAAAAATGAAAAGAGTGCGCACCAAGCCCATTTAGTAAAGTATAAAAGTCTTTATTGTATCCATGTAGAATACAGGTGAATGAACAGGTGTAGAGAGCATACGCTTTTCGTGCATATGCGCACTTGGTCACTGCTTGCCTTTGCACCTGTTCATAATCCTATTTAAGACAAAGGTTCTTAAAGAGATACAACTCTCTCACAATTGTAACATCCTGTAATGAGCATAAATATTTTATTTATTTTTTATTTATTTATAAAATATTTTACCAGGAAGGAGACATTGAGATTTCTCTCGTTTTCAAGTATGTCCTGGGATTTCAAGTATAAATATAAAATACATAGGAGCTAAAAAACATGTATCTATATTCTTAAAAGTATAAATATGCAATCCTCTCTCAACTAAGTATGTCCCACTATATTTCTAAATGAATTATTTAATACACAATTTAGCAAGTAAATATATACTGCCTTAATACTGTCTTATCAAATAAATAAAATAAAATATCTGAGAATTGTTAGGGTTAACATAAGAAAAATAATATGAATTTATACGGACTTGTTATTTTTGGTCTAAATGAACACATTCATAAATACTGGGCTATTGGGCAAATAAGTCTAGATCCCTACTCATATTAATACCCAATACCCAAAGGATGACTGGTTTGTAAATGTAACATCCAAAATCTTGTCAAGGGACATCTCTCTATTTCCTCCTCTTCTCCAGAGAGGAACAAAATCTATACCTTGGATCATAAGTGCTAAGATATCTGAATTGTGTAGTGACTTGAAGTGTCTAGCTACTGGAGTATCTGATAATTCATCTTCAATAGAACACAGGTGTTCCAAAGACCTCTCTTTCAGTGGTCTCTTTGTTTTCCCAGTATACTGCTGAAAACAAAGTTTGCATGTGAGGAGATAAACTACATGTGTAGTTGCACAATTAATATAGTAATTGATTTTATGATCCTTCTTAGTGACAGTTGATACAAATTTATCTCCCTCACATACATTCTTGGGAAATGATTCCCTTGCCCTCTCTCCATTGAGCCTATAGAACTTTCTTCTATATTTGGTAATAGGATTCCAGATTAAGGCGCTCCGCTGTGCAGGTTTGTATCACGAATCCAGGAATCACTACCCTGGGGCATCAAAAAATTGGCCCATGGGTAGAAATAATTTATACAATCAAGTGGGTCAACTTAGTACGCAATTAAATCAATTATGTGAACAATTTGCTAATATGCGTCAAGCTCTTACGGCTCAGCAACCTAATAATCCTTTTTTAGGGGTACCATCAGTGGCCAACAACGCGCTACAGGCACAGTCATAAATACTCAGATATTACCTGGGGGAGAGAAATACCTAAGGGGATAATAATGATACTAATCTCCCTGCAGCCCAGCAACAGAAGGCCTGACTGTGATGACAGGTGTCCCCAGTCTGGAAGTACTAATAATTCTCCTCTTTTGCAGTTCTCCCTAAGCTCTATTCCCACACGTGGATGTGCAGAGCAATCCTCACCTGGAGAAGGGAGCCCTGACTGCAACGCAATATGCAGGAAAGCCGTTATCCCTGTTACAGAGGAGACGGTGGGTAAGGATTATGCCATATCATGTAAAGTAGGTGATTGATTCAGGTAACTCGTGGCGAAGCCCATAAATGTGTAAACATGCTAATTTTATGTGTGAAATGGTAGAAATTGCAGGGAGATATTATGTATCAGCTGAGCTCCAGGATTCAGTTACCAACCCTATCATGGGATTAATTGATACTGGATCTCAGGCAACTATTTTATTCCACAGGTACTACACACAGCTAAATGAGCTAACGCTCCACAAGTCTAGACTCAGGGAATTTGATGGTTCATTAATAGGTGTGGGGGTGACTCTCTCAAAGCCTGGGACACGGCATGGTTAAAGCTAAAGCTGGGAAACATGGTAATAAGACACCTGTCATTATAGTGGATCTGCCAAATGATCGTTTAATAATCGGTATTGATCTTCTTAAAGGGACACTGAACCCAAATTTTTTCTTTCATGATTCAGATAGAGCATGACATTTTAAGCAACTTTCTAATTTACTCCTATTATCAAATGTTCTTTATTCTCTTGGTATCTTTATTTGAAATGCAAGAATGTAAGTTTAGATGCCGGCCCATTTTTGGTGAACAACCTAGGTTGTCCTTGCTGATTGGTGGATAAATTCATCCACCAATCAAAAAGTGCTGTCCAGAATACTGAACCAAGAAATAAGCTTAGATGCCTTCTTTTTCATATAAAAATAGCAAGAGAACGAAGAAAAGTTGATAATAGGAGTAAGTTAGAAAGTTGCTTAAAATTGCATGCTCTATCTGAATCACGAAAGAAAATGTTTGGGTTCAGTGTCCCTTTAAGCGTTTAAGCACCGTAATTGATTGCATAAATAATATTATTTGGTCACAAGTCAAAAGATCTATTAATTATGAGTAGTCCAGCATACCTCACACCAGACATAACTGTCATGTACCTGAAACCAGCAAAAGTCTAGACTCAGGGAATTTGATGGTTCATTAATAGGTGTTGGGGGTGACTCTCTCAAAGCCAGGGACACTGCATGGTTAAAGCTAAAGCTGGGAAACATGGTAATAATACACCCTGTCATTATAGTGGATCTGCCAAATGATCGTTTAATAATCGCTATTGATCTTCTTAAGCGTTTAAGCACCGTAATTGATTGCATAAATAATATTATTTGGTCGCAAGTCAAAAGATCTATTAATTATGAGTGGTCCAGCAAGCCTCACACCAGACATAACTGTCATGTACCTGAAATAACGAAACACCTGTTTTTAGTTTTAAATAATGCCTATAATCAAATATATATTGGCAATGATCTCTTGCATAGATATGCCATACAAATAGATTTGATTAACTTTTGCCTCTGGAGCAAGTTAAAGGGGGACCCTGAAGTATTTCAGGATAAAAATGCAGCCCTGAAATCAAACCAGCAAATGCATATGCTGTGAATATGCAGGTGTCTAGTGATATTGTAATCCCTGCTGAGGCTTATAAATTCATCTTAACCTTACAGGTGAAAAGGGGTCAGAAGTTAAAAACTTCTGAAGCACTAATTTGCATCTCCCAGAACATGCAAAATATGGGTATAACAATGACCCATACTCCTATGATAAATATTGGAACTATTCCAATACATGTTATTGTGCATAACTTGACCCCACAGGAGATCACCTTATCCAAGGAAACTACTATAGGATATGCTCTGGAATCCAGTTATTATACTTTCAGATTCCAGAATAATGTAATTGGGCTAAGACCTGAACGGTATTTAACAGAAGAACAGTTAATAGAACAATCCTTTGCATCCATGCCAGAATGATTATTCACAATTCAGTCTATTTATCCTTTCAGCTCAGAGGAAGGCATCTGTAAAATTGAAGAAGCCTGCCTGGTATTTGATCAACCGATCATAGAGCAAGAATACCCCAATACCCAAAATCATGGGGGTAATGTAAATTATAATCAAGGGAACCTTATAGGCTGGAAGAAGCCTATGAGATAGGACAGAAGCCTATGAGATAGGACATTGCAAGAATCCAAACAGATCCCAATGCTCCACCTGTATTTGTTAAACAATACAGACTTCCTTTAGCCTCCTATGATTCGCTTGCAGAAATCATAAGAAACTTGGAAGAAGGGTATCATCAGACAGGTGCATAGCTCTTACAATAATCCTATTCTAGGTATTCTTAAGACCAATGGACAGTGGCATTTGTGTGCTGACTTAAGACAGCTAAACAAACAAGCCTACATGTCTGGCTGGCCTATGCTATACGTTGACCAGTGCCTAGCGCAGATGCAGGGATCTAAGATATTCACTGCCATTGATTGTGCGCAGAGATATTGGACCATAAAGGTACATGAGGAAGACCAGTATAACCTAGCATTTTCCTTCCAGAAGGTCCAATATGCATTTCAAAGACTTCCATTTGGATACATAAATTCAAGCTGTATTCATGCATAAGGCTAAGTCTGATACACTAGAAAGCGGGACGTTATCCTATGTTGATGATGTGTTAATCAAAAGCACAGACTTTGAAAAAACACATCACAAAGCTTAAACGTGTCAATTTATCCCTACAAAAAGCCCAATGGTGCCGCTCATGTGTCAACTTCTTGGGACATGAGGTTACTTTTGAAGGGTTAAATCCTCACAAGAAAAAGGTTGAAGCCATAATAAATTCCAAGAACTCAACTAACTTAAAGGAATTAAGATCAATCCTGGGTATGACAAATTATTCTCACAAATTTATTGATAATTATGCAGAATTAGCGAAACCACTGCTACATCTTCTAAAGAAGGATGTGATATGGCACTGGAGTGAGGCTCAAGAGACAGCCATAAGAGAGCTGAAGAAGAAACTCACTCAAGCCCCTTGCTTAGCTTACACTGAAGGCAGCAAACCTTTCTGCTTAGAAACAGGTTACACAGATGTAAGCATGAGTAACGTTTTATATAAAAAACATGATAGTTTAAGCAAATTTATTGCTTATGCGAGCAAAACTTTATCCCCAGTAGAAATAAAATTTAGTTATTGCGAAAAAGCCCTCTTATCTACTGTATGGGCTCTACAAAATTTCTGCAGCTATATACAGGGCGAGAAAATTATTGTAGAAACAGCCCATCAGCCTTTGCTATATCTGCAAAGTGAGAGAATAAGAGATGGGAACCTGTCCAATAGCCGCATAACAGCTTGGACTCTTTCCTTACAAGGCTGGCCTTTAGAAATTCGCTATAAGCAAAATAAAAAGAATCCAGTCACACAGGGGCTTGCTGAGCTTCATGACTGTACTGCTAAAGATCATGGGGAAGATTTGATAGAAGATGATTTCCTAGAGGAACAATTGCTTTCGCCATATAAAATATACAATGAGGACCATTGTCAAACATTACCTTATGTATATGTTGATGGTTGTTCTTACCATGCCACCATTGATAATGACCACAGATTAGTTTCTGGCATTAGTATAGCTTGGGCAAACAGATTCCCAAATAGTAATGTAGGATTCAACATTGGACCAAGATCCAGTCAAGTTGCAAAACTAACTGCTGTTCTAAAAATCATTGAGATGGCTATTGAACAAGGTATTAAAAAATGTGTGATCATTACTGACTCAAATTATGTGCATGCCAGTTTTGTTGAATACCTGTCAACTTGAAAAAGAAATGGCATGCAGAAAGATAACAACAAACCAGTCAAAGATGATAAATTGTTCTGTGAAATTAATAAACTAGTGGTTTCCAATGGGTTACCCATACACTGGAAAATGACCAAGGGTCATTCCAAGATTTAAGGTCCTGATAAAGAAGGCAATGATCTTGCAGATTCATTAGCCAAACAAGGAGCCATAACTGGAGAGCTCCTCATTATTGACCACTTAATGGGCGCTATTCATGTAGAAACCATTACCAGAAACCAGACTAAACAACAAAATGAGCCTAAACTGGTACAATGGAGTCAGGATTCCCCTAGTGAGGACTTGATCACTAGTCAAAAAGAAGACCCCATTATAGGTATCTTCTATAAATACATAGAAGATCCTGATAACAACCCGATCTCAAAAGATGACTGTATTGGCAAGGAAGATCTTAGAATCTTAATAAAGTCCAAATCACAATTCAAATTACAGGATGGTTTGTTAATTAGAACCTCCAAAACAGGCATCCAACAATGGGTGGTGCCTACCCAGTTCAGGGGTCTTCTGCTTTAACACACCCATACTGCTCCCACATCTAGTCATCGTGGTGCCAAACTAACATATGAAATATTGTGTGACTACACCTTTTGGCTACATATGTTGAAGGATGTTCAAACCTACTGTCAAGGTTGTTTAATCTGTCCACAATTCCAACCCACTGCGCAACGCATAGAGCACCATTGCAGAAAAGGGGATGGTAATCCCATGGTCAGATATACAAATTTATTTTATTGGTCCAGTAACTAGGTCATCCAGAGGTAACTGATACATGTTAACAGTAACATGCCTATTCACCAAATGGGTAGAGTGCATCAGTGCACCTAATAATAGTGCTGAAACATGTGCAGCATTGCTTATCAACCACATGCTTTCCAGATTTGATTTACCCCAGAGAATCAAATCCGATCGGGGGACCCACTTCACTAGCGAAGTGATGACAAAAATGTGGAAAATACTAGGGTTAAAAGAAAGCTCCATATAGCATATAGAGCTGCCTCTAGTGGTGGTGTAGAGCATTACAACCAGTCCATTGTGAAAATCCTCAAAAGGTTTGTGAGTGAAACAGGTAAGGACTGGGATGTAAAATTACCTCTAGTCCTAATGACATTAAGAGCAACTCCAAGTAGTGCTACTAAGATGTCCCCTTTTGATTTGATGACTGGTAGAAGAATGGTTCTACCTTAACATTTACTATATCGTACCTCAGACCAGAATTTAATTAATGCTGCTACTACACAATGTACACATCAATATGTGGAAAACTTAAGGAAGCATCTGCAATATTCTTTTGCATTTGCTCAAAGGAACATAGAGAAGGCAGCAACTGCTGCTAAGACTTATTATGATCTCAAAACTTACAAAAAGGAATATGGAATTAATGATAAAGTTTATCTTTATAACTTTTGAAGAGATCAAGTTAAGGAGAAGAAATTTCTTTCATCATGGAAGGGTCCTTTTGTCATTATTGACAAAATATCTCCAGTTGCCTACAAAATAAGGATCCCTAAAAATGATACTTTTATGGATAAATGGGTCCATATTAATCAGCTGCGAGCACGCCATCCCAGGTCCCAACTTCAAATCATAGAATTAGACTAAAGTGGCATTTACCCAAACACACTAATGAAGTGTTGTATTTTAATAGATGAATACGATGTCTAGCTAACAAGCATAAATATGAGAATTGAAAAATAATGAACTCTCTTTGTAGTAAGACTGTCTATGATGCATACTGTCAGTACACTCACCAATTACCACTGGATTTCAGTCCATTCCAAAACATGTGTCTAACATATCTTAAAATGGAAAGGGGGATATATGTCAGGGTATTGCTGAGTGACATTATATAAGATGGATACATATATATGTATTATATAGATAATTTATATTAAAATATTAACCCTGGGTACAAATGTTTGGCATTGTAAAATACAGGTCATTTTATCAATGAGACTGAACAGACCAGACCTGCTGTTCAGACCCTCACCAACCAAGACTTCTATGTAATACATTTATCCCAAGTGGTAAGGATGTTACATCTTTAGAATCTTTATTTACACCTTGTCTCCATAAGATGGGGACCACAAAGGAATTGCCTTCAAAGAAACTTCCTGCATTGGCAATGGGTGATAAAGTTAACTGATAATGAACCTCCTGTAGTCAGGGAGCCCTTATGTCTGAACCTAGAAACAAATTTCAGGAAAGGTGGCCATTCACACTTCAGTGCAAATTGGCACACTCTGAGTTCCAATACACAGACCCTAAACTCTATGTCAGCTTCAAATGCCCTGGGTATTATAGGGGGAAGTTAAAAGTTCATATAAAAGTCTAAAATACATTTTTAGATAACTTTCAAATATTTAATTTGTACCTCAGTATGGTATAAATGTAAATAAATGAATCTAAGAGGTTGTCTATGTTTATATAATATATTAAATTAACATATAACTGTATTTAAAAATAAAGTACATTTAGTTTTTCTTTGGTTCAGGAATCTGGTGTGAAAATGAGGTTCCAAATATGACTAGTAGATATTGGTATGTAAAGGCCTATGTAATTTGTGCTTTGAATTATAGCAAATGTTTTATATACTCAGCATTGGAGATATACTAGATATGGAATGATATGATTAAATCAAATTATAGTATGACTAATTATCAACTAATAAACAAATTAAGTCAAATATACATATATCTATATTGAATTATAACTTCTAGTCCACTCATAGAAATATGACTTTTAAATACATCTTTTAAATTATTATGAGTAGGAAATATATATATATCATATGAATATATATATATATATATATATATATATATATATATATATATATATATATATATATATATATATATATATTCTAAGTGTACCCATGTTTAGTCTCAAAAATGGGCCATATACTGAACAGATAGTTTATTAATACTAGAAAATAATAAATATATTGAATATACATTTAAGAAAATATACTTTTCTGTAGTTGAATTTGCTAATGAAACTACATTCCTATTGTCTATTGTCCCCACCAGTGTACGATACGAGAATTGCAACCAAAGGGTATTTTAAATTGTCCGGGGATTTAAAATTACCAAATGCATTTCCAAGGGCCAATGAGAGATACGCTCAGACTAAAAGGGCATACTCAGAGAATTCCATTGGGTGATTTAGAAATGAAGGTGAAATTGGTCTCAGACAAAAAACTATGCAAAGATGGGGAGAGGACAAAAAAAACACACTTTGGTTTGGGGCCTGACTTGGAATAACTCTCTGTTGAAAATAGAGAAATACCTCTGTGTTTGTGATACCCTGTTTGCAAAAATACCTTCACTTATGACTTTGGAAAATCTCTGATTGAAAAAGCTGAAGCTCTCTTATTGGTATCTGGTATAGTATCGCAATCTAATACTTTTAAAAGTTTATAGCAAAGATATTCTTTATAGCCATAGTTTAATTGAAGCTGTATTTAAAGGGGTAATTTATAAGTTATAATTTATATTTCACAAACCTCTATAGACTATAAAAATCATATCTAGCATTAAGCAATTTACTAATAAGAGGAAATAATTTTTGTGTTTTGAAGTCATAAGTTAATTTGAGTTACTGTGATATATTTTAGAAATTGCAGTTATTATTGTGGCTAAGTTGGAACTATTTAATGTTATATTAAGTGGTATATGTTGAGTTGATACATTTCTGTAAAAATCTCTGGTTGATTATTTAAAGTATTATAAGACTATTTTTGGGTAATATACGCCTAGATTTAGAGTTCTGCGGCCAAAGGGGTGCGTTAGCTACGCTGGCTTTTTTCTGGACGCACCTTTTAAATACCGCTGGTATTTAGAGTTCACAGAATGGCTACGTTAGGCTCCAAAAAAGGAGCGTATAGCATATTTACCGCAACTTCAACTCTCGATACCAGCGGTGCTTACAGACGCGGCCAGCTTAAAAAATGTGCTCGTGCACGATTCCCCCATAGAAAACAATGGGGCTGTTTGAGCTGAAAAAAAAACCTAACACCTGCAAAAAAGCCGCGTTCAGCTCCTAACGCAGCCCCATTGTTTTCTATGTGGAAACACTTCCTACGTCTGCACCTAACACTCTAACATGTACCCCGAGTCTAAACACCCCTAACCTTACACTTATTAACCCCTAATCTGCCGCCCCCGCTATCGCTGACCCCTGCATATTATTTTTAACCCCTAATCTGCCGCTCCGTACACCCCCACCACCTACATTATCCCTATGTACCCCTAATCTGCTGCCCTAACATCGCCGACCCCTATATTATATTTATTAACCCCTAATCTGCCACCCCCAACGTCGCCTCCACCTAACTACACTTATTAACCCCTAATCTGCCGACCGGACCTGAGCGCTACTATAATAAATGTATTAACCCCTAATCCGCCTCACTCCCATCTCAATAACCCTATAATAAATAGTATTAACCCCTAATCTGCCCTCCCTAACATTGCCGACACCTAATTTCAAGTATTAACCCCTAATCTGCCGACAGGAGCTCACCGCTACTGTAATAAATGGATTAACCCCTAAAGCTAAGTCTAACCCTAACCCTAACACCCCCCTAAGTTAAATATAATTTAAATCTAACGAAATAAATTAACTCTTATTAAATAAATTATTCCTATTTAAAGCTAAATACTTACCTGTAAAATAAACCCTAATATAGCTACAATATAAATTATAATTATATTATAGCTATTTTAGGATTTATATTTATTTTACATGTAACTTTGTATTTATTTTAACCAGGTACAATAGATATTAAATAGTTAAGAACTATTTAATAGCTAAAATAGTTAAAATAATTACAAAATTACCTGTAAAATAAATCCTAACCTAAGTTACAATTAAACCTAACACTACACTATCAATAAATAAATTAAATAAAATACCTACAATTACCTACAATTAAACCTAACACTACACTATCAATACATTAATTAAATACAATACCTACAAATAACTACAATTAAATAAACTAACTAAAGTACAAACAATAAAAAAGAACTAAGTTACAAAAAATAAAAAAATATTTACAAACATTAGAAAAATATTACAACAATTTTAAACTAATTACACCTACTCTAAGCCCCCTAATGAAATTACAAAGCCCCCCAAAATAAAAAAATGCCCTACCCTATTCTAAATTACAAAAGTTCAAAGCTCTTTTACCTTACCAGCCCTGAACAGGGCCCTTTGCGGGGCATGCCCCAAGAAATTCAGCTCTTTTGCCTGTAAAACAACACATACAATACCCCCCCCAACATTACAACCCACCACCCACATACCCCTAATCTAACCCAAACCCCCCTTAAATAAACCTAACACTAAGCCCCTGAAGATCTTCCTACCTTATCTTCATCTCACCGGGTATCACCGATCGGTCCTGGCTCCAAAATCTTCATCCAACCCAAGCGGGGGCTGGCGATCCATAATCCTGCGGCTGAAGAGGTCCAGAAGAGGCTCCAAAGTCTTCATCCTATCCGGGAAGAAGAGGCGATCCAGACCGGCAACCATCTTGATCCAAGTGGCATCTTCTATCTTCATCCGATGAGGAACGGCTCCATCGTGAAGACCTCCAGCGTGGATCAATCTTCTTCCGACGACGTCCAAATGAAGAATAACGGTTCCTTTAAGGGACGTCATCCAAGATGGCATCCCTCGAATTCCGATTGGCTGATAGGATTCTATCAGCCAATCGGAATTAAGGTAGGAAAATTCTGATTGGCTGATGGAATCAGCCAATCAGAATCAAGTTCAATCCGATTGGCTGATCGGAACAGCCAATAGAATGCGAGCTCAATCTGATTGGCTGATCGGATCAGCCAATCGGATTGAACTTGATTCTGATTATCTGATTCCATCAGCCAATCAGAATTTTCCTACCTTAATAACGATTGGCTGATAGAATCCTATCAGCCAATCGGAATTCGAGGGACGCCATCTTGGATGACATCCCTTAAAGGAACCGTCATTCTTCAGTTGGACGTCGTCGGAAGAAGATTGATCCGCGCTGGAGGTCTTCACGATGGAGCCGTTCCTCATCAGATGAAGATAGAAGTTGCCGCTTGGATCAAGATGGTTGCCGGTCTGGATCGCCTCTTCTTCCTGGATAGGATGAAGACTTTGGAGCCTCTTCTGGACCTCTTCAGCCACAGGATTATGGATCGCCAGCCCCCACTTGGGTTGGATGAAGATTTTGGAGCCAGGACCGATCGGTGATACCCGGTGAGGTGAAGATAAGGTAGGAAGATCTTCAGGGCTTAGTGTTAGGTTTATTTAAGGGGGGTTTGGGTTAGATTAGGGGTATGTGGGTGGTGGGTTGTAATGTTGGGGGGGTATTGTATGTGTTTTTTTACAGGCAAAAGAGCTGAATTTCTTGGGGCATGCCCCGCAAAGGGCCCTGTTCAGGGCTGGTAAGGTAAAAGATCTTTGAACTTTTTTTAATTTAGAATAGGGTAGGGCATTTTTTTATTTTGGGGGGCTTTGTAATTTCATTAGGGGGCTTAGAGTAGGTGTAATTAGTTTAAAATTGTTGTAATATTTTTCTAATGTTTGTAAATATTTTTTTATTTTTTGTAACTTAGTTCTTTTTTATTTTTTGTACTTTAGTTAGTTTATTTAATTGTAGTTATTTGTAGGTATTGTATTTAATTAATGTATTGATAGTGTAGTGTTAGGTTTAATTGTAGGTAATTGTAGGTATTTTATTTAATTTATTTATTGATAGTGTAGTGTTAGGTTTAATTGTAACTTAGGTTAGGATTTATTTTACAGGTAATTTTGTAATTATTTTAACTATTTTAGCTATTAAATAGTTCTTAACTATTTAATAGCTATTGTACCTGGTTAAAATAAATACAAAGTTACCTGTAAAATAAATATAAATCCTAAAATAGCTATAATATAATTATAATTTATATTGTAGCTATATTAGGGTTTATTTTACAGGTAAGTATTTAGCTTTAAATAGGAATAATTTATTTAATAAGAATTTATTTATTTCGTTAGATTTAAATTATATTTAACTTAGGGGGGTGTTAGGGTTAGACTTAGCTTTAGGGGTTAATCCATTTATTACAGTAGCGGCGAGATTCAGTCGGCAGATTAGGGGTTAATAATTGAAGTTAGGTGTCGGCGATGTTAGGGAGGGCAGATTAGGGGTTAATACTATTTATTATAGGGTTATTGAGGCGGGAGTGAGGCGGATTAGGGGTTAATAACTTTATTATATTAGCGGTGCGGTTCGCTCGGCAGATTAGGGGTTAATAAGTGTAGGCAGGTGGAGGCGACGTTGAGGGGGGCAGATTAGGGGTTAATAAATATAATATAGGGGTCGGCGGTGTTAGGGGCAGCAGATTAGGGGTACATAAGGATAACGTAGGTAGCGGCGCTTTGCGGTCAGCAGATTAGGGGTTAATTATTGTAGGTAGCTGGCGGCGACGTTGTGGGGGGCAGGTTAGGGGTTAATAAATATAATATAGGGGTCGGCGGTGTTAGGGGCAGCAGATTAGGGGTACATAAGTATAACGTAGGTGGCGGTCGGCAGAAAAGGGGTTAAAAATTTTTAATAGAGTGGCGGCGATGTGGGGGGACCTCGGTTTAGGGGTACATAGGTAGTTTATGGGTGTTAGTGTACTTTAGAGCACAGTAGTTAAGAGCTTTATAAACCGGCGTTAGCCCAGAAAGCTCTTAACTACTGACTTTTTTCTGCGGCTGGAGTTTTGTCGTTAGATTTCTAATGCTCACTTCAGCCACGTCTCTAAATACCGGAGTAAGAAAGATCCCATTGAAAAGATAGGCACCTAGATTTAGAGTTCTGCGGCCAAAGGGGTGCGTTAGCTACGCTGGCTTTTTTCTGGCCGCACCTTTTAAATACCGCTGGTATTTAGAGTTCACAGAATGGCTGCGTTAGGCTCCAAAACAGGAGCGTATAGCATATTTACCGCAACTTCAACTCTCGATACCAGCGGTGCTTACGGACGCGGCCAGCTTCAAAAACGTGCTCGTGCACGATTCCCCCATAGAAAACAATGGGGCTGTTTGAGCTGAAAAAAAACCTAACACCTGCAAAAAAGCCGCGTTCAGCTCCTAACGCAGCCCCATTGTTTTCTATGTGGAAACACTTCCTACATCTGCACCTAACACTCTAACATGTACCCGAGTCTAAACACCCCTAACCTTACACTTATTAACCCCTAATCTGCCGCCCCCACTATCGCTGACCCCTGCATATTATTTTTAACCCCTAATCTGCCGCTCCGTACACCCCCGCCGCCTACATTATCCCTATGTACCCCTAATCTGCTGCCCTAACATCGCCGACCCCTATATTATATTTATTAACCCCTAATCTGCCGCCCCCAACGTCGCCTCCACCTAACTACACTTATTAACCCCTAATCTGCCGACCGGACCTGAGTGCTACTATAATAAATGTATTAACCCCTAATCCGCCTCACTCCCGCCTAAATAACCCTATAATAAATAGTATTAACCCCTAATCTGTCCTCCCTAACATTGCCGACACCTAACTTCAAGTATTAACCCCTAATCTGCCGACAGGAGCTCACTGCTACTATAATAAATTTATTAACCCCTAAAGCTAAGTCTAACTTTAACCCTAACACCCCCCTAAATTAAATATAATTTAAATCTAACGAAATAAATTAACTCTTATTAAATAAATTATTCCTATTTAAAGCTAAATACTTACCTGTAAAATAAACCATAATATAGCCAATCAGATTGAGCTTGCATTCTATTGGCTGATCGGAACAGCCAATAGAATGCAAGCTCAATCTGATTGGCTGATCGGATCAGCCAATCGGATTGAACTTGATTCTGATTGGCTGATTCCATCAGCCAATCAGAATTTTCCTACCTTAATTCCGATTGGCTGATAGAATCCTATCAGCCAATCGGAATTCGAGGGACGCCATCTTGGATGACGTCCCTTAAAGGAACCGTCATTCTTCAGTTGGACGTCGTCGGAAGAAGATTGATCCGCGCTGGAGGTCTTCACGATGGAGCCGGTCCTCATCGGATGAAGATAGAAGATGCCGCTTGGATCAAGATGGTTGCCGGTCTGGATCGCCTCTTCTTCCCGGATAGGATGAAGACTTTGGAGCCTCTTCTGGACCTCTTCAGCCGCAGGATTATGGATCGCCAGCCCCCGCTTGGGTTGGATGAAGATTTTGGAGCCAGGACCGATCGGTGATACCCGGTGAGGTGAAGATAAGGTAGGAAGATCTTCAGGGGCTTAGTGTTAGGTTTCTTTAAGGGGGGTTTGGGTTAGATTAGTATGTGGGTGGTGGGTTGTAATGTTGGGGGGGGGGTATTGTATGTGTTTTTTTACAGGCAAAAGAGCTGAATTTCTTGGGGCATGCCCCGCAAAGGGCCCTGTTCAGGGCTGGTAAGGTAAAAGAGCTTTGAACTTTTGTAATTTAGAATAGGGTAGGGCATTTTTTTATTTTGGGGGGCTTTGTAATTTCATTAGGGGGCTTAGAGTAGGTGTAATTAGTTTAAAATTGTTGTAATATTTTTCTAATGTTTGTAAATATTTTTTTATTTTTTGTAACTTAGTTCTTTTTTATTTTTTGTACTTTAGTTAGTTTATTTAATTGTAGTTATTTGTAGGTATTGTATTTAATTAATGTATTGATAGTGTAGTGTTAGGTTTAATTGTAGGTAATTGTAGGTATTTTATTTAATTTATTTATTGATAGTGTAGTGTTAGGTTTAATTGTAACTTAGGTTAGGATTTATTTTACAGGAAATTTTGTAATTATTTTAACTATTTTAGCTATTAAATAGTTCTTAACTATTTAATAGCTATTGTACCTGGTTAAAATAAATACAAAGTTACCTGTAAAATAAATATAAATCCTAAAATAGCTATGATATAATTATAATTTATATTGTAGCTATATTAGGGTTTATTTTACAGGTAAGTATTTAGCTTTAAATAGGAATAATTTATTTAATAAGATTTAATTTATTTCGTTAGATTTAAATTATATTTAATTTAGGGGGTGTTAGGGTTAGGGTTAGACTTAGCTTTAGGGGTTAATCCATTTATTATAGTAGCGGCGAGATTCGGTCAGCAGATTAGGGGTTAATAATTGAAGTTAGGTGTCGGAGATGTTAGGGAGGGCAGATTAGGGGTTAATACTATTTATTATAGGGTTATTGAGGCGGGAGTGAGGCGGATTAGGGGTTAATAACTTTATTATAGTAGCGGTGCGGTCCGCTCGGCAGATTAGGGGTTAATAAGTGTAGGCAGGTGGAGGCGACGTTGAGGGGGGCAGATTAGGGGTTAATAAATATAATATAGGGGTCGGCGGTGTTAGGGGCAGCAGATTAGGGGTACATAAGGATAATGTAGGTAGCGGCGCTTTGCGGTCGGCAGATTAGGGGTTAATTATTGTAGGTAGCTGGCGAAGACGTTGTGGGGGGCAGGTTAGGGGTTAATAAATATAATATAGGGGTCAGCGGTGTTAGGGGCAGCAGATTAGGGGTACATAAGTATAACGTAGGTGGCGGTCGGCAGATTAGGGGTTAAAAAATTTTAATAGAGTGGCGGCGATGTGGGGGGACCTCGGTTTAGGGGTACATAGGTAGTTTATGGGTGTTAGTGTACTTTAGAGCACAGTAGTTAAGAGCTTTATAAACCGGCATTAGCCCAGAAAGCTCTTAACTACTGACTTTTTTCTGCGGCTGGAGTTTTGTCGTTAGAATTCTAAAGCTCACTTCAGACACGACTCTAAATACCGGCGTTAGAAAGATCCCATTGAAAAGATAGGATACGCAATTGACGTAAGGGGATCTGCGGTATGGAAAAGTCGCGGCTGCAAAGTGAGCGTTAGACCCTTTCCTGACTGACTCCAAATACCGGCGGTAGCCTAAAACCAGCGTTAGGAGCCTCTAACGCTGGTTTTCACGGCTACTGCCCAACTCTAAATCTAGGCCATAGTGAATTGTATTCCCTGGAAATTTCATTAGATTTGTGGGATATTTTCAGTTAAGGTTAATTTATAGAAATATTCGGCTAGATTATGAATTTTGCATTATGAGGGGTGCGGTGCTAACTTGCACGTTATTGTCACCGCTCACTTACCTACAGCGCTGGTATTACAGGTTTTTATAAACACAGCATTAAAAGACAAGCGTAGAGCAAACTTGTGCTCCATACCGCACTCCAATACCAGCGCTGCTTAAGTCAGTGGTGAGCTGCAAAAAAGCAGTGTAAAGCTCCGTAACGCAGCTCCATTGATTCCTATGGGGAAACACATTTTATGTTTACACCTAACACCCTAACATGAACCCGAGTCTAAACACCCCTATTCTTACACTTATTAACCCCTAATCTGCCACCCCCGACATCGCCGACACCTAAATTATACTTATTAACCCCTAATCTGCCGCTCCGGACATCGCCACCACTATAATAAACATATTAACCCCTTAACCGCCGCACTCCCGCATCACAAATATTAGTTAAATATTATTAACCCCTAATCTGCCACCCCTAACATCGCCGCCACCTACCTAAAATTATTATCCCCTAATCTGTCACCCCTAACATCGCCGCCACCTACCTACAATTATTAACCCCTAATCTGCCACCCCTAACATCGCTGCCACCTACCTACAATTATTAACCCCTAATCTGCCGCCCCTAACATCGCCGCCACCTACCTACAATTATTAACCCCTAATCTGCCGCCCCTAACATCGCCGCCACCTATATACATTTATTAACCCCTAATCTGCCGCCCCCAACGTTGCCGCCACTATACTAAATTTATTAACCCCTAAACCTAAATCTAACCCTAATCCTAACACCCAATAACTTAAATATAATTAAAATAAATCTAAATAAAACCTACTATTAATAACTAAATAATTCCTATTTAAAACTAAATACTTACCTGTTTATTTTTATTTTACAGGCAAGTTTGTATTTATTTTAACTAGGTAGAATAGTTACTAAATAGTCATTAACTATTTAATAACTACCTAGCAAAAATAAATACAAATTGACCTGTAAAATAAAACCTAACCTAAGTTACAATAACACCTAACACTACACTACAATTAAATAAATTAACTACATTAAATACAATAAAATAAAATAAATTAGCTATCTCACAAAAACAAACAAACACTGAATTACAGAAAATAAAAAACAAATTACAAGATCTTTAAACTAATTACACCTAATCTAATAGCCCTATCAAAATAAAAAAAGCCCCCCCAAAATAAAAAAAACCCTAGCCTAAACTAAACTGTCAATAGCCCTTAAAAGGGCCTTTTGCGTGGCATTGCCCCAAAGTAATCAGCTCTTTTACCTGTTGAAAAGAAATACAAACAACCCCCCCCAACAGTAAAACCCACCACCCACACAACCAACCCCCCAAATAAAATACTAACTAAAAAAACCTAAGCTCCCCATTGCCCTGAAAAAGGCATTTGGATGGGCATTGCGCGGAGCGGGTCCATCTTCAAGACATCCGACGGGGGGCATCTTCTTCAAACGACGACTTCTTCATAATGAATATCTCTTTAAGTGACGTCATCCAAGATGGCGTCCCTTAGATTCCGATTGGCTGATAGAATTCTATCAGCCAATCGGAATTAAGGTAGAAAAATGCCAGCTCAATCCTATTGATTTTTTCTACCTTAATTCCGATTGGCTGATAGAATTCTATCAGCCAATCAGAATCTAAGGGACGCCATCTTGGATGACGTCACTTAAAGAGATATTCATTATGAAGAAGCCGTCTTTTGAAGAAGATGCTCCGCGTCGGATGTCTTGAAGATGGACCTGCTCCGAGCCGGAAGGATGAAGATAGAAGATGCCATCTTGATGAAGACTTTTGCTTGTCTGAAGGACCACTTCTGCCTGTCTGGAGGACCTCTTCTGCCGGCTTCATTGAGGACATCTTGCCGCTTGGATGAAGACTTCTCCCGGTAAGTGAATCTTCGGGGATTAGCATTAGGATTTTTTTAAGGCTGTATTGGGTGGGTTTATTTTTAGATTAGGGTTTGGGCCTGCAAAAGAGCTAAATGCTCTTTTAAGGACAATGCCCATCCAAATGCCCTTTTCAGGGCAATGGGGAGCTTAGTTTGTTTAGTTAGTATTTTATTTGGGGGGTTGGTTGTGTGGGTGGTGGGTTTTACTGTTGGGGGGGTTGTTTGTATTTTTTTTTTACAGGTAAAAGAGCTGATAACTTTGGGCCAATGCCCCGCAAAAGGCCCTTTTAAGGGATATTGATAGTTTAGTTTAGGCAAGGGTTTTTTTTTTATTTTGGGGGGCTTTTTTATTTTTATAGGGCTATTAGATTATGTGTAATTAGTTTAAAGATCTGTAATTTGTTTTTTATTTTCTGTAATTTTGTGTGTTTTTTGTGATTTAGCTAATTTAATTTAATTTATTTGATTGTATTTAATTTATTTAATTTATTTAATTGTATTTAATTTAGTTAATTTATTTAATTGTAGTGTAGTGTTAGGTGTTAGTGTAACTTAGGTTAGGTTTTATTTTACAGGTCAATTTGTATTTATTTTCGCTAGGTAGTTATTAAATAGTTAATAACTATTTAATAACCATTCTACCTAGTTAAAATAAATACAAACTTGCCTGTAAAACAAAAATAAACCCTAAGCTAGCTACAATGTAACTATTAGTTATATTGTAGCTAGCTTAGGGTTTATTTTATAGGTAAGTATTTAGTTTTAAATAGGAATAATTTAGTTAATTATAGTAATTTTCTTTAGATTTATTTAAATTATATTTAAGTTAGGGGGTGTTATTATACAAATTGTGGCACAAACTTTGTTATATATCTGTTAGAGTGTGAACTATGTCAGCAACAATACGTGGGTCAAACCTCACGTTCCTTACGCTCCAGAGTAGGGGAACATAAAAGAGACATTAGAAATTATAGCAAGGACTCTAGTGTAGCTAAACACCTTAATGGAATCCATTTTACAAATGAGCCTAAAATTTCGGTAAAGGTAATTGACATAGCTAGGAAGCCATTACGGGGAGGTAATAGGTTTAATATTCTCACCAAGAAAGAACTGTATTGGATTTGGAAATTAAGTACCAGGGAATCGACAGGTTTGAACAAAGAGTGGGACATTAGCTATTTTATGGAATAAGACATATATTATCCAATACAATATATTATAACATATGTCCCCCTTCTGTTGAAAACTGTCTCTTTGGTAATAAGACTTTTTTCTGCAGCAAAATTTAAAATTTAACATTGTGGTAATTTTCAATGTCTCTAACATTGCATAATTGCGCTGATGTATTTAAATACATATATATAATCTTTTCATAGGATCAGAAATTTTCCACTGAGGGTTTATCCATTTTATCCTATTATTACTATTATTACTATTATTATTACTATTATCATTAGACAGTTGGGGCTTAAAATGAGTACATTTTTAGACCAGATATATTGGTTTGAATATTTGTTTTTTTTAAGATGTCTTTTTATCTGTATTTATGTACTTATGTTGCACGTTGGTTTGTGGGTTGGCTCTGTTTCTGTTTACAGCCGTTGATATGGCAACCATTATGGTTGCTTTTATTGATTGGCTGTGGCCGATATAAAGCTCTCCCCTCACGTGTAGGGGGTTAAGCCTATGATTAAGTGCCGCAGGGCACGAAACATGTAAGGTCTCCTCCTCCTTCTCCTAATATGTTTAGCACTATGAGTGTTAATTTTAAATTTTGAAATAAAGCAGTGTTTTTATCTCTACATCTGAAGTCTTTTGGAGTGCCGCCTATCTTTCCTCTGGTTTGCATACACACTGGTTGGCTCAACCATCTTTGGGTTGGTACCACTATATTGCATACGTCGCATCTCGTGCACACCGAACTGCTGGAACCCAGCTGGGATTGGCTTTGATTTCTGCCACACGCTCACGGACTAGAGCGACACCACTTCCTAACCACTAAAACTCATAACTACTGACTTTAGAACGCGTTAGGAATCTTGGAGGTAGAGGGTGTACCGATCACTTTTTGGCCTCCCTGGACAGACTCATAATACCAGCGCTATGGAAGTCCCATAGAAAAAAGGGTTTACGAAGTTTACGTAAGTCGTTTTGCGGTAAGGCCAAAGAAGTGTGTGGTGCCCCTAAACCTGCAAGACTCGTTATAGCAGCGGTAGTGAAAAAAGCAGCGTTAGGACTTGTTAACGCTGCTTTTTTCAGCTTAACGCAAAACTCGTAATCTAGCCGAAAGTATGGACACCCTGGATCTTGACATTTAACAACAGACATTTATATTTGTCTAGTTTAGTTATTTTAAAGTTGTTTTAAAATAAGTTCAGTGTTTTACCAAAGAAAAAAATGTGCTCATCAATCAGGGAAAAGTCATGTCCTTACAGCTTCCTACTCTCTCTCTGATTGGAATTCATTTTAGTTTTTCCAGAGATAACCAGGAGGAGGGTTGCAAGGGAAATACATGTGTACACACAAAGGAAAACAGTATTTGCAATTAAAGGTGTTTGTGAAACATCTTGTAGTAGGATAAGTCCAATAACTTTAATTTATACACCAATAGTATGTGCAGTCTGTTTATCTATGTGTCTGCATGTCTATCCATTTATGGGCAGCAGGCCAGATTCTCTTCAGAATGCTGACCTGTGCAAGATAATGTATTTGCTGCAGACTCAACCTTACCTGTTTCATCCCAAAGTAAAAGGGGACCTGTTTTGTTTTTAATGTTTCTTTGCCCTCATGCATCCTGCTTCCTCTGCCAGTGTTGCTTGCTTCACATTTACTTGGTATATGTGTTAATGGTCAAAGAAAATGATACTTGGATGCCTTGTGACCACTTGAAATCTTGAAATCACATTATCATTGTTTCTTACTGCAGAGTGAGTACACACACAAACCTTATCAAGAGCATGATATCAGATGTTTACTTTACTAAGCCTTACACATCCTGAGAGCTAAGTAGTAAAATTTTACTAAGGCGCTTAGATTTTTGGATTATTAAACATCATCATATAGAAATGCCCCTTCATGTTTTTTTAAAAAGTGTGTGTCTGGCTTTTCAGTATTCAGTATCAATTGAATCCTAAAGTACAAATAAAAATTCCCCCCTGCCATGTGAAAATGTAACCATGGGTGTCCATCCTCAGGCCCAAAGGCAACCATTCAGTCCTTTGTTGGTTTTAATTTTCTTTCATTAACCAAAGTGCAAAGATTATATACATATAAATACAGTGTGTGCATAAAACAATATTAATTTTGAGGGGGTGGACATCTTGGTTAGTTGCCACAATTTTTTTGTAGGTCTTGATCCCTGTGCTTGCTGTAGTGGTAATTCCAAGCCTGCTCAACGGAGTACCGAGTACAGGCAATCATTATCCCAGGAGATCATGCAAATATTAAGGATCCCTTATCAGTCAGCGTGCTGGTATCTTAAAGGGACAGTCTAGGCCAACATTTTTATTTTTTAAAAAGATAGATAATCCCTTCCCCAGTTTTGCACAGCCAACATGGTTATATTATTATACTTTTTACCTCTGTGACAGCCCCTTGATCACATTACTTTTTATTTATTATCTATTGACTTGCATCTTAGCCAATTAGTGCAGTGTCTGCCACAACTTCATAGGTGTGAGCACAATGTTATCTATATGGCCCACATGAACTAGCAGTATCCTGTTGTGAAAAGTAAATAAAAAGCATGTGATAAGAGGCTGTCTGTTGTGGCTTAGAAACAGGCAGCAATTTTGAGGTTTAAATGTTATAAAGTATATTTAAATAACAACATTGGTTGTGCAAAGCTGGGGAATGGGACCAACCATGTGGTAGGAAGAACACACCACAGAGGTCAGATACGGCACAAGGGAAGGACGTTTGTTTGCTCGGTAGGGACAACTGTAATACACTTTTTACATACCTCATAATGATGAGGTTTTATTTGTGAGTGAAATTTTATTTGAATAATATTAAATGTGTATAATTGTCATACTACACTCACAGCAGTGTGCTCCATATTCGTTTTCCTTGTAGACTCCTGTTTAAATTGCACAGACACAGACATCACACCAATGGACTTTGCAAGGAGCTGCATAACACCAGAAAGACTGAGTTTATCATTTTGGCTTCCTTGACTTGGACACACCATTGAAAAAGTTTTTATTTAACTAGGACTATCAATATATGTATATATGTATGCTACTAGAGGGTCAGATAGTCCTCTGTGATAGGTTGACAGGCAACCAGTACCTAAGATGGTGGAAGATGATAGTGACCAATGGGAGTGGTAAGGGAAGAGACCTGTTTGGGAGGGATCAGGGAGGTGGTGTCAGGTGGGAGGGTTATCACTGCACTACAATACATTTTCCTCTTGACAGCTGATTAACCCCTTCACTGCCAGAAATTTCAGAGGTGTGTGCGCAGCTGCAATTAGTTGCATTCTTATTACCAAAAATCAATGGCAAAGCCATGCATGTCTGTAATATCTGATCAAAGAGGATACTAGAGAAACTTTTACAACTATTTGTCTTATGACTGCAGTAGTGGTGTGTAAATAATTTTAGCTTCTAGTGAAAAAGTTAACAATTTTTTTATATATGATGGATTTTAGTGGTCAAATGGTGCCATAAAATATACCAAAATGGGCCTAGATCAATAGCTTGGGTTGTCTAGTTTAAAAATATATATAGTTGGGGCGTGATCCCTTAGATAAAAATTCCTATCTCCTCGCTCCCACCTTATCCTAAGCAAATTGTGCCATAGTGTAGCGTTCCCACCCGCTCCTGCCCCGTGCACTCGCTAGCACCTGTGCGCTCTCCCGGCTCCCGTGCACATGATCCAGCCCCCTGCTGATGCACTTCCCCCATCGATGGCTGCCCACCCACCTCCCTGCAATGGCTCCCACCCACCAACTTCGGATGGCTAAAAAATGTTATTGCAGGATGCCTCAATATCGAGGCATCACTGCAATAACATGAAAGCGCTGGAAGCGATCAGGATCGCTTCCACCGCTTGGAAACACTACCGACCATTTTTTGTAGGACGTACCCTGTACGTCGTTGGTCGTTAAGGGGTTAAACAATTTTCCAATTTACTTTTATAACCAATTTTGCTTTGTTCTCTTGGTATTCTTAGTTAAAAGCTAAACCTAGGAGGTTCATATGCTAATTTCTTAGACCTTGAAAGCCGCCTCTGCATTGGTGTTAGTTCATGTGTTTCATATAGATAACATTGAGCTCATGCACATGAATTTATTGAGGAGTGAGCACTGATTGGCTAAAGTGCATGTCTGTCAAAATAACTGAAGTAAGGGGGCAGTCTGCAGAGGCTTAGATACAAGGTAATTACAGAGGTAAAACTTGTATTATTATAACTCTGTTGGTTATGCAAAACTGGGGAATGAGTAATTAAGGGATTATCTATATTTTAAAACAACAATAATTCTGGTGTTGATTGTCCCTTTAAGGTAGTGAGAGGACATCCAGGAAGAGATGTAAGAAAGACAGTTAGTGACACGGGCAAAAAAGGAGATAGGTCTGGTGCAGAGAGGTAGATTTGGGTGTCGTCGGCATACAAATGATATTGAAACCCATGGGACTCTATTAAGGAACCTAATGATGATGTGTAGATTGAGAAGAGAAGGGGACCGAGGACAGAGCCTTGGGATACCTCAACAGAAAGTGGGGTCAAGGCAGAGAAGTACCCAGAGAAGGCTACTCTAAAGGTACGGTTAGACAGGTAGGAAGAGAACCACGAGAGGGCTGTGTCACAAATGCCGAATAATTGGAGGGTTTGGGGCAAAAGAGGGTGGTCAACAGTATCAAAGGCTGCAGACAGAAGTGGAAAAACCATTGCACTGAGTGATACCTATATTTTATACCTCATATTTCTGGATCTTCCAGACTGGACTGCTGAGGGCTTTGGTGGTTATTCAGGTGTAAGGCCTCAGCAACCCCCCTCCCCACCCCGTGGGCCACCAGGTATGGAGAGAACAATAGTAGTTTTCTAAGCTCTAAATAGAAACTTTTGCTTCCTATGTACTATACACGTGTTACCATGGAGGAGATATACTGGGCTGTTAAGGATTTATTAGATGACTTAACTGAATAGATGATATACTAATGACTGTGCACTATGAAACCCCTTACCATGGGCGGAGCTATGCAAACCATAAATAGGTGTGGCTGTCCTGCAAAGTGTCCCTGAATTTTTTTAAAAAAATATTGGCAACTATGAGTGGGCCTGTGACACGCTAGTTTAAAAAACTGCTGCGCCAAAGAGGATAGCTTCACATAGAGACGTAAGTATACTTTTAGGTGCCAAATTAGGTATTTGTAGCTAATTTTTTTTTTAAAGGCTATTCTTCTGTTATGTAATACTGCACATAGTAAAAAATGTTTACTGTCCCTTTAAAGGGACCTAACAACCATATGCTAAATCACTTGAAAGTGAGGCAATAAAAGTGTATAAAGCTGAAAAGGAAATATCCCATTAACATCGCTATGTAAAAAAGGAAGATATTTTGCCTCAAAAAGTCTTCACCTCACAAAAGTAAGTGCTCTGTGAACTGCTATCCTTCAGCTACTGTCAGCTACATGTTGAAAAAATAATACAGCCAATCAACTTCATCAGTGCTGATGTTGCACTACTTGACTGTGATCATGTGAAATTTAATTGAAATCTAGCTAAATTTTATAGTAAACATCCTTAAAATAAAGAGGGAAATAACATATCTGTGTCTGCACACTCCCATGCAAGTCCCAGGACTAGCATCCTGATTGGCTGCTTAAAATCCCTTTACAATACGATGAGGCTTCTGAGGAAATTTTGAGGTGTAATTTCTTCCTTTTTTACATAGAGATGTTCAGGTGATATTTTCTAGTCAGCATTTTACAGATATGCGGCATCACTTTCAAGTGTTTCAACATTTGGATATCATGTCCCTTTAAAGGTTTATTCAAGTTTAAATGAAACTTTAATGATTAATATAGAGTGTACTTTGAAAAAAAAAAAACAACATTACAATTTACTCATATTATTATATTTACATCTTTCTTTTGGTATCCTTTTTTAAAACTTGTCTCTTTTCAATGCAAATACAATGGTATTCCCAAGACCATGCATTAGTCTTCAGCACTATTGGTACAGCATCATTGCAAACATTAAATAAAAAGTGTCAACCTCAATGTAGTAGATATACAGAAATAAAAAGAAATACTTAAGAGCCCAACAACTTGTGTACAACTCAAAAGCTGTGCAGAAAAGGATATTGATTACAGACAAGAGGTAACTAGTTCAAAGTGAATGAGTCTGCAACTGATGTTCCAACTCAGTCATGTCCATTTGGAGTCTGTTAATAGATGTTCCTCGTAAGAAATTTAAGCTAGAAAACACAGTGAAGTATAAGCTACAAAACCTCTTTCTTAGAGACTGGTACACTTCAAAGCTGTAACTCAGCTCTTAGTATATCAGCATAAATAGACAACAGCTTTTTGGGGTCTTGAACCCACGACAACGTTGTTTATTAAAGTAAACTTAGGATTTATTAAAACAAGAGTAAAATGATACAAAACCAGTTAACATACACTTACCACCAAAGCACAACATGGAACAAATGATCAGGACTAATCTGCTATATACAAAGTATCACATGCTGGTAAGGTAACCCGGCCTTTTATTGAGAACTAGTATGCAATATCACTGCAATGCAAACAATAGTCTCGCTTCTGTCTGTGAAGTATATTGCATGACCAGATTGTATGTTTTTTTCTTTCACATACCTGTTTTGCAAGCTCATGACACATACTGGCTCCAGTCCCCCCCCCCCCCGCCCACTGCCGTGACTCCATACACTAAACCACTGTCCACTAGCCACCTCAACTTTCATTTCCTGGAAAACCTCTTGGAATGTTGGGAAGTATGACAACAGCACATTACAATATTTTACAATACACTGAAAAAACAGCTTAACAACTGTACATCAACTCTTATTTATACCATTTCATTACTGTCCATGAACAAGCACATTCCTCTAAAGCTAATCTTTAATTTTTCATCCGTTAATGTCCAAGAAATAGCTAGATTTATACCTGCACAAACAATAATATCTCATAAAAAGCTATTTTATTTATTTGTTATACAAAAAATCTGATATATATTTTCACATAAAATAATGTGTATTTGTATTTCTATAAATCATGATATGCCTATCTCATCTTTGCACATACTTTAATATATATATATATATATATATATATACATATATATATATATATATATATACAAAACATGGAAGGGGACTGCACTCTCACACCGGACCGGGTACACATCCCATGACCCTGTAACATGCTCAGCCCTGGGTGCTCACCGGCAATCACAGGAAGCTGTGCTGTCCCCAGAATCACAGGCAGTTAACCCCAGGCAGGTCTGGGTGCAAGAACCATAGGGAAATTACAAAACAAATTAATACAACACACAGAGAAAGTCCAGCACTCACTTACAAGCTCTCAGCTAAGATTTAAAAGCAAAAATGTAAAGGTTAGTTACCGCATTTGGCCAAATGGGACAAGCTCAGGTACCAAGTCAAGGTCCTTTCCAATACCTGAGACCCTAAAACAGCCACACAATGCAAGCTCTCAAATCCAAACAAACTGGGAACAAGGGAAGGGTGCAAAGGCTTATGTAATCACCCAGGAAATATACAAAACACGGAAGGAGACTGCACTCTCACACCAGACCGGGTACACATCCTATGACCCTGTAACATGCTCAGCCCTGGGTGCTCACCGGCACTCACAGGAAGCTGTGCTGTCCCCAGAGTCACAGGCAGTTAACCCCAGACAGGTCTGGGTGCAAGAACCATAGGGAAATTACAAAACAAATTAATACAACACACAGAGAAAGTCCAGCACTCACTTACAAGCTCTCAGCTAAGATTTAAAAGCAAAAATGGAAAGGTTAGTTACCGCATCTGGCCAAATGGGACAAGCTCAGGTACCACGTCAAGGTCCTTTCCAATACTTGAGACCCTAAAACAGCCACATAATGCAAGCTCTCAAATCCAAACAAACTGGGAACAAGGGAAGGGTGCACAGGCTTATGTAATCACCCAGGAAATATACAAAACACGGAAGGGAACTGCACTCTCACACCGGACTGGGTACACATCCAATGACCCTGTAACATGCTCAGCCCTGGGTGTTCACCGGCACTCACAGGAAGCTGTGCTGTCCCCAGAGTCACTGGCAGTTAACCCAAGACAGGTCTGGGTGCAAGAACCAAAGGGAAATTACAAAACAAATTAATACAACACACAGAGAAAGTCCAGCACTCACTTACAAGCTCTCAGCTAAGATTTAAAAGCAAAAATGGAAAGGTTAGTTACCGCATCTGGCCAAATGGGACAAGCTCAGGTACCACGTCAAGGTCCTTTCCAATACCTGAGACCCTAAAACAGCCACACAATGCAAGCTCTCAAATCCAAACAAACTGGGAACAAGGGAAGGGTGCACAGGCTTATGTAATCACCCAGGAAATATACAAAACACAGAAGGGGACTGCACTCTCACACCAGACCGGGTACACATCCCATGACCCTGTAACATGCTCAGCCCTGGGTGCTCACCGGCACTCACAAGAAGCTGTGCTGTCCCCAGAGTCACAGGCAGTTAACCCCAGACAGGTCTGGGTGCAAGAACCATAGGGAAATTACAAAACAAATTAATACAACACACAGAGAAAGTCCAGCACTCACTTACAAGCTCTCAGCTAAGATTTAAAAGCAAAAATGGAAAGGTTAGTTACCGCATCTGGCCAAATGGGACAAGCTCAGGTACCACGTCAAGGTCCTTTCCAATACCTGAGACCCTAAAACAGCCACACAATGCAAGCTCTCAAATCCAAACAAACTGGGAACAAGGGAAGGGTGCACAGGCTTATGTAATCACCCAGGAAATATACAAAACACAGAAGGGGACTGCACTCTCACACCAGAGCGGGAACACATTCCATGACCCTGTAACATTTGTTTTGTAATTTCCTTATGGTTCTTGCACCCAGACCTTTCTGGGGTTAACTGCCTGGGACTTAGGGTACAGCACAGCTTCCTGTGAGTGCCGGTGAGCACACAGGGCTGAGCATGTTACAGGGTCATGGGATGTGTACCCGGTCCGGTGTGAGAGTGCAGTCCCCTTCTGTGTTTTGTATATTTCCTGGGTGATTACATAAGCCTGTGCACCCTTCCCTTGTTCCCAGTTTGTTTGGATTTGAGAGCTTGCATTGTGTGGCTGTTTTAGGGTCTCAGGTATGGGAAAGGACCTTGACATGGTACCTGAGCTTGTCCCATTTGGCCAGATGCGGTAACTAACCTTTCCATTTTTGCATTGTGTGGCTGTTAGGGTCTCAGGTATTGGAAAGGACCTTGACGTGGTACCTGATCTTGTCCCATTTGTCCAGATACGGTAACTAACCTTTCCATTTTTGCTTTTAAATCTTAGCTGAGAGCTTGTAAGTGAGTGCTGGACTTTCTCTGTGTGTTGTATTAATTTGTTTTGTAATTTCCCTATGGTTCTTGCACCCAGACGTGTCTGGGGTTAACTGCCTGTGACTCTGGGGACAGCACAGCTTCCTGTGAGTGCTGGTGAGCACCCAGGGCTGAGCATGGTACAGGGTCATGGGATGTGTACTCGGTCCGGTGGGAGAGTGCAGTCCCCTTCCGTGTTTTGTATATTTCCTTGGTGATTACATAAGCCTGTGCACCCTTCCCTTGTACCCAGTTTGTTTGGATTTGAGAGCTTGCATTGTGTGGCTGTTTTAGGGTCTCAGGTATGGGAAAGGACCTTGACATGGTACCTGAGCTTGTCCCATTTGGCCAGATGCGGTAACTAACCTTTCCATTTTTGCTTTTAAATCTTAGCTGAGAGCTCTTAAGTGAGTGCTGGACTTTCTCTGTGTGTTGTATTAATTTGTTTTGTGATTTCCCTATGGTTCTTGCACCCAGACCTTTCTGGGGTTAACTGCCTGTGACTCTGGGGACAGCACAGCTTCCTGTGAGTGCCGGTGAGCACCCAGGGCTAAGCATGTTACAGGGTCATGGGATGTGTATCCGGTCCGGTGTGAGAGTGCAGTCCCCTTCTGTGTTTTGTATATTTCCTGGGTGATTACATAAGCAGGTGCACCCTTCCCTTGTTCCCAGTTTGTTTGGATTTGAGAGCTTGCATTGTGTGGCTGTTTTAGGGTCTCAGGTATTGGAAAGGACCTTGACGTGGTACCTGAGCTTGTCCCATTTGGCCAGATGCAGTAACTAACCTTTCCATTTTTGCTTTTAAATCTTAGCTGAGAGCTTGTAAGTGAGTGCTGGATTTTCTCTGTAGGTTATATGTTGTATTAATTTGTTTTGTAATTTCCCTATGGTTCTTGCACCCAGACCTGTCTGGGGTTAACTGCCAGTGACTCTGGGGACAGCACAGCTTCCTGTGAGTGCCGGTGAGCACCCAGGGCTGGGCATGTTACAGGGTCATGGGATGTGTACCCGGTCCGGTGTGAGAGTGCAGTCCCCTTCTGTGTTTTGTATATTTCCTGGGTGATTACATAAGCCTGTGCACCCTTCCCTTGTTCCCAGTTTGTTTGGATTTGAGAGCTTGCATTGTGTGGCTAATTTAGGGTCTCAGGTATTGGAAAGGACCTTGACGTGGTACCTGAGCTTGTCCCATTTGGCCAGATGCGGTAACTAACCTTTCCATTTTTGCTTTTAAATCTTAGCTGAGAGCTTGTAAGTGAGTGCTGGACTTTCTCTGTGTGTTGTATTAATTTGTTTTGTAATTTCCCTATGGTTCTTGCACCCAGACCTGTCTGGGGTTAACTGCCTGTGACTCTGGGGACAGCACAGCTTCTTGTGAGTGCCGGTGAGCACCCAGGGCTGAGCATGTTACAGGGTCATGGGATGTGTACCCGGTCTGGTGTGAGAGTGCAGTCCCCTTCTGTGTTTTGTATATTTCCTGGGTGATTACATAAGCCTGTGCACCCTTCCCTTGTTCCCAGTTTGTTTGGATTTGAGAGCTTGTTCTGAAGAAGGGGAGTTTTATTTCCCGAAACGTCAATAAATTTGACTTTTTGTTTTGGAGAAATCCTGGTTTGCCTCTGAGTTTGTGTGAGTTATTATATATATATATATATATATATATATATATATATATATATATATATATATATATATAGGTCAGAAATCTTTTGCAAACATATTTACATGTCCCTAAATTCCTTTTTTTGTTCTAAACAATGTTGTGTTTTATAGCTCTGTGTTTATTTATACCACTATATGTATATAGTGTATATATATTATTATTCTGAGCAAGAATAATTGCAAATATAACATGTAATCAGTGTATCATATGTATTTATTTGCAATCAATGGATATTTTAAGAGCTGGGCCTGTTTTCCCTCTGTACCTTTTAACCCTTCCTGATTGAAGTTTACTTTCAAACACCACCCCTACACAGGTGTTAAAAAATGGTCTGGCATATAAGATGACATTTAATGAAAATTAAATTCAAGGGAAGGAAGAAAAATAGTGGAAATAGCATGACAGGAAAGAGGTGATTTTAATTTCTGCTGTGTGACTGATTCAATGACAGTTTAATGTTAGGTAGACTATCCCTTTTAGCTATCAGCTTAAGATTACAGGTATACCCCACTCATACTGTGGGTTAGGGACCGGAGCCCCGCTGTAAAGTGAAAACCGCCTTAAAGTGAAACAAGGCAGTTTTAGCTTTCTTTTCACTTGCCAGTGTTTAAAAACTTAAAAACGTGTTTGAACTAACATATATTAGGTGTGCAATAGTGCTACGTTTAGTTTAACACTCGCACAGCACAGTATTCAATTAATACTGTACCTGTAAAATAGTGGCAATCACTGTAGTAAAATTGCCAGACTATAGCACTGAGACAGATTGCACTGTAATGCTGTAAACAGAGTGAACTAAGCATAACAAAATGGCGCCAGTCACTTTTCTCACAATCTCACGAAGATTACAGCACTGTTTCATAATTCTTGGAGGTTGAACTTCAGCTCCACAAAGCGCTGTATTATTGAAGCGCTGTAAAGTGAAGCGCTGTAAAGTGAGGTATACCTGTATATTGAATCAAACATCATTCGATTATTAACATCATTGTCAAAAATATTACACTGTGTGTCCTAATGTCATAATCAATGTTTATCTTTAATACAAATTTGACATATGCATACTTTCAAAGTATAATACACAATGTAACAAATGGCACTTACAAGATGAGTGATCAATGACACAAGTATCGAGCAATTTGATTCGTTAGTGATAGTAGAAAATGTATATTTCAATCAGATTGGCTGATTTCATTAATCCCATGATTATGCATTTACCAATAAGAAGTTGTGGAAAACTTTACTAGTTTGTGGGTTGTTTAGAAGTTCGAGTATTGCGCCAAATTTGGTGAGAAAAGTGTTGCATCTAATTTGGTGCGGAGTGGAGAGTGGGTATTACATGCATTAAACATGGTGCAAATAGATTTATCCAAAAAAAGGAAGTTAGCTATTTTATGTAATGTATTTATTTCATTTTTATCCCTATATCTACTAGTGCACCAAACTTGAAGCAATACTTCGCACCAAATTTGGAGCAATAATATTGTCCCCTTGCTTTGTAATGAGAGACAATGATGTAACATAATCCATAAGTAGGGTAACATCTCCCTACTTTATTTTATTTAGTAATAAGGGCTAAATAAAATCAACTTAAAAGGACATGAACCCCATATTTTGTCTTATGATTTAAAAAAAAAGAGTATAGAACTTTAATAAAGTTTTTAATTTACTTGTATTATCTAATAATATGCTTCATTGTCTTGCAGCATCAAACAAAACCTTTCTGTGTTTTCAGTCTCCCATTGATTTCTATGGCATTCGCAGCCTCAAGGGTGGCGGTTTGAACGATAGGTATGCTGCGTAAGAATAGATACGAGAATTCCTGTTGAATGTTTGATAAATTGTCAAGAAGGTCAAATAGAGTCAAATGTGACGGCGGATGATCAGTATTCCGCTCGAATAACACAAGCATCAATCTGCGTCGGATTGATTTCGCGGGGGCTTATTTTACGTCACACATTTCAACATTTGACGATCTTGACAGTTTGTTAACTACGACGGATCAAGTTTGCATCTAATTTGATGCAGAATTACAGCGTATTATCATTTGAAGTATTGATAAATCGGCCCCCTTGTCTCTATCCCAGAAACTTTAACCCCTTCACATTAAACCTTACACCTTTGTGTTTAATAAATTCTTTACATTATTATTTTATTTTGTTAACGTAATCATCATCTATTTTCTTTATATTTATTTCAAGTTTGGATTTTCTGCATGATTTTTCCCATTGTGTCCCTTTAATCCATAAGAATTTATATACGGTAATTCACAGACCACTTATAAGCAAAATAAGGAATTGGGATCCATGTCCATGAAATATTTCAGGAGTTTCTTTGAGAAGAGTAATATGTTCAATTTATCATAGGATTTGCAGCTCAGCCAGTGCCACATAAATTACTAATAAAGTCATCACATATTCTTCTTTTTTTTTTTTTTATTGATCCAAGTACGACATAATATACTTTCTGATGTACAGAAACAGAGAAATAAAACAAATGCACAATCAATCTACCGAGATAATCTGAAAACAAACATTTGCATAACAAATCCTCACTATGTCTTATTGTGATTTCCAGACATAAGATAAAATAAGAGAGAAAGAAAACAAAAGAGAGAAAAAAATAAAAAAAAATAAAAATAAACCCTAAATCCCCCTCTCGCGCAACCCTCAGCCCATCCACCAACTCACGACCGACTCCCCTCCCGGGGCTCTGATCCAGATACCCAACAAATCACGGACCCGCATTTATCCAGGACACCGGGAATTTCCCCAGCAAGACGAGTTCTGCAAAGCTAGAGGTGGATCGTAGCGGGGAGAGGATCTGCCTTTGAAGGCGAGCGGGATAGGACATAATAATTGGTAACCACCCCTGAAAGAACTCATCGATTCTCTTCTCAGAAGCATCCTGAAGATGATATGTCTCAAAGATAATTTGACCTTGAATTTCTTTAAAAGCCCTCACAAGGCTCGGAGCTACCTTCGCTTTCCAATTTAACAGAACAAGGTGACGCACTTCCAAAATAATCGTATTCAAAATACGAACCACTGGCAAAAAGTTCCTATCAACAGCATTACATAATAGAATCACGTCCTGTAATGTTAAAACAAGATTTACATCATATAGAGTATTAAACCAAAAACAAATTTTACGCCATAACTGATTAATTTTGGGACAGAACCAAAACATGTGGAATAAATCGGCCCTTAAATTAGAACATCTAGGGCAATTATTTAGTCCAGAAACAGAGAATTTTTGTATTTTAAGCGGATGCATATAAAAATTATTCAGGAGCTTCATGTGCGATTCCTTCCAGGACATCGATACCCTGCACTTATACACCATGTTGTCATCACATATTCTAATGACACTAGCTTGATCACCATAGAAAAAACATGAAATATCTAGCGCTTCCCCTTCACTCTCTGCCTATTACATCGATACCCAAATGGAGGGAAAAAAGGGCTTGACAAAAAACAAAACAGTTGTGTACTAGCGTAAGAACAATGCTGATGTGGACTATAAAATAGTTAAGAATAGTTTAAAATGTGCGTTTGTTCCCTTCTAAACTATTTAAATAGGTATTCAACAAATGTTAAATCAAAAGATACATAATGAATAGTTTAATTAATTCCACCCTCCTGATTTTTATCTAACAACACATATTTTCCACCAGCTGTCAACCTTCCTCCCAATGGCCCTCAGTAAGCACCTCAAGCAGTCCCCACTGTCACCACCCTTGCTGCCTCCTCATCAAGGTCACTAGCAAGCCTCTTAGTTAAGCCACCTGCAAGTCCACCAGTAGACTCACCTAAAGACATACCTCCTCATACTGAAGAACATACACTATAACAATTTTAATTAACAAGGCCTACCTCAGGGGAAAAAAAATGAACATCACATAGAACAATAATTATTTGAACTGCATGCCCTAAGGCTAGAGGGGTGGGCCCCAACTGCCAGTAACACACACTTAGTGATTTTAGCAATTTCTCCAGAACGGGCAGCATATAGGTGGTCATAGAGGGCGCTGATGCCAATAAGTAATTTAAAAGAAAGTCTTTATTATCATAAAAAAGTTAAATCCACTTCAGGACCATGTCGGGCACAGCACACAGGGAGTACTCAGCATACCTGGCGTCCACAGCTGACGCGTTTCATGCCCACAAGGCGTTTCATCAGAGCTGATTACCATATCTTACACAGAACTATTTAGCAAAAGGGAGTAGGTCACATACACCAATAGAAATACGTTAGTGATTCCCCTCCTTCTCACTTCAGAAGTCATCATACAAATACACATGATTAATACATCATTCAACAATAATTCACAATTTTAAAAATGGAAAAAATGAACTCAGGTACTGATTGTTCTCTAGGACATAAGAACTTAGTCTGACCTACCAAATCGTATGTACTCAAAAATATTTTTTTTCATAGTAGTCATTAGTCAGCCATAGTTGTTTAAGTTGAATTGCTCTGTGGAGATTATAATCAAGTAAAAAACAATTCATTCATTTATGTAAAGAATATATCACATGAGGTTTGTTTCCTTTAAGCAACAATGACAACTTATTATGATCAAGTACACTGTAACTTAATGGCGAAACATTGTAATAATGTGGACTATTAGTTAAACTCCTTCATTTATATTTTTATACGAAATTGAGTTTTTCTTGTGATTTAAATGTAGTCACAGTGTTTTTTTACTTAATTATAATATCCACAGAGCAATTCAACTTTAACAACTATGGCTGACTAATGACTACTATGAAAAAAAATATTTTTGAGTACATACGATTTGGTAGGTCAGACTAAGTTCTTATGTTCTTAATCATGTGTATTTGTATGATGACTTGTGAAGTGAGAAGGAGGGGAATCACTAACATATTTCTATTGGTGTATGTGACCTACTCCCTTTTGCTAAATAGTTCTGTGTAAGATATGGTAATCAGCTCTGATGAAACGCCTTGTGGGGTGAAACACGTCAGCTGTGGCGCCAGGTACACTGAGTACTCCCTGTGTGCTGTGCCTGACATGGTCCTGAAGTGGATTTAACTTTTTTATGATAATAAAGGCTTTCTTTTAAATCATTTATTGGCGTCAGCGCCCTCTATGTCCACCTATACGCTGCCCGTTCTGGAGAAATTGCTATTTTGGTAAAAAGGGCTTGAGGGAGAGCCCAGGCAGTGAGTGTGGAGCCATTAGCTGGTTGGACACAGACCGGCTTAGGAGAGAGATGTACGCGGAGGTATTTACACGCACAAGGTGTGCGCACACTACAAACAACAGGAACATTTGCTTATGGCTGGAGAAATTTGGCCTACGGTATCTTTTCTACACAGTGAGCAAGTGAGTCCTTGTACGGTGTGCGGAGGATACAAGCGGTAAGACATCTTTACTCTTTCATGTATAGTATTTTGGACACACTTACAATACATTATAACAAACAGTAACTTGTTACCAGTTAAATGAGGTTCGCTATATAGAGGTTGTATATCAGCATAAAAATAGTGTGAATTTACCTCATTATGGATAAATAACTGCAATACCGGAGAAACACCCTATAACTTAGTGATTTTAACCACATCTGATGTCAGCAGCACATACATATATACAGTATAACATTTCCAGCACATTATACATAGTTTTGGTAATTGTGCATTATACTGGGAAGTATAATATGTAAGGAAGTTATTTTACTTGATTTTCCACATTCTTTCTCATTATATGTTCATGCATTTTATGCTCAGAACATTTTTCCTGCCCTAAGGCTTATCACTGACTGTAAGTGGGTAGGGGAGAAAATGGGTGGAAATATATCTGAGCTTTTCATCTGTAATGGCACTCAGCACATAAATATGTTTGCAATGACAGTGGTTGTGTCAGAAGCTAATAAGATGGAAGGAGTAGAACACAGAGTTAAGCAGCCTACCTATTTGCATTACACAACTGCAGAATATTAAGACTTTGGGCTCCATTTATCAAGCAGTGGTTGCTGCTTCAGAGGCCCGTCATTTCAGGCTCATAAGACTGCTGCTCCTTAACCTGTCCGCCAACTAAAATGCGGATTGAAATCATCCCAATCCGAATGGCCGCCAGTGAGCAGGGGAGGCATTGCACAAGCATTTCTAGTGTAATGCTTGTGCAATGATAAATACGGACAGCGTATGCTGTTTGCCTGCAGTAATGTCCAGCAGACATGATTCACTACAGCGACATTTAATAAATGGAGCCCTATGACTGTGCTATGAGTGAGCATTTTGTGTGTCATTACTGAATTGCTCTTTTGCCAATATCGACAAATGACTAGGTTAACCTTTTCTCATTGTCTTGCCATCCTGGGTAGCAGGGGTCAAGTCCTACAAAAAAGTGTGGGAACTCACCACAACTTTCACCCCCCTCAATTAATATTTTTTTTTTATATATATGTATATACACACTCTATATATAAATCTAATGAAGGGTTAAATAGGTTGCCTTCGGGCCTGAGAATCCTCCTCTGTCACAGAGTCTCACCCACTTCAGGTGCAATAGTCCTATTTCTGCTGAGGGTAGCTAAATAACCCCAGTGCAAGCCACACAGAAATGTAAGCACCATGTGTTACACACATTGCGGGGTGATCACACAGCAGGACCACTGACAGACTTGCATTTAGTGTATTGTAGGAAGTGTTATTGCCCATTACTAGAGTATCTCACTATCCCTCTAACCAAACTGTGCTCCAGCTCCTCCCACCAGCTGCAGCAGTGTTTACTGAAGTGTTTCTGTTCTCTGTCCAGAGGGAACTTAGTTCTTCCTGCAAAAATAATGCATGAACTCCGTTCCCATGTGTTCCCACCCGACTTGACCCCTGCTGGGTAGTCAAATGAAAATAAAATATTTACAGTCCACCCTTACCATAGTGCATTCTCTGCACTGTAGGCACACTTGGTTTTTGAGTATCATCATTCAGAAACTATACAGATGTTAAAGAGACACTGTACTTATTTTTATGTCAAAGCATTCAAACATCAAAAAAACATGGGGTAAAATCTGTTTGAATTGAAAGTGAAACTAATATGGTTATTTCAGTTTTGTACTTCCTGATAAGGCTCATTGGCTGATATTTACAAATAGTTCATGGCCAGCAAAAGAAACATTAGCAGGATGTACCTATAAACCAACGATCATTAGCAAGAGCAGCTAACAATTAACTTCAGATGCAGTTTGAAAGGTTCTCTTTTTCAGGCAACAAATATCAAACTGTTTAAATTCTGCTTTTTCCTTTGAATAATAATAAATTAGTACAGTGTCCCTTTAAGTAATTAAATAGCTGTAGCAGATCAATTATTGAGATAGGCTCACCTGTGCTAAGTTTGGCAAAACAACCACAATCTGACCTATTTGGGGTACTTGAGGACTGAAGATAAAAAACATACACATACATATATGGGATTTAGGATGGATATGCGTAAGGCCATTTTATTCCAATATTTCTGGGACAGAGAGGTGAAGAAACGTGAGGCTGTATTGTGGGTAGGACTGTGGTTGTATTGAGGGTGTGTCAGGGCATGTGGTTGTGGTTGAGGTGTTGGGACAGGGTGTGTCTTGTGCAGTCCCTAAAAACGTGTGAGATTTGCCCGATCTGTGAAGCTGGTGTAATGCTCGTGGGATATTTCCCTATCAGACCAAACTTGGCCAGTAGTCTTCTTATCCCGGCGTCAAATGGAAGGATAAGGAAATATCCCAGAAAAAAGTGAGTGTAAGAAATGAGGTAAGCAGTACTCACGGTAGACAGGGTAGCCCTTCATGGCAATAAGATTAAGGCAGAGAATGGTCAGAGACAGGCAGAGTTCAGCAACAGAAAGGCAATCCAGCAGTATAGCAGTTCAGGGGTAAACCAATAGAATGGTCAGGAACAGGCAGAGGTCAGCAACAATAGGTAATCCAGTAGTTAAGCAGTTCAGGGGTAAACCAATAGAATGGTCAGGAACAGGCAGAGGTTAGCAGCAAAAGGTAATACAGCAGTTTAGCAGTTCAGGGGTGAACCAGGCAGAGTAGTCAGACAGGCAGAGTTCAGCAATGATATGTAATCCAGCAATTCAAGGGTTAAACAGGTAGAGTAGTCAGACAGGCAGAGTTCAGCAATGATAAGGCAATCCAGCAATTCAAGAAATAACGCACCTAGGAGCATACACAGTAACACCTATACTTGGGCAGTGAATGTAAGTTATGCAGGCACTTACATAGACGCCTATTCACGCCAAGGAGGACTTCAAAGGATCCGGCTTGAGAGGGGAATAGACGTGCGGCAATGACGTCATCGCTGCAAGCTCACAGCAACCGCTGCGTCCCTGGCAACAGCCAGAGTGGCATGACAGCTGGGGGCAGAAAAAAGGTCAAACCTCCCAACTTGTGAAAATCCCACAGGATCTGGGAAGGTTGGGAGGTCTGACATAGGCAAACAGTTCCAGGTGCCCTCAGTTTCTCCAAAGCCAGACTTTTCCTCCATATTCCAATTATTCCATACAGATTTTATACATACATGCATATATGCACACATTATATATATACTTTTTTAATCTTTCATTGCAGTTGTTAGAAGATACAACATTAAATAAACAAGTTACAGAAATAGTATATAACACATCAGCCATTATAGTATGATGACACCAAAGTATTTAAATATGTCGATACTACACATAGCTAAATCTTGTCAGAAAAGACACAGCAATAATTGTACTTAATAAAATAAATTGGAACCTCTTTTTAACATTAGCAATTCCTCTCACACTTCAAAGGGTCACTTATGTACCCACTCAGGTATACCTAAGTCACACATAGGGGCATATTTATCAAGCTCTGTATGGAGCTTGAAGTTCTGTTTTACTGGCAAGCCTTTAGGCTCACCAGAAACACAAGTTATGAAGCAGTGGTCTAAAGACCGCTGCTCCATAACCTATCCGCCTGCTCTGAGGCGTCTGACAGACATCGCCGGAAATCAACCCAATCCAATATGATCAGGTTGATTGACACCCCCTGCTGGCGGCAGATTGGCCGCGAATCTGAAGGGGGAAGCATTCAGATTCGCAATTATAAATGCCGACAGCGTATGCTAGAAACTGCTATGATATAGAATCTTAGAGTCACTTATAAACTGATATAAATCAAGAACACAGCAAAATGGTTATGTATAGGAACAACAGCATAAAAGTTAGATGATTTGGTGTGAAAAACAGAAAACTATAGGGTAACTGGGTCTTTTTCCACATAAATTTGTGCCGTGGGATATCATACCATGCATTGAACAGGTACACACCACCTAGGCTAAAAGCATTACTGAAAATAGTTAAATTTGTATGTAAATAAATACAATACACAAAAAATTAACCACCTTGCTCATCTACATTCCACTTATTGATAGTCACTCTCTAAAATGTACTAGCAAGGTCAAAAATCTTAATGGTAGTCTGCCTGTTCCTAGTATGGTAACAGTATAACTATTAATTACAGTCTGTTGAACATAGGGAGATCTAAGCAAGTGAGTATGAGAACAGACACACTATAGTTAGGACATGGTAGTCTAAGGTATAACAAGATAAACTGAATGTAGTGTTGTGCTACAACTAAGACGTGTATGGCTCTTCTCGCTCCTGTAAAGCAGGATTAGAATTATTAAACCGCATACTATGTCTACAAGGGCTTTCACCATTGAAAGATGCCCTTTACCTAGAATGTACCATTATATGAACCTGCTAATTTACATATACAACAACACACTTGAGTAATGAATTAATAATAGTAGCTTAAACTGATAATATTCTGTGAGAGGGAGGCCAATTAAAGGGGCAATCTCCTTAGCCAACACAGTGGACTTCCGAGTAGGGAACATATTAAGTCTCATGTGGACTGAGTCCACATACTTTACCCTCTGCACTGTATAGCAAATTGTTATTTATAAATAAACAATATAATATGAAGACCCGGTAGCACAAATAAAAAAAACCTAATACCCTGTGAAAGGCTGGAAGTGAATAATAGTGGAGTTAAAAAGATAACTCTCTAATGTAGTAAGCCTCGGTCATTCAGTGTCTTTGAAACAATAATCTTCAGAGCTCTTTATGGTTAATAATAGTGAGGAAGAGTAATAGTAAACTGTCCTCCATAGAATAGTTAAGGAGTCGTCCACTAACCCAATGCCGTATTTGTCAAGACTGCTCTGTTGCAAAAGTACCTTCACACGACTGTAAATGAGTTGCATGTCCATTACTGGGTACAAGGAGTTTACCGTCTTGGCTGAGTAGTTAACCGGGATCAGCGAGGTTCCAGTCAGATAGGCTGAACCTCTCACTTTGAGGCATAGCACAGTGCACTGCGCTGCAGGCGCTTCTGGCAGTTTTTGGCACTTGTGGGAGCAAGGAGCTGCTAATACAGTAGTAGATCCGGTGAGATCCTCTGCCTGACAATTCAAGAAACTCACCTCTCTCTCCAGCGCACCCCCTGGAGCCCGGGTAAGTGAAGAGCAGAAGGATCTCTCAGTTTCAAAAATATTTGATTTGTCACTGTCAGAGCAGCTCCTTATAATTAATTGAGTGATTACATTCTGTGCCTCTTGAAGCTGCTCAGCTGGCCTCTCTTCTTGTATTAAAGGCACAATGATGTTATTTTCTTTTGCGTCTGGGTATATGCTAGTTAAGAGCTGATTGAATATATTGGTCATTAGTTTCTCAAAATTTGTTAGGAGGGTTTGCAACATAGCGATTTCTTCCGCCATAATCCTCTAAAAACAGTCCACAAAGTAACAGCTCAGCAATAGAAAGGCTATCTGGCTTTTTGTTTTGTGTACATTTGATGTTCCTCAACTGAGCATTCACATTTCTTCTGCTTTACCTGAGAGGCCGGGGGGGGGGGGGGGAGGGTTTGAGATCTGAGCATTAGGTCACAACCTGAGATCCAACATCCCAGAACAGTGCACTGGTTTTAGAATGTGGCAGAAAGAATTATATATTCTGAGTAGTAGCAGTTTCATAAATCTGGTGTGTTATCGGGAGTCAATTGGAAAGCATTCCAAAGATAATTGACAGATTATCCTGAATTCTCTCTGAGCTACTATTTTTCTAGTCTTTCATGGCTGCCTGGACCACATACACACATTTTATATATATATATATATATATATATATATATATATATACATACATGTATACATACACACATTTTATATATACATGCATCAGTGATGTGCGGTGAGGTCAGAGGCTAGTGAGGCACTGGCTATGATACGCCCAAGAAACACACATATATATCTCATATACTTAAGGGGATAGTAAACCCCAACATTTTCATTTATGATTTAGATAGAACATACAATTTTAAACAACTTTCCAATTTAATTCTATTATCAAATGTTCTTCATTCTCTTGTTATCCATTGCTGAAGGGACAGCATTGCACTACTGACAGGAAGCTGAAAATATCTATTTAGCCAATCACAAGAGACAAATGTGTGCAGGCACCAATTAGCAGCAGCTCCCACTAGTGTATGCTATGTGCGTATTCATTTTTTATCAAGGGACACTAAGAGAACGAAGCACATTTGAAAATAGAAGTGAATTTAAAAGTCTTAAAATGGCATGCTCTATCTGAATCATGCAAGTTTAATTTTGTCTTTCCTATCCCTTTAACACAGAGTATGTTTGCAGACGTACTGTTGTTTCTTAGCAATTTAGTTTATTGCACACTACAGTATATTTTTTTTATTTATTTTTTATTAAATAATCTTTTATTGAGATTCGTGAAACATAAACATCAGCAAATGGCAGATTAAATATTGTACATAAACAAGATAGAATGTCTAAAATTAGTACAACACATGACAATTGCACAATACTCAATTAACAATAGCTTGAGAACCTCGTTTTATAAAATTAAGAATAGCGATAAACTGTGGTGAAAGTAATGGTTACTCATGAACCAATTGATTTAGGAAACAATAATATTCTTAGGATGATCACCACATAAATTATACATGTCAAAGTAAAGGATAACAGCGGGTAAACAACGCTTTAAAATGTGTAAATAACAATACCCCTGATAAACAAATACTAAAATGGGTGAGATCCAACAAAGATCCACGTTAGTGTGAGGAGGGGGGGGGAGGGTATTCTAAGAGAATGGAGAAGACAGGAGCCATATCTTGGAGGGGGGGGGTGTGTGTTAATCTTTAGCATGTAGTATTGACACTTATTGTGAAGTTAATCCTATATGTAAATAGCGTATATGTAGTACACATCAAAGCCTTTGAGAGATATAGTAGCTTGTGACATATATATATATATATATATATATATATATATATATATATATATATATATATATATATATATATATATAGAAATAACGTATAGTGATATTGGTTTATAAACAGTAACAGTGTGCAAAAGCCTCTCCAAATTAGACCTAAAGATGTTTGGTCTTTTTGGGCGTGAGTACACTTTAAACAACCCTATAAACGTATATTCAGGCTATGGATTTGCTATGCCTCTCTCACATTATCATAAGGCAATATAGGTCACAACATGATAAGAAGCTAAAATGTAAATTATGCATTGTGTCTTACCAGGTAGTAAGCATAAGCATAGATCTAGGAAATAGGGCAACACCAGGGTGTCTAGGTCAGTATCCAATAACACCTCTATACGGTACCGTCTCGGCCGCCAACAGCACCGCACCGGCATGAAACAGTTTGGATTACTCATGTTGTGGTTGGAAAAATATGAAATGTAATGGAGTTTACCGGCAGCAATATAAAATAGAACACTACAGGGGAGCTTCTGTACATGCCAAGTGCGGACCAAGCCATAGAGAAACTAGGGATGAGAGTCACACATATAATCTTACATAAAACTATGAAAATGTCCAAACAAAATACACCAAGCACCACCACATAGGGGCACGTTACAAGAAGTGGGTGTGCAAAAAGCTATATAAACGTCTAGAGTGTGTGTGCAGTAGTATAGCCTCTTTTCCATTGCAATACCCCTAGATACAATATTAGATCATTTATGCGCCATTAGATAACTAAAATCTATGCCTTATGGGCCTAGTGAGATGATACTATAAGGGAAGATGAGGATCTATGTTTAAGGATATACTGTACATAAGAGAAGAAAACAAAGCTCAATTTGATGCAGCATTAAATATAACTCTCTCCGACTGTGATAGGAAATATATATAAAAAACTGTTTATGAACTGGCAGCACTAAATATACGATTACCTTCTCTAAAAATGCCATGAGAATGAACATGAGACACTACACTATAGAAGTATACCTGGAGTAGGTCTGCAGCTTGTCTATAGGATGTATCAATGCTGTATATGGTCAATAGAGCTCTTAAGTGAAATTAAGTGCGGTAATGTGTGGCAAATAACTGTAAATCAACAGTTTATATAGCTAGTCTAACAGAAGCTGTAAAGAACAGCTTTAACATAGACTTATTAAGGACTCTATGAATTGCCATAGCGCCACATTGCAGTCCAATCGAGCTTACAAAATACTAGCGATGAATCCCATACTATGAAACAGTATTAGTAGTATGTCCGCAAGCATAAAGCAATTACCAGTATGTGTAGTAGAAGAAAAAGCTGCATGTCCTTGTTACAAATAAGGGGAAGCAAAGGGTATCATATACTCTGTAAGTAAGTATAACGGTGGTCAGAGTACAATACATTTATACTGAGTTTAAATGAGTTCTGGAGGGCATAACATGAGCCTTCCCAGTGGGCACGTAGAATATATTAAGTTCAGCCAATACCTCTCTTGAAAACATAAGGGACAGCATGGAACACAAGACTCCGACGCCTCCCACGAGGGTGCATTCTTCTAAGGTCCACAATTAAAGACTTCACCCTGCAGAACCCTGTGGGAGCGCTGGCAGCCGGTGCACCCGGAGATGTGCTGTACTCGAGTGAAGATCCCAGACAAGCAAGGTGGTCGGTCTCCGTTAGGACCAGCAATGTTAGAGCATCCGAGATCCTGGCTGACAGCAGAGGATTGACGTCGTCAGGTAAAGCAATCATGCGACGGTTAGCGTGACTCCTCAAGTCCATGAGTTCCTGCAGACCTGTAGACTCTGGGGATTCGGCCCCGTGCTGACGGGACCCGTCCGGTATGTGAGTTCCATGACTCGATCCCATGGCAGGTAAAGTGATTGCCATCTTGGAGGGCAACTCAAACGCTAGTAGCTTCTCAGCTGATGGTGTAGGATCAGCCATAGTCTCCTCTGTCTGCCCCTCTCGCAAATGAAAGTGATCCATGCGGGCCGAGAATTCTATATCCTCTAGCTTGTCTAGCCGTGTGGTTGTAGGGCTCTCCATGATAGCCCGGAGACTGGCAGTGAGATCCTCAAAGTTGGCAGATAGTTGTTTAGTAAGCTTCAACAGGGCTCTGTGGACAACTGAAGAGCCTTCCACTATAACTGACGCCATAGTTGTAGCAGGCCCCATAGGCCCAGAGATTCACTAGTTAGCAGCGACAGCCAGGGGAAAAAACAACTTAAAAACAGTAGTTTTGCAGTTGTAATAATCTGTTTATAATTACTTAAAACTGGCAAACAGATTAAGTGTAGCTGAAATGATTGAACACCAGAAGTTATGAACCTGAACAATTGGTAATCAAATCAACAGCAGTTAATACAGAAAAGAACCAGCAATGGAATATATATATATATATAACTGTTTGAATATATATATATATATATCAATGGTAGAAACTGATTATAAGTAAAGTTATGTCAGAGAGCAGAGTTCTTCCAAGTATATTCAACACTGGAGAGTAACAGGTTAATGCTTGCAAGCTGCAGTTAAATGTTAAGTATAGTCTCAGGGTGGAGTACAAGCAAGTTAAGTGAGACACAGGCAGGCAAGCAGACACAGTTGAAGGAAGCAGCTTAATGCAGTTAGTGGATTAGCAGATAAATATGAAACACACTGAGAGAGACAAGTATACTCCAAACATGAGCTAAAGTACTTGCGTGACAAAACCCAGGTAGGTGGTATCCAAGTAGATGCGGTCGTTCCAGAGATGAAATAGCAAACAGAGCAGCAAAGCGTGCAGGTGAGAGCTGCGTGAGCAGTATGCAGCGTGTGATCCTCAGCGTTGAAATGAGCAGAGGGATATGCCAGTAAGGGAGATCCGGATCCTCATACCAAAAATAGTCCACAGACAGCGGAGCAAGGTGTAGATGAAAAGCACAATGAAGTGAAGAGGGCTAAGGGTACAATTAGCCACAAAGGTTCCAGTAAAGGAATCAAAGGAATATCAATTGTATCAAAAATAAGGACTTGAGACAAAGTGACTGAGTAGCCAGAGAGGAACTCAGAGTACACAGAATAATCAAGCAATGTGTACAAGGGGAAGTGGAGTTATGAAGGCTAAAGGGGTGGAGCCCAGTTAAAGGGACATTACAGATCCCCCCCCTCAAGGCATCAACTCCGGGGATGCCAAAGATGGCTTATGGGGATAGCGCTTGTGGAACGCAGCCACCCTCAGAGGGGCATGCACCTGAGAATGAGGAACCCAAGAATCCTCCTCCACACCATAGCCCTTCCAACAGACCAGATACTGCAATCTCCTGCGCAATATCCTCGAGTCGAGTATACACTCAACTTTGTATTCCTCATGATCGTCCAGAATAACAGGAGGTGGAGGAATTCTCCCACGGGTGAACTCATTGCTAGTCCTGTAGGGTTTCAAAAGTGAAACATGGAATGATGGATGCAAATCATAAGTAGATGGAAGTTTCAAAACAACAGTTGAGGGATTGAGAATACGTGAGATTGGAAAGGGTCTGACAAATTGACTGCCCAGCTTTCTGGATGGTATTGAGAGTTTCAGATGCTTTGTGGAAAGCCAAACCTGATCACCCAGCTTGTAATCAGGGCTCGGCCTATGAGTAGCATTGTAATAATATTGCTAATCAGACTTAGCCTTCTGTAAATGTTCTTTCAACAATTTCAAACTATTTTGTAGATTGGTAAGATAAGTAGTAACGGAAGGAGTATTGCTGCTGGTTTGGGTGAGTCTAAGAGATTGTGGATGATATCCATAGGTGGCATAAAATGGTGTCATCTTAGTGGAACTAGAAACTGAATTGTTAAATGAATATTCGGCTAATGGAAGGTGATCAACCCAATCATCCTGCAGATGTGTAACATAGCATCTAAGGTATTGTTCCAGTATACCATTGACCCTCTCAGTAAGACCGTTTGTCTGGGGATGATAGGAGGTTGATAACCTCGGATGAATGGAGAGTGATTTACAGAGGTCTTTCCAGAAATTGGAAGTGAACTGAGACCCACGGTCTGTGATAATGGATTGTGGTAAACCATGTAACCTCACAATATGCTTTAGGAAAGCATCAGCTGTTTCGATGGCAGTAGGTAAAGATTTCATAGCTATAAAATGAGCTAACTTAGTCAGATGGTCAACAACCACCATGATGGTATTGTGGTTCTGAGAGCTAGGTAGCTCAACAATAAAATCCATAGAAATAACACTCCAAGGAACCTCAGGAATAGATAGAGGAGTAAGGTAACCAATTGGTTTCTTTTTCTCTGTTTTATACCTTGCGCAAACATCACAAGTAGTTATATATTTCTGAATAGTTTCCCCCATGTGAGGCCACCAGAAATCTCGCTGTAAGAGTTCTTTCGTCTTAAAGATCCCTTGATGACCAGATATTGGGATATCATGGAAATGGTTAAGGAGTCTCTGCCTAAGAGTCTGAGGAACATATAATCTATTATGAAAAGTATATAAACCGGTTGGTTCTTTTATCAACTCAGTATGTGTGGGTATATTATCAGTTGTTAAAGCTGAAAGAATGTCCAGCTCTAAAGTACTCAAAGCTGCTATAATTTTGTGACTAGGTATGATTTGTGAACAACAGTCTGCTAGTGGTTTATCGTCATATTGTCGGGATAAAGCATCTGCCTTACTGTTAAGTCTACCCGGTCGGTAAGTTATTTGAAAATCAAATCTATCAAGAAACAAGGACCATCTTACTTGGCGGGATGATAGAGTTTTATTTTGTTTTAAGTATTGAAGATTTTTGTGGTCAGTAAATATTAAAAATGGTTTATCAACTCCCTCTAAAATATGTCTCCAGACTTCTAAGGCACATTTTATCGCTAACAGCTCTTTATCACCAACAGAGTAATGTGTTTCAGCTGGTAATAAGGTTCTCGAATAATAAGCTACAGGATGGGTATTATGTTTGTCACTGATTCTCTGAGATAAGACTGCTCCTATGCCAGTGTCAGAGGCGTCTACCTCCACAACAAATTGGCATGCATGGTCTGGTAAACATAGTATAGGAGCGGTGGTGAAGCAGTTCTTCAGATAAATAAATGAATGTTCTGCTTCTGGAGACCATTGAAATCTTATATTTTTCTTTGTTAATGATGTAAGTGGCTTTACTTTCATAGAAAAGTTCTGAATAAACTTACGATAAAAATTGGTAAAACCCAAAAATCGTTGGAGAGACCTTAAAGTAGTGGGTCTAGGCCAATTCACAATAGCTAATACCTTCTCAGGGTCCATTTCAACTTTGTCAGGTGTTATGATGTAACCTAGAAATTTTATTCTTTGTACATGGAATTGACACTTTTCAGCTTTTGCAAAAAGTCTGTGTTCACGTAAACGTGTTAAAACCCATCTCACGTGTTTAATGTTTTCAACAACTGTTTTAGAATATATCAGTATCTCGTCCAGATAGATTATGACGCATACATCTGTTAAATCTCTGAATATCTCGTTAATAAAATGCTGGAAGGTGGCAGGAGCGTTACAGAGCCCAAAAGGCATCACTCGATATTCAAAAAGACCATATCTGGTCCTGAATGCGGTTTTCCACTCATCCCCATCCTTGATCCGTATCAGATTATAGGCACCTTTTAAGTCAAGCTTCGTAAAAATGTTAGCACCATTAAGGCGTTCAAGGAGTTCGGGGATGAGTGGTAAAGGATATCGGTTCTTCACTGTAACAGCATTAAGGGCTCTGTAATCAATGATAGGTTTTAAGGTTTTATCTTTATTAGTAACAAAAAACAACCCTGCAGCTGCGGGAGATGTAGAGGGTACTATGAATCCCTTTCGGATATTATCATCAAGGTACTCACGTAAATACTGTAACTCTTTCTGTGAAAGTGGATAAACTCTCCCAAAAGGTACCCTAGCCCCTGGGAGTAAATCTATAGGGCAATCAAAAGACCTATGAGGTGGTAGTACCTCAGCCTCCTTTAAATCAAATACATCAAGTAAGTCTTGATAGGGAACAGGAATTTCTGTATTATTGGAGCTCAAAATCTGATGAGGGAAAAAAGTTGAATTACAATAAGAGGAATTAAAAGTGATAGTGGGATTTACCCAATCGATACTGGGGTTGTGTTTCAATAACCAAGTATAGCCTAATATTACTGTATGTAGAGCAGTTGGGATTATGTCAAAACTGATATATTCTGTGTGCCCATCAGATGTAGAAATTAAAAGAGGTACTGTGTGTCGGGTAATAGGACCTTTATGTATAAGTGAACCATCAATTACTCTTATAAACACAGGATTCTGCTTAGTTACACACGGTATTTTATTGAGCTCTACATATGTAGCGTCTATAAAGCAATCAGAAGCCCCAGAATCTACTATAGCCTCAGTCTTGATTTGCTGTCGGTCCCACTGTAAAGAGAGAGAGAGTGTCAATGATTTTTGTCTTATGTGTGAGTTAGAAGATTTGATATTCAGTAGCTTACCCTTTTTCTGTCGTTGTAAACTAGGACAGGATGATACTGCATGGTCTCTACTAGCACAGTACAAACAGAGGTTAGCTATGCGTCGTCTAGTCTTTTCCTCAGAAGTTAAGGGACCTTTAATGACTCCTATTTCCATAGGAGTCTGAGCCTCTGACGAAGTAGGGAGATTCCCTACGAAACGCGTAAGGCCACGCCCACCGCATCACGTCACCACGTCAGCCGTTTCAGCTATCGCAACCGCAAGCAAGCCGGCTTTTTTCTTGCGCCTCAGCTGTTCAGAAGACTGAGCGTGGTGGTAACTGTATTTATATATACTTTGAACAGAACGATTAACTGTTGGTGTGTTTTTTGAACACTTTTAATCCCTTCTGGGGACAATTTTGGGACCGTAGGAGTCTCTGTTACTGGACATCACTAGTGAGGAACTAACATCTAAAACCTCCAGACCGAGTGAGCTGTATCAAATACATTGCTACAGATTTGCCTTGAGAGACTCAGAAAGTTGTTCTCCCAGTGCCTGAACATACCTCACATGTTTGAGGTTTGAATGTGTGAGTTTGAAATTGTATATTTTAATAAATTAGTGCCTGTTAAAAACATATTACACTTAGAGGGGATGCGCCCTGCCTCTGTTCTTTTCTTTATCTTTTAGTGGATCCGGTTCCAGAAACCGTGTATTATGGTGGCAGCAACCTCTACTATGTAAATTGAATCTTTGGAAACATCATTTGAACGCAATTTAAACATCATATATCCTTTTTTATGTGGGGCGCTTTTTAGTGTGTTGTATTATGAGTCTGAGAATTAAGTGATTTTTCTGTAGGTGTCACAGGTAATCTTTTGAGTGGAGTCTCTGTTGTGTATCTTTCTATACGTCTTTCTCTTATTCTGCGGTCAAGTGTTGTTGCTAGTTTTATTAACCCATGTAAAGTATCAGGCATCTCCACTCTAGATATCTCATCTTTTAAAGCTTCATTTAAACCCAGTCTAAATTGATTTTTTAACGTTATATCATTCCAGAGTGAGTCAGTAGCCCACATCTGGAATTCAGTTATAAAATCTTCCACAGGTCTTTTTCCCTGTTTAAGAGCTCTTAGTTTAGTTTCAGCCTGTATTTGGGTGTTAGAATCCTCATACAGAGCACTCATAGCTGCAAAAAACTGATCTAAGGAATCCAAAATTGGGTTATTAGACTCAAAAATTCGATTCGCCCAGGACCTTGGCTCACCTGTGAGATATGAGATTGTAGTGCAAACTTTAATTTTTTCAGTACAATAGGTCTTTGGTTTCATTGTATACAACAGTAAACAAGCATTTTTAAAATCCCTGAAATCACTCCTTTTCCCTGAGAAAAGAGTTGGGGGATTAATCTGAGGTTCTGGTGGTTCTGGGGATCTAGTAACTGTCAGTTCTTTAACAACATTCCTTAAGGTGGTATTTTCAGTTTGTAAATCTGTGAGAGCTCTGGCAAGGTATTCCACCTTATGATTTAATGTGTCTAATTCTTTTTTGACAGCTTGTGGTTCCATACTTGCTGGTTTGTATGTTAGGCTTGATTATTATGTAATAATCTGTTTATAATTACTTAAAACTGGCAAACAGATTAAGTGTAGCTGAAATGATTGAACACCAAAAGTTATGAACCTGAACAATTGGTAATCAAATCAACAGCAGTTAATATAGAAAAGAACCAGCAATGGAATATATATATATATATATATATATATATATATATATATATATATATATATATATATATATATATATATATATATATATATAACTGTTTGAATATATATATATATATATAAATGGTAGAAACTGATTATAAGTAAAGTTATGTCAGAGAGCAGAGTTCTTCCAAGTATATTCAACACTGGAGAGTAACAGGTTAATGCTTGCAAGCTGCATGTTAAGTATAGTCTCAGGGTGCAGTACAAGCAAGTTAAGTGAGACACAGACAGGCAAGCAGACACAGTTGAAGGAAGCAGCTTAATGCAGTTAGTGGATTAGAAGATAAATATGAAACACACTGAGAGAGACAAGTATACTCCAAACATGAGCTAAAGTACTTGCGTGACAAAACCCAGGTAGGTGGTATCCAAGTAGATGCGGTCGTTCCAGAGATGAAATAGCAAACAGAGCAGCAAAGCGTGCAGGTGAGAGCTGCGCTAGCAGTATGCAGCGTGTGATCCTCAGCGTGGAAATGAGCAGAGGGATATGCCAGTAAGGTAGATCCGGATCCTCATACCAAAAATAGTCCACAGACAGCGGAGCAAGGTGTAGATGAAAAGCACAATGAAGTGAAGAGGGCTAAGGGTACAATTAAAGGAATCAAAGGCATATCAATTGTATCAAAAATAAGGACTTGAGACAAAGTGACTGAGTAGCCAGAGAGGAACTCAGAGTACACAGAATAATCAAGCAATGTGTACAAGGGGAAGTGGAGTTATAAAGGCTAAAGGGGTGGAGCCCAGTTAAAGGGACATTACAGCAGTCCACTGATGAAGCAAAGTCAGTCCTGCTTGTTTCACATATTAAATCCCTATTTGCCGTTATATTCTATACATTTCTGCAGGAGCTCTCTGAGGTGCGTCTTCCGCCCCCCTACAGTATATTTTTTAAATCCTCAGTTCCCTAGATGCAAAGCCCTACCTAAAACTACATATAATGAATTTTGGTGTCTTCGTGTCAAGTTTTGATATATTGCACCGGGAATTTGAATTTGTCTCACATTTTTAAGACTTATTTAACCTTCACCATTATTCTGTAAGTAAAGAAGAATAATACATTTCAGAAATCCTGGTTAAACTGACCCTTCAGAGAAAGAAATGGAGATTATAATATAATATTCTCTGAAGAGTCAGTTTAAACAGGATTTCTGAAATGTATTCTTCTTCTTTACTTACAGAATAATGGTGAAGGATAAATAGGTCTTAAAAATGGGAGACAAATTCAAAGCCCCAGTGCAATATATCTAAACTCGACACAAAGACACCAAAAGAGCAGCACACAGCTTTATGCTAGTCCACCTCTGCATTTTCTCGATCTATCTTGGCCTCAGCTGCGCTATCAACACTAGTATCCTCGCTATGGAGATATCTCACCCCCTCCTGTCAAAACGCTGTCAAGAGATCAGTGTGTCTGTAGCGCAAAATGGCCACCGCTGGAGTAAGGAAGGAGACTGTTGAAGAGCACTTGCAAAAAACTGAAATGGGCGGAAAAATATTAAACAACCACCGTTATGACTTAACCCCGTGCTCTGTATAGCCTGTGTGAGGTGCATAGCATACTAACAGACCCCTGGCACCTGGGTTAAATTAGACATTTTTAGAGCCGTTTAGTGTATCAGAGAGCAGATAGAAGGGAGAAAAAAGGAGGCGCCACAATAGTGTGAGATTGTAGATATAGGGGACCCCCACAAAACAATACAAGATCACTTACTAGATTATAAGCACTTGAGAAGTGCCACAGGTGCAGGCTGAACTATTACAAGCTGTCCAGCGAGCTTATCCTCACGATCCGAAAGCCAAAGGGTAAAATTCAGATTCCCCCACATGTACTGAGGTCGGAGATGAGCCAAGTATTGATGTGGATTCCCATTCAGGGAAAAAAACAGCTCATGTGGTGCTAAAAGCTGGTTAAAAGTCAGAGCGGCTAATAAAAGCAATTGTAAAAACAAGCGTGATGACAGATAGGTTAAAATATAACATATAAGTTTATTAAAACCTAATACACTACGCGTTTGCCGGTCACAACAACCGTTTCATCAGGTGTAAAAAACTAACAGCCATCACACTATTTAAAACAAATCTCGGCGTTCCAAAAATTCCAATGCGCATGCCCATTAAAGCTATTGACCAATGAGATGTAAATCTGAGCCGGCAAACATTTTGATAGGACAAAACAAGGGGCGTGTGATACCAGCCCCTACTACGAGTGTTACCTGTCACTCAAATGGCGTCACTAAGAAGAACGGCTACGATCGATAACTAAAATACGTCGGCAAATGAAAACCACAATAAAAAACACTGCTTTGTGGTCACGCTGGGTGATAATTATAAGGATAAAATTCCCCGTTAACAACCCCAAAAATGGCACATGTTATTCCTCTAGTGGAATAGTTCTATTTCGTGGACAGTAATACGTGCAATGAAGCAGTATATATTGATATAGATAATAGTTATGATAAATATATCAATAATAAATTCCTAATAGGATAAAGATAAATACATCTATAGTACAAAGTATATATATGTTTTTATATATACTTTTTTATATATATATATCCAATACCAGTTCCGTATCACATACATCACGCACATCTCGAATTCCTTGTCCTTTGTTGAAGAGGGTACTAAGGATACTGAGATATATAAAAAAAATTTGTATGTCCTTTTTTGTATGCACTTTATTTGTGTGCACCATATCTAGGCGCCTTCACTTTTCTATATCACATTTTGTTTTCACTACTTGGCTTTGGTGAAGAGCGACTTAAATTAACTGTATAAATCAATTATTATTTTTTCTTTGAATTTTGTAAAATGCAAAGTAAGGAAATCCGAAATCAGAGTCGTTTGACTCTTAGCACCTGTGACAATTTGATTGAGATATCTACATCCGTAGACAATAGTAATCTATCTATGACACAACTATTTATGAAGTTAGAGGATGCACTTAAACAAGAACACAGACACTGGTGGGACATTGACACTTTAAAAAAATACAAATTGAAGGGGCATATACCCAGAGGTCTTAGATTATCTAAATTATGTTCATTTACAAATAATGCTGAATTAACATCAAAATGGCAAAATTTATTATCCGAGTGTTCTTTCAAACTAATAGATTTATTGATTGAACACAGAGAAATGTTGTTGAACAATACTGAATCTTTAATAGAGGAACTTCAAGCAGCTCTTCTTAAATATGAACAACATTCTGAGTATGAAAATAAGAATAAAGAGATTCTAGAGAGAACAGATAAATATCAAAAGAAACTAATCAAGATTAAATCTAAGAAACTAGCCAGAGACGAAAATGACTATTTAGAAGGATGTGTTTACACAAATAAAATTCCTTCTGAAACCGCTATGGAAGAAGGTATAGATTTAGAAGAGAACCCTAATATAAAAAATTCTTCTAAAAAAGATAATTGGATTAGAGTAGAATATAAAAAACCGAAGGACAAAAGAAAGAATTTAAACTATAAAAATGGAGAACATGGGTATCATAATAATAATAATTTCAATAATAATAAGGATTTCAATAGGGGATACAATTCTCCTAGACAGTATAACTCCACTTGGAGAAATAAAGAGAGATTCTATCCCCAAGAACAACACAAAGAGAGAAATAATTCTATAGATTATAGAAAAGAGGATAATGATTGGTATAGAAGAGAACAAGACAGGGACTATGGTAACACGAGTCATTCTTACAATAATGGTAACACGAGTTATTTTCATAACAAGGGTCACCATTTTAAACCTTCTAGTTCAGCATATTGTAATACAGGAACTGAACATAAAGCAGAAAGACCACAGGTTTTTCAAATAGACAAGAAACAAGACTATTACAGACAACATCAAAGACAAATACCTATCAGATTAAAACAAATGGAAACAAACTATGCAAAAGAAGGTTTCTATACTCCGCCACCAAGAAAAAGAACATATGCAAACGTGGCAGCAGAGGGAGAGCAAAATCTTCCAAAAAGGAGAAAGTTAGAAGGATGAAAGATGGTATATTCAATCTTTCTAGCCATGTTTTGACAAATGAAGAGATATGTGTCCTAAATAGAGGGCTATCTTTTTGTCCCTCGAATGAACACAATATCTTTGAATTATTTGTTGATCTGAATAAATTTATCAGGAAGCTATCACTACAACGATACTTCTGCGATAAAAAATTGAAACAAGATAAACGTATACCAATAATTACTAATGATATGTCTGAAAGACCCTCTACAGATATCATCTACTATGAACCAGAAGATCTATGTGATTCTCTGTTCAATGATTTTGTTCATTCCAATCTAATGTTGAAATCCAGTTTTAATCCACCCATCACTAATCACAATATTCAACTCTTTCAAGATTTAGTTTTAGAAGATTTTAACTCTATGAACAATCAAAATAGTAGTAAAAATAAGGCCTCAAATTTGAATATTTATGAAATAAGAGCCCTATCCAAGTTAGCTAAAGATCAGTCCCTAGTGATTAGACAGGCCGACAAGGGAGGTGGAATAGTGTTGCAAGACTGGGGTGACTATGTAGGTGAAGCTAATCGTATCTTATTCAATCCTGAGTATTATAAGAGATTGACCTTCAACCCTACAAAGAAATATATGATTGGTTTGGTTAAACTTATAGATGATGGATACTATAAAGGGATCCTCACTAAAAAAGAAAAATAATTTTTAAACCCGGGTACCCCCAGTCTTGCATACTATTACCACCTCCCCAAGATTCATAAGTGTAAAAATAATCCTCCCGGTCGCCCGATCATATCGGGGATCGGGAATCTTACGTGTAATCTATCCGAATACATAGATTCGTTTTTAAAAAAAGAAGTAAAGTGTTTACCATCCTATATAAAAGACACACCCGATTTAATTAATAAACTATCGAAACTAAACAATCTAGATATAAAAAATTTAGTTTGGATGACATGTGATGTGTCAGCACTCTATTCAAATATAGCGCACGAGTTAGGGATTAACTCTATTGATACATTTTTATCTAGAGATATCTATTTACCCGAACAACAGAAAACTTTCCTTTTGGATGCCATCTCCTTTGTGTTAAAGCACAATTATTTTGTGCTTCAGGAACAGTTTTTTCTACAGATAAAGGGCACGGCCATGGGGACCAGGTTCGCCCCCAGCTTCGCTAACTTGTTTATGGGGTCCTTTGAAGAGGAGTATATCTATAATTCCCCAGCGAGGGCGAACCTGGTCTTCTATGGCCGTTTTATTGATGATTTGCTCTTTGTATGGGATGGTACAGAGTCTGAGGCAAAGGAATTTGTAGAATCCCTTAACACCAACGATATGGGCTTGACATTTACCTCTAATATTTCAAAGGAACAAATTGAATTTTTGGATCTTATATTATATTGGGATCCAAAAGGGTCTATCTTAACCAAGACTTTTTTCAAAACTGTGGATACAAACAGTTATTTGAATTTTAAAAGTAATCATTACAGACCGTGGAAAGAAAATATTCCATTCAATCAATTCTGCAGAATATGCAGAAATTGTACTGAGATGTCTGTGTTCGATGAACAATCACAAATATTAAAAGAGAGGTTTCTTGCAAGAGAGTATCCACCGAGACTTATAGAATTAGGCTATCAAAAAGCTAGAAATAAAGTAAGATCGGATTTGTTTAATTCTAAGAAAAAAGACAAATATGAAAAAACATGGAACTCAGAAGAGGAAAGGTTACTATATAAGTCCAAAATTAATAATCATCCTCGATTCATTACTAGGTATAATAATAATCATCATTTAATCAAGAATATTTTACAGAAATACTGGTTCATTTTAAAAAATGATCTAGTTTTGAAACAAATATTGGACGATACCCCTATATGTACCTTTAGAAGAGCACAGACACTTAAAAATAGGTTGGCACCAAGTAAGATCTTAATGAAAAAGCACACTAATAGGATGGTCAATAAATTGAATACTAATTCTTTTTTAAAAACTAAGATAGGTTTTTTTAAATGTGGGAAAAATAATTGTGGTCTTTTTAACTATACGATGGGGAGTGTTACTGAATTTAAGTCCTCTGTCACCAATGAAAATTTTAGTGTTTCTTCACATTTCACGTGTGATTCAACATTTGTGGTATATTTGCTACAATGCAAATGTGGGGTTCAGTATGTCGGGAGAACCTCAAGACCCATCAAAAAAAGATGGGGGGAACACATGAGAAATGTAAAGAAAGTATTGGTAAATCATAGTGTTCCTCGCCATAAGGGAAAATGCCATTCGGGAGAAAGCGATATATATAGCATTCTCCCTATAGAACATGTAGCTCCCAAATGGGGTAGAAATAGGTTTATACACTTGCGACAAAGAGAGACCTATTGGATATGGAAATTAAAAACTTTGAAACCCCACGGTCTAAATGAAAACATTGACATGGCAGCGTTCAACTGAGCTACCATTATATATATTTTTATCTGTCTTAGTTGACAATTGTTTCTATGTGTATTTTATGTATTTTTTGTATTTTGTATATTTTTATTGGTATATGTGTATATTTATGTGTTTTAACGTTATAGTTTAACCACATATGTGCATGAAGTTGTGACTTATCAGATGATCCCTGAGCTGGCATAGTCTATTATCTTCCCTATTTTATTTTTTATCCATTGAGCGACATAGTATATTACATTGTAATACACATTACTATGGGGTGTTACCTTGTTTCTCTTGGCTACAATGTTTATTATTTACCATTGAATATAGGGCTAGGATCTCCCCCTGGGGCCTATTTGTACTATAGATGTATTTATCTTTATGCTATTAGGAATTTATTATTGATATATTTATCATAACTATTATCTATATCAATATATACTGCTTCATTGCACGTATTACTGTCCACGAAATAGAACTATTCCACTAGAGGAATAACATGTGCCTTTTTTGGGGTTGTTAATGGGGAATTTTATCCTTATAATTATCACCCAGCGTGACCACAAAGCAGTGTTTTTTATTGTGGTTTTCATTTGCCGACGTATTTTAGTTATCGATCGTAGCCGTTCTTCTTAGTGACGCCATTTGAGTGACAGGTAACACTCGTAGTAGGGGCTGGTATCACACGCCCCTTGTTTTGTCCTATCAAAATGTTTGCCGGCTCAGATTTACATCTCATTGGTCAATAGCTTTAATGGGCATGCGCATTGGAATTTTTGGAACGCCGAGATTTGTTTTAAATAGTGTGATGGCTGTTAGTTTTTTTACACCTGATGAAAAGGTTGTTGTGACCGGGAAACGCGTAGTGTATTAGGTTTTAATAAACTTATATGTTATATTTTAACCTATCTGTCATCACGCTTGTTTTTACAATTGCTTTTATTAGCCGCTCTGACTTTTAACCAGCTTTTAGCACCACATGAGCTGTTTTTTTCCCTGAATGGGAATCCACATCAATACTTGGCTCATCTCCGACCTCAGTACATGTGGGGGAATCTGAATTTTACCCTTTGGCTTTCGGATCGTGAGGATAAGCTCGCTGGACAGCTTGTAATAGTTCAGCCTGCACCTGTGGCACTTCTCAAGTGCTTATAATCTAGTAAGTGATCTTGTATCGTTTTGTGGGGGTCCCCTATATCTACGATCTCACACTATTGTGGCGCCTCCTTTTTTCTCCCTTCTATCTGCAGATCGTCGCTGGTGCCATCAGCCTTGGAAGGAGTGTTTGCTGCCGCATACCCGCTAATTAGTGGACATCTGGAGGAAAGAATCTCCATTACATGAACTGTGTATGAGGACTATACGTATACTCTATAATACCTGGGTACCTTTTTGTATGTATCCTGCATTGCTATGCAATATCTTCACCAATATGTGTCTTTAATATCACTTGTTACTATTGTGTGTTTTTAATATCACTAGCATTGATAGTAACTTGGTCTTAGCAACATTGTATTTGTTGTTTGAGGTATATTGAAATCGTGCTCTCTAATAGAAGGACACATTATACATCACTTTTTGGCACTGTATATTACGCTATATTGCGTCCACATATACCACATTTTTATATATGTTTTTATATATACTTTTTTATATATATATATCCAATACCAGTTCCGTATCACATACATCACGCACATCTCGAATTCCTTGTCCTTTGTTGAAGAGGGTACTAAGGATACTGAGATATATAAAAAATTTTGTATGTCCTTTTTTGTATGCACTTTATTTGTGTGCACCATATCTAGGCGCCTTCACTTTTCTATATCACATTTTGTATCAGAGAGCAGTTCACCCCCTCTGGCCGCTTTTAAAATAACAAAAAAAAAAAAAAGGCTTTACCCCTACTGCAGTCTGCTTGCCTGATTTATAATCTGGCTACATAAATTAGCATTCACAAGAGACAAATGTGTGCAGGCACCAATTAGCAGCAGCTCCCACTAGTGTATGATATGTGCATATTCATTTTTTAACAAGGGATACTTAGAGAATGAAGTACATTTGAAAATAGAAGTGAATCCCTTTAATTAATTTATTTATATTTACTGTATATATATTACAAGACTTGATTATTTAAATATATGAAATAGATTTATTGCAAGACATAAAGTTAGGGGCATATCATGTCTGCCGTACATCGATAAATGCTGACAGCAATGCCCCCCCCTGCAGATTTGCGGCCGCTAGCAGGGGGTGTCAATCAGCCTGATCATATAGGAGCTTGATAATTCGACCCCTTAGGGGCATATTTAACAATGTGCAAGTGGACATGATATGAAGTAGCGTATCATGTCCGCTGCACATCGCTCCACATCGATAAATTCTGGTGAACTGCTGGTGCAATGTCGCCTCCTGCAGATTTGTGACCAATCGGCTGCTAGTAGGGGGTGTCAATCAACCCGATCGTATTCGTATACGGAGCTTGATAAATATGCCCCATAGTCTCAACATCAGCAAAGACTGAGCAACATCATAGTAGGAATAAACCAACCAGTCAGATCACAGCACCATGTAACAAACTGAAAGAATACAGACCACTTCCTTTTATCTTTTGCTACTTTCCAGTAGTCAGCAGCTAAGTAACTTAGCACCTAGATTACGAACTTTGCGTAATAGCTGTTCGCAAATAGTGCATGCGTTATTTTCATTGCACACCCTTCATAACATAGGTATTACGAGTCTGAAAAGAACCTCGTTACGCATCGCGGTAACACGGGTACCGCATTTATTTCACTAGCATAATCAAGGACGCGTAATGGATTCTCCCATACAATTCAATGCAAACTGAAGAATATATGGATTTTTCATCTAACACTCAATATCGCGAGAACTACACACTGCTCTGTCATATTACACATACAACATAATGGTTACTAAAAAGAATCAGCTCAAATGTACAAACAACAATCGCTCACACAACATAGCACATCCGCATTCAACATTCACAATCCTTTACAACAAATACTACAAAACATTTACACTAAACAAGGATTAGGAAAATACTTTGGGATTTTCATCACGGAACAAGAAAAAATAAATTTTATAATTTTACACAAACAAAATATTTGCATTGGCGATTAGGAAACATTATTAAAAATAAACATTTACAACACTTAACAAATACGATACGAACAGAAATCATCATTTGGATTTTTAGGAGAATGTTATGCAAAACGATCACTATGACATCATCACATTATACACATTCCAGAAAAAACATATGTGCATTTAGAAACTCAATATGAGCATGCGCAAATATTACTACTCCACATTGCACACATACAAATCATCACTAAAGCATACCTGGATCTTGTTTACTTTGCAAACGGACCGGTACATCATTCACCATTTTCATAGGGTATATAAGCACACTAGAAACATGGCTTCCTTGACTGTATTGCTTTTTTGAGATGATAGGTGCAGGTCTAGGCGTTGGAGGTTACAGACAGTTAGTGAGACAGAGAATTAGTGAAAGAGAATTAGTTAGTGAGAGAGAGTGAGTTAGTGAGAGAGAGTAAGTTAGTGATAGAGAGTGAGTTAGTGAGAGAGAGAGAGAGTTAGTGAGAGAGAGAGTTAGTTAGAGAGTTTGTGTACGAATTTGTCTGAGTGAGTGTGCAAGTGCTGTTTTTCCCCCCCATTACTTACATATAGTTAAACACATTTACTTTCATTTACACGCAAACACATTAAATACATACATACACATAGCTGAAACACTACATACATACACTCCATACCCCATTCCCTTTAATCCTATACCCAGCCCAAAGTTAGATTTTGTTTTATTTACACCAACTTATTGTTTACATACCCTCATTTACTCCTTTTTTTGTATACGTTTGTTTGTTTATTACTACCCCTTACCCTATTTTATAAATCCCATTAACACTTTCACCTTTTGAAAGGTTATGGCGGGAAGGAGGACTAGGGGACAGCTGAGGCAGGAGATCAGTGAGGAGCTCTTAGAGCTTATTAGGCAGCAGGTTAGGGAGCGGGTTAGGGAGGAGGTTAGGGAGGAGGTTGGGACAGGAAGGGGGAGAGGAAGGGGAAGAGGAACTAGAGAGGAAGGGGGAGAGGAAGGGGGAGAGGAAAGGGGAGAGGAAGGGGGAGAGGTCAGGGTGGGTGCGCCCAGCCACATTGTTGAAGATGAACAAGTGGCTGGGCCCAGTGGTGAAGGTCAGGAGCGCAGACATGGCGCAATACACTCCAGAGAACAGAGGCTAGCATCACATGGGAAGCCCAGGCAGAGGGAGGAGAGGTATACCACGGAGGAGAAGGAGGCCGTTATAGCGGCCTATATGGAGAGGGCTAGGAGGCTGCAGGCACCGATGGCCACCCCTTCAGTGAAGAAACAGTTGTGGCAGGAGATCAGGAATGCTGTCAATGCAGTGGGGGAGCTCAGGAGAGATATAAAATCAATACAGCAGTGCTACCAGGACTGCAAAAGTGAGCTCAAGAAGAAAATGTTGAGGGAGAGGGACTACAATGCAGGGACCGGTGGTGGCCCAGAGCAGACATTTGTCTACAGTCGCTGGTAGGAAATGTTGAGTCCGAACATCTCCGAGGTGGCCCTAGTCGGGATTGAAGGAGGACTCGATATTGGGAACCTGCACTTCTCATCTGATGGTAAGCTCATTTAATAATCTCTTTACATTTACCTCATAACCCATTCACACGCAAAATAAATTTGGGATATGACTAACGCAATTACGTTTTTTTAAACATTATTACATAAACGCATTCAGAATAACCTTGAGAAAGTTGGATTTGAAGAAAAGCCATCACATTTGTATTTAGTCTACAGATTAGGTGTGCATTAGATATCCAAAAGACGGGTTTGCAAATACATAAATCGTATAGATTGCTTATGGTTACAATGGAATTATAAAGGCAGCCTCATTAATACACTTTCAAAAATAACATTTACATCTTTATTTGGAACTGTGCTAATGTCTCTTATTTCCTTAATTTCCAAATATACAGAGTCGGAAGCCAGTGAGGAGGAAACACAGCACAAACATGCTCCTCCTTCACTCAGGCATGAGAGTGGTGCAGAAGATGACAGGCCACCTCAGGGAGAAATGGAGGAGAACCCTGCAGAAGATATCCCTGCACCAGCCCCCCCCTGCAGAAGATATCCCTGCACCAGCCACCCCTGCAGAAGATATCCCTGCAGCAGCCCCCCCGTGCAGCAGCTCCCCCTGAGGAGAACTTCCCAGCTCAAAATCCCAGAAGTGGAGCTAATGAGGGGCTTCCTGAAGTAAATACAGAACTCCCGGAGGGCACAACAGGCACACACAGAGTTTATGACCAAAGCAGTGAACCACCTGATAGAAGGACAAACGAATATGTTAAATGTTCAAAAAAATATATTACTGGTCCTCCGGGAGTTGGCAAGCAGACCATATCCAGAAATGGGAAGACCACAAGAGCCTAGACCATCAACTCCTGGACTATCAACTCCTTGACCATCAGCTCCTGGACCCTCAGCTCCTGGACCATTATCTCCTGTGCCTCCTCCATCTCCTACTCTGACTGGTTAATCCCCAGTCATAGTACTCTTCCTCCCCTTTTTTCACAACCATCTCCAATGAGGACACATCGGAGGGGGCATTTGGCCACCCCAGAGACTCAGTCTCATGAGAAGAAGGGAAGGAGGAAGAAGTAATTGTGTTTATATATTATTGTTTTGAATTTAAAGTTAATTTATAAATGATAAGTATGTGATGATGTTGTCTTCTTACACTTGTGGAGCATACTCTGTATTTAATTTACTTCTATGGGATCGGGTCCATGGAGGCACATTGTTTGCAGAGTGTGTTTTACAAGTGTGTTGAGACAACATCATCACATGCTGTCCTTGTTGATTAGATTGATTGGCTTTTGTGATGTGATGTCCAAACCTGTTCTCCTAATACAAAACAATGACCATTACAATTATACATGATGGCATATCACTGTGTTGATGCAAGCAACATAGCTTAAACAAGAACATATGCTAACATATACTAATTTTCATGGCACATTGGTATAGCTACATGTGCTTGTTAAATCAAGCAAATATTGGCAGTTTATAATAAGCCTGTATGCTATATTTCTCTCGATGTGTTGACAACATTGAATATGTTAAATAAAGTGTATATTTTTCAAGCTAGCTTAAAGTGTTTTACTTATTTGGGAAATATATTTCATTTAAAAGGTGCATGAAAGCAAAAAATTTGCTTACATGATTTTGACAGAGCTTAACTTTTTAAACAACATTCACGTTTAATCATATTCTTTGATTCGTTATCTTGTTATATTTTGCTGAAAGGTTTATCTAGGAAAGCTCAGGAGCAGTAAAGAACATAGCTTCAATCTGCTGATTGGTGGCTGCATATATCTACTGATTGTCATTGCCTCGCCAATGTGTTGACTTAAAAACTAGTAGTGTATTGATGCTCCTTCAACTCATTATACTAAGAGACTGAAGCACATTTGAGAATAGAAGAGAATTGGAAACCAGGTTAATATTGTATGTTCAACATAACTAATGAAAGATACATTTAGGGTTTCATGTCCCTTTAAGAGTTACATTTCAAATTCATGCTCACAGTACTATATTTGGATAACAACATTGTGGAATTGTTACTTGACACGATATTGAACATTTTAGGACATCTATAATAAGTATACATGTCATATATATATATATATATATATATATATATATATATATTGATATACAGTAGGTGAATGCATATTAAGACGTCTTCAAATACAAATGCGCATGTTTAGGAATTTTCAATGTAGACAATTAAACACAACACATTAATTATTTGTTAATGTGCAAATATTGTTGACAAACATATCAAACAAGATTGAGTATATTTATCGATGAACATTCATGGATTAGCACTTGCCTCATAATATATTCGGGATCAACAACACATTTCCTTCATTCATTTCTTTCATGAGACAGCCATCAATAGATATTTCTTTATTCTTTATCATCTATGTTTCAACAATGTATATGATTGACACAATCCATAAACATAGAAAATCATGGTTTCAAACTTGTGTTCTCAATCGCAAACATGGTGCATCCAATATCAAGGAACAGCGTAATCCAATCAAAGGACGGATTTAACACCTTTGCATGTGACGTCTTATGCAACATGGCACATCCAATATTGTGGAGCAACGTAATTGAATCAAATGATGGATTTAACACCTTTGCATGTGACATCTTACGCAACATGGCGCATCCAGTATCGCGGAGCAACGTAATCCAATCAAATGACGGATTTAACACCTTTGCATGTGACGTCTTACGCAACATGGCGCATCCAATATCGCCCCTAACTACCATATTGACACCTTATGGTTATTTATAATATTAGTGCTCTACTCAATTTAGTCCGTTTAATAACAGAAATTAGTAATCCAATCAAATGACGGATTTAACACCTTTGCATGTCAATAACAAATGTATTTCTATTTAAAAAACTAGCATGTGCTATATGGTTAACTAGCAAGCGTGTTACTTTTATGTAATGCACAGCTTCACATAATATAACGCTAAATAACATAATACTGTGATATGTGAAACATAATCCATTGTTGGTAAAAAAATATATGTAGTAATTTGGATACAATATCACTTATCAGTTACTAGTCTTGTATATTTGGTTGCCCAAGCTGGCTGGACATGCAAATATAACACAAAAATAAGTCCAAATTTAACAAGGAATTAAGTAGAAAAAAACCTGCTAAATTAAGAATATGTATATAAATTTTTTTAAAAAAAAGATGCAATCAAAAAACATAAGGTTATTTTTAAACGCATATATTTATATCATGTATATGTCTTTGTTATTTGCGGAGTATGCTATTATTATTTTACATTTAATATTTTCCTTTTTTTTGTTTTTGTTACTTTATTATGAGAATATTTGTATATAATAGAGCTATAATTTTTAATTTTTTTATGGTTACTCTATTATGAGAATATATGTATATAGTAGAGCTATGCCTTTAATAACATTTAAGAACAGATAAGTATTTGAAGTCTTGAAAAGGTGATGCTCTCACTCAGTAGAAGCCTATTGGTCATTTAGGCAAGTGCTGTCTGTTAAATAGGAGCGATTGACTCTGTCAATTACACCTGAGGAAGGGGCGTGGCCCTGAAACTAGTAGTGGTAACGTATACACAGAGTCTGGCCAGGCAAGTGTTTGCAGTTTCTCTCGCTCTTCATTTATCAGAGTACTATATGATTTTTAGTTTTTTAAAAGGTTTTTATACTTGTGATTTAATACTGCATATTTGTATGTTGTAAATTTGTATATTGTATGAAAGTGGGGACAATAGTGCTCCATTTCATCTCAAAAACCTTAATTTGCCCTCCATTGTGCAAATAGTTTTTTAACCTATTTGTTAAGACTATATACAATAGCAACATTTAATACTATTGCTTTGTGAATAGGTATATGTTATATCTTTTTAAATGTTCTAAGACATGGTCTGTCAGTAAAATAAAGTGTTTTTTTCTACACATTGTGTATTTCTAGTTTATATTTGCTGTATACAGTGCTGTTTATATTCTCTCATATAACCTTTCAACTAAGGGCTAGATTTATTAAAGCCCTAAGGCTGCAAGTTCTCACGAGAACTTGCTCACCGTAATTTATCAAGCAGCGGTCACCAGACCGCCGCTTCCCTAACCTCTTCACCACCACTAAGGTGGCGAAATTCAATCTCCTTGGTCTGGTCAGACCGAGGAGATTGACAGCTCCTGCCCGCGCTAGATTGGCTGTGCGCCGGGAGGGGGCGGGATTGCACGCAAGCGCAAAATTGCGCTTGTGTGCAATGGCGATTACCTGGGGGTAATTTCGCCCCACCACAGGCGAGCTGAGGCGTACAGGGGCGCGTATACGCGCCAATGTCCGCCTCAGCTTTAATAAATCTAGCCCTAAGTAATTAAAATATACATTTTTCAGTGTGTGGCACTCTCCTTTTTAAACTACAATCTTTTTTTCAGTTTAAGAGTAAGCAGCCCACATGGAATATTTTTCCAAAAGGAAAGCAGATAGGTCTAAATATATAGACAAAGTATTTGGGAAAATTGATCAGCCTGAGAGTGAAATTCAAAATAGGTCTGTGAATTTACATGAATTATTTAGAGAATATGAAAATGTTAAAAATAAGGAAATAAGAACAGCATGGAATATACATCTATTAGAAAGGTATATTAAAAATAAAATTATCCCAAGAGGTTTAAGACTTCTAAAACAACCTACTTATGGTATAGAAGATGAGGATTTTTTAAAAGAGTGGGAAGAGAGTTTAGATGGATGTTCATTTAAACTAATGGAGATATTAATTAAGGAAAGGAAACTTTATCTATGTGAATTGGAAAATAAATTGGAATTTCTAGATAAATATTTAGAGTAATTTAAAGATAAAGAAGAATTTAATACTTTATATACAACACTTATTGAAAGAATGGATGAATTTGAAGATGAAATCATGGTAAAAAAAACAGTCTAAATACAATAGAGATATTAGAGACTATAATGAAAATAAAAAAAACAATTGGATACAATGGTATATATAATAAAGATAGAAATAATTTCACTAATAAAATCTCCTATACAAAAAAGAATTGGTCTAATCAAGAAAACACTTATAAAAATAAGGCACAAAATGCACAAAAAGAATGGAATCAACATAAAAAAATGACACATGATAAAAAACAGTTCACATATGAAACAAAGGACACTATAGGTCACACAAGGGATATAAAGAAACACCTCAATGAGCACAAAGGAAAAAATAGGACCAACAGATATTCACATAAAAAAGTGGTAATATATCTGATTCCCCAGTGGTAGACTTAGATAGTGAGTGGGAGCTAGTCTGCCAAAAAAAGAAAGAACACAAAAAATCACAATCGATCAACACACTTATAAATACAGACACAAAGGGTCACAAAACATGATTCCACTAAGACAAATTCCAAAACAATAAGAGAATACTAATATGGTTAATCGTTCTAAAATTCTAGAATATCTTACTAATGATGACCCTCCTATTTTAGGAGCAGAAGGAGTTACAAAATGAAGGAATTGGATAAAAAAACTGGTTTGGCAATCCAGGAAATTCAAAAAGAAAGAGGACAGAAGTACTATACTTAAAAGAGAAAGGGAAATTCTCGTTAGAAACAATCGCAGATTCAGAGGTAAGCGAGGAGGAAGAAGGGAACACTCTAGAGAATATAATAGAATGATTAAAGAACTAAAGAATGAGGATTTAAAGCAGTTTGGTATATTCAATCTGTCCTCTGTCTGCCTCACGGTCAGTCAAATAAATCTGTTAAGAAAAGGACTCAATTTTACCCCCACTGCATATTCTAAAACTACTGATGTTCTTATAGATTTTCAAAAATTTATAAGAAAATTATCAATAGATAGATACATGGAAACTCAAAAAAAGAAAAATCCTAATATGGAGAATATTAAAATTTGGGATATAGAAGGAAAGACCATATAATATATTTGATTTATATACCCTAGAGGGATTAAATAAAGTACAGGGCAATCAAGTATGGTTACTTTGAATAAAAATTTAAAAAAACCTTCCAAATTTAACCCTGTGCAAAACAGGGGTGGATATTTAGAATCATTTAATATATTGACAATACAAGAACTAAGGCAGATTGAAAAAAATAGAAATGACAATAGGAAAAATGAACTACAGGCCATGAAAGAACTAAGAGACAATATAGATATCGTAATTTGCCAAGCTGATAAGGGATGAGTGGTTATTCAAGATACAGATGAGTACAAAAAAGAGGCCCTTAGACTCTTGTCAGATAATACAAGTTATTTAAAAATTAGACCAGATCCAACAAGAATGTTAATTGAAGAGCTTTCTAAATTATTAGACATTGGAGTTAAAACACAGGTGTTAAACAAACAAGAATGCAAATTTTTACAGGTAAAGGAACCTAGAATTCCTATATTTTATCATATACTAAAAATACATAAAAGTATCACCAATCCACCTGGAAGACCTATAATTTCCGGAATAGATAGTTTAACATCTAATTTATCTTCATATGTAGATTTATTTTTACAGATTTTGGTTCTAAGAACTAAATCATACTTAAAAGATAGTACTGCATTAATTAATATACTTGAAACAATAGATTGGGACCCCAGTTGGTATTTAGTGACAGCAGACATCAAGTCACTGTACACAGTAATTGATAATGTAGAAGGTATTAAAAGAATCCAGAATACATTCAAGGAATATGATTTTCCAAACCAAATACAACGAGAGTTTCTGCTAAAGGGTATATATTTTATACTAGAAAATAACTATTTTTGTTTCAATGGAACATATTACAGACAAATACAGGGAACCACAATGGGGACCCACTTTGCCCCAAGTTATGTTAATTTGGTATTATCAAATTGGGAAAATGAATATATATGGAGTCAAAATAAATATATGGAAGGTATAAAGACATATAAAAGATATATTGACAATGTCTTTTTAATTTGGAAGAATGATTATAGATCACTAATGTCTTTTTTTAGAACATCTAAATAAAAATAACTTGGGATTCATTTTTTAATATAAAATAGATAAATTAAAATGTGAATTTTTAGATCTATGTATAGAAATACAAAATAATAGAATTTAAACAAAAACTTTCTTTAAGTATTTAAACAACAATAGCTGTCATGATAAAAAATGGCTAGAAAATACAGGGAGTGCAGAATTATTAGGCAAGTTGTATTTTTGAGGATTAATTTTATTATTGAACAACAACCATGTTCTCAATGAACCCAAAAACTCATTAATATCAAAGCTGAATAGTTTTGGAAGTAGTTTTTAGTTTGTTTTTAGTTATAGCTATTTTAGGGGGATATCTGTGTGTGCAGGTGACTATTACTGTGCATAATTATTAGGCAACTTAACAAAAAACAAATATATACCCATTTCAATTATTTATTTTTACCAGTGAAACCAATATAACATCTCAACATTCCCAAATATACATTTCTGACATTCAAAAACAAAACAAAAACAAATCAGTGACCAATATAGCCACCTTTCTTTGCAAGGACACTCAAAAGCCTGCCATCCATGGATTCTGTCAGTGTTTTGATCTGTTCACCATCAACATTGCGTGCAGCAGCAACCACAGCCTCCCAGACACTGTTCAGAGAGGTGTACTGTTTTCACTCCTTGTAAATCTCACATTTGATGATGGACCACAGGTTCTCAATGGGGTTCAGATCAGGTGAACAAGGAGGCCATGTCATTAGATTTTCTTCTTTTATACCCTTTCTTGCCAGCCACGCTGTGGAGTACTTGGACGCGTGTGATGGAGCATTGTCCTGCATGAAAATCATGTTTTTCTTGAAGGATGCAGACTTCTTCCTGTACCACTACTTGAAGAAGGTGTCTTCCAGAAACTGGCAGTAGGACTGGGAGTTGAGCTTGACTCCATCCTCAACCCGAAAAGGCCCCACAAGCTCATCTTTGATTATACCAGCCCAAACCAGTACTCCACCTCCACCTTGCTGGCGTCTGAGTCGGACTGGAGCTCTCTGCCCTTTACCAATCCTGCCACGGGCCCATCCATCTGGCCCATCAAGACTCACTCTCATTTCATCAGTCCATAAAACCTTAGAAAAATCAGTCTTGAGATATTTCTTGGCCCAGTCTTGACGTTTCAGCTTGTGTGTCTTGTTCAGTGGTGGTCGTCTTTCAGCCTTTCTTACCTTGGCCATGTCTCTGAGTATTGCACACCTTGTGCTTTTGGGCACTCCAGTGATGTTGCAGCTCTGAAATATGGCCAAACTGGTGGCAAGTGGCATCTTGGCAGCTGCACGCTTGACTTTTCTCAGTTCATGGGCAGTTATTTTGCGCCTTGGTTTTTCCACACGCTTCTTGCGACCCTGTTGACTATTTTGAATGAAACGCTTGATTGTTCGATGATCACGCTTCAGAAGCTTTGCAATTTTAAGAGTGCTGCATCCCTCTGCAAGATATCTCACTATTTTTGACTTTTCTGAGCCTGTCAAGTCCTTCTTTTGACCCATTTTGCCAAAGGAAAGGAAGTTGCCTAATAATTATGCACACCTGATATAGGGTGTTTATGTCATTAGACCACACCCCTTCTCATTACAGAGATGCACATCACTTAATATGCTTAATTGGTAGCAGGCTTTCAAGCCTATACAGCTTGGAGTAAGACAACATGCATAAAGAGGATGATGTGGTCAAAATACTCATTTGCCTAATAATTCTGCACACAGTGTATTCCTACGGGACAATTTATTAGAGTTAAGAAAAACTGTACTGACGAATTCGATTTTCACTCTCAGGCTGAAATATTAAAGAACAGATTTATAGAAAAAGGCTTTAAACCAACAATACTGGAAGAAAATTTGATTGAAGTAAGTGCCATGAACCGGGATGATATGCTACGAAAAAACAGTGATTCAGTGAGTACAAAAATAAAAACAAAGAAACATTGTATAAATAAGATTAATGAATATAATTTGCCGGTTAAAACAGAAAACAAGTTTAGTAAGAGAATGCTAACCACATATAACCAAGAAAAAATAAAATAGAACAGGCCATAAATAAACATTGGCATTTGGTGTGTAAAGATCCTTTACTAGGCCCAATTATACCCAACAAGAATGAAACAATCTGCAAAAAAGGAAAACATTTGAAAACTATACTTTCCCCCTCTGACCTAACACCGACGTTTGTAGAATGGGATAAGAAACAACAGGAAACAGATTCTAGTTTAAAACAGAAAATATTATTGACAAAAAACAACCTATTATAGGCTGGCATAGGTGTGGAAGATGTGACTATTGCATACATTGTCCAGATAGAAAATTATTCTTTAACTTTGAAGGAAAATAATTCAAAATAAAGAATTTTATTAATTGTGATTCAACATATGTGATTTATATGTTAAAATGTAGTTGCAATTTGTATTATATAGGGCGTACTACACACCCCTTCCGGAAAAGAATGTATGAGCATATATATAATATAAAAACAGGCTTTGCTAAACATTCTCGGCTAGATTTAGAGTTTGGCGGTAGCCGTCAAAACCAGCGTTAGAGGCTCCTAACGCTGGTTTTGGGCTACCGCTGGTATTTAGAGTCAGTCAGGAAAGGGTCTAACGCTCACTTTGCAGCCACGACTTTTCCATACCGCAGATCCCCCTACGCCATTTGCGTATCCTATCTTTTCAATGGGATCTTTCTAACGCCGGTATTTAGAGTCGTGGCTGAAGTGAGCGTTAGAAATCTAACGACAAAACTCCAGCCGCAGAAAAAAGTCAGTAGTTAAGAGCTTTCTGGGCTAACGACAGTTTATAAAGCTCTTAACTACTGTGCTCTAAAGTACACTAACACCCATAAACTACCTATGTACCCCTAAACCGAGGTCCCCCCACATCGCCGCCACTCTATTAAATTTTTTTAACCCCTAATCTGCCGCTCCGTACACCGCCGCAACCTACGTTATCCCTATGTACCCCTAATCTGCTGCCCCTAATACCGCCGACCCCTATATTATATTTATTAACCCCTAATCTGCCGCCCCCGCTATCGCTGACACCTGCATATTTTTTTAACCCCTAATCTGCCACTCCGTACACTGCCGCAACCTACATTATACCTATGTACCCCTAATCTGCTGCCCCTAACATAGCCGACCCCTATATTATATTTATTAACCCCTAATCTGCCGCCCCCAACGTCGCCTCCACCTACCTACAATTATTAACCCCTAATCTGCCGACCGGACCACACCGCTACTATAATAAATGTATTAACCCCTAAAGCTAAGTCTAACCCTAACACTAACACCCCCCTAACTTAAATATAATTTAAATCTAACAAAATAAATTAACTCTTATTAAATAAATTATTCCTATTTAAAGCTAAATACTTACCTGTAAAATAAACCCTAATATAGCTACAATATAAATTATAATTATATTGTAGCTATTTTAGGATTAATATTTATTTTACAGGCAACTTTGTAATTATTTTAACCAGGTACAATAGCTATTAAATAGTTAATAACTATTTAATAGTTACCTGTTAAAATAATTACAAAATTACCTGTAAAATAAATCCTAACCTAAGTTACAATTAAACCTAACACTACACTATCAATAAATAAATTAAATTAAATACCTACAATTATCTACAATTAAACCTAACACTACACTATCAATAAATTAATTAAATACAATACCTACAAATAAATACAATTAAATAAACTAACTAAAGTACAAAAAATAAAAAAGAACTAAGTTACAAAAAATAAAAAAATATTTACAAACATCAGAAAAATATTACAACAATTTTAAACTAATTACACCTACTCTAAGCCCCCTAATAAAATAACAAAGACCCCCAAAATAAAAAAATGCCCTACCCTATTCTAAAATTAAAATAGAAAAGCTCTTTTACCTTACCAGCCCTGAAAAGGGCCCTTTGTGGGGCATGCCCCAAAGAATTCGGCTCTTTTGCCTGTAAAAAGAAAACATACAATACCCCCCCCCCCCAACATTACAACCCACCACCCACATACCCCTAATCTAACCCAAACGCCCCTTAAATTAACCTAACACTAAGCCCCTGAAGATCTTCCTACCTTGTCTTCACCATGCCAGGTATCACCGATCGCTCCAGGCTCCGAAATCTTCATCCAAGCCCAAGCGGGGGCTGGAGATCCATCATCCGGCTGAAGTCTTCTATCAAGCGATGGCTGAAGAGGTCCAGAAGAGGCTCCAAAGTCTTCATGCTATCCGGGCAGAAGAGTAGTTCCGGACCGGCAACCATCTTCTTCAAAGCGGTGACAAGCGGCTCCATGTTGAAGACCTCCGTCACGGATCCATCCTCTTCTTGCGACGAATGAAGGTTCCTTTAAATGACGTCATCCAAGATGGCGTCCCTCGAATTCCGATTGGCTGATAGGATTCTATCAGCCAATCGGAATTAAGGTAGGAAAAATCTGATTGGCTGATGGAATCAGCCAATCAGATTCAAGTTCAATCCAATTGGCTGATCCAATCAGCCAATCAGATTGAGCTTGCATTCTATTGGCTGATCGGAACAGCCAATAGGATGCAAGCTCAATCTGATTGGCTGATTCAATCAGCCAATCAGATTTTCCCTACCTTAATTCCGATTTGCTGATAGAATCCTATTAGGGGGCTTAGAGTAGGTGTAATTAGTTTAAAATTGTTGTAATATTTTTCTAATGTTTGTAAATATTTTTTTATTTTTTGTAACTTAGTTCTTTTTTATTTTTTGTACTTTAGTTAGTTTATTTCATGTGTAGTGTTAGGTTTAATTGTAACTTAGGTTAGGATTTATTTTACAGGTAATTTTGTAATTATTTTAACTAGGTAACTATTAAATAGTTATTAACTATTTAATAGCTATTGTACCTGGTTAAAATAATTACAAAGTTGCCTGAAAAATAAATATTAATCCTAAAATAGCTACAATATAATTATTATTTATATTGTAGCTATATTAGGGTTTATTTTACAGGTAAGTATTTAGCTTTAAATAGGAATAATTTATTTAATAAGAGTTAATTTATTTAGTTAGATTTAAATTATATTTAACTTAGGGGGGTGTTAGTGTTAGGGTTAGACTTAGCTTTAGGGGTTAATACATTTATTATAGTAGCGGTGAGATCCGCGGTGAGATCCGGTCGGCAGATTAGGGGTTAATTATTGTAGGTAGGTGGAGGCGACGTTAGGGGCAGCAGATTAGGGGTACATAGGGATAACGTAGGTTGCGGCGGTGTATGGAGCGGCAGATTAGGGGTTAATAATAATATGCAGGGGTCAGCGATAGCGGGGGCGGCAGATTAGGGGTTAATAAATATAATATAGGGGTCGGCGGTGTTAGGGGCAGCAGATTAGGGGTGCATAGGTATAATGTAGGTTGCGGTGGTGTACGGAGCGGCAGATTAGGGGTTAATAATAATATGCAGGGGTCAGCGATAGCGGGGGCGGCAGATTAGAGGTTAATAAGCGTAAGGTTAGGGGTGTTTAGACTCGGGGTACATGTTAGGGTGTTAGGTGCAGACATAGGAAGTGTTTCCCCATAGGAAACAATGGGGCTGCGTTAGGAGCTGAACGCTGCTTTTTTTGCAGGTGTTAGGTTTTTTTTCAGCTCAAACTGCCCCATTGTTTTCTATGGGGGAATCGTGCACGAGCACGTTTTTGAAGCTGGCCGCGTCCGTAAGCATCGCTGGTATTTAGAGTTGCAGTGGCGGTAAATATGCTCTACGCTCCCTTTTTTGGAGCCTAACGCAGCCATTCTGTGAACTCTAAATACCAGCGTTATTTAAAATGTGCGGGGGGAAAAAAGCATGCGTAGCTAACGCACCCCTTTGGCCACAGAACTCTAAATCTAGCCGTCTGTTTCTCGACATTTCAACCAGGTGCATAATAAAGATCCTTAGAGTCTGGAGTTCCTAGGAATAGAGCATATACCGGTTGATAGGAGAAGAGGTGGCGGAGAAAGGAGACTAAACCAGAGAGAAACATTCTAGATCCTGAATTTGGACACCTTACAACCGAAGGGACTAAATGAGAATTTTGATTTGGTGTCATTTTTATAAACAAATATATGTTTGAAAATTGTTCTTATTAGCTGTTAGGGCCATTTCTTTTTAAACTTAAAATTAGATGAATTTTTGAGAAAATTAGTTTTTTTAAAGAAATAAGTAAAAAGAAAAAAGAATGTACTGTACCTTTAAATCTATGAAGTTTGTTAAAATAACATGCAGTTTGATATGCACCGTAGTAATTATCAGTAACTTATCAGTTACTAGTCTTGTATATTTGGTTGCCCAAGGCGGCTGGACATGCAAATATAACAACACAAAAATAAGTCCAAATTTAACAAGGAATTAAGTAGAAAAGTAACTGCTAAATTAAGAATATGTTAGTCAAGAAATGTCACCTGCGCTAGAACCTTACAAAAGATGTACAATATACGAATATGTAGTTTCAGAATATTTGTTTCTGTGGTGTGTTTGACTATTGTAATATCCTATTTTAGTTTAGGTAATAATGGATATCACAATTAGTTTGTTGTTTTACTGTAAAGATAAATGAATTGGTTATGAAACAAGGTATATAGGTACATCACATATACTACAAGAAGATATTAAATAGCGTGCTGCCTTAATATTGATACAGTGTACCCGTGTCACTGTTGGAAATAGTAAAGAAAGAGCAATCAATGATAATAAAAAGGCGCTCTTCTATAGTATACTCTACTTGTATACATAGAACATTTTGTTCTATTAGAAAGTAAACAGTTTTTTGATGGTAAATGAACACAGTTTTTGTTGGTTTCTTGTTATGAATGTCGTTTTCAAATAAAGTTGTAAAAGTAAGAATTCCTGCTTTCCAGATAAGACCTCAATCTTTATGAGGTAAGCTGTCTGCTCTATGTGGGTAAAGATGGTTTTATCCTTGTCTTCCCGAGCGCGCTTTCTTGAAGGGTTCAGTTACAGCTCAGCTCCTGACTGGCTGGGGGAGGCGTGGCATTTATGTCACTGGGCCGTGGGTGTTCACGTGCAGTGTCACCAGTGCCGCTCCGAAATCTTGTCTGTTTCAGCTGAATGTATCATCACAGCTGGGAACCGAGAGTGAATACCCGACTCCTAACCAAGCCCCGAAGTTTTATGAGAATACCGTCAGCTACCTACTCCAGCTTGCTCCTGTATGTGTAAAGGGTCTTTTCATATGCAAAAGAAGGGGGATGGGGTGTGTGTCTTATTTCCCACTTGCAGTGGGCTTTCCAACTACCTTGTCAACAGAGCAAACTGAGAGCTTTTAAGGGGACGTTGCCATCCACTCTGTATATTATTGAGGCGGCTAAGATTCTCACCATCACATGAAAGATATACAGAGAGTCCAAGGATACCATTGACCGCAAGATCTTTCCCTCAACACCTGAACAAAACGGTGATAAAGCATTCATAAAACAGCACTCAGGAAGAGTTTACAATAACCCATAGCCTGTCTTACAAGAACAGGGTGGGCCGTGGACTCATCGTGTCAAAAAAGAAACAAATTTATCAGGTAAGCATAAATTTTCTTTTCTTTTTTAAGACACGATGAGTCCACGGATCATCTTAATTACTAATGGGATCCAATACCCAAGCTAGAGTACACTGATGATATGGGAGGGACAAGACAGGAAACCTAAATGGAAGGCACCACTGCTTGAAGAACCTTTCTCCCAAAAGCAGCCTCAGCAAAAGTGTCAAACTAGTAAAACTTTGAAAAAGTCTGAAGAGAGGACCAAGTTGCAGCCTTGCAAATCTGTTCCACAAAAGCTTAATTTTTTTAACGCCCATGAGGAAGCAACAGAATGAGCCGTAACTCTCTCAGGAGGTTGCCGTCCAGCAGTCTTGTATGCAAAACATATGATACTCTTCAGTCAAAAGAAAGAAAAGTAGCCATAGCTTTCTGTCCCGTGCATTTTCCTGAGAAAACCACAAACAAAGAAGAGTGACGACAGTCCTTAGTCGCCTGCAGGTAAAACTGTAAAGCACGGACCATGTCCAAATTGAACAGAAGGCTTTCCTTCTGAGAAAAAGGATTAGGACACAAGAAAAGAACAACAATCTCCTGATTAATGTTCCGATCAGAAACAACCTTAGGAAAAAAATCCTAATTTAGTACATAAAAGTACCTTATCTAAATGGAAATAAGATAAGGAGACTCATACTGAAATGCAGAGAGCTCTGACACTCTCCGAGCAGAAGAAATAGCAACAAGAAACAAAACTTTCCATTATAACAACACAATATCTAAAGGAAAGAATAGGCTCAGACGGAGCCCCTTGAAGAACTCTAACCCCTTGAAAACTAAATTCAGACTCCATGGAGGAGAAACTGGTATGAACACAGGCCTGATCCTGACCAAGGCCCGACAAAATGATTGTACATCTGGGATATCTACCAGACGTTTTTGTAACAAATTAGAGAAAAACAGGGTTTCTACCCTTTAGGGAATTTGACGATAAATCTTCCTCCAAACCCTTTTGGAGAAAAGACAAAATTCTAGCAATCCTATCTATTCCATGAGTAGTCTATGGATTCACACCAATAGAGATATTTACATCATATCTTATGGTAAATTTGACTAATAACAGGTCTTCGAGCCTGAATCATGGTCACAATGACCGAGTCAGAAAAACTCTGCTTGGATAATAAGTGTACAATCTCCAAGCAGTCAGTTTCACATAAACCAGATTTGGGTGAAGGAGGGGCCCGTGAATTAGAAGGTCCTTCCTCATTGGAAGTCTCCAAGATGGCAGAGATGACATGTCTACCAGATCTGCATACCAAATCCTACAAGGCGAAGTCGGTGCTATGAGGATCACCGAACCCTTTCCTGCTGGATTCGAGCAATGACCCGATGAAGAAAAGCAAATGGAGGAAAAAGCTGGAGAACACTTCTGGATGGAGTACCCACTCCCCTGGAGGAAAGGACTGCCTGCGCAGGAAATCCGCCTCCCAAATGTTCCACCCCTGGGATGTAGCTTGCCAACAGGCAGCAAGAATGGGCTTCCTCCCACTGAATTATTTTGGATACCTCTGTCATCGCTAAAGAGCCCAGTGCCTACATAGTAATTGCTGTCACAGGGTCCTACTTCTTACGGAAATTAAGCTATGTCCCCTGAAATATAATAAAGTGCTCCACTCCTCTGAGATCTTCCCAGACCCAGAATAAAAAGTTAGCACTTACCTTGAACTCTGCCCGACAGCAGGGCAGCTCAGCAGGTTTAGGAGGTCCTCTCCCTCCCATAGCCCTGTGGAAAATGATAAAGCCTGAGTTAAGTGTGCTTAGGCCATCAGGATAAGGGCAGCATAAATATATGGGAGGCGCAGTGAGAATTATGTCCCAAAAGTTCCCATTGCTCTAAAGCCGCCAAAAGCTCTACTGAAGAGACTGATATGGACTACGGCTACACCCTAGAACAAAGCAGCACAATCTTGTACTACTTTAAAAATAATAAACTCTTGATTGAAGAATCTTTTCTAACACCTCACTTTACCTCTTCCTATCACTAACGTAGGCAAAGAGAATGACTAGAGTGGGAGGAAAGGGAGGAGCTATTTAACAGCTCTGCTGTGGTGCTCTTTGCCTCCTCCTGCTGACCAGGAGGTGAATATCCCATTAGTAATTAAGATGATCCGTGGACTCATCGTGTCTTAAAAAAGAAAAGGTGCAATCAAAAAGCATAAGGTTATTTTTAAATGTGTGTGTATATATATATATATATATATATATATATATATATATATATATATATATATATATATAATATATATATCATGTATATGCCTTTGTTATTTGCAGTGTATTTTATTATTATTTTACATTTTATATTTTCCTTTTTTTGTTTTGTTACTTTATTATGAGAATATTTGTATATAATAGAGCTATAATTTTATTATTTTTTATTGTTACTCTATTATGAGAATATAAGTATATAGTAGAGCTATGCCTTTAATAACATTTAAGAACACATAAGTATTTGAAGTCTTGAAAAGGTGATGCTCTCACTTAGTAGAAGCATATTGGTCATTTAGGCAAGTGCTGTCTGTTAAATAGGAGCGATTGACTCTGTCAGTTACACCTGAGGAAGGGGCGTGGCCCTGAAACTAGTAGTGGTAACGTATACACAGAGAGTACTATATGATTTTTAGTTTTTTAAAAGGTTTTTATACTTGTGATTTAATACTGCATATTTGAATGTTGTAAATTTGTATATTGTATGAAAGTGGGGACAATAGTGCTCCATTTCATCTCAAAAACTTTAATTTGCCCTCCATTGTGCAAATAGTTTTTTAACCTATGTGTTAGGGCTATATACAATAGCAACATTTAATACTATTGCTTTGTGAATAGGTATATGTTATATCTTTTTAAATTTTCTAAGACATGGTCTGTCAGTAAAATAAAGTGTTTTTTTTCTACACATTGTGTATGTCTAGTTTATATTTGCTGTATACAGCGCTGTTTATATACTCTCATACAAATCTCTCTCTATCTATCTATATATATAAAAGCCCATCAGTTGTACAGTGTTACCCTCCAGTGGTCATCTGCCCGGGTGCCAACATGCAGTCAATATTCCAAAAGAAATGGTCGCACTCTCAGGTCTTTTAGTGAAAAATCGTGGTAAATTTTAATGAAACGTTTTCGGGGTATTCTTCCCCATCATCAGCATAAACATACAGTGCATCAAACAAACTTAAATAGAAACCTATTGCTCGTTAAACATAAATCAAAAATACCTGTGTGTGAAGATTTCTCAGTGTGGTGGCGCCAAACAGTGTGTGTGTGGACCGCATGTTTGCGTTCCACTATGTGACCCGGAAGTGTTAAGTGCAGTATTGTATCCGGTATCCTCATTTCTATACAAAGCTTATAATGTTATAATATCGATACAAACTTACTGTGTTAATAAATTAAGTTACTAAAGTATGTAATAGTGTTTCAAACTCTGTGCCATTATTGACAGTGTATCTTATTCTACGTATTGTTACAATTGCGTGAATTTATTTAGCCGGTGCCTTCTGCACTACTCATAGGCTCATATATATGTATGTGCATTGTTGCCTAATGTCTAAATTACATCTCCCTTACTGGAGTGCTACTATTGTTCGTTATGATGATCTTTATGAAAGGTTCTATAGAGTTCGCTGTCATCTTCTAGTTGTCATAGGAACCATTTGTTTTACCGGTTCTACTTGGGCGGATGGATCTATTGATTTACCTAGTTCAGATTTACCACTATTCTATGGCCAGTATGTATTACCTTCATGTCTCACTATTAACATGATTTTTTGGACTTCATTCATTTACATATCACTTGTACTTGTCCTGGAATGTGCTTGTTAAAGGGGCTAAAAGTATTCTCTGGCACTTACTGTATGTAGTATATGTATATCATCTTAAGTATCGTATATGTTTTCCTAGGCTATCTTTATAGATTGTGTGATTGATCCCCTCCTATCGACCTAGATACCAGTAAAGGAGAATAAAATCATCTAACCATTTAGCATGGGTACAAATACAAAATTATTAGTAAAAAATAAGATATATATAGAAACTAAAAAATAACAAATAAAAAATAACAACCTAACTGCTGTTGTTACATTACACACTTAGCTCTAGTAATGTATAATTGGTATTGATTTTGTTCTAAATTGTATCTATCTCTCTTGTGCCTGTGTACACATTACGTATATTATATACATCTTAGCTCTCTTGATGTGTATTAGAGAAGGCTATCGTTGCCCTGTTAGTCCATATAGTTACTCCGTGTCAAATTTCTATATAGTGATGTCCATCCTTAACTGAATCTTTGAGTTCATCATAGTTGGACAGTCCTAGTGCAGTGTCCCTATTTTTTGGTGTTGGCACAACCTGACCCTTGGACGTATGGGATGTCTTCCTCAATAGGATGGTTGATGTCATCTCTGTCATGGTTATATATCCATGGTTCCTAAACCTGTGTCTTTTCTGATGTTCCTGCCGGTTGTTCTCTGCACGTTAAGATTGTCGCCTTAGACTGGTGCAGATGGATCATCTCTGTGTGGTTGCCATGGATTTAAAGGACGCTCCGTATTTTAAGTCTGCATGAGAACTTGTTGGCAATTGGCATTACTATACCGAGTGATGTTGCATTGGAGGAATCATTACCATGACTCCCCCAACGCCAGGTAGTGCACCCTGCGCTGAATGGTCTACCCCCCAAGGGGCCTGACCCTCAGTGCATTGTCACATATTACTCAAGGTGTATTTGCCATGCCCCAGTATGTGTCTCAGCTTAAATGAGCGCTTTAAAATCCGGAGGTGAGTTTAACCCTCCTGGGGCTACCGTGCCCAATCTATATATCCATTCAGCTTCTCTTCTGAGCAGGGCCTTATTTCTGTCACCACCCCTATCAAGGGGGGGGATATGATCAATCAGGATATATCTGATAGTGGACACCTGGTGTCTCATGTCGGCACAGTGTCTGGCCACCGGTTGGTCCGATCCTCCTTGTTCTAATGCCAGCCGTATTGCCCGTCTGTGGTTAGCCATCCTATCGCGGAGTGTTCCGCTCGTCTTGCCCACATAGAACCGGGCACATGGACAGAATAATAGGTAAACTACAAATGTTGTAGTGCAGGATATTGAGTGCTTAATCTTGAATACTTTATTCGTGTGAGGATGGTGAAAGTTCTTAGTTGTTATGAGACCATTACATGTTGTGCACCCTAGGCACCTGTATGAACCTTTGATGTTAGTATGGGCGGTATCCATGTAGCTTGATTTGGGGTCTGTGCGTACCAAGCTTGGTACGCACAGACCCCAAATCAAGCTACATGGATACCGCCCATACTAACATCAAAGGTTCATACAGGTGCCTAGGGTGCACAACATGTAATGGTCTCATAACAACTAAGAACTTTCACCATCCTCACACGAATAAAGTATTCAAGATTAAGCACTCAATATCCTGCACTACAACATTTGTAGTTTACCTATTATTCTGTCCATGTGCCCGGTTCTATGTGGGCAAGACGAGCGGAACACTCCGCGATAGGATGGCTAACCACAGACGGGCAATACGGCTGGCATTAGAACAAGGAGGATCGGACCAACCGGTGGCCAGACACTGTGCCGACATGAGACACCAGGTGTCCACTATCAGATATATCCTGATTGATCATATCCCCCCCCTTGATAGGGGGGTGACAGAAATAAGGCCCTGCTCAGAAGAGAAGCTGAATGGATATATAGATTGGGCACGGTAGCCCCAGGAGGGTTAAACTCACCTCCGGATTTTAAAGCGCTCATTTAAGCTGAGACACATACTGGGGCATGGCAAATACACCTTGAGTAATATGTGACAATGCACTGAGGGTCAGGCCCCTTGGGGGGTAGACCATTCAGCGCAGGGTGCACTACCTGGCGTTGGGGGAGTCATGGTAATGATTCCTCCAATGCAACATCACTCGGTATAGTAATGCCAATTGCCAACAAGTTCTCATGCAGACTTAAAATACGGAGCGTCCTTTAAATCCATGGCAACCACACAGAGATGATCCATCTGCACCAGTCTAAGGCGACAATCTTAACGTGCAGAGAACAACCGGCAGGAACATCAGAAAAGACACAGGTTTAGGAACCATGGATATATAACCATGACAGAGATGACATCAACCATCCTATTGAGGAAGACATCCCATACGTCCAAGGGTCAGGTTGTGCCAACACCAAAAAATAGGGACACTGCACTAGGACTGTCCAACTATGATGAACTCAAAGATTCAGTTAAGGATGGACATCACTATATAGAAATTTGACACGGAGTAACTATATGGACTAACAGGGCAACGATAGCCTTCTCTAATACACATCAAGAGAGCTAAGATGTATATAATATAAGTAATGTGTACACAGGCACAAGAGAGATAGATACAATTTAGAACAAAATCAATACCAATTATACATTACTAGAGCTAAGTGTGTAATGTAACAACAGCAGTTAGGTTGTTATTTTTTATTTGTTATTTTTTAGTTTCTATATATATCTTATTTTTTACTAATAATTTTGTATTTGTACCCATGCTAAATGGTTAGATGATTTTATTCTCCTTTACTGGTATCTAGGTCGATAGGAGGGGATCAATCACACAATCTATAAAGATAGCCTAGGAAAACATATACGATACTTAAGATGATATACATATACTACATACAGTAAGTGCCAGAGAATACTTTTAGCCCCTTTAACAAGCACATTCCAGGACAAGTACAAGTGATATGTAAATGAATGAAGTCCAAAAAATCATGTTAATAGTGAGACATGAAGGTAATACATACTGGCCATAGAATAGTGGTAAATCTGAACTAGGTAAATCAATAGATCCATCCGCCCAAGTAGAACCGGTAAAACAAATGGTTCCTATGACAACTAGAAGATGACAGCGAACTCTATAGAACCTTTCATAAAGATCATCATAACGAACAATAGTAGCACTCCAGTAAGGGAGATGTAATTTAGACATTAGGCAACAATGCACATACATATATATGAGCCTATGAGTAGTGCAGAAGGCACCGGCTAAATAAATTCACGCAATTGTAACAATACGTAGAATAAGATACACTGTCAATAATGGCACAGAGTTTGAAACACTATTACATACTTTAGTAACTTAATTTATTAACACAGTAAGTTTGTATCGATATTATAACATTATAAGCTTTGTATAGAAATGAGGATACCGGATACAATACTGCACTTAACACTTCCGGGTCACATAGTGGAACGCAAACATGCGGTCCACACACACACTGTTTGGCGCCACCACACTGAGAAATCTTCACACACAGGTATTTTTGATTTATGTTTAACGAGCAATAGGTTTCTATTTAAGTTTGTTTGATGCACTGTATGTTTATGCTGATGATGGGGAAGAATACCCCGAAAACGTTTCATTAAAATTTACCACGATTTTTCACTAAAAGACCTGAGAGTGCGACCATTTCTTTTGGAATATCTATATATATATATATATATATATATATATATATATATATATATATATAGATTAGGAAATATTTAGGAAGCAGCAGGTTTATCATAGATATAATGCTACTATATACATCACAAAAATGTGTATTGTTTATACATTATGTTACCTATAGCAATATATCATTTGATAAATAAAATAAAAAATAATAGAAATGAATCATCTAAAATGTGAGCATTACACACAGTGATTTCTTATGTTATACTACTACAATAAGATGTAAGGAAAATTGAAATAGATGTACTGCCAACATTCAGATAATAGTTTTAAATATATTATATGTGTATGTTGATTTCCAAAGCAAAAATAATAAAATGTACATTATGAATGCATATCCATAAATTAAGAATTGTGGTCAGCATCACTTAAAGGGACATAATACTCATATGCTAAATCACTTGAAAGTGATGCAGTATAACTGTTAAAAGTTGACAGGAAAATATCACCTGAGCATCTCTATGTAAAAAAGGTAGATATTTTACCTTACAGCTCAGCAGAGTTAGAGTCAGCAGAGTAAGTTCTGTGTAAAAAGTTATACTCAACTGCTGCTCAGCTGCAGGTAAAAAAAAAAAAAAATGAAATAATGAACAGCAGCCAATCAGCATCAACCGTGCTGAGGTCATGAACTCTTTTACTGTGATCTCATGAGATTTGACTTAACTCTCATGAGATTTCATTGTAAACTTCCTTAAGCTGAATAGGGAAATAAGATGAGAGTGCACGTAAGCTCGCTCCTTCCGCTGTCCCGGGACAGACATACTGATTTGTTGCTTAGAAGTCCTTTACAATGGGATGTGGCTACTGAGAAACTTTTGAGGTAAAATATCTTTCTTTTTTACATAGAGATGTTCAGGTGATATTTTCTAGTCAGCTTTTTACAGCTATACTACATCACTTTCAAGTGTTTAAATATTTGGGTATTATGGCCCTTTAAGGATTATCAACAGACAAGAACTTTTATTACAAATGACATTAATAAATAAACAAGAAATATAACATTTTAATTACATTATTCTTTTTATTATGATAAATATGATTTATAAAAGTCATAAAACATAAAGAAATAGGATAATAGGACAAATAAATCAGAATGATAACACAGCCCCTTTGGAGCCATCTGACAAGGTGACATAGTGCATCAAAGTCTTTTCAGGGAGTTGACAAGGGTAAAAAAAGGCAAGCATAGCCCCTTAGTAGAAATCTGACAAAGTGAAATAGTGCAACAGGCACAACAAAAACAAAGAATAAAACAATAAACTGCCAATATAACATGTGGATGGAGGAGTTATTCATGCTCCCTCCGGTCATCTCCGGATCCTCCACTTACTGGGGCATCATCCTCACCTTCCTCGGCCTGAGGTTCTGCAGCTTGATGCCTTGTATCCATATGGATGAGGTGGCTCAATATGAGGTGATTAAGCCGCAGATGCAGTAGCATGGAGTCAAGCTGTGGTATTCAGGTTAACACTTGTTAGGAAATACAAATTTAAATATACCCTGTTCCTTTAAATGAGGGTTTGTAGCTCTTGTTTGCAAGAACCAGGTAAAAATAGTTGATTTTACTGGTTTATACAAGGTGAGTCAAATACTGTTAAGTAATTGTAATACTTGTATGAATAATATCTAGATATTCAATAAGATGAACAAAAGATATAAGGACTGGAGTGGATATAGAAATAATTCCAGTATAGGAGTCTCTGCTAAGACTGAGTATAGTATCAAATAAATATGTCTTCAGAAGAAAACACTTAGTTCTATTGAGTAACAACGTTGAACTTGCAAATAGTTAATCCTGATGAGACTTCACGCACTCACAACAGCCACACTAAAATATGTACATTTCCATTCACACTAACAGTCCCGGATAATGTAACATAATGTGTTTGGAGAGGATAATACAACAATTCAGATTTAAGCAAGAGAAGTAGCGAGTATGTACAACCAATTTAAGGTCACAGTTAATGTTGTACGTTACCAATCTGTAGTGTGGAGAGCGGTGAGACAATGACCCAGTTTTGGAGCTGCAGTGGTAGCGAGAAGGGCAGAGAACGACAGCTCATGAGAAGCGGTAACCGCTGTGTAAGTGCGGCTTGGCCGGAAGTCCTGAAGTAGATCCAGAGGCTCAGGAATCCAGTGTCACGAAGGTCGGAAACGTAATTCTTCAGATAAGGCTTAGAGTAAGGCAGTAAATAGAGCGAGGACAAAAGTTAAAGTTTGGAAAAAGGTTGAAACCTTTAGATTACATGACCTGAGGTAAAGTTAGAATTAGTGTTCACAGTAACACATACGGAATATACTTTAATTTTCAGGCAATTATGACCTAAGAATTGCTTCCTTAAATAGGGGTGGAGGTCAAGTGGAAGTGAGGATTTAAAGGTATATCACATGTCCCCCTTCTCAGGGAATCACCCCCGGGGATTCCAGATGAGGTTTGAGTGGGTACCTTTTATGAAAAGCCCGGATCAGCTGGGGAGAGTGTATGTCCTTATGAGCTTGCCTAGAATTTTCTTCTGGACCATAACCTTTCCATTGGATGAGGTATTCTAGTCTGCGTCTGAACACTCTTGAGTCCAAAATAGCCTCAACCTCATATTTATCATGACCATCAATAGAAACTGGTGGAGGTAAAGGGCTAGAAGAGGTAGGCACAGATTCATAAGGTTTTAATAGAGAAATATGGAAGGTTGGGTGTATTTTATATTCAATTGGTAACCTGAGTTTAACGGCATTGGTGTTGATTACCTTTTCTACAGTGAAGGGACCCAAATACTGGTTCGCTAACTTTTTACTGGGCACGTGTAGTTTAAAATTTTTGGTGGAAAGCAATACTAAATCACCAATTCTATATTCTGGCCCATTTCTATGTCTCTGGTCATAATATCTCTTTTGATACTCTTTTGCTTCAATTAAATGCTTTTTTAGTATTTTCATTCTTTCAAGCAATTTGGAGGAAATTTCTAGAGCCTTTGGTGAATTTACTATTTTATTAGATATGGTAATAGTATTTGGATGGTATCCATAAGATGCATAGAATGGTGATACCTTTATGGAGGCAGAAATTGCATTATTGTACGAGAATTCAGCCATTGAGACATATGAAGTCCAGTCATCTTGTAAGTGTGAGATATAGCAGCGTAAGTATTGTTCTATAGTGTGGTTGAGTCTTTCTGTTAACCCATTGGTCTGTGGGTGGAAAGCGGTGGAATAACGTGAGTCAATTTTTAACAGTTTACATAGAGATCTCCAGAAAGAGGAGGTAAATTGTGTACCCCGGTCAGTGATAATGTTAGAAGGAAGGCCATGTAATCTTACAATTTGGTCAAGAAAAATCTTAGCTGTTGTTATAGCTGTGGGTAATCCCTTTAAAGGAATAAAGGGACCTAATCTTGTTAAGCGGTCAACAACTACCATTATTGTATTGAATTGTTCAGAGTTGGGTAAATCCACGATAAAATCCATGGCTATGGTGCTCCATGGTTTATCAGGAATGGGTAAAGGTGAGAGGAGACCAATAGGCCTTCTGTGGTCTAATTTATTTCGAGCATAATTGTCGCAACTTGATACATAATCATAGATAAATTGATTCATCCCAGGCCACCAAAATCTTCTTCTTGTTAGATCGATAGTCTTCTGGATACCAGGATGACCTGATAAGGTTGTATCATGGGTATGAGTCAGGATTGATTTTCTGATACTTTCAGGGATGTATAACTTGGACTCATGGTAGAATAGTCCTGTAAGGGGGTCTTCCTTACAAACCTTTGGTGGAGTGGAATCTTGCTTCAATGCCTTGAGGATATCCTCTTCAACTGGTGTCAATAATCCTATGATCTTCTCTGGGGAGATAGTTTGTTCTGGAACTTCTTGAGGAACAGTTTCATTAACACATGATAGAGCATGTCATGTTCTGTCTCAGGATATCATGTGAGAGCCTCATTGTCTGGAACAGTTGCTTTAAAGGAAGATTAGTAGAAGCCATACTGATTGAAAATGAAAAATTTATTTAAACAACAAAATACTTTGTTTAAGCAAATACTTGCAGAATATTTAAATATGCTACTCAGGTATGTTAAGACCACATACAGCAGGAGTGAAAATAAACAAACAAAGTAAGCAGAGATGCAGATTCAAAAAGGAAAGTCTTTCTCCTGGTAATAACTGAAATGTAAGATTTGCACAAGGCAGAAAACAACTTGTAAACAGGTAGCAGGTTTAAAGGTAAAGACTTTCTCCTGGTAATTGCTGAGTGCAGGATTTGCACAAGGCAGGATACAAACTTGTGAACTGGTAACTGGTTTAAAGGTAAAGTCTTTCTCCTGGTAATACCTTGTAAACAGGTGCAAAGGTGAAGTCTTTCTCCTGGCAATAGCTGAGTGCAGGAATTTGCATAAAGCAGGAAACAAACTTGAAGATTGGTAACAGGTTTAAAGGTAAAGGCTTTCTCCTGGTAATACCTTGTAAACAGGTGCAAAGGAAATCTTTCTCCAAAGAAGTACAGGAAACAGGTTCTGACTTGACAAAACAGATCCAAGGTGAAGACAAAAATGCAGACTAAAAGCCATCCTTAAATAGGGAGGTTTTGCACAGGGTTGGTTCTGATTAATTCCAGAATTGAGAACACCTGTGTGTTGCACAGGTGTAATAACAAGTAAGGCAAATAGTTATTTATCAGATCTTTTAAGATCCATGCTATTGCTAGAACTGGCTGTGGCTCAACATGTAAGCAAACAGAAATAGCAACCACAGAGCCACAGGTTCAAATCCCCACACAGCCCTTCTTAGCAGAATGTCTCCCAGACCTTTTCTTTTTCTTTTTCGTCTGGAGGCTTGGTTCATGACAGATGCCCCCTCCAAAGAGCGCACTCTGGGCGCTCAAAGCCTGTTCAAACATCTGAAGGTGGGATTTACGAACAAGTGTTCCATTTGAAGCCCTAATACAATCAGATGGAATGGATTCTTTGCTTGGAACAGCTGCCTGAGATTGGGGACCCTTAGAAGATATCCCTGTAGGCATAACAAGAGCTGAAAAACCAAGACAGTTTTGATTTAGAGGTTCCTGATTATACCCAGCAGCTTGCAATGGACTGGCTGATGGGCAGGGTACCTCCGGGTAGGAAAAGACCTCTCCTTCAGAGTCAAGGAATTCGTTATCTGGGTCATATCTGCCTGATGGGTAGAGTACCTCCGGGTAAGGTATGACCTCTCCTTCAGAGTCCAGGAATTCATTTTCTGTGTCATTTATATCCAATTCAACCATCTCATCCAATTCTTTCTCAGTCAATGAGTAGCTGGGTGAAGGTGGTACAAGGAGGTGTGGATCTTTAGAATTGGCAGAGTCTGATTCAGCTGGAAGGTTTGTCACTTTTATGTCTGATGAGTGACTTTTGTTAGCTGGATCTCCAGCCAGGGCAGAAACAAGGTAATGTGCAGGATTTCCAGGAGGTATTTTTGCAGAGTTCCCCAATGTGGTTGATGCAGAAACAGACGCAGTGGTATGGGTAATGGATGTAGTTGGAGTTGTACTCCCAATGACCATCTGTTTCAAATCAGGTACCATTTCTTGAAGCGTGTTAGAAACGGTTGTTTGTAGAATAGATGTATTCTCCATAGCTGGGTCATCTCCAGGGGTATCATACAGTTTGCTAGTGGAAGTATAATTTGTTCCCTTAACATCAGAGTTCATTTTCAACTTGGCTGTATCTTGACTTGATCCTCTAGGAGGTCTTACTGGACACCCTGTGATGCGGTGACCAGGTCCCCCACAATAGAAACAGAGGTTAAGTTGTCTTCGCCGAATTTTCTCCTCTTCTGTTAAGGGTTCTTTAAAACCTTTCCTTGTTTGGGAGGTAACTTTAGACAAGGTTTCGGTTGGGAGAGATAACATTTCCACCAGCTCCATAAAGTTAATGAGTATGTCCTTAATAAACTTTAACACTGAATCCAATACAGCAATAATCCCAGAGGGCTCTCTTTTAGGGTCTTCACATTCTGTCATGTTCTGTCTCAGGATATCATGTGAGAGCCTCATTGTCTGGAACAGTTGCTTTAAAGGAAGATTAGTAGAAGCCATACTGATTGAAAATGAAAAATTTATTTAAACAACAAAATACTTTGTTTAAGCAAATACTTGCAGAATATTTAAATATGCTACTCAGGTATGTTAAGACCACATACAGCAGGAGTGAAAATAAACAAACAAAGTAAGCAGAGATGCAGATTCAAAAAGGAAAGTCTTTCTCCTGGTAATAACTGAAATGTAAGATTTGCACAAGGCAGAAAACAACTTGTAAACAGGTAGCAGGTTTAAAGGTAAAGACTTTCTCCTGGTAATTGCTGAGTGCAGGATTTGCACAAGGCAGGATACAAACTTGTGAACTGGTAACTGGTTTAAAGGTAAAGTCTTTCTCCTGGTAATACCTTGTAAACAGGTGCAAAGGTGAAGTCTTTCTCCTGGCAATAGCTGAGTGCAGGAATTTGCATAAAGCAGGAAACAAACTTGAAGATTGGTAACAGGTTTAAAGGTAAAGGCTTTCTCCTGGTAATACCTTGTAAACAGGTGCAAAGGAAATCTTTCTCCTGGCAATGGCCAAGTGCAGGAATTGCATAAAGCAGGAAGCAAACTTGTAGATTGGTAACAGGTTTAAAGGTAAAGGCTTTCTCCTGGTAATACCTTGTAAACAGGTGCAAAGGTGAAGTCTTTCTCCTGGCAATAGCTGAGTGCAGGAATTTGCATAAAGCAGGAAACAAACTTGAAGATTGGTAACAGGTTTAAAGGTAAAGGCTTTCTCCTGGTAATACCTTGTAAACAGGTGCAAAGGAAATCTTTCTCCAAAGAAGTACAGGAAACAGGTTCTGACTTGACAAAACAGATCCAATGTGAAGACAAAAATGCAGACTAAAAGCCATCCTTAAATAGGGAGGTTTTGCACAGGGTTGGTTCTGATTAATTCCAGAATTGAGAACACCTGTGTGTTGCACAGGTGTAATAACAAGTAAGGCAAATAGTTATTTATCAGATCTTTTAAGATCCATGCTATTGCTAGAACTGGCTGTGGCTCAACATGTAAGCAAACAGAAATAGCAACCACAGAGCCACAGGTTCAAATCCCCACACAGCCCTTCTTAGCAGAATGCCTCCCAGACCTTTTCTTTTTCTTTTTCGTCTGGAGGCTTGGTTCATGACAGAGCATCAGCTCTGGTATTTTGACTTCCTGGTTTATAGGTGATTAGGAAGTTAAATCGGTCAAGGAAAATGGACCATCGTGCTTGGCGTGCGGTTAAAGTTTTATTTCTTTTTAAATATTCCAAATTTTTATGATCTGTAAAGATTATAAATGGAACTTTGGATCCCTCTAGAAGGTGCCTCCAGTGTTCTAAGGAGCTCTTTATGGCTAAAAGTTCTTTATCTCCAACACTGTAATTAGTCTCAGCACTTGAAAGCATTCTAGAATAGAATGCTATGGGATGCGTTTCTGTTTTTTCCTTGTTTTGCTGTGATAAGACTGCACCTATTCCAGTGTTAGAGGCATCCACCTCTAAAAGGAACTGCATTTGATAGTCTGGCAATGATAATATTGGTGCAGTGGTGAACAAATTCTTAAGATGGTCAAAGGTTATTTGAGCTTTTTCCGACCATCTGAATCTTTGTTTTATACAAGTTAATTGAGTCAAAGGTTTCAGTATTGTAGAAAAATTATTTATAAATTTTCTGTAGAAATTTGCGAAACCTATAAATCTTTGTAAAGATTTCACAGACGTGGAGACTGGCCAATCCTTTATGGCTGATATTTTTTCAGGGTCCATTTGTATCTTGTTTGGAGTAATTATGTAGCCTAAGAACTTGATTTCAGTGACATGGAATTCACATTTCTCTAATTTAGCATAAAGTTTATGGTCCTTTAGGCGCATTAGGACCCAACAAAGATGTTTTTCATGTTCTTCTGGTGTCTTAGAGTAGATTAAAAATTCATCTAGATAGATGATGACACAGATATCCATTAAATCGTGAAAAATTTCATTAATAAAGTGTTGAAGGGGGAGGCGGAGCCAACTGCAGTGCGGGCCAGACGTGTCTTGGTGTAGCTCCCGGGCCCAAGATCCTAATTCAGGGGTCTATCCAAGTTACACAGCATCCCTTTATTACCTAAACTTATGTGGATGGACCCAGGAACTGTTATTTTGCTCCTATTTACCTCTCAAGGATCCGGCGAGACTGCACCGAGTTACTATGGCTGGCCTATGCTGAGGTGCTATGAGGAGGAGCCGCCATATTGAGAACATTATTCCTTGGCCTTCTGACTATTTACCTAGCTTGGCAATTGCAACTATACTTCCCGCAGTTTCCCCCCCAGCTTGCAACATGAGAATCTCTACCTGTTTTTTAGAGGAGCTGCGGCTCTTACTTGAACAGCATCACGCTTCCTTGGCTAACAAACTATATGCTGCATCTAGCAAAGATGGCGGTTGCCAGCTTCGGCAGCCCGATATCACTGAGCCTGTCCTGCCTGAAAGGGGTGGGGGTGGCGCTAAGGGGCCCCGGTGCTCATCCCCTACCTGTAACACAGCTGCGGTGGTTTGGGATGCGGGCGCGGTAACAGAGTCAGGTCATCTTGATCATCCAGAGCCTAGAAGGGGAGTAAAATCTGCCGCAGCTATGGACATCACCACACATACTAGTACAATCCCACCTGAAGCTCTTGCGCCAGTCTTGGCGCTCAACCATGACAGCGGGTCCCTGAAGTTACACAGTGCAACTCTAGCTACAGCTCTAGCATCTCTGCATGCTCTCCTCCATACCTTGGGACAACACCCACCAACCCCATTACAGGATGGCGTAACACTCTACATAATCCATTCCCTGCTGAGACATTGGGATCCTGGTGGTAAGCTACAAGTTGGGAGGGTTTGCACATATCTCAGCACACATAGTTGAAATGGAGTAGGCTAACTGTCTATGAGCCCACGACTCCTGGAAGAGGCATAAGAGACATAACACAAATAGCCCAGAATACAGCGGATCCTGCCATCACACTGGACTCTGGTGCAGGGCACTCCCTTTACAGAGTTATAACTGTACTGTTTCACAATGTCTGTTTGGGGATAACATTGAGTCTATATGCTAAGAACGATATCAAACTGGCTCCTTTAACTGCTCTCCTATGCAAACTTACTGATTTGAGTCTCCACTGTACAGTTGGATAATTCTATCTGAAGGGTGTCATATAGACCATATACCCTTCTGGCATGTCCTAACATAGTATATCATACTACCTTGAAGCCTGTGATATTACATGCTCATGAATGTTCTTGTTTTATCTATATCCTTATTTTATCTAGCGGTTATATTTGTTAAAGTTTCTATCTAGAGCCTGCACCTAAAACTGGCATGATCCCTCCAATAATCTGCTTAACCATGTTTTGTTTATAGGGTTCCGTGTTGCTTATTGTTAAACATTATATACAGCCTCCACCATTCTTCCCAAAAATTACAAGCCATATAGTTGGTATATTTGTATTTACCCTAACTATGCTATAATAGTCACCTTGTGTAGCAATGATCTACTAGTATAACATTATATACAGCCTCCACCATTCTTCCCAAAAATTACAATCTATATAGTTAGATATATCTGTATTTACCCTGACTATGCTATAATAGTTACCTTGTGTAGCAATGATATACTAGTATGGAGGATTCAACACTATGATTACAACCCTGAGAGGATTTTAGAGCCATATGCCAATTTGTTTACTACCTCATATATACCATTACTTAATACATATTAGCCCACAGCTAGGTCTTGCGTTCCTTAGGATACTGTGCATTGTTCTTGATTATGTTCTGACATAGGTTAATGAACCAGTGACTGCAACATGACATGGGCATTAGCTGGTCTATGCACCTGTGGAATGTTGTTTGTAAAACGCCATATTGTCGCTAACTTTTAATGTACCCTACATTGTGATAAGCCCTATATTGCTACTTAGTTTTAGCTCATTTTCTGACTCTATTCCTAGGTCACACCCGTAGGCTAGCACCTAGGGTATTACTACATGGAGGTTAGGCTGCCAGCGGCCGGGGCAGCAAGATCGCCTTTTCCTCCACATTAGCTAGGTGCAGACCTCTATCTACATCTAAGAATTTAGAGGCAAGTAACTGCTCATTAACAAAACTGGCTTTCCTCAGTATCCTCATTATAGCTAATGAATATTTTGATACCTAAATATGATACGTACTCGACATACATCTACCCATGGTATTCAGACTCCCACCTCCCCCCCCCCCATAATAATATGTCTCCCAACCTGGGAGAATTTGCTACGCGGTCTATCTTGCTAATACCACACCCTAAGTATTATACTGCATCTACATGTTACACAATATTATTTTAGCAAAAGAGAGGCGCATTCAGTATACCTATTGATTGAAATACTACTTGTCATCCTATTTTAAGTCACCACATTTTATATATTGCACTATGCCTACATACCCTATTGTGTTATCTAAGCATATAAATGGTGCCCTCTCTGTTGGTATTTCCTGTTAAACAGTTCTGTTGTGCTACCGCACCCTAAATATTATACTGCATCTACATATTATAGCATATTCCTTTAGTAAAGAAGAGGCGCATTCATTATAATTATTGATTGTAATGCTAATTGTTATGCTATTTTAAGTCACCACATTTTATATATTGCATCATGCCTGCATACCCTATTGTGTTATCTAAGCATATAATTGGTGTCCTCTCTGTTGCTATTTCTTGTTTAACAGTTCTGTTGTGTTCTAAAAAAAAATAAGGAAGACACATGAAGACCAGTTGTTATTTTAATATTTCGAAATGTATGTCATAACAATTGCATACAATGGATCTACCTTAAATAATTTAAATACCTTTTTGTTGGCAAGTTTGTGTATTATACCCATTCCTACAGATCTAGACTTTGTATGTATGACTTTACATTCTTGCATATTCTTATGTTTATGTGGCTTTGTGACAATATGCATGTAACCTTATTGCTTTTCCTATGTCTTCAATAAAAAGAATATTAAAAAAAATAAAAAAATAAAGTGTTGAAATGTTGCGGGGGCGTTGCTAAGTCCGAATGGCATTACATTGTATTGGAATAAACCGTAACGAGTCCTAAAAGCAGTTTTCCATTCATGTCCCTCTTTCATTCTTATCAAATTATATGCCCCCTTTAAATCCAGTTTAGAATATATAGTAGCTTCATGTAGACGTTCTAAAAGTTCGGGAATTAGGGGTAAGGGATATCTATTCTTGATGGTAATATTGTTTAAGGCTCTGTAATCTATGATGGGACGCATGGTTCCATCTTTGTTTCGAACTAGAAACATTCCAGCAGCAGCTGGAGATGTGGAATGTGAGATAAATCCTTTTCGGAGATTATCGTCTAGATAAGATCTTAAGTAGACTAGTTCATCTTGTGATAAGGGATAGATTTTCCCATGTGGTATTTGAGAGCCAGGTATTAAATCTATAGGGCAGTCAAATTCTCTGTGAGGAGGAAGATTTTTTTCCTCCTTTAAATCAAACACCTCTCCCAAGTCCTGATAAATACTTGGTAATTCGTGTTTAATTGATGAAATTACATGATAGGGGTAACAGGTACTTGAACAGTAGGGAGAGTTTAGTGTTAACTCAGTCTTAGTCCAGTCAATTGTAGGGTTATGTTTTTGTAACCAAGAGAAACCTAAAATAAGTGAGTGCATATGTATAGGAATTAAATCAAAAGTGAGATATTCTGTTTGTCCTTTGTTAGTCGAGAGTAAAATAGGAATAGTCTGGTGTGTAATAGGACCTTGTTGTATTAGAGAACCATCAATAAGTCGAACTGAAACAGGATTGGTTTTTGCAAATTATAGGTATTTTATTAATCTCAACATAGTTAGAATCTATATAATTTCCTGAGGCCCCCGAATCGATCAGGGCACTAGTACGGACGTTTTTCTGGTCCCACTGTAAAGAAAGGGTTAATGTCAGTTGGGAAATCTTTGAAATATGAAAGATATTATGTTTTTTTGCTGGCTTACCCTTCTTCTGTATCAGTAACAGTGGACAGTTGGTAACGGTATGCTCCTTTTGACCGCAGTAGAGGCATAGATTCTCAAATCTTCTTCTAGCTTTCTCTTCTGGTGATAAGGGTCCCTTAATGTCTCCAATTTCCATAGGGGTTTGGTTGGAGGAGACTCTTTCATGTGATGGTGTATAAGAGTAAGGTCTTTTAGTCGTGGGGTCATATGTAGCTTTCTCTGCTCTCCTTTCACGCATTCTTCGGTCGAGTGTGGTACTCAACTTGATGAGTCTGTTTAAACTTTCTGGTATTTCCAAGCGGGATAACTCGTCCTTGAGCATTTCTGAAAGTCCAAGTCTAAACTGTTTTTTTAGACTGATCTCATTCCATTCTGAATCATCAGCCCACATTTGGAACTCGGTTACATATTCTTCCACATTTCTTTTTCCCTGTTTTAGGGATCTTAATCTTGTCTCAGCATTTAATTGAGTATGGGAGTCCTCATATAAAGCTGTCATAGCTTGGAAGAAATCCTGTAAAGAATAAAATTGGATGATTATGCTCAAAAAATCTATTGACCCAAGACCGGGGTTCCCCCTGGAGGAAGGAAATGGCGGTGCATACCTTTATCCTATCCGTATGATAAGTTTTAGGTCTCAGGGTAAAAAGGAGGTTACAGGTGTTTTTGAAGTCTCTGAACTCACTGCGTTTTCCCGTGAGGGGTTTTGGATAATTAATATGAGGATCAGGGACTTCTGTGCTTTTGGTAGGCATACATTCTTTAACTAAAGCTTTTAAGGCTTTATTTTCAGTTTGGACCTCAGTTAAAGCCCTGGCTAAATATTCACGCTTTTGATGTATATTTGAAAATTCGTTTTTTATTTCATTAGGATCCATTTTAATCAATATTATGAATAAAAAAATAGAGCTACTACTTTTATTGGCCTGAAAATTCTGTGGTATTCAGGTTAACACTTGTTAGGAAATACAAGTTTAAATATACCCTGTGCCTTTAAATGAGGGTTTGTAGCTCTTGTTTGCAAGAACCAGGTAAAAATAGTTGATTTTACTGGTTTATACAAGGTGAGTCAAATACTGTAATTGTAATACTTGTATGAATAATATCTAGATATTCAATAAGATGAACAAAAGATATAAGGACTGAAGTGGATATAGAAATAATTCCAGTATAGGAGTCTCTGCTAAGACTGAGTATAGTATCAAATAAATATGTGTTCAGAAGAAAACACTTAGTTCTATTGAGTAACAACGTTGAACTTGCAAATAGTTAATCCTGATGAGACTTCACGCACTCACAACAGCCACACTAAAATATGTACATTTCTATTCACACTAACAGTCCCGGATAATGTAACATATGTGTTTGGAGAGGATAATACAACAATTCAGATTTAAGCAAGAGAAGTAGCGAGTATGTACAACCAATTTAAGGTCACAGTTAATGTTGTACGTTACCAATCTGTAGCGTGCAGAGCGGTGAGACAATGACCCAGTTTTGGAGCTGCAGCTGTAGTGAGAAGGGCAGAGAACGACAGCTCATGAGAAGCGGTAACCGCTGTGTGAGTGCGGCTTGGCCGGAAGTCCCGAAGTAGATCCGGAGGCTCAGGAATCCAATGTCACGAAGTCCGGAAACGTAATTCTTCAGATAAGCCTTAGAGTAAGGCAGTAAATAGAGCGAGGACAAAAGTTAAAGTTTGGAAAAAGGTTGAAACCTTTAGATTACAGGACTTGAGGTATAGTTAAAATTAGTGTTCACAGTAACACATAAGGAATATACTTTAATTTTCAGGCAATTATGATCTAAGAATTGCTTCCTTAAATAGGGGTGGAGGTCAAGTGGAAGTGAGGATTTAAAGGTATATCGCACATGCATCCTTCCCAGCAACTAATGTGAACTCAGCATGGTTCTCTCCAAATGTGCTAGAGCCTCTAGCGTCAACCATGCTGAGTCACAACCTAAACAAAAATAAATATTACAAATTATTATTAATTACAGAACATAATAAAAATATAGCAAAGAGACATTGTACTAATTAAAATACAAATCAGGATTATAATAAAATATGCTTTAGAGAAGAAGAATCACACATTAAATATGTTCTTCATAGATAAATCATTAAGATATTAAATAAACTAAAAACCTTATCAGCCAAACATTATTTCTTTGGTTTATGACACACTGGGAAAAGTTTTCCGATTCAAAATCAATTTATGTATAATTAGATCTGTATAATGTCCCTTTAAGAATGTATGTTCTAATGTTGATTTGTAATGATACTTACATCGGTGGCTGGGAAGGAGAACACGACACCCAGGACAAGGACAGTGGGGATCAGGGTAAATGTGTTGGTGGGGAGGGATGTTGCGAGGTAGGGCATGTTGGTCCTGCTCAGGTGGAGCCTGCACAGGTGGGGAGGGTGGGGCCTGGGCAGTTGGTGCTTGTGCAGGTGGGGCAGGAGCAGGAAGGGCAAGACAGGGAGAGCGGTGAAGGGGGGCAGGGGGTTAGTGTTGGGAAGAGCAGTGAGGGGGTGGAGGGGGGGGGGTGATGCCCAGAAGTGGAAGGTCTATCTGAAATATATAATACAATTTTATAATTACATATATTATATGAAAATATATTATTATATTGAAATAAATGAATATTCACCATCATTTTACATCTGTATTCATTTTCTCATAAAATATTTATTCAAAGTCCCAATAATGACTATGTTTAAAGGTTTTGATTGATTTGAAGCAAGTCTAATTTATAATAATATTTAATTGATCCTTGAAACTCTGATTGCTCACTGGTATTTTTCATGGAACGTTTGATCAGTACATTAAAAATCATATTTTTCAAAGTCAACATTATGTACTAATCTTTATGATTTTACAATATGATATTTCTCTTTTTGATAATATATCAGTTCGTATGTATGCATTTGATATTGAAACGCCATAGAGTTCTTTTAGACACATGCTCGTAGATTGACTTTGGAGACTCCACCAATTGGATAATATGAGAGTGTGTAATATGATCAAATATAAATGGCCACTCCAGATAGCCTTTAAAACAAGGTCATCACTGATTACCATATAGATTAAGATGATTGCCTTTGTTATCTTAAATATAATTATTTTAAGCTTGATGGTTTAATCAATTACTATTCAGAATATTTACATGGTAGATACTACCATTCATATTAAATATTAAGAATAGAATGGTATCTATCTGACATTACTTTTACAGAGTATGTTTTGTGAATATATCTTTTACATTAGGATTAAATGTATGTCATCCCAATATTAATAGACACATTCAGAATTGAACTTTTTAGGTTAGAGGAATATTAATGTTTGTTTGAGTGAAATGGACAGTCTACACAAATCATTTTCAAATACCTTTACACATCATGAAATTAAATTAATGTATTTCAACATGATTATGTTTTATGTATACTTAGAAGTGGCTGAGAAGCTCGGAACAATGATGACATAATGAAATGGTCGGCATCTAGGCATTCTGTACAATCATAAGATTATTATTGGTTGTTTGGATGTAATATGCATGTGACATCACAATTTATACATAAATAAGCAAATAAATCCATAATTTCTATGTTCATGCTGCATGATATAGAAAGGGGGGCAGTAGTGTATTTGAAAATTAATGGAATAATATATTTTAAAGGGACCAAGCTGTAGACTTTAGTTTTTTTCAATAGTATGATTTTGAAACAAAACACGTTATATACATGTTGTTATACAGTATATATCTGATGTACCATCAGACTCCAAGAGAGTCCACATTCTCTTCATTGCACATTTAACATCCATATCTGTAAAACATAATATGTTGTGTACACGTTAAAATCAAATATTATAACATGTGTTACTGGTGCTCAAGGACACACATCAATGTTGCATTAAAGAGATACTGAAATAAAGTTAGGAATTTCATAATTTTCAATGGAGCATGCAATTGAAATAAAATATATAATTATCGATGATTAATAATTAAATGTGATTTTCTGTATTTTGTAAATCTGGAAAAAAGCATAGTACACAGAACATTTAATAGTTATCGTGTGTGTATCGCTTGATGATTGTTGTTTACATTTATACAAAATATCAACATCTGCAAACCATGTTCTGAAGCACCAAGGTGTAAACTAAGAAGATTTGAGATCTTAATATTAAACTAATAAAACAAATATATATAATTAGAGGAGTACATTATAAGTTTTATTCAAATGGAATGCTTCATCATAATCATGATCAGAATATTTTTGCTAAAGACACCTTTAATGAAGTATGAATGAGTAAATGGACTTACCAGCATGCTGCCAAGGCAGGTTTGCATCGGTGCTGGATCCCTCCAGGCTTGTCAAATTAACTTCAACTATTAATGATATAAATAAATATTAGGTAGCACAATTTGTACATCAGCTTTAAATATACATATTTGGTAAAAATAAAAAATAAACGGCTAGATTTAGAGTTCGGCGGTAAAAGGGTTGTTAACGCTCCGCGGGTTTTTTTCTGGCCGCACCATAAATTTAACTCTGGTATCGAGAGTTCAAACAAATGCTGCGTTAGGCTCCAAAAAAGGAGCGTAGAGCATATTTAGCGCAAATGCAACTCTCGATACCAGAGTTGCTTACGGACGCGGCCGGCCTCAAAAACGTGCTCGTGCACGATTCTCCCATAGGAAACAATGGGGCTGTTTGAGCTGAAAAAAAACCTAACACCTGCAAAAAAGCAGCGTTCAGCTCCTAACGCAGCCCCATTGTTTCCTATGGGGAAACACTTCCTACGTCTGCACCTAACACTCTAACATGTACCCCGAGTCTAAACACCCCTAGCCTTACACTTATTAACCCCTAATCTGCCGCCCCCGCTATCGCTGACCCCTGCATTACACTTTTAACCCCTAATCTGCCGCTCCGTAAACCGCCGCCACCTACGTTATCCCTATGTACCCCTAATCTGCTGCCCTAACATCGCCGACCCCTATGTTATATTTATTAACCCCTAATCTGCCCCCCACAACGTCGCCGACACCTACCTACACTTATTAACCCCTAATCTGCCGAGCGGACCTGAGCGCTACTATAATAAAGTTATTAACCCCTAATCCGCCTCACTAACCCTATCATAAATAGTATTAACCCCTAATCTGCCCTCCCTAACATCGCCGACACCTACCTTCAATTATTAACCCCTAATCTGCCGACCGGAGCTCACCGCTATTCTAATAAATGTATTAACCCCTAAAGCTAAGTCTAACCCTAACACTAACACCCCCCTAAGTTAAATATAATTTTTATCTAACGAAATAAATTAACTCTTATTAAATAAATGATTCCTATTTAAAGCTAAATACTTACCTGTAAAATAAATCCTAATATAGCTACAATATAAATTACATTTATATTATAGCTATTTTAGGATTAATATTTATTTTACAGGTAACTTTGTATTTATTTTAACCAGGTACAATAGCTATTAAATAGTTAAGAACTATTTAATAGTTACCTAGTTAAAATAATTACAAATTTACCTGTAAAATAAATCCTAACCTAAGATATAATTAAACCTAACACTACCCTATCAATAAAATAATTAAATAAACTACCTACAATTACCTACAATTAACCTAACACTACACTATCAATAAATTAATTAAACACAATTGCTACAAATAAATACAATTAAATAAACTATCTAAAGTACAAAAAATAAAAAAGAACTAAGTTACAGAAAATAAAAAAATATTTACAAACATAAGAAAAATATTACAACAATTTTAAACTAATTACACCTACTCTAAGCCCCCTAATAAAATAACAAAGACCCCCAAAATAAAAAATTCCCTACCCTATTCTAAAATACAAAAATTACAAGCTCTTTTACCTTACCAGCCCTGAACAGGGCCCTTTGCGGGGCATGCCCCAAGAAGTTCAGCTCTTTTGCCTGTAAAAAAAAACATACAATGCCCCCCCCCCCCAACATTACAACCCACCACCCACATACCCCTAATCTAACCCAAACCCCCTTAAATAAACCTAACACTAATCCCCTGAAGATCTTCCTACCTTGTCTTCACCATCCAGGTATCACCGATCCGTCCTGGCTCCAAGATCTTCATCCAACCCAAGCGGGGGTTGGCGATCCATAATCCGGTGCTCCAAAGTCTTCCTCCTATCCGGCAAGAAGAGGACATCCGGACCGGCAAACATCTTCTCCAAGCGGCATCTTCTATGTTCTTCCATCCGATGACGACCGGCTCCATCTTGAAGACCTCCAGCGCGGATCCATCCTCTTCTTCCGACGACTAGACGACGAATGACGGTTCCTTTAAGGGACGTCATCCAAGATGGCGTCCCTCGAATTCCGATTGGCTGATAGGATTCTATCAGCCAATCGGAATTAAGGTAGGAATTTTCTGATTGGCTGATGGAATCAGCCAATCAGAATCAAGTTCAATCCGATTGGCTGATCCAATCAGCCAATCAGATTGAGCTCGCATTCTATTGGCTGTTCCGATCAGCCAATAGAATGCGAGCTCAATCTGATTGGCTGATTGGATCAGCCAATCGGATTGAACTTGATTCTGATTGGCTGATTCCATCAGCCAATCAGAAAATTCCTACCTTAATTCCGATTGGCTGATAGAATCCTATCAGCCAATCAGAATTCGAGGGACGCCATCTTGGATGACGTCCCTTAAAGGAACCGTCATTCGTCGTCTAGTCGTCGGAAGAAGAGGATGGATCCGCGCTGGAGGTCTTCAAGATGGAGCCGGTCGTCATCGGATGGAAGAACATAGAAGATGCCGCTTGGAGAAGATGTTTGCCGGTCCGGATGTCCTCTTCTTGCCGGATAGGAGGAAGACTTTGGAGCACCGGATTATGGATCGCCAACCCCCGCTTGGGTTGGATGAAGATCTTGGAGCCAGGACGGATCGGTGATACCTGGATGGTGAAGACAAGGTAGGAAGATCTTCAGGGGATTAGTGTTAGGTTTATTTAAGGGGGTTTGGGTTAGATTAGGGGTATGTGGGTGGTGGGTTGTAATGTTGGGGGGGGGGTATTGTATGTTTTTTTTTACAGGCAAAAGAGCTGAACTTCTTGGGGCATGCCCCGCAAAGGGCCCTGTTCAGGGCTGGTAAGGTAAAAGAGCTTGTAATTTTTGTATTTTAGAATAGGGTAGGGAATTTTTTATTTTGGGGGTCTTTGTTATTTTATTAGGGGGCTTAGAGTAGGTGTAATTAGTTTAAAATTGTTGTAATATTTTTCTTATGTTTGTAAATATTTTTTTATTTTCTGTAACTTAGTTCTTTTTTATTTTTTGTACTTTAGATAGTTTATTTAATTGTATTTATTTGTAGCAATTGTGTTTAATTAATTTATTGATAGTGTAGTGTTAGGTTAATTGTAGGTAATTGTAGGTAGTTTATTTAATTATTTTATTGATAGGGTAGTGTTAGGTTTAATTATATCTTAGGTTAGGATTTATTTTACAGGTAAATTTGTAATTATTTTAACTAGGTAACTATTAAATAGTTCTTAACTATTTAATAGCTATTGTACCTGGTTAAAATAAATACAAAGTTACCTGTAAAATAAATATTAATCCTAAAATAGCTATAATATAAATGTAATTTATATTGTAGCTATATTAGGATTTATTTTACAGGTAAGTATTTAGCTTTAAATAGGAATCATTTATTTAATAAGAGTTAATTTATTTCGTTAGATAAAAATTATATTTAACTTAGGGGGGTGTTAGTGTTAGGGTTAGACTTAGCTTTAGGGGTTAATACATTTATTAGAATAGCGGTGAGCTCCGGTCGGCAGATTAGGGGTTAATAATTGAAGGTAGGTGTCGGCGATGTTAGGGAGGGCAGATTAGGGGTTAATACTATTTATGATAGGGTTAGTGAGGCGGATTAGGGGTTAATAACTTTATTATAGTAGCGCTCAGGTCCGCTCGGCAGATTAGGGGTTAATAAGTGTAGGTAGGTGTCGGCGACGTTGTGGGGGGCAGATTAGGGGTTAATAAATATAACATAGGGGTCGGCGATGTTAGGGGCAGAAGATTAGGGGTACATAGGGATAACGTAGGTGGCGGCGCTTTGCGGTCGGAAGATTAGGGGTTAATTATTTTAAGTAGCTTGCGGCGACGTTGTGGGGGGCAGGTTAGGGGTTAATAAATATAATATAGGGGTCGGCGGTGTTAGGGGCAGCAGATTAGGGGTACATAAGTATAACGTAGGTGGCGGTCGGCAGATTAGGGGTTAAAAATTTTAATCGAGTGGCGGCGATGTGGGGGGACCTCGGTTTAGGGGTACATAGGTAGTTTATGGGTGTTAGTGTACTTTAGGGTACAGTAGTTAAGAGCTTTATAAACCGGCGTTAGCCAGAAAGCTCTTAACTCCTGCTTTTTTCAGGCGGCTGGAATCTTGTCGTTAGAGCTCTAACGCTCACTGCAGAAACGACTCTAAATACCAGCGTTAGAAAGATCCCATTGAAAAGATAGGCTACGCAAATGGCGTAGGGGGATCTGCGGTATGGAAAAGTCGCGGCTGTAAAGTGAGCGTTAGACCCTTTAATCACTGACTCCAAATACCAGCGGGCGGCCAAAACCAGCGTTAGGAGCCTCTAACGCTGGTTTTGACGGCTACCGCCGAACTCTAAATCTAGGCCAAAATGATTCTAAACTATTTAAAATAATATCTTTCTAAATGTGAAGACTAAACCAATATGAAAATTAAATTAATTAGTTCATCAAGGTGAGTGGAAAGAAAATGATGTCTTTCACATATGTCCTATTTCTTAAAATATTAGACATCCAATTCTTATCATATTAATCTATGGCATATCTGAAAAAAAATTATTGGTCCCTGTTTCTAAATAAATCCAGATAGACAATTAACACTTTGAATAACAACTGGTGACAACTAGAGCATAATGCATGTGGCACATATATAAATGTGTGCAATGTACAGTTATCTGGTTTCTGACACAACACATATTGATCACAATGCAAGACATACAATATATTTTAAACTATGTCATCATGGTGCTGTTAGAATATGCTTATATATAAAGGTAATCCGAGAGTGAAAGATGATATTCATCAAAACAGTGTAATGATTAATAAAGATATTTTGTATCTTTAGATAAATTCAATATCAATATTTGAGAATGTCACTATAAAGGAATAGTCTATTCCATATGTTAATGTAATGAATCGGATAGAGCATGCAATTTCAATCAAATATATAATTTCCTCCTATCATCATGAATATTTAATTATCATTCTCTCTTAATGATAAGAATAAAATATCAAAGCATATGAGATGGATATTTATATATTCTGCACATGTGTAAAAATGTGTGTATATATATATATATATATATATATATATATATATATATATATATATATATATATATATATATATATATATATAGTGTTGTCTAAATGTAGCCACCAACTGTCAAACACTACCCAGGTGCTGAATCAAAAATGGGCAAGACTCGAAGATTACATTTAAATAAAGATAGCAAGATTCTATGTAATATCTTCGAATACTAATAAATTGTGATTTTGATTACAATGGAATTCGATCTCTGAATCATGATTCTTCTTTTTAAATACACTTGAAATCTAATTAGAGGATCCATGTTAATATAGATCAATGTGAATATATTAGGCAATGTTATGTCCAAATTTGTAAGCAAAAAGTGAAGTATAATGAGACATATCAGATTGGGACAAACCCGAGCTTGAGGGTCCAGCAACAACATCCATATCTGTAATATATTCAATCAGTGAATCATAACTTTGACACGAACAATCATACTTTTTTTTTTTAATTTGACAAAGTTAAACATATTTTAATTCTTCACATGAGTTCATTGTTTTTTAAAATGTATTTATAAATAAAGAGATCATGTATGTTTATTTTAAAGCTTTTATGTTGTTGACTGTCCCTTTGAGTCATTTCATGTATTCTTGCATTGTCATCAATTGTTATACATAGATCTGTCAATTTTTATTTTTATATTGCTAGTATAGCTTTTGTAATTTAGAATATTGAAAATCAGGATACTGTATTCTTAACATTTATACTAATTAATATATACATTTGACCAACATGTCTAAAGTAATACCACTGTTATAGCAAACAAAATAGCAAGAGGGTGACAGCAAATTCCAATATAATTTTATTGAATAAGACAAAAAATAGGGCAACGTTTTGGGACCTTATCCCTTAATCATGCCATCATGATTAAGGGATAAGGTCCCGAAACTTTGCCCTATTTTTTGGCTTATTCAATAAAATTATATTGGAATTTGCTGTCATCCTCTTGCTATTTTGTTATATATCTTACTGTTATAGCAAACACATGTTCATGTCTCTGCGCAATAATATCTTCCATGATCATTGTGCAATATTTAAAATCATAACTGCGCACCCGTGATTATCAATTGATTTGGATCTAGTAGTGTGATGAGTATAATTTTGAAAGCTTTTGAATATATTTACAATTGTGTGTATCACAATATTCCAATAGGATCATTGTAAGGATTTAAAGATACAAATTAATATTTCTAAGTTTTGTATGAATCGAAATTCAATGTATGAAATGACGGAGGATAGGGTTATCACAGATGCGCAATTCCATTTTAGCTCTGTGACGCATATTTGGGAGAGCACAAGAAAAAGCATTATTCCTATTTGATGTCTGATGAATCTAAATTCAGATGTCTACCATCATAGGTAACAACAGTTGTGAGATCTATATAGGTTGAATATATGACTATACACACATTGCTTAAATATATACTCTGATATTAAAATATTATATGAAGTCTGATCTTTACCTCGTTCAGCCTCTGTAGTGCCTTCTCCCAGGTCACCGATTGGAGCTGCACTGGCCTCTGCGTTGGGAGTTTCAGGACCAGCAGCTGGGGACTTGGAGGGGGCTGAGGACCGGAGGGCAGCAAATCCCTGGCCGAAACAGTAATTGAGGATGGCGCATAAAGCCTCCTCATGAGGTTGTAGGACAAGTTTCCATGGGGGTTGGCCTGGATCCTCACCTCTCCGACGGGCACTAGTCCACTCCCTCATGAGGCGGACTTTATTCCGCAGCTGCAACCTAATATCTCTGGATCATTTGCTCAGGGGTCCTCTGGATGTCTGCCACCACATTCACAGAAAGGGTGACAGACACCCAGAGGGCCCTTTTGACCACCCCAGTCATTGACCTCTTCTGAGCCCCAAACAGCTGCGGATAAAACTCCTTGACTGCGTACACCAGTGCAGATCTTTCCTGTCTGGTGAACCTGGGAGATATCCTGGCTAACAGGCATTAGAGAATTGACAAAAATGGCAACGTGTAATAGACTTTTATATGGGGAAGTAAACATGAGATACACCATGGGACATGGTATCTGTACATCTGATTGGATAAAATACTGTAATTTTGTTAGCATGTCTGTGAGGCCATACTGACTCAAGTCATGTTTATGTGATGAACTCTGATTGGCCGTTACTTAATGGTTCATGGATTCATATATTTGTAACTTCCATACACATACCTCATAGGGGTGCTGATACTACATTTGGCATGTAGAATTTTCTTTAGAATTTATGAGAATGAAGTGCGTATATGTGACGCATATATAATATACAGAATCTATTAAATATTAATATATTTTGTTGACATTTGAACTAGATTTTATTTTTAATCACGATAGTAAATATAATCCAGTCACATTAGTAAATGTTTATGACACATTTTGATGTTTAATATTGATCAATAGATGTGTAACATTGTTCTAATTATTTAAAAAAGTTTACAAATATTTTAGATTAAAAAATGAATGTATGTATTCATTGTTTATTAAATAAATATTGTGACTCATAGTGAAGTATTGACAGTGCTCTTTTAAATGTATTTACAATACCAACAATGCACATCGATTGTGTGCTAAGTGTCAGTGTGAAATTATATTTGACTTTTCATAAATGTTCACATATCATTTTCTTTTTCATGGTGTCTTTATTGTTAAGGAGCAGATATGCAATCGTGTGAAGTATCTAAAGACATCTGGCTAAGCTTTGCAACTATGCATTGTTGCCCACCCACAAATAAGCAGATATCTCCCAGTAATGCTTTGCTGCGCATAAGCCTATGCATATCTTTTTTCACACTTAGGATAACATGAGAATGAACCATATGTGATTATTTATGTAAAAATTGATTTGAGATTCAAATCTGCTCTGTCAGAATCATGGAAGGTTAACTTTGGGTTGCATGTCCCTTTCACTACAAATGAAATAGCCATCACAAGCGATTAACTAAAACTAAATAGTTAACATATTTACTTTTACAATATTGCTCTTCTCATTGATGAATACATGTAATACCCACTATTCTAATAGTAAATATGCAATGTTAATTTATTACAATAAATATGCAGTCATGTCTAAATATGATAATATATTTAAAAAGATGAGTGTACAGTATAACCGTGAAAGGTTATATATATTTAAAGGGAGAGTAAACCAAAAAGAGATATTTACTTTAATACACATTCCACATTTTGTCATACTCGACCCTGTTATATGAACAATTGCGCCCAAAACATTCGGCAGTTCAGCTATTGCATAGAATTCCCTCTTGAGTCTCCTCCAAATGTCCTTATTTTGAGGGAATCCTACGTAAAGCCTACTAATTCTTATCATGGCGCTCAGAAACTTGTCAAAAACCACAGAGAAGGTATCCTGGGATAACCCAGAAATGTACCCCTCTTCGGATTGAAAGCTTCTGGTTTTCAGGACATGTATGCAGCATAGCATCTTAGACATGCCAGGGATTGCAGTCCGCATATGTCTGCGTGGCTCCAGATAAGGCTTCAGTACATCATATAGGCTCAAAAACTGCTGTCTATTGAGCCTATACTTGTCGAAAACCTTGAAGTCGCTCATATTATCCAAGGTGAGCCTCACCCTGTTAACACGAGGACCTCTAATCCGACATTCCCCACGCCTCTCTTGGAGATGCAGAGCCCGCCTGATTCTGTTGTACAAAACTTGTCCCTACACACTCTAACTGGGGGTTATCCATATTTGCAAAGCCAAGCAGCACAAAGCCAAACAGCAGAGAAAATATACAAGGAGTAACAAGGCGTTTAAAAAAATAAATGATCGATCTAGATGCAGTGGCATCTCGGTTCTTTAATAAGGGATCTAGGAGGGGGAGGGTTGAAGATTATTTAGGGGGGCCAGCTACACTACAGAAAACAAATATTTTATATTTAAAAAGTTAAAAAAAACTATTTTGGGGGGCAAATTGGGTACTGGCAGACCGCTGCCAGTACCCAAGATGGCGGCAAATAGACAGAGGGGGAGGGTTAGAAAGATGTATGGGGGGATCAGGGAGGTTGTGGGGTAAGGGGGGATCTATCACTGCAGACTTTATGCCAAAAAATAAAAAAAAATAAAAAAAATATTTTTATTTCAGTACTGGCAGAATTTCTGCCAGTACTTAAGATGGCGGTGACAATTGTGAGGTGGGGAGGGAAGAGAGCTGTTTGAGGGGGGGCAGGGGGGGATCAGGGGGTGGGATGTGTCAGGTGGGAGGCTGATCTCTACACTAAAGCTAAAAATTAACCCCACAAGCTACCTAATTAACCCCTTAACTGCTGGGCATATTACAAGTGTGGTGCGCAGCAGTATTTAACGGCCTTATTATTACCAAAAAGCAACACCAAAGCCATATATGTCTGCTATTTCTGAACAAAGGGGATCCCAGAGAAGCATTTACAACCATTTGTGCCATAATTGCACAAGCTGTTTGTAAATAATTTCAGTGAGAAACCTAAAATTGTGAAAAATTTAAGTTTTTTTTTTTATTTGATCGAAAATGGGCCTATATCAATAATTTGGGTTGTCTACTACACTACACTAAAGCTAAAATTAAACCTAAAAGCTCCCTAATTAACCCCTTCACGGCTGGGCATAATACACGTGTGGTGTGCAGCGGCATTTAGCGGCCTTCTAATTACCAAAAAGCAACGCCAAATCCATATAGGTCTGCTATTTCTGAACAAAGGGGATCCCATAGAAGTATTTACAACCATTTATGCCATAATTGCACAAGTTGTTTGTAAATAAATTCAGCGAGAAACCTAAAGTTAGTGAAAAAAATTGTGAAAAAGTCAACAATTTTTTTTATTTGATCGCATTTGGAGGTGAAATGGTGGCATGAAATATACCAAAATGGGTCTAGATCAATGCTTTGGGATGTCTTCTAAATATAAATATATACATGTCAATGGATATTCAGGGATTCCTGAAAGATATTAGAGTTCCAATGTAACTAGCGCTAATTTTGAAAAAAAGTGGTTTGGAAATAGCAAAGTGTTACTTGTATTTATGGCCCTATAACTTGCAAAAAAAGCAAAGAACATGTAAACATTGGGTATTTCTAAACTTGGGACAAAATTTAGAAACTATTTAGAATGGGTGTATTTTGGTGGTTGTAGATGTGTAACAGATTTTGGGGGTAAAAGTTAGAAAAAGTGTGTTTTTTTTCAATTTTTTCCTCATATTTTATATTTTTTTATAGTAAATTAAAAGATATGATGAAAATAATGGTATCTTTAGAAAGTCCATTTAATGGCGAGAAAAACGGTATATAATATGTGTGGGTAAAGTAAATGAGTAAGAGGAAAATTACAGCTAAACACAAACACTGCAGAAATGTAAAAATAGCCATTGTCATTAAGGGTAAGAAAATTGAAAAATGGTCCGGTCATTAAGGGGTTAATATGCGTAACAAATACTTAGTAAAAGCAATCTTATATTTAAAACCACACCTCCACGCTAACATGATTGAAAGTGCATACTTGTGTATAATGTGTGCATTGACATGGCATAGAATCTGATCGATCAATGTTGCTGCAATATTGTTGCAAAACTATAAAGTAACGGCTGACATCTATAATATTATATATATAAGTGATTGTCCCATTGAAATCGTAATAATAATGAAGATCTTCCAAACCTCTCGTCTACGTATATGTAATATTGAGTGAGAAACTGATGAAAGGGGCAGTAAAGTCCTAATGCTCAAATCTGTATGGTTGAAGCTTAGAATGGTGTCATCATATTAGCTACATGCCTGTCTAGTTTCCAAATTTTCGTTCTCTTGTTGTAGTTTGCAACATTCTTATTGTGTGATGATTAAAAAGATAAATGTGTGTGTTTTGTTGTTGTGTGATGTGTGTTATGTACATATATGTATGTATTGTGATTCTCTCCCACATATGTTCATTTATATAAAGCAGTATAGAATTGTTGCTCCTTCCAAAAAAGCAACAAATAGAATATTTTCTATTGATATTGATATATTATAATTATATTAAATTCCTAATGGTATATTATGTTTAAATCCTCATGTTAAAGGGACACTAAATCTATAATTTATATTTCATGATTCAGAGAGAGAATCCAATGTTAAACAACCTTCCAATGTACTTGTATGATGTAAATGTGTTCATTGTTTATATATCATTTGTTGAATGAATAGCAACGCACATGAGTGAGGCAATCACAGTAGGCATCTATGTGCAGCCAGCAATCATCTGCTGAGCCTATCTAGATATGCTGTTCATCAAAGCATATGAATAGAATACATGAAATTATATAATAGACATAAATAAGACAAGTGTTTAAAATTGACTACTGTTTCTGAATAATGAAATCTAAAAAAAAGTATTTTTTATGTCAGTTTAAATATGTGTTAATTCTTGAAACTGATTTTGTATTGGTGATGATACAATTGTTCGTGATTTATAGTTGATGTAATGTAATTTCATAAAAGATGTTGATGTTGTACTGATGTTAACACATGTAAAACACCAAACTCCAGTAGCAAATAGTATATTTTGTGATCTATTTGTCATTGTGGGACCTACTCAAGAATGAAAGAATTAGCGCAACAATTATTACGCTGCCATTACAAGTTTTAAAAGAGAAAATATTGTGTGCATTACGGAAAGAGGCCGGTCGCGTGCACAAGCACGTATTCCCCATAGAAGTCAATGGAGGCTAGAAATTGAAAGAAAAAAAACTTCCAACACTCCTGTTGAGCGTAAAGTGAGTGAAGTCATGACATTCTGTGAAAAAGTACCTGAAATCGTGATAATTTCATATTTCAAAAATGTTTTGTGTACGTAATGTGCTGTATATTGTTTGTATGCATCGATTTCTGAATGTATGTGAAGATATTTGTACGTAGATGTAGCTAAATGAGAGTATGTTAATGTATGTCTATGTAAGTCAATGTAAACTGGGTTTGTGTGCATTTTTTTTCTAACACCAGAGATCTCGTATCTTTTATCAAATTAACCAAAAAAAATAAAAAAAAATTGTACAGTGTTTGTATGAGTGTAAGTGTACTTTGTATAATATTTTTTAAGTGATTAGTGAATGTTTTTGGTTGCAATATATCATTAACTACTGGTTTTGGATAACGTTATGGATTTGAGTTTGAGCAAACTTGTAATGGCTGCATTAGGGAAATTGATGCATTATGGCCCATAACGATACAATTTGAGTCATAACGCTCAACTCGTAATCTAGTTGTTATTTAGCATTGATGTATATCTTGTTTTAGCCTTCTTTCATTATTCCTTTTTTCCAAAAATATCTTTTCTCAAGGAAATTACCTTTTTCTTCTGAAATCATTTCATCTTAATTTCTCTGCATTTCATTTTCTCTGTTGCTGTGCGTTGCTTCTCAGCTCTTAGTACTTCTAATCTAGTTTTCACATTCTTGTGAGGTCCCTTTTATTTTCTTTATCTTCTATAGTCTATCTTAAATCACACTCGGCTAGATTTAGAGTTTTGTCGGTAACGACCCGAAAAGCTAACGCTGGCTTTTTTCTGGCCACACCATAAAAATAACTCTGGTATTGAGAGTCCACATAAAGGCTGCGTTAGGCTCCAAAAAAGGAGCGTAGAGCATATTTAACGCAGCTTCAACTCTCGATACCAGAGTTGCTTACGCAAGCGGCCAGCCTCAAAAACGTGCTCGTGCACGATTCCCCCATAGGAAACAATGGGACTGTTTGAGCTGAAAAAAAACCTAACACCTGCAAAAAAGCCGCGTTAAGCTCCTAACGCAGCCCCATTGTTTGCTATGGGGAAACACTTCCTACGTCTGCACCTAACACTCTAACATGTACCCCGAGTCTAAACACCCCTAGCCTTACACTTATTAACCCCTAATCTGCCGCCCCCGCTATCGCTGACCCCTGCATATTATTTTTAACCCCTAATCTGCCGCTCCGTAAACCGCCGCTACTTACATTATCCTTATGTACCCCAAATCTGCTGCCCCTAACACCGCCGACCCCTATATTATATTTATTAACCCCTAATCTGCCCCCCACAACGTCGCCTCCACCTGCCTACACTTATTAACCCCTAATCTGCCGACCGGACCGCACCGCTATCATAATAAAGTTATTAACCCCTAATCCGCCTCACTAACCCTATAATAAATAGTATTAACCCCTAATCTGCCCTCCCTAACATCGCCGACACCTAACTTCAATTATTAACCCCTAATCTGCCGACTGGAGCTCACCGCTATTCTAATAAATGTATTAACCCCTAAAGCTAAGTCTAACCCTAACACTAACACCCCCCTAAATTAAATATAATTTTAATCTAACGAAATTAATTAACTCTTATTAAATAAATTATTCCTATTTAAAGATAAATACTTACCTGTAAAATAAATCCTAATATAGCTACAATATAAATTATAATTATATTATAGCTATTTTAGGATTAATATTTATTTTACAGGTAACTTTGTATTTATTTTAACCAGGTACAATAGCTATTAAATAGTTAAGAACAATTTAATAGCTAAAATAGTTAAAATAATTACAAAATTACCTGTAAAATAAATCCTAACCTAAGTTACAATTAAACCTAACACTACACTATCAATAAATTAATTAAATAAAATACCTATAATTATCTACAATTAAACCTAACACTACACTATCAATAAATAAATTAAATACAATACCTACAAATAACTACAATGAAATAAACTATCTAAAGTACAAAAAATAAAAAAGAACTAAGTTACAAAAAATAAAAACATATTTACAAACATAAGAAAAATATTACAACAATTTTAAACTAATTACACCTACTCTAAGCCCCCTAATAAAATAACAAAGCCCCCCAAAATAAAAAAATGCCCTACCCTATTCTAAATTACTACCTTACCAGCCCTGAACAGGGCCCTTTGCGGGGCATGCCCCAAGAAGTTCAGCTCTTTTGCCTGTAAAAAAAAACATACAATACCCCCCCCAACATTACAACCCACCACCCACATACTCCTAATCTAACCCAAACCCCCCTTAAATAAACCTAACACTAAGCCCCTGAAGATCTTCCTACCTTATCTTCACCATACCAGGTTCACCGATCGATCCAGAAGAGCTCCTCCGATGTCCTGATCCAAGCCCAAGCGGGGGGCTGAAGAGGTCCATGATCCGGCTGAAGTCATCATCCAAGCGGGAGCTGAAGAGGTCCATGATCCGGCTGAAGTCTTCATCCAAGCGGGGCAGAAGAGGTCTTCCATCCGATTGAAGTCTTCATCCAAGCGGGATCTTCTATCGTCATCCATCCGGAGCGGAGCGGCAGGATCCTGAAGACCTCCGACACGGAACATCCATCCTGGCCGACGACTGAACGACGAATGACGGTTCCTTTAAATGACGTCATCCAAGATGGCGTCCCTCGAATTCCGATTGGCTGATAGGATTCTATCAGCCAATTGGAATTAAGGTAGGAATATTCTGATTGGCTGATGGAATCAGCCAATCAGAATCAAGTTCAATCCGATTGGCTGATCTGCCCCCCTCAACGTCGCCTCGACCTGCCTACACTTATTAACCCCTAATCTGCCGAGCGGACCGCACCGCTATTATTATAAAGTTATTAACCCCTAATCCGCCTCACTAACCCTATAATAAATAGTATTAACTCCTAATATGTCCTAATAGTTTCAATGGAAATAATAATTTCCAGAGGAAATGATGAATCCCAAAGTAATATAAATAATTAATAATGGTGTTTGCAGCCTGTGTTTAAAATGAATTACCAAAGGTAAACACAATGAAAAAATACCAAAAAAAGTCCAAAAAATACCAAATCTCATAAAAATGTAAAAAATTGCAAAATATGCAAAATGAATAATGCAAAAATAAGTGTCCAAAAGTTTGAGTGCGAACTTAAATTGGGAAATCCAAAGAAAGACTTGTATTTGTGAAATCCAAAAAAGACTCTGTGGAATACTGACCAGTAAGTATTCAGTATAAAACTAGCAATATCCTGTGAGTGATCCTGATTGCTCTTAGCCTTAAATAGTTGTTTCAGTGAAGAAAAATACTTAGTTCCTTATGTGGGCTGTCAAATGTTATTCGGCTCCCCAAAGCAGTGTTAAATGACATTCATCTCCCCAGAGTATTGATAGATGATAATCAACTCCCCAGAGAAGTGTTTTAAATGATATTCAACTCCCTTGAAGAGTGTATAAAACATCCCTGTTTTTTCCTTCTGTAAAAGAAAGATACAATAGTGTAGATCGTTTTAGGTAAAAATAATAAATGGAAATGTGCTTACCAGTGGTCGATGAGTTTCGACCTCTCAAAAGGCCTTTATCAAGACTGGTTTTATGTGTGAGATGTATGTGTTTGTAGAGAACTGCGCCTAGATTTATATATATACAGGCTACACTATAAAAGACCCCCTAACTGGATCTTGGATTCAAAGTACCAAAAAAGGGAATAGGAGCGCCAAAGTAGGCTAAAGTATATATAAAACAGGATAAATAAGGAACAAAAGCTGACTGAAAAGGAGGGTGATATTGTCAGTGGTATATCTAATAATGTATAATATATAATATAACACCTACAGTTGGTCTTTCTATAAAGGCAAATAAGTATAGAAACTGGTAGTTTCAAAATGCTTAAAACAATTTATTTATATTAAAAACTTATATAAAAAATGAACGCCTAGATTACGAGTTGTGCGGTAACAGGGGTGCGTTGCTAACTTGCATGTTATTGTCACCGCTCACTTACCTGCAGTGCTGGTATTACGGGTTTTTATCAACCCGGCGTTAACAGGCAAGAAGTGAGCGTAGAGCAAAATTGCGCTCCACACTGCACTCCAATACCAGTGCTGCTTAAGTGAGCGGTGAGCTGGTAATACATGTTCGTGCACGATTTCCCCATAGACATCAATGGGGAGAGCTGGCTGAGAAAAAGTCTAACACCTGCAAAAAAGCAGCGTAAAACCTAGTAACGCAGCCCCATTGATTCCTATGGGGAAACAAATTTTATGTTTACACCTAACAACCTTACATGAACCCCGAGTCTAAACACCCCTAATCTTATACTTATTAACCCCTAATATGCTGCCCCTGACATCTCCGACGCCTACATTATACTTATTAACCCCTAATCTTCCGCTCCGGATATCGCCGCCACCTACATTATACTTATTAACCCCTAATCTGCTGCCCCCTACATCGCAGACACATACATTATATTTATTAACCCCTAATCTGTCGCCCCGACATTGCTGCCACCTACATTCTGCTTATTAACCCCTAATCTGCTGCCCCAACATCGCCGACACCTACATTATATTTATTAACCCCTAATCTGCTGCCCACAACATTGCTGACACCTACATAATGTTATTAACCCCTAATCTGCCAACCCAACATAATAAACATATTAACCCCTAAACCGCCATACTCCCGCATCGCAAACACTAGTTAAATATTATTAACCCCTAATCTGCCATCCCTAACATCGCCGCCACCTACCTACATTTATTAACCCCTAATCTGCCATCCCCAACTTCGCCGCCACTATACTAACTGTATTAACCTCTAAACCTAAGTCTAACCCTAATCCTAACACCCCCTAATTTAAATATAATTAAAATAAATATAAGGAAAAGTTCCTATCATTAACTAAATAATTCCTATTTAAAACTAAATACTTACCTGTAAAATAAACCCTAAACTTGCTACAATATCACTAATAGTTACATTGTAGCTATCTTAGGGATTATTTTTATTTTACAGGCAAGTTTGTATTTATTTTAACTAGGTAGAATAGTTATTAACTATTTAATAACTACCTAGCTAAAATAAATACAAACTGACCTGTAAAATAAAACCTAAGTTACAGTAACACCTAACCTAACCCTAAAATTAAATAAATTACCTACATTAAATACAATTAAATAAATTAAATTAAATTAGCTAAATCACAAAAAAAAAACACTAAATTACAGAAAATAAAAAACAAATTACAGATCTTTAAACTAATTACACCTAATCTAATAGCCATATCAAAATAAAAAAATCCCACCCAAAATAAAAAAAAACCCTAGCCTAAATTAAACTACCAATAGCCCTTAAAAGGGCCTTTTGCTGGGCATTGCCCCAAAGAAATAAGCTCTTTTACCTGTAAAAGAAAATACAAACAACCCCCCAACAGTAAAACCCACCACCCACACAACCAACCCCCCAAATAAAAGCCTAACTATAAAAACCTAAGCTCCCCATTGCCCTGAAAAGGGCATTTGGATGGGCATTGCCCTTAAAAGGGCATTTAGCTCTATTGCAGCCCAAAGCTCTAACCTAAAAAATAATTTATTTAGATTTAGGGGTTAATACATTTAATATAGTGGCGGCGACGTTGGGGGCGACAGAGGTGACAGATTAGGGGTTAATAAATGTTGGTAGGGGGCGGCAATGTTGGGGGCAACAGATTAGGGGTTAATAATATTTAACTAGTGTTTGCGAGGCGGGAGTGCGGCGGTTTAGGGGTTAATATGTTTATTCTAGTGGTGGCGATGTCCGTAGTGGCAGATTAGGGGTTAAAAATTTTATTATAGTGTTTGCGATGCGGGAGGGCCTCGGTTTAGGGGTTAATAGGTAGTTTATGGGTGTTAGTGTACTTTTTAGCACTTTAGTTGTGAGTTTTATGCTACAGCATTGTAGTGTAAAACTCATAACTACTGACTTTAGAATGCATTAGGAATCTTGGAGGTAGAGGGTGTACCTCTCACTTTTTGGCCTCCCAGGACTCGTAATACCGGCGCTATGAAAGTCCCATAGAAAAAAGGGTTTACGAAGTTTACGTAAATCAATTTGCAGTAAGGCCAAAAAAGGGTGCGGTACACTTATACCTGCAAGACTCGTAATACCAGCGGTAGTGAAAAAGCAGCGTTAGGACCTGTTAACGCTGCTTTTTCAGCTTACCGCAAATCTCGTAATCTAGCCATATGTTAGCTACAGTACAATTAACTTAGATGAAAATTAACTTATGTACCTTATTTATACAATAAGAAATAAAAATAAAAATAAACATAAAAATAAATAAAATGATGTGTGAGAAATCAAAAGAATTGTATGATTGATTTACTGTTGAAACCTACTGGTATATAATCATACCTGTACTTAGCCATATATAGCCATACCTATATCTCGCCATATATTAGGGGGATTTAGGGCTAGTATGAGAATCCATGCTCTAGTATCTCTACCTATCTTATGGAAGATAGTATGCAGATTCTATCACTCAGGGTAACCAATTATAATAAATTAATGTAAATATTGTATGCTAGACTGTGTGTTGGTGTGGGACCATACCTCCACCTGGCTGCTTAATGTTAGTGTAGGGGGAAATTAGGGCTAGGGTAAACTGCTGTCACTCCCTCCATGCACGTTTTTTAAAATGTTTGTAAATGGGTAGATCTACCTTTTTCCATTTTATTTGTAACACATGTTCTCTGATTCTATCTCTAAGTTTTCTTGTGGTTTGTCCAATGCACTGCAATCCATACCCGCATTCAATAAGATATATGACAAACTTGTCTGTGCACCGAATTGTATGTTTGACTTTGAATGTTTCATTTGTAGTTTTAGATTTGAACATCCCAGTCTCTTTTCCATGTTTGCATGCTTTGCAGAGATGACAAGGAAAGAAGCCTTCTAGTTTTCTACCCGTTATGCCCAAACAGTTGTTCTGTGTCTTACTACTGGGAATACTGGAAGCTAAAATGGCCTTCAGATTGTTGGCTTTCCAGAAATGAATTGCAGTCTCTCTGCCAGGTGTTCACCTATAGGCATCTATTTATCAAGCCGTTAACCACAAATACGCTGGAATTCCACAGCGTATTTGTGGCGAGCCTGATTCGCCTTTGTTATCAAACCCTACAGACTGGCAAAAGTAGAATTTAGTGACGTAACATACGATCCGCCAGACTCAGTCCGACACAGATCGATGCTTACGTCATTACAGATGTTCTGAATGCAAGTTCGGCACAATCTGACTACTTTTGCTAGTTATCAAATAACTACCAGGTACGCTTGGCACTATTCCGGCCCAGCGTACCTGGTTTTCAATCCGCCGCCCTGGAGGTGGCGGATGCCATAGGAATCAATGGGAGTCTGAAAGCAGCGAAAGCTCATGTTCGCTGCTGCCCGATATCCCATTGATTCCTATGGGAACGTTTACACCTAACACCCTAACATGTACCCTGAGTCTAAACACCCCTAATCTGCCCCCCCCCCTACACCGCCGCCACCTAAATAAAAGTAATTAACCCCTATCCCGCTGCTCCCAGACCTCACTGCAACTAAATAAACTTATTAACACCTAAACCGCCGCTCCCAGAGCCCACCGCCACCTACATTATACTTATTAACCCCTAATCTGCCGCCCCTACACCGCCGCCACCTACATTATACTTATTAACCCCTAATCTGCCACCCCTACACTGCCGCCACCTACATTATACTTATTAACAACCTAATCTGCCCCCCTACACCGCCGCCACCTACATTATATTTATTAACCCCTAATCTGCTGCCCCCTACACCGCCGCCACTATATTAAATTTATTAACCCCTAAACCTAAGTCTAACCCTAACACCCCCTAACTTAAATATAATTTAAATAAATATAAATAAATATTCCTATAATTAAATAATATATTCCTATTTAAAACTAAATACTTACCTGTAAAATAAACCCTAAGATAGCTACAATATAACTAATAGTTACATTGTTGCTATCTCAAGGTTTATTTTTATTTTACAGGCAACTTTGTATTTATTTTAACTAGGTACAATAGTTATTAAATAATTATTAACTATTTAATAACTTCCTAGTTAAAATAAATACAAATTTACCTGTAAAATGAAACCTAACCTAAGTTACAATTATACCTAACACTACACTATAATTAAATAAATTCCCTAAACTAAATACAATTAAATAAAATTAAATTATCTAAAGTACAAAAAAACAAACACTAAATTACAGAAAATAAAAAACAAATTACAAGTTTTTTAAAACTAATTACACCTAATCTAATCCCCCTAACAAAATAAAAAGCCCCCCCAAAATAAAAAAAGCCCTACCCTACACTAAATTAAAAATAGCCCTTAAAAGGGCCTTTTGCGGGGCTTTGCCCCAAAGTAATCAGCTCTTTTACCTGTAAAAATTATTTACAACCCCCCCACATTAAAACCCACCACCCACACACCCAACACTACTCTAAAACCCACCCAATCCCCCCTTAAAAAAAACTAACACTAACCCCGTGAAGATCACCCTACCTTGAGAAGTATTCACCCAACCGGGCTGAAGTCCTCAACGAAGCCGGCAGAAGTGGTCCTCCAGATGGGCAGAAATGGTCCTCCAGACGGGCAGAAGTCTTCATCCAGACGGCATCTTCTATCTTCATCCATCTGGCACGGAGCGGCTCCATCTTCAAGACATCCGACGTGGAGCATCCTCTTCATCTGGAGTCTTCTTCAACAATGACAGGTCCTTTATGTGACGTCATCCAAGATGGTGTCCCTTCAATTCCAATTGGCTGATAGAATTCTATTTAATTAAGGTAGGGAATAGGAAAAATCCTATTGGCTGATGCAATCAGCCAATAGGATTGAAGTTCAATCCTATTGGCTGATCCTATCAGCCAATAGAATTGGGCGTGCATTCTATTGGCTGATTGCATCAGCAAATAGGATTTTTCCTACCTTAATTCCGATTGGCTGTCACATCACTGGTTACTGGTATGTAACTGTCATTCCATTCTATGTTCTTCAAAATATTTAGAACCTCAGTTAAGTCTCTTAGGAAAGATGGTAGAGCCCTTACAAGTTTCTGCAGATTTTTATCAATGTACTCAGATAAATTACTAGAGAAAGAACCAATACCAGATATAACTGGTCTCCTCGGTGGGTTAGTCAATCTTTTGTGATTCTTTGGCAGATAATAAAACACTGGTATTTTGGAATACGTATTCGTTAGGTAACTATACTCTTTGTTGTTGATTATGCCCATGTTGTTATCTTCCATGAGCATGGTGTCACGTGACCTTTTGTAATCATTTGTTGGGTTGGAACCCAAAATCTCATAAGTATCTGTATGTCCTAAGATCCTATTTGACTCTTTGGAGTAATCTGCCTTGTCTAGGACTACTATCCCACCACCTTTATCAGCTGGTTTGATTACAATATCTCTATTATGTTCTAATTTCATTATGGTGTCTAGTTGTTTTTTACTGAGGTTCTTTTTATATTGATTCACTGATTTCAGTTTTTTAATATCATTGCAGACCATGGTCTCAAATGTTTCAATTGCCGGGGCTTTGAGATTGGTTGGGTAAAACCGAGATTTCGCTCTAAGGTCGGTGTGTATGTAATTGTCTCCATTGAGGACTCTATTGGTGTTAGTACCTATTTTCTCCATTGGGGACTTCAAAAGTACCTTTTCAGGGTAAGCTTTCTCCTTTGTATTAAGATAAGTTTGGAATTTGTCCAGCCCTCTTGAGGGTGCATAAGTGAGACCCAAACCTAGTACCTTTTTCTCTTCTGGTAATAGGATGGTACTACTCAAATTGTAAATCCCTTTCACTTTGTTTCGTGAGTCTAGAGTTGGATCAGCATTTTTGGCAGACTCTGTATGAGTGGGTATAACTAATGAACCCAATTCTGGTCTATTCTTAGATCTTGTGTCTGCTCTTTTTCCTCGATATACCTTCTTTTTACTGGGGTGTCTACATCTTCTAACGTTATTTGTTTTCTTTTTCCAACATTTGGGTCTCTCATTGGGACAATGTTTGGACCCACCCCTAAAAAATAGTAGAGGAATAGGAAGCTGTGTCCCTAGGTACTGGTATTGTGTCATTACCCCTGGCAAGTGATGAAAATCTATTTGATGCTCCCTTGTAGTTTTCTTTCCAGTCATTCGACTGTCCCCTATAATCCCCTAGAAATTTAGTATGGTTTGTGTGAAAATTCGGGTTATATTGTCTGTTATAGTGTCTATGTGGGTTGTTCCCCATGTTATACTGTAATGATTCCTTGTGAGGATCTGGAGTACAAGTAGTAATGTCAGAACACTGTAAATAAGTTGATCCTAGATTGGTTGTCAGCAGCAAGGAGAAGGTGTCTGTATACAGAGAAAATCCACACACAGCAGCTGAGGTGCTTTAACACTGGAAATCAAACCTGAGCTGCAGCAAAATGAGGTGTGTCAGACTGCACTTGCTTGATTGGATGATACACTAACAAGAGACCAGCACAGAAAGAAAGGCAAAGTTACAAATTAACTTTGACAAGTATTCCTTTGTTGCTTCAGGGAAAAGCTCCTGCATGAACAAATTTCCAAGCAAAGTGAGAAGAATCCTCCTAATATTTAAAGGGGAAAGAAGAATTAAATTAGCCAACCCATCCTTAAAGAGGCAGTACATGACAGAATCCCCCTGTCAAGAAACACCTCAGGGGACACTAATCGATCTGCCGATAAGTTGACTGCAGGTTCCCATGAATCATCTTCATGAGAATAAGCCTTCCAATGGATTAAATACTGTAACATACCTCTGTATCTTCTGGAATTGAGTATGTCTGATACTTCATATTCTTGTTCATCCAATATAAGTGGAGTAGTCTGACAATTTATTTGATTCCTTAAAGCTATATACGGTTTGAGTAGAGATACATGAAATTTAGGGTGGACTCGCATAGTTGGTGGTAGATTTAATGTAATAGCATTTTGATTGATAATCTTGACTATTTCATAGGGTCCAACAAAAGTAAGATTAAGTTTCTTAGAAGATGTCTTTAACTTTAAATAACTGGTAGACAGCCAAACTCTATCTCTTACTTTATATTCTGGTGATCTTCATCTTCTTAAAGGACCAGTCAACACATTAGATTTGCATAATCAACAAATGCAAGATAACAAGACAATGCAATAGCACTTAGTCTGAACTTCAAATGAGTAGTAGATTTTTTATAAAAAATTTCAAAGTTATGTATATTTCCACTCCCCTTGTACCATGTGATAGCAATCAGCTAATCACAAATGCATATACGTATAGTCTGTGAATTCTTGCACATGCTCAGTAGGATCTGGTGACTCAAAAAGTGTAAATATTAATGGAAGTAAATTGGAAAGTTGTTTAAAATTACATGCTGTATCTGAATCATGAAAATGTAATTTAACCTCAGTGTCCCTTTAAATCGTAGTAATATTGTTGTTTTTGTTGTGCATCTTGAATGTTTCCTTTAAGGACTTGTAAAGTTTGAGAAATGTAATTTATATAATCCTCAACCATTGGAGAGCTGGATTGAATTGTGGAGTTAAGATGAAATGATGGATTGTACCCGTAATTAGTGAAGAATGGTGAATATTTTGTTGATGAGTTTTTCCTTTTATTATAGGCAAATTCCGCACATGGTATTAGTTCTGCCCAATGATGTTGTTGGAATAAACAGTGTGATCATAGAAATTGTTCAAGCCATTGATTAGTTTTTTCCATTTGGCCATTCGACTGAGGATGGTATGCAGTTGATAATCTTCATTGAATCTGTAACCTTTTACATAATTCTTTCCAAAAGTTAGAAGTAAATTGACTTCCTCGGTCGGTTGTTATAGATTTTGGTAATCCATGTAATCATACTACATTTTGAATGAATAATTCTGCGGTTTGTGCTGCTGTTGGTATTTTTTGTGTTGGTATAAAATGTGCCATTTTTGTAAATTGATCTACTACAACCATTATTGTGGTGTTGTTAGAAGATGTGGGTAACTCTACAATGAAGTCCATTGCAATAGATTCCCAAGGTCTGTTAGGGATTGGTAAACTTATTAGAAATCCATAAGGCTTTTGAATGTCAGGCTTAGTTTGTGTACATATAGGACATGATTTGATGTAAGACGTTATGGTCTCTTTCATATTGGGTCACTTATACTCTCGTTGAAGAAGATCCAAAGTTTTTTGAATACCAGGGTGCCCAATGAGTAGTGAGTCATTATTTTCCTTTAAAATTCTCTCCTGTAATACTGGAGGTATATAAATGCAATTCTTATAATACATTAGACCATGCAGCCCTTTTTCCAAATGTTCCTTAAGAACTTGAGAATCCTGTTCTTGTGCACTTCATATTGAAGTTATTAAATCCTGTTGAATGATCATTATATGATCAGTTGGTATTACTGTAGAATTAGGACGTTTGTGTGAAATTGTTTCTGTTTGTCTTGAAAGAGCGTCTGCTTTCCCGTTCTTGGCTCCTGGCCTATAAAGAATTAAGTAGTTGAATCGAGAAAGGTATAAACTCCATCTTACCTGACGGGCGGATAGTGTGCAGGTTGTTTGTAAATATTCTATATTCCTGTGATCCGTGAATATGAGAATTGGGCTTATTGTTAATTCTAATAGGTGCCTCCAATGTTCTAATGATGCTCTTATTGCCAACAATTCCTTTTCTCCTATCGGATAATTCAACTCTGCTTGTGACATGCATCTGGAATAGTATGCCACTGGGTGCAGTGGTTCCTTTAAGGATTTTCTTTGAGACACAATGGCACCTATTGCCACATCTGATGCATCTACTTCAATTGTATATTGTAGATTTGGATCTGGATAATGGAGTGATGTTGTTGTAAAATTTGTTTTTATACAGTTAAAAGCAGTTTGTGCTTCTGTTGTCCAGTGAAAGTGTGATTTATTCCCTGTTAGTTGTGTTAATGGTTTGTTTGACTATATGTGAAAACCCTTTTATAAATTTCCTATAAAAGTTTGAGAACCCGAGAAAATTTTGTAATTGTTTTTTAGTCTTGGATATAGACCAATTCGTTATTGCTGAAACTTTGTCGTTTTGCATTTGAATTCCTGTTGGACTTATTTTGTAGCCCAAGAAGGAGATTTCAGTTGCATGGAATATACATTTTTCTGATTTTGCATATAAATTATGTTTACGTAAACTAGTAAGTACTGTGGTGACATGTTGAATGTGATCTTTTAAATTTTCTGAGTAGATTGATATGTCATCAAGATAGATTATCATATATACATTGAGTATATGCCTAAAAATATCGTTATTGAAATTCTGGAAGGCTGCTGGGGCGTTGCAGAGCCCGAATGGCATCACAGTGTATTCAAAAATAACCTGTATCTAGTTCTGAAAGCTGTGAGCCATTCGTCGCCCTCTCTGATTCTAATTAGATTGTATGCCCCTCTTAAATCTAATTTTGTATATATCTTGGCTGTACTTAATCTTTCTATTAATTCTGGGATTAATGGTAAGGGGTATCTGTTTTTAATAGTTAATTTAAGTTCTCGATAATCTATGATGGGTCTTAATTAACATCTTTGTTTTTCACGAAAAATATTCCAGCACCTGCTGGAGAAGTACCAGGCCGAATAAAACCTTTTCTAAGGTTTTCGTCAATATATTCTTTTAAATGACTTAATTCGGGTTGTGATAAAGGATAAATTCGTCCGTAAGGAATAGGTGATCCTGGACGAAGTTCTATGGGACAATCATAACACCTGTGAGGTAGTAAAGTTTCTGCTTCACGTTTATCAAACACATCTAAAAATTCTGTGTATTCTGGTGGAACAGATATTTCACTTGTCTGGAAAATTAAGGATAGATTTAAACAATTCTCTTTACAATATTGTGAGTCAAAATCTATATTTGATGTTGCCCATTTTATATTTGGCTGATGTTTCTGCAACCATTTTAACCCAAGGACTATTGGAAATAATGGTGAGGGTGTTATATCAAACTCTATAAATTCCCTGTGACTATTATTTGTTATAACTGTGAGGGGTGTAGTTTGAAATGTAATAGGACCTTTAGATGAAAGTGTACCATCAAAAACACGCAATACTACTGGATTTGCTTTTTGAACTTTTGGAATTTTATTTTTTTCTACAATACTTGAATCAATGAAAAGGCCGGATGCTCCTGAATCAATGATGGCTTTAGTATGAATCTCTTGGTGATCCCATTGTAGGGAGAGAGAAATTTGACAGTAAAAGGGAAGTTCAGGAGATAAGGAAAATGAGAAATGTTCATCATTAGTGTTACCTTTTTTAGACTTTGACAGCAGAGGACATTCTTTTTCCTTGTGGTCTGTCGCTGCACAGTAGAGGCATAAGTTATTCATACGTCTTCTTATTTTCTCCTCTGGTTTGAGAGTTTTTTTTCCTCTGGTTTTAGAGGTCCTCTGACAAAACCTACGTCCATAGGTTCTTCTGATGGTCTTGTAGATGGAGAACCAGAGGATACTGAAAACTTATATTTTTGGTAGTCAAAATTTCCTCTTTCTTTTCGCCTCTCACGTAATCTTTTATCTATTGTAATACTTAAGCTGATTAACCCATCTAAAGTTTCTGGTAAATCAACTCTCACCAATTCGTCTTTTATTCCTTCTGACAGTCCCAACCTAAACTGATTTTTTAATGCCACAGAATTCCACTGACTGTCCTTTGCCCATCTTTTAAAATCAGCTATATAGTCTTAAACAAACCTTTTGTTTTGTTTCAAGGCACGCATGTTATTCTCTGCTGTGATTTGCTTAATTGGATCCTCATAAAGTAAGGCCATTCTGTTAAAGAATGCATCTAATGAATCTAAGACAGGATCGTTAGACTCAAATAAACCATTTGCCCATGATCTGGGCTCTGCCCTTAAATATGATATCACAGTTAGAACCTTTTGTTTTTCTGTAACATACGTTTTAGGTTTCATAACAAATAATAAATAGCAAGCTTTTTTAAAGTCTCTGAATTGACTTCTCTCTCCCCAGAATTTATCTGGAGGATTTACCATAGGTTCTGGTGTTTGTTCTGTAGAATGTGTTCTAGTTGCGACTGTGTCTTTAAGGATAGCCTTTAAGGTCTCATTTTCAACTTGAAGTTCTCTTAAAACTTGAGTTAATAGGTCCACTCTTTGGTTCAGATTATGTACGTGGTTTGTGAGCTCTACAGGATCCATTTTTGCTTGGAAATATGTAATGATTCCTTGTGAGGATCTGGAGTACAAGTAGTAACGTCAGAACACTGGAAATAAGTTGATCTTAGATTGCTTGTCAGCAGCAAGGAGAAGGTATCTGTATAGAGAGAAAATCCACACACAGCAGCAGAGATGCTTTAACACTGGAAATCAAACCTGTAAAACCCTCAGCAAAATGAGTTGTGTCTGACTGCACTTGCTTGATTGGATGACACACTAACAAGAGACCAGCACAGAAAGAAAGGTAAAGTTATGAATTAACTTTGACAAATACTCCTTTGTTGCTTCAGGGAAAAGCTCCTGCATGAACAAATTTCCAAGCAAAGTAAGAAGGATCATCCTACTATTTAAAGGGGAAATAATTAAATTAGCCAACCCATCCTTAAAGAGGCAGTACATGACATATACCCATATTATCTATACCATAGTTGTCATAATTATGTTGGTAATGATCAGTAGGTTCCCTAGCTTTGTGGTTTTGGGCGAACCTATTATGGTATCCATTCATGTTATTCTGTGACTTATATTGCCTCCCTCTATAGTTAACTTGGAATCTATTGTGATATCCAGAGTTATCTTGGGGTCTGTCGTGATACCCAGATTCTTGTTGGAATCTATTCTGATACCCATTATTTCCTCTATTCACATAATTTTGGGTGTGTGACAGTGCATCAGGATGCCTCCTAAATCCATTATCATGTTGGAAATCCCCTCTTTACTGATTCCCAATATATTCCCTATTATGGAAATTCTTGTATTTGGGTGTATGATTCCCAAATGTATTGTTATTAATGGTATATGTATTGGGTCTATTTCCAACCCTCCTCCCGATGTGCCTGTTGTTTTGATATGACCTAGGGTTTTTGTGATCCATTCAGCCCGATTATGAACCTGATTAGCATTTTGCGGTGGAATGATGTCAGGCTTGACTATATTGTGTTCTGAGACACTATTATTTTCTATGTTCTCTTGAACAGCATTGAGATCTCTATTGATCTTCTTAGTTTTCTTGGCTATGGTGTTTTTTGGTTTTATGTGTGAAACTAGTGGCCTATTATACCGTACCAATTATGGACCGGGCTGGCTCCAAACCGGAAATCTCTTTTTACCACTTCCGGTCCTTTTCATTTTTATTTTCAAAGTAATACTAATTTTGTATTAAAATAATATTGTATTAGGTTATGCAATCTTTAATTTGCTAAAAAAAATTAAATTTTAATCAAACTATTTAAGTATAGACCCAGCCACCTTGCTGACTTGATGTCATGTCCGTAACATATTGTTACTAGTGTTTGTTGATTTACCAATCATATTGCGTGGCCTTTTTATATATGCTGAATTTACAAATCAGCCATTGCCACCAACTGCTTATGTGATCCAATTCCGATCGTTTTTTTGTGTCTGATAGAGGTAAATAATAGAAGCCAACTTTCGGCTTAGCCTATTGGACATGACGTCATGTTCACTGTCAGGCGTTGGCTTCTGTTCAATGCACTATAGGCTATTAGTGTGGGTGTATTTGTATGATCCATTTTCATTGGATCTTGCTTATTTGTTTATCTAGCTATCATACTAATGCTCATTTTAACTTTTACGATATAAGGACTTCATAACCTAAGGGTGACTAGAAATGTAATACAATGTTGAGGCTCAGATTAAGATTCTAACTTCATATCCTTTTTCTAGTAACAACAGTGCATGTTGTTATGTCATGGATTTCGCTATATTCCCATGTAGTGTTAAACAGTATTCCTAAGTCATTAGTTACGGTATTTCTATGTCCGTTACATTGGGCACTGTTCTAGGGGATTGGTATATAGTATTAATATTCACTACGTTTCCTATAACGACAGTGATGATTTTGTGACATTATTAAATGAAGATTAGCACAATTTGTGTGCCCACAACTTGATCATGTTGTGAGAGTCGTTATGTCTGCATATAACTCTGTGGAATATTATTTTAATGTCCATATTGTTGAAGTGTCATTTACGACTTTATAGAGTCAATGATGACTTAAAACGATTCCACTGGGGTTAGATGTGACTTTATACTTGTGATGTATTGGGAAATTAAATATGATCTTATCTGTTATTTAATTATGTCCTCAATAACTTATGTGTGGCATCTTCGTAGATGAAGCAGAGGAATGTTTCTCAGTCACCCCTTAGTGCTAGTGTAAAATATAAAATATAAAGTGTTCCTTTCAGCCGCAACTTTGTGCTGATGTTGAGTATAATCTAGTTAACTACCCAGTGGTAACCCAAATGGTGAGGGAGAGGGTTCTTAATGTTATGTACTACTTATATACTAAGCACCACAAAAGCCAAAATGTCTAAGCTCATATCTAGTGGCATGTAGCTGGAGGGATATAGTTGGGAGAGTGGGTATCGTAAGAACAGTGTCTATTAGTAGGAACTAAGATGTTAGGTGAATTTAAGTTAGGTGATGATAACAGATAAGAATCGTATCAATAGTTATAATACTAGTTATAATAGGTGTTATAATTGAAATATGACTAACTGGAATCTTAACAGATGCAGGCTTGGTCCTTATGTGAGGAAGTGATCTGTGATCTTTCTACCTTGTACTGATAACTATAGGTGTGGGTATGGGTCGATTAAGCCCTTATCTAATCCTTGGATTAGAGAGAGGAAGAGAAAAAACAAAACACAAGATAAAAATAATAAATAATAAGTTAGGGGGTATATGTCCCCTTTCGGGCTAGATAGGGACTAGTAGGATTAAACATGTCCCCAATGCCATATATTAAGCTATGGTTTGAGTGGAAGGTATTGAGTAATCTATTGTATCACTAGTATATTAGAAATATGGCTAGCAGAGAACTTGATATATGCAGGGTATGCCTATATATTAACTGCCTCATATGAGGAAGTTAACTGTGACCTGTATACCTTGTCCTGATAACTATAGGTGTAGGTCTGGTCCTTCAATTAGGGAGAAAGATAGATAGAAAATAAGTAAGTAAGGTGTTTTTTTATCCCTTTTCTGGTTATATGGGGACTAGTAGGATTAAACATATCCCCATATACCATAATAGGAGTAAACATATCCCCATATATCATATATTAAGCTATATTGGGTTTGAGTGGAAGGTTTCAAGTAAAATTGAGCATTTTAAGTAAAATTGAAGGTTTTAAGTAAAATTGAAGAGCTGGGACAGATCTTCTTTGTTGTTCAGCCCTCTGGGGTATAGACAGTCTAAGTGAAAGATCCATTTGGACTCTGCCGTTAGTAGTTTCTTTTCGTAGTTACCTTCTCTCCAATTTTTGGTAACTTTCTGTATTCCCATAAATTTAATATCCTTGATGTCCCCTTGATGTCTTGTGGAGAAGTGCCTATATAAGGTTGTATCCATATTGAGTTTTTCAATCAATAGTATGTGCTCTCATATCCTGTCTCTTAGTTTTCTGGAGGTTTGTCCCACATATTGAAGACCACATGGGCATTGTAGCAGGTACACCACTCCTTTGTCTTGACATTTAATAAGATCTTGAATCTTATGTTTCTCTTTAGTATTGTGGGAATGGAATTTGGCAGTTTTCACTCCACATTTGCATGCCTTACAGGAGTGCCAGGGGAAAAAAACTTTTTATCTTTTTTCCAAATACATCTTTTACTCCCGATGTTTTGCTCTTTTGCAGGCTAGGTGCTAATTTATTTCTCAAGTTGTTCATTTTTCTATATACGAATCTTGGTCTTATAGGTAGTTTCTCTCCTAATATGTTGTCATCCCTTAATAATGCCCAGTGTTTTTGAAAGATGTTTTCAATAATATGCTTGTTCTCACTGTATTCCGTTATCAGTGGGATATTGAGAATTTCTTCATCCCCTTCTCTTATCATCTTTGCTTTATAGTTGATTTACTCTTTTTTCTCTATTTTCCTCACTTCTTTGATTTTCTGATCCAGCATGTCTTCATCATACCCGCTGTCAAGGAATTTGGATTTTATTATTTGTAATTGCTCTTCCCACTTAGACAGGTTTAAACAGTTCTTCCTCATCCTTAGAATTTGTCCCTTAAATGGTGGCAGCTTGTTCTGTGGACATAGTTATTACTGTCCACTTCTTTGAAGTGGGTCGATGTCTCCAGTTTCCCTTCTTTTACCTCTATATTTAGGTCCATAAAGGAAAGTTTCATATAGCTCCATTCATATGTAAATTTTAAGTTAGCCGTATTTCTATTCATGACCTCAATTGTGTGTATTCTAGATCCTCTAGTGACCCTTTCCAAATGATGATTATATTATGTATATATCGGCAATAGAGAACCAGGTCCACGCTAGCTGGGCATGGTTCCCAAAAAATCTGTTCCCACTTGCCCATGTACAGATTTGCGTAACTAGGCGTGAACCTGGTCCCCATCGCAGTGCCACAGATTTGATGGTAAAATTTACCCCCGTAGCAGAAATAGTTATGGGTCATATTGCTATCCAATATAAATTCACTCTGTCTCTGTGGGATCTCCGGGTCTTTCTCTAGATAGAATTTAACTGCTTCTAACCCCTCTTGGTGCGGGATGCTTGTATATAGTGACGTTACATCGCATGTTGCTAGTATGTAACCGTTCTCCCATGACAATCCCTCAAGAAGGTTTAATATCTGAGTAGAATATTTTAAAATAGAGGGTAGCTGTCTGACGTATTTCTGCAGATTATTGTCCACATATTCTGATAAGTTGCTACTCAGAGACCCTATCCCAGAGACTATTGGTCTCCCTGATGGATTTTTTAGGGATTTATGTATTTTCTGGAGATGGTACAATACTGGGGTTACTGGGTGGTTTACATTGATAAAGTTATATTCCTTGTTGTTCAGTATACCCAACTCTTTGGCCTTCTTCAGTAGATCTACCAGTTCTTTTTTGTATGTATCTACTGGATTCTTTGTTAGCCCATAGTATGTGCTCTTATCGCTAAGAATTTGTTCATTGTCAAGTACATAGTCGCTTCTATTCATGACAACAATCCCTCTGCCCTTGTTGGTGGATTTTTATAGTTAAATTCTGGTTGTTCTCCAGTTTTCTTATGGTTTCCAATTGTTTCCCTGACAAATTATGTCTTATTTTCTTAAAATGACATTAAAGAGATTTTTCTTAAAGTCTCCACTTCAGAGGACAGGGTTTAGTTTTAAAGAATATGCAAACCACGAGACAGTAGACAACAATAAACATACTGAATTGAGGCCAAAACCAGCATTCTACCCCATTCAAAGAAGTGGACAGTAATAATTATGTCGACAGAACAAACTGCCATGATGGAAGTATAACATCCCTAAGGGACAACTTCTAATGATGAGGAAGAACTTTTCAAACCTGTCTAAGTGGGAAGAGCAAGCACAAATAATAAAAACCAAATTCCTTGACAGAGGGTATGATGAAGACATGCTGGATCAGAAAATCAAATAAGTGAGGAAAATAGAGAGAAAAGAGTTAATCAACTATAAAGCAAAGATGATAAGAGAAGGGGATGAAGAAATTCTCAACATCCCGCTGATAGCAGAATACAGTGAGAACAAGCATGTTATTGAAAACATCTTTCGAAAAAACTGGGAATTATTAAGGGATGACGACATATTAGGAGAGAAACTACCTATAAGACCAAGATTCATATATAGAAAAATGAACAACTTGAGAAATAAATTAGCACCAAGCCTGCAAAAGAGCAAAACATCAGAAGTTAAAGATGTATTTGGAAAAAAGATGAAAGATTTTTTTTCTCCTGCCACTCCTGTAAGGCATGCAAATGTGGAGTGAAAACTGCCAAATTCCATTCCCATAATACTAAAGAGAAACATACGATTCAAGATCTTATCAAATGTCAAGACAAAGGAGTGGTGTACCTGCTACAATGCCCATGTGGTCTTCAAGACGTGGGACAAACCTCCAGAACACTAAGAGACAGGATACGAGAGCACATCCTACTGATTAAAAAACTCAATATGGATACAACCTTATATAGGCACTTCTCCACAAGACTTTAAGGGAACATCAAGGATCTTAAATTTATGGGAATACAGAAAGTTACCAAAAATTGAAGAGGAGGTAACTACGAAAAGAAACTACTAACGGCAGAGTCCAAATGGATCTTTCACTTAGACTTTCTATACCCCAGAGGGTTGAACAACAAAGATCTGTCCCATCTCTTCAATTTTAAAACCTTCCACTCAAACCCAGTATAGCTTAATATATGATATATGGGGATATTTGTAATCCTATTATGGTATATGGGGATATGTTTAATCCTACTAGTTAGAGAGAGGGTGACGATTCAACCTCTAGAGGTGCGCTAAATGTCGGACAATCCGGGTCCCAAACCGTGGACAAAAAAAGATGCAGGTTGCTCTCCCAAAAACAACGATGACATTAAGAGACTCCCTGGGATGGGAACAAAGAGGCGCCAAAATAGGGTAATAACGTATGGACAAACTACAGTGACAGCAAACAACAAAGGAACTACTCACAAGCAGAGTGGCACTACGGGTGCCAGAAACAGCGGACCGGGACCTAATCGTCGCCCGGCAGACAAACACTCAGCTCGACTCTCCGGGAGGTCACGAGGGATCCTTCCACCAATCCAATGAGGAATCGTATCCACACCTTCGTCCAGAGGACCGAACGACCAATCCACGGTCGGCTGAGACACACACCTTTCTCCGCAGCAATACTCTGTAAGCGCTTCGCCAAAACCAAGTGGCAACTCACGCCAATAGTCTAAATCCACCAAAAGACCAGGAACAGGGCGGAATAAGCTTGAAATGGACTCCAAGGGGGTATATAATTAAAACTGTTTATTAAAAGTTTTAAAAACATGCAACGCGTTTCTCGGCTACACAGAGCCGTTTCATAAGCCTTTTTTGGGAGAGCAGGATTGGTCGTTCGGTCCTCCGGACGAAGGTGTGGATACGATTCCTCATTGGATGGTGGAAGGATCCCTCGTGACCTCCCGGAGAGTCGAGCTGAGTGTTTGTTTGCCGGGTGACGATTAGGTCCCGGTCCGCTGTTTCTGGCACCCGTAGTGCCGCTCTGCTTGTGAATAGTTCCTTTGTTGTTTGTTGTCACTGTAGTTTGTCCATACGTTATTACCCTATTTTGGCGCCTCTTTGTTCCCATCCCAGGGAGTCTCTTAATCCTACTAGTGACTCTATAAAATAGTAAATGAGACTTCAAAAATATGGACATTAAAATAATATTCCACGGGGGTTATATACAGACATAACGACTCTCACGACAACATGATCAAGTTGTGGGCACACAAATTGTGCTAATCTTCATTTAATAATGTCACAAAATCATCACTTTCGTTATAGGAAACATAGCGAATATTAATACTATATACCAATTCCCTAGAACAGTACCCAATGTAACGGACATAGAAATACCATAACTAATGACATAGGAAAACTGTTTAACACTATATGGGAATATAGCAAAATCCATGACATAACAGCATCACATTTGTTACTAGAAAAGGATATAAAGTTAGCATCTTAATCTGAGCCTCGAAATTGTATTACATTTCTAGTCACCCTTAGGTTATGAAGTCTTTATATCGTAAAAGTTAAAACGAGCATTAGTATGATAGCTAGATAAATAAATAAGCGAGATCCAATGAAAATGGATCATACAAATACACCCACACTAATAGTCTATAGCGCATTGAACAGAAACCAATTCCTGACAGTGAACATGACGTCATGTCCAATAGGCTAAGCCGAAAGTCGGCTTCTATTATTTACCTCTATCAGACACAAAAAAACGATCGGAATTGGATCACATAAGTGGTTGGTTGCAATGGCTGATTTGTAAATTCAGCATATATAAAAAGGCCACGCAATATGATTGGTAAATCAACAAACACTAGTAACGATATGTTATGGACATGACATCAAGTCAGCAAGGTGGCTGGGTCAATACTTAAATATTTAGATTTAAATTGAATTTTAATTTTTTAGCAAATTAAATATTGCATAACCTAATACAATATTATTTTAATACAAAATTAGTATTACTTTGAAAATGATAATGAAAAGTACCGGAAGTGCTAAAAAGAGACAGTCCGGTCCGTAAATAGTCCGGTATAAGAGGCCACCAGTTTCACATATAAAACCAGTCTTGATAAAGGCCTTTTGAGAGTCTTAAACGCGTCGACCACTGGTAAGCACATTTTAATTTATTATTTTTCAGCCAAAACGATTTGCTGCACTGCTTTGGGGAGCCGAATAACATTTGACAGCCCACATAAGGAACTAAGTATTTTTCTTAACTGAAACAACTATTTAAGGCTAAGAGCAATCACGATCATTCACAGGATATTGCTAGTTTTATACTTACTGGTCAGTATTCCACAGAGTCTTTTTTGGATTTCACAAATACAAGTCTTTCTTTGGATTTCCCAATTTAAGTTCGCACTCACACTTTTGGACACTTATTTTTGCATTATTTTTGCATTGTTCATTTTGCATATTTTGCACTTTTTTTACATTTTTATGAGATTTGGTATTTTTTGGACTCTTATTTTTCATCGCACAGATCACTATTTATAAACACTTTTTAACCAAGCACTAAGTAGCAGGACTTATTTATATCATTTCGGGATTAATCATTTCCTCTGGAAATTATTATTTCTATTGAAACTATTAGGACAGGTTAACATCTCATAAATTCTTATGCTCATAGAAGATATTTGTACACCTTGATGTTTATATGTATATAGACGCAATTGGTCATTGTTTTAAAAACATTTATCACTGTTTTATAAGTATTTGAAGTTGTTTTAAAGCTATTTTATTGTATTGCATTGTTTAGCACATGGATCCATGTTTTTATGTTTAGCACTGTATATCAATTGTTCATGTACTGTAAATCAGAAGTTTTTATAATTAACATTATCATTTAATGTACCAGGAATACATTTATTCATTTCTTAAGACCCAGCCTCCGTTAGGTTAGGCACTTTGGCTACACACTTAACATTTACTGTTTTGAAAAGCCAATAGGATTTCAGAAGCACTCATCCTATTGGCTGATTTTAATTTGAAGAATCAAATCAGCCAATATGGGTACCTTACATTCAACTTCAGTGTAAGCCGGTGAATGTATGAAGCGGCCGCCGGGATGAAGGTAGAAGACGCCCCCGTGATGGATGAAGATGTTGCTGCCTGGATGAAGACTTCTCACTGCCTGGATGAAGACTTCTCGCTGCCTGGATGGAGATGTATGTCTGGACTTCAGGAACCGTGAGTAGATATTTTAGGGTTAGTGTTAGGTATTTTTTTATTTTTTGGGGTGTTTTTTTCCAGATTAGGTCTTTGGGCAAAGTGTAAAAGAGCTGAATGCCCTTTTAAGGGCATTGAAAAAGAGCTGAATGCCCTTTTAAGGGCAATAGCCATACAAATGCCCCTTTAGGGGCAATGGGTAGTTTAGGTATTTTTTGCCGGGTAAAATAGCTGTTTAATTTAGGGCAATGCCCTACAATAGGCCCCTTTAAGGGCTATTGGTAGTTTATTATAGGTTACGGGGTGTTTTTATTTTGGGGGGCTTTTTTATTTATATAGGGCTATTAGATTAGGTGTATTTGTTTTTATTTTTTAATCATTTTGTTTATTATTTTTTGCAATATTAGCTGTTTCTAATTTTCTTCGTAGTATTATTTTTTTTAAAATTTGTAATTAAGGTTTTCAATTTTTTCGTAGTAGTTTTTTTTTTTAATTTGTAATTTAGGTTTTTTAATTGTTGTTTTTATTTTATTTTATTAGATCAGTAATGTTAGGTTAATTTATAGTTTAATGTTAATTTTATTTTTATTTCACAGGTAAGTTTTTATTTATTTAAATATAGTTATATTGTAATTTTAATTTAAAGTTAGGGGGTGTTAGGTTTAGGGGTTAATAGTTTAATTTTAGGGGTTAATAGGTTTATTTAGTGTTGGCGATGTTGGGGAGCGGTGGTTTAGGGGTTAATATATTTAAATAGTGTTGGTGATGTGGCTGGGGGGCAGATTAGGGGTTAATAACTTTATTTAATAGTCGCGATGTGGGTGGGCGGCAGATTAGGGGTTAATAAGTTTAATATAGTTTAGGGGTTAATAGGTAGTTTGTGGGTGTTAGTGTACTTTGTAACATTTTAGTTATGAGTTGTGTGAAACATTTTTTTTACACAAAATCCATATCTACTGCTTTTAGATGGCTGTAAGGATCGTGTTGGTATAGGCTGTAACGCAAGCTTTTTAGCCTGAATGCACAACCTGTAATATGACGCTATGGAAAATCCCGCACTCAAACGTAATTTTTTTGTGTGCGGAATGGACGTTGCATTACAGGCTAAAATGCTTGCGGTATATCTATACCGCCACGACTCGTAATATGAGTTACTGGTCATTCCAGCACAATGACCAATTTTTCAGCGTTAAAAGCCGTACTGCAAAACTCGTAATCTAGCCATTAGGCTTTAGCACAGTTGTTCTAATGAGGTGTTGGGTTAGTACGCAAAAGATAAGTTTTTTTTTTGTTTTGTTTTTTAAACAGAGCGCTCCATTGACAGATATGGGGAGAAGATGTTAAAGGGGATTGTGATATCCAAAGTTCTGAAGTTAGCGTGCATCAGATTTCACTCACAATCAAACTTTTTACTTTCAACTTGTAATACACATTCTAACCCACCCGTGTTAAAAGACTTTTAGCGAAGTTTGCCCACAATAAGATAAAAAAATAGCATGGTACTTGTAATCTAGCCCTTTGTGGGGCTAGATTACATCAATTGGCCCATAGCCTGGGTGCATCCTGCACAATCTAGAATTCTGACTTTTCAATACTCTACACTCATTGCTTCTCATGCAGGAGCACATTAATATCTCTCTCTTTGTGGCTGGAGCCAAATATATAAATATACATAATCATGAAGCTGTCCGGGGGTATAGTCTCTGGACAGCATAGCAATATAAAATTTACTGACAAATTGATGGCATTGAGATTAAAGTGAATGTCAATTTTGATTAATCAGTGCCCGGTTTTAATAATCTTGTTAAAAACAAGGGCACTTTAATTCATCAAAATTTACATTTCACTTGTTTTCTTTAAATACTTACTTTTTAATCTTCACAGCTGCTCCAGCGATTCGTCGGAAGCCTCTTCATATGTCAGAAATAATGGATCATCATCCTCCAATCACGGCTTTCCCCCGATTGGAGGAAGACGGATTCATAAGTTTGGACCCGCTAAGAGGGTTTGCGACGGGCGGAGGAAGCACTGCAGCGGCTGTCAGGATTTAAAGGTAAGTATTTGAAGAAAACGAGTGAAATGTACATTTTGATGAATGAAAGTGCCCTTGTTTTTAATAGGTTTATTAAAAACCGGGCACCGACTCATCAAAATTGACATTCACTTTAATGTCCTTTTTAGTATGTGGCTCAGTACTGGTATGGATATTCTAATTCACACTAAGTGCTTAGTATTTACAAGCACATTTGGATTTAGACTCTTTTGGTCTAACTTCAGTCATATAAAATAATCAGGTTTCAATGAGTTCATTCCTAGCCAGGTTTAAAGAGATTTTTTTGTATTAATCCTCCTCTATCTCTCTGCAACCTATTATACTGTTGACTAACCTCAGACAATCATCAGTCTTTTGGCCTTTGTAAACAGCCCTCTGGTTCACTTCTTACCTCTCTAACCCACAGGGTATCCTATTTTAACATATCATGACCTTTTATCACTATTTGTAGGGTGGGCAGTTCTTGATCCCCTTCTCTGAACTCATGTATAATAAGAGAGCCTACAATTTAATAATCCCAGGATCAATTCCAGCCTAGATTTGTTTATAAACATGTTTCTGTCCCTTACCAGACAATCCATCAATAACAGTATACATTCCTATAACTCTGCCTAAGGGGCCAATATACCAATATCTGGTGGACATGATACGCTGTAGCGTATCATGTCCGCCAGACATCGCTGAATGCAGACAGCATAAACTGTAGGCATTTAACATTGCACAAGCAGTTCTGGTGAACTGCTTATGCAATGCCGCCCCCTGCAGATTTGCGGCAAATCGGCCGCTAGCAGGGGGCGTCAATCCACCCGATCGTATAGGATCGGGCAGATTAATGTCCGCAGCCTCAGAGCAGGCAAACGAGTTAAGGAGCAGTGGCTTTAAGACCGCTGCTTCTTAACTGCTGTTTCCGGCGAGCCTGAAGTTTCGCACAAAAACAGGGAAATCAGGGGCCATTCGGCCCTTGATAAAACGCCCCCTAAGTCTGCAAATATTTCCCCACAACCTTTTTCCCTCTGCTGAGAACATACGTCTCTCCTCTTTTCTTGTTACCTTGTCATTTTCCCATCTACAAGACTTTTTATAGAACTGCATCTGATTATTTTTTGCCTTACTCCACTACACTTGCATAGTTGCATCAAGCTTTCAAGCATCAAGTTAACTCTAAAATTACTATTCCCTTTTTTTAATATTACCTAATCCCTTAAATCTAAACATACGGCCAGATTACAAGTTTGGCGTTATGAGGGGTGCGGTGCTAACTTGCACGTTATTGTCACCGCTTACTTACCTACAGCGCTGGTATTACAGGTTTTCAGAAACCCAGCGTTATTAGGCAAGAAGTGAGCGTAGAGCAAAATTGTGCTCCATACCGCACTCGAATACCAGCGCTGCTTAAGTCAGCGGTGAGCAGGTTGTACGTGCTCGTGCACGATTTCCCCATAGACATCAATGGGGAGAGCTGGCTGAGAAAAAGTCTAACACCTGCAATAAAGCAGCGTAAATCTCAGTAACGCAGCCCCATTGATTCCTATGGGGAAACACATTTTATGTATACACCTAACACCCTAACATGAACCCCGAGTCTAAACACCCCTAATCTTACACTTAATAACCCCTAATCTGCCACCCCCGACATTGCCGACACCTACATTATACTGATTAACCCCTAATCTGTTGATCCGGACATCGCCGCCAATATAATAAACATATTAACCCCTAAACCACCATCCCCCGCATCACAAACACTAGTTAAATATTATTGACCCCTAATCTGCTGTCCCTAACATCGCCGCCACCTATCTACATTTATTAACCCCTAATCTGCCGCCCCTAACGTCGCTGCCACTATACTAAATTTATTAACCCCTAAACCTAAGTCTAACCCTAACACCCCCCTAACTTAAATAAAATTAAAATAAATCTAAATCAAACCTACTATTAATAACTAAACAATTCCTATTTAAAAATAAATACTTACCTGTAAAATACACCCTAAGCTAGCTACAATATAACTAATGGTTACATTGTATCTATCTTAGGGTTTATTTTTATTTTACAGGCAAGTTTGTATTTATTTTAACTAGGTAGAATAGTTACTAAATAGTTATTAACTATTTAATAACTACCTAGTTAAAATAAGTACACATTTACCTGTAAAATAAAACCTAACCTAAGTTACACTAACACCTATCACTACACTACAATTAAATAAATTACCTAAATTAAATACAATTAACTAAATTAAATACAAATAAGTAAATTACAACAAAACCCCCCACTAAATTACACAAAATAAAAAAAAACTACAAGATATTTAAACTAATTACACCTAATCTAATAGCCCTATCAAAATAAAAAAGCCCCCCCAAAATAAAAAAACCCTAGCCTAAACTAAACTACCAATAGCCCTTAAAAGGGCCTTTTGCGGGGCGTTGCCCCAAAGAAATCAGCTCTTTTACCTGTAAAAAAAAATACAAACAACCCCCCAACAGTAAAACCCATCACCCACACAACCAACCCCCCAAATAAACCCTAACTAGAAAAACCTAAGCTCCCCATTGCCCTTAAAAGGGCATTTAGCTCTATTGCAGCCCAAAGCCCTAACCTAAAAATAAAACCCACCCAATAAACCCTTAAAAAAAACCTAACACTAACCCCTGAAGATCCACTTACAGTTTTTAAGATCCGACAGCCATCCTCAACGAAGCCGGGAGAAGACCTCATCGAAGCGGCAAGAAGTCCTCAACAAAGCCGGGAGAAGTCTGCATACAAGCCAGGAGAAGTGGTCCTCCAGACGGGCAGAAGTCTTCATCCAGACGGCATCTTCTAACTTCATCCATCCGGTGCGGAGCGGGTCCATCTTCAATACATCCGGCGTGGAGAATCCTCTTCTGCCGACGACTACCCGACGAATGAAGGTTCCTTTAAGTGACGTCATCCAAGATGGCGTCCCTTAGATTCCAATTGGCTGATAGCATTCTATCAGACAATCGGAATTAAGGTTGAAAAAATCCTATTGGCTGATGCAATCAGCCAATAGGATTGAGCTTCAATCCTTTAGGCTGATCCAATCAGCCAATAGGATTGAGCTTGCATTCTATTGACTGTTCCAAGAGGAAGAGGAAGAAGCACAGTATTCTGGGGGTTACATAGTATTAAGGAATTTGTAGTTTTCTATTTCCCTCTCAGTATTATGCCACTGCAGTTCTGAATTCCCAGCATGCATTGTACAGTCGTGGGGAGTAAGCTTCCTGGAAGGCAGAATATTTTGAATCAGGTCACACCCCCTCCTCAATGCTGTGTGTGTGCTTTAAGTCATCTACGGGGATTTCCACTACCACCATCCTTTTCCAGCAGCAAAAGAAAAAGCTATTTTATTAATTCATTAATAGCAATGTGATATGATTTAACACTTTCAATGCAAAGTCCTCATTTTGGCATTAGCACAAATAGAGAAATGTTTATTTCGCATATTTTAGTTAAAGTGCTGCTAGCAGTTTTAGGTGTTATTTATATAAGTTAACTTATACTGGTCATTTTGTGTTTAATTTTGATTATGTTTTTTTCTTTTTCTTTAACTGTATAATGCAGCAGATCAAAAAAGCAAAGCACTAAATAATAAGTAAAACTGTATCCCCCTTCTATTTTCATTTATGTTAGGAGTTTGGATAAAGATCAGTTGCGAAAAACTCTGCACGCGTTACGGATTTTTCGCATTTGGGGTTGCGCAGCTATTACAAGTTGAGACATAACTTATTTTTTTTAAGCCGCGTAATGCAAACTATGAAATTGCGTGCGCGTGCACGTGTGCACGTATTCCCCATAGAAGTCAATGGAGAAGACAAATAGAAAACAAAACAAAAAAAACCCTAATATGTTGCGCAAAGTCCATGACATGTTGTCCTTGAAAAGTGTACATGAAAATGCGCATATTTCATTTTGCAAAAGTGTTTTCACAACGGAATATGTTCTATTTCATTCTAAATAAATATTTATCTATATATGTGATGATTTTTGGACAGATATATCTATTTATTGCGAGATATGTATATGAATATATATATATATGTTTAGATATCTCGAGATCTATATGTGAAAATCTCTTTAAAAATACATCTGAGATATTGTTTAATGTGCATAAGATTGTATGTCAGATGTGTGTGGTTCTCATTCTCCACTTGTAGAGGACTCTTGACTTTTAAAATAAGAGTTCAGCTTGCCTCCTGTCAGTATACCTCCCTTAGCTATTTTGTCCGGCTTATTTTTGTTCCTGGAGGCCATTGTTAATATTAGACTTGGAAGGTGTTTCACTGAATTACCCTTAATTGGGGCCTGTCACTTGTAGGCGGCTACCGCTGATCTTTGTAGGGAGTTTGTGGTATTTCACCAGCAGCGCTGCTGCATTTTATCCCAGAACAGTGACCCTGTCCTGAAAGATCATATAGTGTGCCTGTAAGGGAACCTCCTATTCCACCAGTGCTATGACCAAATGTGGTGATTTTGCAGCTGTGTGTTAATTTTCTTAAGGGATCTGGACTTATATCACCTGGAAAGAGCCTGCCTCATGTGTGCCACCGCAACCGGGCTCTATAGGACTGTGAGACAGCGGTGACGTCTTTCCATGCGGTAGGCCTATATCCGTGGGCTCTGGTGTGATAATTCACTGAGACTATGGTCAGTTAATGGCTCTTGCAGAGAGGGTTAGGGATCGTGCTTGGACGCGGGAATACTTGTTACGTTGGCTTAAATGTTCCGGTGTTGTGATCGGGCTGCCGTGATGCTGTGGTTGTGCGCTAAAACTTGCCTTGCATTTCCGAATGGCCCGTAGTGCCCAGCAGAGTCCGTATGTCACAGTTCTTCAGGCTCTTGATGGCGTGATCAGGTTCGATAACCTGCTGCGTCACACTCTCCATGTGGTAGGCTTCAGTCTGCAAATCTGAGCTTGATGTTTCTTGAAGTGCTGCTTACTTTTGAGTAATATGTGCTCGGTGTTTCACTGCATAGCTTAAAGATTTATAAAACCAAGCTGGTCGTAGTTTTCGGCTGTTTACTTGCCCATTAGAGCTGTTCACAACGGAGCTCTAGCTGTGTGCGACCATTTGCTTTACCGGTCTGCTCCGCCCCGTGCATAAGATTGTAATGTGAAATATTTTCCTTATCTCCATAGTTAAACATATGTCTATATATACATATAAATCCATATTTCTCTATGTCAATGTAAAATCCCTTTGGTGGCTTTTTTTTCTCTCGTATCTTTGAGCCCTTATAACTTTTGTGTGCAGTATTTTTTTTTAAATATTTTTTATTAGACAGTGTTGATACGAGTGTAACTGTAATGTAATGTATTTTTGAAGTTTTCATGTTTTCTTGCGCAAAGCAGCTCTTCGAGTGTGGAAAGGATTGTTGCGAGAAGGTGAATGCGCGCACGCAATCTGATTTCTCAAGACTTGTAATACCTGTACAATGGAAACTGATTGCGAAAAGACCACATCACGCGCGGAAATCTAATAACACGCTACTTGTAATCTTGCTCATAGTATACTAGTAAACTAGGACTAGCAGCATTTTGGGGTAATTTTCAATCCATGATTCTTATATGTGTGTGTGTTTGTGTGTCTGCTGATGCCCATGTAACTAAGAGGTTAAAGACCGCGGGAGACAACAATACAATTGAATTGTGGGACCTTACTCTTTCAAATGTGCCATCTTATTATTTATGTTTATAAATATGGATTAATTAAGGCCTCTTAAAAATTACAAGAACACTGAAAATAAAACCAGTACTAAGCTGTATTTGTGAGTGTAATAATATTTAGCGAGCCAATTGATGCACTCAGAACCACTCATTTGAAAGTTGAGAAATGCTACTTTTAAGTAAGTGGTCTCATGTTTGTCTATGTATTGTTTGGGGTCAACACAGAGGAAACCCCACCCCTTATGTTGTTCAATATGTCTATGGTTCTGTCAGTTGAGTAGTGTTGCCATGGGCATCAGCTGATCACCACCTGGGCATGTGACCCCTCCTCTTTCAAAAGAGGATCACTTGCCCCATTATAGGGTCTATTGTAAAGCCCAGTGTATAATAAACAGCAACTAGTATACTGGTAACTGCAATTTCTATCTATAGGGTAATGAGAGCCCTCATTTGAAAATGGGTAATCCTCTCTTTGTGTGAGGGGTATTGTGTGTTGTATGCTGTATGGGATAGGGGCTTCTTTAGTGCCACTGCCTCCGATACAGTAAATACATTTGTTAGTTAATTGCTCTTTTTATGGCAGAAGTATGAGATCCCTCATTGGAAAGAGCGGGCTCCCCAAGGAAAATAGGTCTACAACTATACATATAGGGCAAAGAGGACACATAACTATTGACAATATAAACTATAGCTGCTAGGATGGATTTATATGACCCTGAAAATACTGTATGCACTGGTAACAGTGTGACTAGTTCTATTTATAGATTCCTTGAATTCATTGAATTAGTTTGTTATAGAGCAGAAGTGACATACAGGGTTAAGCAGTATCATACAAGCATTTTAAGTGCTTGTAATATTTACCCCCTGCTGCAAAGGTATGAGCATACTCACTATTGCAAACAAACCAGGCAAGATTATCCATACTGCCTTATGGGTAATCTGCCCTGATTTGTTTGCAATAGTGCGTGTACATACTTGTGATGTAATTACTTGGAAAAATTGATCATAAATCTATCCAAGGGTCACTTAATTAGATTGTACCTAAGGGTCTTAGGTGTGTAATTCCTGCCTTGTTTCCCACTGTTACCTCTCAAGGGAAAACAATTCTGCTTCCTGAGTTTCACCCTGTTTTCCATATTGGAGGTAGTTTCATTTTTCACAACATTTTAAAACTATAATCCAAGACTGGATGTAAGTGGGCAGCACTCGGACAGTATGGGAAGGGGGTCTGAATGGTTGGGCAAGGCTAGTCTGACACAGCTTGTTTTAAAGAAATATTATCACAGCACATTTAAAGGGACAGTCTACCATAGAATTGTTATTGTTTAAAAAGATAGATTATCCCTTTATTACCCATTCCCCAGTTTTGCATAACCAACACGGTTATATTAATATACTTTTTACCTCTGTAATTACCTTGTATCTAGGAACCTTCTTCCAGCCCCCTGATCACATGACTGTGACTGTTTATTATCTATTGTCTTAAATTTAGCATTGTTTTGTGCTAAATCTTAAATAACCCCCTGTGCCTGAACACAGTGCTATCTATATGGCCCACATGTACTTTCTGTCTCTTTGTGTTGAAAAGAGATTTAAAAAGCATGTGATAAGAGGCAGCCCTCAAAGGCTTAGAAATTAGCATATGAGCCTACCTATGTTTAGTTTAAACTAAGAATACCAAGAGAAAAAAGCAAATTTGATGATAAAAGTAAATTGGAAAGTCCTATCTGAATAATGAAAGTTTAATTTATACTAGACTGTCCCTTTAAGCCAGGAAAGAGACATGGTTTTAAATATACAGAACATTTAAAATATCTACAGATAAACCATGTAAATACATTCATTAGCTATACTTCCCATTAGTATGTGCCTTCTTTTTAATCTCTACATCATCCTCATAACAGTAGTGAATTGTGTTGCTTATTTAAAATGTACAATCTTAACAATCAGTGATTTTCACAGAACACTGACGCACTCGCATGCAGTTTCACTTTCTGTATTTCATCATCTCCATTATTCATATTTTCTTATTTCATGCTATTTTATCTGCCAGGAAGATAAGGTGTTTTATTGAAATATGAATATATATAAATGCACTAGTGTTCAGAAGTTTAGGGTCACTTATAAATGTCCTTGTTTTAAAAAAAAAAGAAGCAAATTTTATGTCAATTAAAATAACATCAAATTAATCATACATACAGTGTAGACATTGTTAATGTTGTAAATGACTATTGCACCTGGAAACAGCTGATTTTTAATGGGATATCTACAAAGGTGTACAGAGGCCCATTATCTGCAACCATCGGTCCTGTGTTCCTATGACACATTATGTTTGCTAATCCAAGTTTATCATTTAATAAGGCTAATTGATCATTAAAAAACTCATTTGCAATTATGTTAGCACAGCTGAAAACGGTTCTGATGATTAAGGAGCAATAAAACTGTTTTTCATTAGACTAGTTGAGTATTTAGAGCATCAGCAATGGTGGGTTCTATTACAGGCTCAAGATGGCCAGAAACAGATAACTTTCTTCTGAAACTTGTCAGCCTATTTATGTTCTGAGAAATGAAGGCTATTCCATGCTAGAAATTGCCAAAAACTGAAGATCTTGTACAACGCTGTGCACTACTCCCTTCACATAACAGTGCAAACTGGCTCTAACAAGAATAGAAAGAGGAGTGGGAGACCCCCGCGCATAACTGAGCAAGAGGACAAAAACATTACAGTATCTAGTTTGAGAAACAGACGCCTCACATGTCCTCATTCAACTGTCAGCTTCATTAAATAGTACCCGCAAAATACCAGTATCAAGGTCTCAAATCCCTTGCCACACATTCTCCAACCTCATCAGGCATTATAGGAGAAGACTCAGAGCTGTTATCTTGGCAAAGGGAGGTTGCACAAAGCATTGACTAAAAGGGTGCCAATAATTGTGCCACACATGGATTTAACAAAGATGTATTTCTTTTTTAGATAAACCTGTGTTGTGTTTGCAATTGTTTGATATCCATGAGAGCAGAGTATTTTTGATATATATATATATATATATTTTACACACATAGTATGGTCACAAGTCCTACTAATTATTGAATTCACATGTTTTATCCATGCCTATTGCTAACAGGTGCACAAAATCAAGCACATAGCCTTGAAACCTCCATAGACAAATGTTGGCAGTACAATGGGTTGTATTGAAGAGCTCAGTGACTATCATGTTCCTGTAAGTTCAGCATAGTACATAATTGTGCATAATACACACAACCACATTATTAAAGGGACAGTAAAATCAAAATTAAACTTAAATTTACTATATAGATCTGGACATCTTCTCGGTGCACTTTGTTTAATGAGTAATCCTAGGTGAGCTCAGGAGCGTGCACATGTCTTTAGCCATCTGGCAGCAGTGTTTGAAACATTGCTTTTTGTAGTTATACAATGCTGCTAACGCTGCTTTCTAAGGCCTAGATTTAGAGTTGGGCGGTAGCCGTGAAAACCAGCGTTAGAGGCTCCTAACGCTGGTTTTGGGCTACCGCCGGTATTTAGAGTCAGTCATTAAACGGTCTAACGCTCACTTTCCAGCCGCGACTTTTCCATACCGCAGATCCCCTTACGTCATTTGCGTATCCTATCTTTTCAATGGGATCTTTCTAACGCCGGTATTTAGAGTCGTGGATGAAGTGATCGTTAGAAATCTAACGACAAGACTCCAGCCGCAGAAAAAAGTCAGTAGTTAAGAGCTTTCTGGGCTAACGCCGGTTTATAAAGCTCTTAACTACTGTGCTCTAAAGTACACTAACACCCATAAACTACCTATGTACCCCTAAACCGAGGTCCCCCCACATCGCCGCCACTCGATTAAATTTTTTTAACCCCTAATCTGCCGACCGCCACCTACGTTATACTTATGTACCCCTAATCTGCTGCCCCTAACACCGCCGACCCCTATATTATATTTATTAACCCCTAACCTGCCCCCCACAACGTCGCCGCCAGCTACCTACAATAATTAACCCCTAATCTGCCGACCGCAAAGCGCCGCCACCTACGTTATCCTTATGTACCCCTAATCTGCTGCCCCTAACACCGCCGACCCCTATATTATATTTATTAACCCCTAATCTGCCCCCCTCAACGTCGCCTCCACCTACCTACACTTATTAACCCCTAATCTGCCGAGCGGACCGCACCGCTACTATAATAAAGTTATTAACCCCTAATCCGCCTCACTCCCGCCTCAATAACCCTATAATAAATAGTATTAACCCCTAATCTGCCCTCCCTAACATCGCCGACACCTAACTTCAATTATTAACCCCTAATCTGCCGACCGAATCTCGCCGCTACTGTAATAAATGGATTAACCCCTAAAGCTAAGTCTAACCCTAACACTAACACCCCCCTAAGTTAAATATAATTTAAATCTAACGAAATAAATGAACTCTTATTAAATAAATTATTCCTATTTAAAGCTAAATACTTACCTGTAAAATAAACCCTAATATAGCTACAATATAAATTATAATTATATTATAGCTATTTTAGGATTTATATTTATTTTACAGGTAACTTTGTATTTATTTTAACCAGGTACAATAGCTATTAAATAGTTAAGAACTATTTAATAGCTAAAATAGTTAAAATAATTACAAAATTACCTGTAAAATAAAACCTAACCTAACACTACACGATCAATAAATTTCTTCTGGAGCGGAGAGGAGCGGAGCCATCTTCTTTCCAACCGACGCGGATCCAACCTCTTCAACCGACGCCTACTCGCTGAATGACGGTTCCTTTAAATGACGTCATCCAAGATGGCGTCCCTCGAATTCCGATTGGCTGATAGGATTCTATCAGCCAATCGGAATTAAGGTAGGAATATTCTGATTGGCTGATGGAATCAGCCAATCAGAATCAAGTTTAATCCAATTGGCTGATCCAATCAGCCAATCAGATTGAGCTCGCATTCTATTGGCTGTTCCGATCAGCCAATAGAATGCAAGCTCAATCTGATTGGCTGATTGGAATCAGCCAATCAGAATTTTCCTACCTTAATTCCGATTGGCTGATAGAATCCTATCAGCCAATCGGAATTCGAGGGACGCCATCTTGGATGACGTCATTTAAAGGAACCGTCATTCGGCTAGTAGGCGTCGGTTGAAGAGGTTGGATCCGCGTCAGTTGGAAAGAAGATGGCTCCGCTCCGCTCCAGAAGAAAGAAGATTGAAGATGCGGCTTGATAGAAGACTTCATCCCGATGATGGACTTCCGACTTCAGCCCGATGATGGAGTTCTTCAGCCGCCGCTTGGATCCAGACTTCAGCCGGAGGATGGACGTCACTCTTCAGCCCCCCGCTTGTGCTTGGATCAACACTTCCGAGGCATGGATCAAGACTTCCGAGGACGGATCGGTGAACCTGGTATGGTGAAGATAAGGTAGGAAGATCTTCAGGGGCTTAGTGTTAGGTTTATTTAAGGGGGGTTTGGGTTAGATTAGGGGTATGTGGGTGGTGGGTTGTAATGTTGGGGGGGGGGTATTGTATGTGTTGTTTTTACAGGCAAAAGAGCTGAATTCTTTGGGGCATGCCCCGCAAAGGGCCCTGTTCAGGGCTGGTAAGGTAAAAGAGCTTTGAACTTTTAAAATTTAGAATAGGGTAGGGCATTTTTTTATTTTGGGGGGCTTTGTTATTTTATTAGGGGGCTTAGAGTAGGTGTAATTAGTTTAAAATTGTTGTAATATTTTTCTAATATTTGTAAATATTTTTTTATTTTTTGTCACTTAGTTCTTTTTTATTTTTTGTACTTTAGTTAGTTTATTTCATTGTATTTATTTGTAGATATTGTATTTAATTAATTTATTGATAGTGTAGTGTTAGGTTTAATTGTAGATAATTGTAGGTATTTTATTTAATTAATTTATTGATCGTGTAGTGTTAGGTTTAATTGTAACTTAGGTTAGGATTTATTTTACAGGTAATTTTGTAATTATTTTAACTATTTTAGCTATTAAATAGTTCTTAACTATTTAATAGCTATTGTACCTGGTTAAAATAAATACAAAGTTACCTGTAAAATAAATATAAATCCTAAAATAGCTATAATATAATTATAATTTATATTGTAGCTATATTAGGGTTTATTTTACAGGTAAGTATTTAGCTTTAAATAGGAATAATTTATTTAATAAGAGTTCATTTATTTTGTTAGATTTAAATTATATTTAACTTAGGGGGGTGTTAGTGTTAGGGTTAGACTTAGCTTTAGGGGTTAATCCATTTATTACAGTAGCGGCGAGATTCGGTCGGCAGATTAGGGGTTAATAATTGAAGTTAGGTGTCGGCGATGTTAGGGAGGGCAGATTAGGGGTTAATACTATTTATTATAGGGTTATTGAGGCGGGAGTGAGGCGGATTACTGGTTAATACATTTATTATAGTAGCGCTCAGGTCCGGTCGGCAGATTAGGGGTTAATAAGTGTAGTTAGGTGGAGGCGACATTGGGGGCGGCAGATTAGGGGTTAATAAATATAATATAGGGGTCGGCGATGTTAGGGCAGCAGATTAGGGGTACATAGGGATAATGTAGGTGGCGGGGGTGTACGGAGCGGCAGATTAGGGGTTAAAAATAATATGCAGGGGTCAGCGATAGCGGGGGCGGCAGATTAGGGGTTAATAAGTGTAAGGTTAGGGGTGTTTAGACTCAGGGTACATGTTAGAGTGTTAGGTGCAGACGTAGGAAGTGTTTCCCCATAGAAAACAATGGGGCTGCGTTAGGAGCTGAACGCGGCTTTTTTGCAGGTGTTAGGTTTTTTTTCAGCTCAAACAGCCCCATTGTTTCCTATGGGGGAATCGTGCACGAGCACGTTTTTGAAGCTGGCCGCGTCCGTAAGCACCGCTGGTATCGAGAGTTGAAGTTGCGGAAAATATGCTATACACTCCTTTTTTGGAGCCTAACGCAGCCATACTGTGAACTCTAAATACCAGCGGTATTTAAAAGGTGCGGCCAGAAAAAAGCCAGCGTAGCTAACGCACCCCTTTGGCCGCAAAACTCTAAATCTAGGCGTAAGTCTGCTAAAGACACGTACACACTCCTAAACTCATATCAGCTTACCTAGATTTACACTTAACAGAGATTGCCAAGAGAACAAAGCAAATTTGATAATAAAAATAAAATGCTTTATATGAATCATGCATGTTTAATTCTCATTTTACTGCCCCTTTAACAGTATAGGTGCACTACACGTGCACTACACGTGCACCACTTTTTTTACTTGAAGTCATTTGAGTTGAGGCATTTTTCAGGCCACAGTACTGACAGGATTGTAAAGTTACTGAGGTGGTATAAGCAGATTCTATAACACAAATAACCCTGATCATAGCTGGTAAACAAGCCAAACCTTTAAAGCATAAGGAAATAGAAAATGCTCAGTTAATATGTGACAAAGGTATTGGTTATAGTGCCATGCAAATTCCAATCTTTAAAATATTATTACTATAGGGAAGTGGGGCTTTTTTATGAGCAGAAAATTATCATTTTTTTTATTATTTTGAAGCTGGCAATAAAAAAGATCTAATATGTTTGTAGATAACAGTGTTTTTAAAAGGTTGTGATAAAAAATGAGATATTTACCTTCTAAACTTGGTTTATTTTCTTAATCTAATATTTTTTATAGCATTGCTGTGCTTTCTCTTAAATGTTACTGTTTATGGTTTCACAATTCACAGTTGTGAATGTTTCTTTCAAAAAATTGCAAAAAGTTTTGTGTTTAATTAATATTTGCTTAATGGAACAGTCAAGTCCAAAAAAAACTTTCATGATTCAGATAGGGCATGTAATTTTAAACAACTTTCCAATTTACTTTTTTTCATCAATTTTGCTTTGTTCTCTTGGTATTCTTAGTTGAAAGCTAAACCTAGGAGGTTCATATGCTAATGTCTTAGACCTTGAAGGCCGCCTCTAATCTAAATGAATTTTGATAGTTTTTCACCACTAGAGGGCATTAGTTCATGTGTTTCATATAGATAACATTGAGCTCATGCTCGTAAAATTACCATGGAGACAGCTCTGATTGGATAAAATGCAAGTCTGTCAAAAGAACTGAAATAAGTGGGAAGTCTGCTGAGGCTTAGATACAAGGTAATTACAGAGGTAAAGCGTGTATAATTATAGCTGTGTTGGTTATGCAAAACTGGGGAATTGGTAATTAAGGGATTATCTATCTTTTAAAACATCAAAAATTCTGGTGTTGACTGTCCCTTTAATTTGGTTGTATTACCAGTTAATCATCTTAGTTAGTACACTGACCAATGTAACAAGACAATTTACTGGATTACAGTTGATGTTTTTATTTACAGTCTTCCTGATAGCTTATCCTTGGGGACAGGGGTGCGGCTTTCTCTGGTATTCAGTTGTAATCAAAATTATTTAACCCCCATTGCAAATCAATTTTATCGTCAAAATTTACAGACTTTCAGCTGTTTGCAAAGAATCACTTCTCTTAAAGGGACATGAAACCCACAATTTTTCTTTCATGATTCAGATAGAGAATACAATTTCAAACAACTTTCCGATTTACTTCCATTATTTAATTTGCTTCTTTCTCTTGTTATCCTTTGCTGAAATGTTTATCTAGGAAAGTTCATGTGCAGCAGAGAACCTAGGTTCTAGCTGTTGATTAGTGGCTGCATATATAATCTGATTCTCATTGGCTCACCCAGGTGCTCAGTTAGAAACCAGTAGTGCATGGCTGCACCTTCAACAAATGATACCAAGAGAATAATACAGATTAGATAATAGAAGTAAATTAGAAAGTTATTTAAAATTGTTTTCTCTATCTGAATCATGAAATAATTTTTTTGGGTTTCATAACCCTTTAACTTTTTGGACGATTCTTTTGACATTCCTAACATGCAGTCAAACATGACACAAACCCATAGCCAGTTCAAGGGCGCGATCCGATATACGGCGTAGTTTTCGCCGCAAGCGAGGGAACCCGCGCCGCCCGTAGTTTCACCTCGCACATCGGAGTATCCAATATATAAGCGTAAGTACAAATTACTGGAGTCGCCAGTGATTTACGGCACTTTAGAAACTGCCTGCGCCTACAAAAACTTACTAAAGTATAAAATCTCCCGTAACTGTCTAACACGCCTCCCAAAAATAGCCCGACACGTATACCCCTATATCCGCAATCCCCCCTCTCACTCCTAACAATAAATGTATTAACCCCTAAACCGCCACTCCCGGACCCCGCCGCCACCTATATTATATGTATTACACCCTAATCTGACCCCCCTACACCGCCGCCACCTACATTAAATATATTAACCCCTAATCTTATCCCCCTGCACCGCCGCCACCTACATTAAATATATTACCACCTTATCTGACCCCCCCTACACCGCCTCCACCTATATTAAATATATTACGCCCAAATCTGACCCCACTACACCACCGCCACCTACATTAAATATATTAACCCCTAATCTGATCCCCCTACACCGCCACCACCTACATTAAATATATTAACCCCTAAACCTAAGTCTAACCCTAACACCCCCTAACTTAATTATTATTTAAATAAATCTAAATAATATTAATATTATTAACTAAATTATTCCTATTTAAAACTAAATACTTACCTATAAAATAAACCCTAAGATAGCTACAATATAATTAATAATTACATTGTAACTATTTTAGGGTTTATATTTATTTTACAGGTAACTTTGTATTTATTTTAATTAGGTACAATAGCTATTAAATAGTTAATAACTATTTAATAGCTACCTAGTTAAAATAATTACAAAATTACCTGTAAAATAAATCCTAACCTAAGTTACAAATACACCTAACACTACACTATCAATAAATTAATTAAATAATCTACAACTATCTAAACTAAAATACAAAAACAAACAAACACTAAATTACAAAAAATAAAAAAAAATTACAAGAACTTTAATCTAATTACACCTAATCTAAGCCCCCTAATAAAATAAAAAAGCCCCCCAAAATAATAAAATTTCCCTACCCTAAACTAAATTACAAATAGCCCTTAAAAGGGCCTTTTGCGGGGCATTGCCCCAAAGTAATCAGCTCTATTACCAGCCCTTAAATGGGCCTTTTGCGGGGCATTGCCCCAACGTAATCCGCTCTTTTACCTATAAAAAAAAGATCCCCCCCACATTACAACCCACCACCCACACACCCCTACTCTAAAACCCACCCGATCCCCCCTTAAAAATACCTAAGTCTAACCCCCAAGTGGTCCTTACCTGTCCTGAAGACCGGCGGAGAAGGTCCTGTTCCAGACGGTGAAGTCTTCTTCCAAACGGCGACCTCTTCTTCCAGAAACTCTCATCCGATTGGCTGATTTGAATTTGAAGGATCAAATCAGCCAATAGGAATTCAAGGGACACCATTTTTAATCGCGTACCTTGAATTCCTATTCAGTGTACGGCGGAGATCGTATGAAGAGGATCCTCCACGCTCCATGGCTCCGTGGTCTTCAGTTCCAGCATCGCCGATCTTCAGTTCCAGAATCGACGGTCTTCAGCTCCACGGTCATCGGTCTTCAACTCCTCCGCTCCGTGCCGGCTGGTTCCTGGAAGAAGAAGAGGTCGCCGATTGGAACAAGACCTTCTCCGCCGGTCTTCAGGACAGGTAAGGACCACTTGGGGGTTAGACTTAGGTTTTTTAAGGGGGGATCGGGTGGGTTTTAGAGTAGGGGTGTGTGGGTGGTGGGTTGTAATGTGGGGGCGGGGTTGTTCTTTTTTTTACAGGTAAAAGAGCTGATTACTTTGGGGCAATGCCCCGCAAAAGGCCCTTTTAAGGGCTGGTAATAGAGCTGATTACTTTGGGGCAATGCCCCGCAAAAGGCCCTTTTAAGGGCTATTTGTAATTTAGTTTAGGGTAGGGAAATTTTATTATTTTGGAGGGCTTTTTTATTTTATTAGGGGGCTTAGATTAGGTGTAATTAGATTAAACTTCTTGTAATTTTTTTTTATTTTTTGTAATTTAGTGTTTGTTTGTTTGTTTTTGTAATATAGTTTATTTAATTTAATCGTATTTTAGTTTAGATAATTGTAGATTATTTAATTAATTTATTGATAGTGTAGTGTTAGGTGTATTTGTAACTTAGGTTAGGATTTATTTTACAGGTAATTTTGTAATTATTTTAACTAGGTAGCTATTAAATAGTTATTAACTATTTAATAGCTATTGTACCTAGTTAAAATAAATACAAAGTTACCTGTAAAATAAATATAAACCATAAAATAGCTACAATGTAATTATTAATTATATTGTAGCTATCTTGGGTTTTATTTTATAGGTAAGTATTTAGTTTTAAATAGGTATAATTTAGTTAATAATATTAATATTATTTAGATTTATTTAAATAATAATTAAGTTAGGGGGTGTTAGGGTTAGACTTAGGTTTAGGGGTAATATATTTTATGCAGGTGGCGGCGGTGTAGGGGGGTCAAATTAGGGGGTAATACATTTAATATAGGTGGCGGCGGTGTAGGGGGTCAGATTAGGGGATAATACATAAAATGTAGGTGGCGGCGGGGTCCAGGAGCGGCGGTTTAGGGTTAAACACTTTATTAGGTATTGCGGTGGGGGATTGCGGTTGACAGGTAGATAGACATTGCGCATGCGTTAGGTGTTAGGTTTTATTTTGCAGGCATTTTAGGGAGTTACGGGGCTCCAATACTCAGCGCAAGGCTTGCTACGCCTGCATTTTGTGGCGAGGTGAAAATGGAGTAAGATTTCTCCATTTTCGCCACGTAAGTCCTTACGCTGTATATTGGATACCAAACTGCACGTGTTTTGTATATCAGTCTATGGGCCAAAAAACTACGGGCGAAGGCAGAAATATACGAGCGTAACTTCTATGTTACGCCGTATATGTGATACCAAACCCACGCAAAATCCGGCGTCGCCGGCTTCTGCGGGCGACGCTGCATATCGGATGGGGCCCCAGGTATTTTATGTGTTCAATTTTCAGTTCAATGTGGGGAAACCACTTGTAGCATTTGTTGTGCTGAGCTAATTTCAATTGCTTTTGTTTGATTTGTTCATTGCAAACAGCCAAAAGTCTGTAAATTTTGACAATAAACCTGATTTGCAATGGGGGTTAAATTATTTTGATTACAACTGTATAATTGTTTTGCTCTAACTACAATTAAAGATAGTCACAAAATAAGTAGGATACATTTACTTTTCTTTAACACCTCCAATAAACATCAAAGTAATATTCCATAATGTAAGATGATTCCATTCTAATATTAAGCGGGGGGGAAGCATTATCAGACTATAAAGCCCAAAAAGCACATATTGTGCTATTACAAGAAACCCATTTTACCACAATTTGTACTCCTATATACTGGGATAAAACTTACTCAATACAATATCATGCTACTCGTACCAGGAAACATTGTAGAGTATCTATTTTACTTCACACTTCTTTAAATTTTAAGGAAGAAGAAGTGATAAGCGATAAAAACCTTATAATTAGGGATTTTATACATAACACCCCTAAAATAATTGGGAATATGTACGCACCAAATGATAACCAATTCTCCTTTCTCTCTAAAATTAGTAAACAATTAACCTGTTGGAAAAAATACCGGATGATCATTGCACTGCCGAGCAATGTCAAAAACTTCATTGAGATTAAAGAAGGATCAACAAAAAAACATTTCCATACATGGGGAGCACTTAAAGCTTATGTGAAAATCTAGTAAACAAAATAAACTTAGAAAGGCTGCAATAGACACATTACTTGCAGAGATAGCTAGTTTACAAACTCAATCTATACCTAATCCTCACAGAGCAATAGTTAAATCCCTTAAATCAAAAAAGATACAATAAGATAAGTTACTAAATGAGGAAGCAGCCAGGTCCATAAAATTGATAGATACCCAATATTTAAAATAGGCCAATAAGCCTGATAAAATGCTAGCAAATTAGTTAATTGATATTACTAGAATCAATTCAGTTCCACAAATACAAAAAAACACTGGAAAGGGGAGCAATGACCCAAAATATATAGCAAATGTGTTTGCTGACTATTACCAAAAACTATATAATTTACCTAACCCGACCCCAGTTGAAGATAAACTGTAGGAACTTGATAAGTTTCTTGGCAATAGTAAATTACCTACACTGTCCCCAGAAGAAGTTGAGGATCTAAATGCCCCGATAACGCTACAAGAAGTCCAATTGGCAATACAAGATATTAAGATTAGTAAGGCTCCAGGACCAGATGGTTACTCTGGAGTGTTTTATAAATATTTAAAAGACGCCCAGCCCCACAATTGGTTAACATTTTTAATTTTATCTTGCAAGGAAATGCAATACCAAACTAAATGCTACTGGCAAGAATTTCTGTCATTCCAAAGCCGGGTAAGAACAAGCAATATTATCAGAACGATGGGCCCATATCCCTCATAAACCAGGACATTAAATTATTTACTAAAATTTTAGCAAACAGATTAAATACGCTCTTTGTGAAGCTTATCCACTCCGATCAAATAGGCTTTGTTAGAAATAGAGAAGCTCCAGACAATATTCGCATAACTATTAACTTAATAAATTATGCATCAGTCAATAAAGTGCCTTCTCTGCTTCTTTCCCTTGATGCAGAGAAGGCATTTGATAGAGTGGACGCATATCATACTAAATAAAGGGCCAGATTACAAGTGGAGTGTAAAATTGCTTATTCGCAAGTGCAATATTTACTCTCCACTCGTAATTCTAGCGCACGTAATTGTGCGCTGGTATTTCAAGTGGCCCGCAATGCAAACACAAGCTGGCATTCACATTGCATGGAAGCTTTGCACTCAATAGAGCACGCTTCCAATGGGCAGCAAAGTGTAAATATATATGTATATGAATACATACATATATATTCATGTGTTTATATGTGCATATACACATATTAACACACATATATACATGTATATAAGAATATTCATATATATTTACAGGGAACACACAATTCCCAATAGGCCGCTATGTAAAGACTCTTTTCAGTGCCATTTTGTTTCCCCACACACCCCACAACCACCAAAATGTAAACCCTAAAAACTTTGAGCAGTTATTTTTTATTTAAAAAAATGCTACTTTTTTAATAAAAACGTTACAATATACTTTAATTTGGGGACAATTGGGGTACTTTTTGTAAATAGCTTGCACATCTGGAGCACTACATGACAGGAAATAGTGCTGCCATCTAGGTCTCAAGTGACTGCTTCCATTGGCGGAATTCAGCATTACACAAAAGCGCTATTTTGAGCTCTTGTGCAACACCGCCCCCTGCGTGTGCACAGTCAATCATGCGCGTGTAGGAGCTGTCAATGTCTCCTGTTGGACGGGACGGGGGAGATTTAAATTCTCCACCTAAGAGGTGGAGAAGAGGCTAGGAATCAGTCAATCTCTTGTAAGAACCTGCAGTCGCAGAGAGACGGAGGGCTTGATAAATTGTGCCCCTAGTTTATAACATTGTAACAAAACTTCTGTCATATAGTGCTGCAGAGATGTGCAGACTCCTTAACTGACCTTCCTGCTTTTCAACAAAGGTTATCAAGAAAACAAAGAAAATGTGATAATAGAATTAAATTGGAAAGTAGTTTAAAATTGTAAATTTTATCTGAATCATGAAATCAATATTTTGGGCTTTACGTCCCTTAATACCAGCAAATTCCTACTAGTAATGTGTTATAAAAAATTGACATAGAAAAACTAATATAGCATATAAAATGTAAGGGCTTTTGTGCAATTATTTCGAAAACATACATCATCCTCTTTTCATGGTGGGCACTGCATACCTATAGCAATAGAAGGCACATCAGCTGGTGCCTGGTTATTAGCACGTGATGCATTTGAAGCAGCAATCTGATTATATAAAGTCAGTCCAATAAATACAAAACTGGGTAGATAGAACAAGAGTTACTGCAAGGCTGGAGCATTTTGGTTGCATAAGCTCAGTCAAGTAAATGACAAACAGGGTAACTGAAACAAGAGATACTGCAAAGCTGGAGCAATGAACAAAGTTCAAATGGCAAGAGAGAAAGAGGGAGAGAGAGTAAGTGGGAGATGAGGAGAGAGACGGAGATAGAGGGAGAAAGAGGGAAAGAGATAGGGAGAGAGAGAAAATGAGACAACACCCATTGTTTTTAATAGACACTAAAACAATATATACTATTTAAAATGTGAAAAGCATATAAGACATCTTATATGATAAAGGCCACTAGGTTAACTAATTATAGCAGCAATAAATGAAGCAGTATTAAACAGTCCCTGCCCTGCTACAGTCCTTCATAATGCTTCTGAGACTAAAAAAAAAGAGTTCACACGGTGCTCTGACTCTACTCTTCCCATTCTCACTCCTTTCCCATGCACAGTGAGGAGTGTGTAATATTCCTCCAATCCAACATGCAACTAGGGCTAGATTTATTAAGCTGCATTCGCAGCTTTTTCAGCTATGTGGAGCAAGTTTGCATAAGTGAGCCTGCTGCCACATATTTAAGAAGCAGAAACCACTTGTTTTTCCTCTCCACCACCTCAAAGGGGGCAAGATCAATCACCCCAACACTCACTCGTTCCAGGTGATTGACATTCCTTGCTCTAGCACAATTGTTTGCACCGGAGCTTGGGGAGACATTGCACAAGAATCCTCTTTTGCAATGTTAAATTTCACTGTCTGATGGAAGATTGCAAGTGGCAATTGCAGGCAGAGAGGTTCACTACTTGCGAACATGTCCTCCTGCAAGGATAGTAAATTTTGCCTTTAATATAAATAAAACATTTTATTTTAGCATGCAGCAATCATGTAATGCACATGATTGATCCTATATGCTAAAATAAAATGGCCAGATTACGAGTGGTGCGGAAACGTTTGCGCACAGGTGATAAGGGGTTTATCGTGAGTGTTTGGGCGTTAGGTTTATCGCTCGTATTACAAGTTAAAAGTAAACGCTAATAAAAAAAAAATTGCACAAAAATATTATAAGGGCTCAAACTTATGAGGTCCACAGGTGTTAGAGAAAAAAAGGGCAGGCAAAGGGCTTTAACATTGATATACAGACATATACATGTCTAAAGATGTATATGTATGTATAAATATATATTTATGTGTGTGCATATCAATTTATATATTAATATGTGTATATATGTATTTACAGACATACAGGGAGTGCAGAATTATTAGGCAAATGAGTATTTTGACCACATCATCCTCTTTATGCATGTTGTCTTACTCCAAGCTGTATAGGCTCGAAAGCCTACTACCAATTAAGCATATTAGGTGATGTGCATCTCTGTAATGAGAAGGGGTGTGGTCTAATGACATCAACACCCTATATCAGGTGTGCATAATTATTAGGCAACTTCCTTTCCTTTGGCAAAATGGGTCAAAAGAAGGACTTGACAGGCTCAGAAAAGTCAAAAATAGTGAGATATCTTGCAGAGGGATGCAGCACTCTTAAAATTGCAAAGCTTCTGAAGCGTGATCATCGAACAATCAAGCGTTTCATTCAAAATAGTCAACAGGGTCGCAAGAAGCGTGTGGAAAAACCAAGGCGCAAAATAACTGCCCATGAACTGAGAAAAGTCAAGCGTGCAGCTGCCAAGATGCCACTTGCCACCAGTTTGGCCATATTTCAGAGCTGCAACATCACTGGAGTGCCCAAAAGCACAAGGTGTGCAATACTCAGAGACATGGCCAAGGTAAGAAAGGCTGAAAGACGACCACCACTGAACAAGACACACAAGCTGAAACGTCAAGACTGGGCCAAGAAATATCTCAAGACTGATTTTTCTAAGGTTTTATGGACTGATGAAATGAGAGTGAGTCTTGATGGGCCAGATGGATGGGCCCGTGGCTGGATTGGTAAAGGGCAGAGAGGTCCAGTCTGACTCAGACGCCAGCAAGGTGGAGGTGGAGTACTGGTTTGGGCTGGTATCATCAAAGATGAGCTTGTGGGGCCTTTTCGGGTTGAGGATAGAGTCAAGCTCAACTCCCAGTCCTACTGCCAGTTTCTGGAAGACACCTTCTTCAAGCAGTGGTACAGGAAGAAGTCTGCATCCTTCAAGAAAAACATGATTTTCATGCAGGACAATGCTCCATCACACGCGTCCAAGTACTCCACAGCGTGGCTGGCAAGAAAGGGTATAAAAGAAGAAAATCTAATGACATGGCCTCCTTGTTCACCTGATCTGAACCCCATTGAGAACCTGTGGTCCATCATCAAATGTGAGATTTACAAGGAGGGAAAACAGTACACCTCTCTGAACAGTGTCTGGGAGGCTGTGGTTGCTGCTGCACGCAATGTTGATGGTGAACAGATCAAAACACTGACAGAATCTATGGATGGCAGGCTTTTGAGTGTCCTTGCAAAGAAAGGTGGCTATATTGGTCACTGATTTGTTTTTGTTTTGTTTTTGAATGTCAGAAATGTATATTTGTGAATGTTGAGATGTTATATTGGTTTCACTGGTAAAAATAAATAATTGAAATGGGTATATAATTGTTTTTTGTTAAGTTGCCTAATAATTATGCACAGTAATAGTCACCTGCACACACAGATATCCCCCTAAAATAGCTAAAAACAAACTAAAAACTACTTCCAAAACTATTCAGCTTTGATATTAATGAGTTTTTTGGGTTCATTGAGAACATGGTTGTTGTTCAATAATAAAATTAATCCTCAAAAATACAACTTGCCTAATAATTCTGCACTCCCTGTATATACACATATAAACACATAAATACATATGTACACACATAAGACATATATATATATAAGTGCATTGGAGCCCTTTGCAGTTAAGTAGATGAAAAAAAAAAAAACATATTTATGCTATATTTATTCTTAATAAATAAATATTTACTATAAATATTTCCAATTTCAATGTTCTGCACATAGCAGAATATGTTGTAAGTACTTATAAATAGATATTCCTATATACCATATATATATATATATATATAGATTGATAGATAGATAGATACATAGATACATAGATATATATATAGGTATTGATATATATTGTACCAAAATGCCATCAGATACTGTATATGTAGATATATGTATTTATGAATAAATAGAACATAATTTTCCATGTAAAGAACATTGGAATTTGAAATATTCATATTTTCATGTCGGGTTAGCACACATGAGAATATGTGATCGGGTTTGAGTGCAAGTAGGGGGGGGTTTCTTTTGCTCCATTGACTTCTTTGGGGGAATAGGTTATCTTGTGCACAATATTGTAAATTCGTTTTTTTTTGCTCATCAGGTTAGCGTGCGAGCAAAAACAGTTTACTTTCAACTCATAATACAAGCACAACCCGACGCATACAAAAAGGTAACTTCTAGCTCACGCGGGAGCATTAATTAATGCTCCACTTGTAATCTGGCCCAAACTGTTTTATTTCTACTAGACAGCAAAAGTGGCACACCAAGGCTTTTAATAAAACATTCAGGGGTCCAGCCAAATAGTCGGTTCCAGGGCAAGATTCAGAAGACAGAGTAGGCAATGGGCATGTACCTACAGGTGCCCTTCATAGAGGGCCACCTGTCTCTGCCTATTATAAATACCGGTCAACCTTAACTAAGATGGTCATTGGCAGTGAAATAACAGCACTGCACATGTGAGGCTGCCATCTTTGTTAAGGCCGCCGCTAGTATTACCCATGCACGGCATCCAATTTTACCTGTGCATGCACAATGCTTGTGGAAGCCTTCATAAAGATGGCCACGCACTGGTGGTTGGGGGCTACATGCCTCATATATATGCCTCTTGTTATTTGTTTACTAGATTTGTTCACCTATTTCCTAGTAGTGCACTGCTGTTCTAAAGAATTGAATGGGACATGTAACCCAAAAATTTTCTTTTGTGATTGAAACAGAGCATACAATTAAGAAAAAAGTTTCCAATTTATTTCTGTTATCAAATTTCTTTATTGAAGAGCATACCTAGGTACGTCTGGAGTACTGCATGGCAGCAAACACTACTGTCATTAAGTGTTTTTTAAATGTATAACATTGTTCTAAACTGCTGCCATATAATGGTCCAGACATGCTTGCTACTGAGCCTACATATCTACATTTCAACAGGGAATATCAAGAGAACTAAGCAAATTTGAAAGTAGAAGTAAAATGAAAACATATAAAATTGTATGCTATATTTTAATCATTAAAAAATACATTTTGTTTTTCATGTCCCTTTAATTATGTGATTAATCCCATTTTAAGGAGTCATAAAAAAGGAAACAAAAATATCAGACAAGCAGACTCTGCAATATCTAATGGATTGGAATGAAGACCTGTGTTGGATTTGCTTCTTTGCTAAACATGTTTTCTTGTTATAATTTTCAGCTTATATCCAACCTCTACAAACACACAAAATAGCTTAAACTGAGTCCTGCGGATAATAGCAGTGTAGGACTGCAAGTCTTTTGGGAGCAGTAAAAACAGGCAAACAATAAAATGAAAATTGCCATCAGAAAGTATGTGTGTATTGTATTTATAAACCCTGCATTGTTGCACCATATAATTTCCCCCTGGGATAATGTACACGCAACAAGTTTATTCTGTACAAATATTTCCTAAAGTCTCTCCTTCCAAATGTAAAACTAGGCATTCTATTGTAACACTAAAACGCTCTAATATGTTAGAGAATTTTATTATTAAACAATTAAACACACATTTCTTTCTAATTATGGGCCAGATTACAAGTGGAGTGCTAAATATCGCTTGCATGCAAGTGATAATTAGCACTCACTTTGCAATACCAGCGCACGATAAATATCGCTATATGCAAGTGATAATTAGCGCTCCACTTTGTAATATCAGCGCACGATAAATATCACTATATGCAAGTGATAATTAGCGCTCCACTTTGTAATACCAGCGCACGATAAATATCGCTATATGCAAAGTGATAATTAGCGCTCCACTTTGTAATACCAAAGTGCGCTGTGCAATAATGTGTGCTGGTATTACAAGTAAATCGCATTGTGCTCATGAGAGCGTACTTCGAAACGCTCCTATGGGAGCCTCGCTCTGATGCCATCACAGATTGCATCAGAACCTCCCCCAGTGCAGGGGTAAGGAGCGATGGGCAGCACTTATAAATATACAGTATAGGAATATATACATATATATTTACGTGTTAATATGTGTATATACATATATATTTACATTGAGGTCTATGAGAACATATAGTTCCCATAGACAGGGAAAAAACAACACTTAAAAGTGCCTTTACATTGTGAACACCCCACTTCCACCAACTTTAAAGCCCCAAAACTGCCTAGTGCAGCACTAGCCCCGAGGTTACGATAGCAATAACCAGCCACTTCTTATGGCTGGTTACGTATTGCGCTCCCGTACACGGCCAAATTTGCCCGTTTTGCGGGAGCGCAATAATTTAGCGCTCCAATTGTAATCTTTGTCAGATAATGCACCACTTCACCAAGAAAATTGTTGCAATTACAAATGTTAAGACATTTTCATGTTTATTTATTCTGTTTGTATTGGTATAACACAAAAAAGTGGAGAAAAAAAAGCCAAATCTGACACATTTCATGCAAAACTCCAAAAATGGCCTGGACCAAATTACTAGCACCCTCCATATATTATTTGGTAGCCCACCCCTTGGAAAAATAACTCAAATCAATCGCTTCCTGTAACCATCAATCATTTTCTCACACCTCTCTACTGGAATTTTGGACCACTCTTCTTTTACCAACTGCTCCAGGTCTCTCAGATTGGAAGAGTTCCTTTTCCCAACTGCTGTTTTGAGATCTCTTCACAGGTCATTGTCCTGCTGTAAGACCCATGACCTCTGACGGAGACCCAACTTTCTGAAACTGGGCCCTACATTGCGCCACAGAATTCTTTGGTAGTCTTCAGATTTTATAATGCCATGCACACAGTCAAGACATTCAGTGCCTGAAGCAGCAAAGCAACCCCAAAACATCAGTGAACCTCCACCATGTTTGACTGTAGGGACTGTATTATTTTCTTTAAAAGACTCATTTCTTTTTCTGAAAACAGTAGAATGATGGGCTTTACCAAAAAGCTGTAATTTTGTTTTGTCTTTCCACAGCACATTCTCCCAAAAGGATTTTTGGATTCCTCAGGTAAGTTTTTGCAAACTCATATCTGGCTTTTTTATGTTTCTGTGTCAGCAGTGGGGTCCTCCTCGGTCTCCTACCATAGCGTCCCTTTTGATTCAAATGGCGACGTAAAGTGTAAACTGACACATTTGTACCCTATGCCTGAAGGTCAGCTTGAATTTGTCTGCAAGTTGATTGAGGTTCTTTATCCACCATTCAAACAATCCTTCGTGGTAAATCTTTGATCAATTTTTCTCTTTCGTCCACGTCCAGAGAGATTAGCTACAGTGCCATGGGCTGTAAACTTCTTGACAATGTTGCGCACAGTGGACACAGGAACAATAAGATCTCTGGAGATGGACTTGAGCAGAACACTGTCATTGTATGATTTCCCCTATTTACATTCCGGATGTGGACCAATGGGAATTGGACTTCCTTGGTTCCTTCGCTTGAGATTGTCCACAATTTTTGTTCTCAAATCCTCAGACAATTCTTTGCTGCTCTTTCTCTTCTCCATTCTCAGTGAGGCACACAGAGACACACAACAGAAAGGTTGTGTACATTTTTCACATTTTTAACTGGTTGTCGGTGTGATTTCTATATTGTCAGCACCTGTTAATTGAGAAGGCGCCAATAATTTTGCCCAGTCCATTTTTGGAGTTTTGTGTGAGATTTGGCGCTTTTTTTCTCCACTTTTTTGTGTCATACCAATACAAACAAAATAAATAAACATGAGAATGTCTAAACATTTGTAATTGCAACAATTTTCTGGGCGAAGTGGTGCATTATCTGACAGAAATGCAGGGGTGTCAATATTTTTGGCCATGACTATATATATATAATTATTAAAAAGAATATGAAACCGCAATATTTTCTTTTGTAATTTAGACAGAGCATACCATTTTTAAAAAAAGTTTCCAAATTACTTCTATTATCACATTTGCTTCATTCCCATGATATTCTGTGCTGAAGAGATACCTAGGTAAGTGTGTGGAGCACTACATGCCAGGAATTAGTGCTGCCATCTAGTGGTCTAGCAAATTCATGACAATTTTGCAAAACTGCTGCCATAAAGTACAAATAAACTGTATCATTTGTTTTTGATGACTAAAGTCCAGAGAGTGCTTTTATGAATGTGAACTTAAATAGATATGTATGTTTGTGTGTGTGTATTTATACATACGTCTCAGAAAATCAATCTACTATGTGTCTTAATTTATGCCAAAGATATTAGCCAACAGTCGCAGTACGACTGTAAGAAATACTAAAAAGATTACATTGCATTATTTCCTTACTAGCCAAGAAATTATAAGACCAAAACACATCTCCATTAAATCTCCAGTGCTTTGGTCCATCTGGTCTTTCCTAATCCTTGAAATAACATATTTAGTGGTGTGAAAGCTAAATTGTAGCTCTGTTACAAAATACATACAAATCAATGATATAGACTGCACTCAATACTGGTGGCCAATACAATTCAGAACAACCTGAGAGCACATCTCTAGAAACAAGTTGCTGCCCAGAGTGACCCAGACTTGGTGCTTCACTAGGAGTTAACCACAAATACAAACAAAACCCCCAGAGAATGGCACTCCTGGGATAGACTAAATTAAAAAAATGAAAAAACAAAACTAAAAAGACTTTCGGCTAGATTACGAGTCTTGCGTTATGAGGGGTGTGGTGCTAACGTGCAGTTTCTTCTCACCGCTCACTTACCTGCAGCGCTGGCATTACAGGTTTTTACAAACCCGGCGTTAAAAGGCAAGAAGTGAGCGTAGAGCAAAATTGTGCTCCATACCGCACTCCAATACCAGCGCTGCTTAAGTCAGCAGTGAGCTGGTTGTACGTGCTCGTGCACGATTTCACCATAGACATCAATGGGGAGAGCCGACTGAGATAAAAGTCACACACATGCCAAAAAGCAACGTAAATCTCAGTAACGCAGCCCCATTGATTCCTATGGGGAAACACATTTTATGTTTATACCTAACACCCTAACATGAACCCCGAGTCTAAACACCCCTGATCTTACACTTATTAACCCCTAATCTGCCGCCCCGACATTGCCGACACCTGCATTATACTTATTAACCCCTAATCTGCCGCACCTAACATCGCCGCCACCTACATTATATTTATTAAACCCTAATCTGCTGCCCCCAACATCGCCGACACCTACATTATACTTATTAACCCCTAATCTGCTGCCCACAACATCGCCGACACCTACATAATGTTATTAACCCCTAATCTGCTGTCCCCAACGTCGCCGCCACTATACTAAATTTATTAACCCCTAACCCTAAATCTAACCCTAACACCCCCTAACTTAAATATAATTTAAATAAATCTAAATAAAATTCCTATCATTAACTAAATTATTCCTATTTAAAATTAAATACTTACCTATAAAATAAACCCTAAGCTAGCTACAATATAACTAATAGTTACATTGTATCTAGCTTAGGGTTTATTTTTATTTCACAGGCAAGTTTGTATTTATTTTAACTAGGTAGAATAGTTACTAAATAGTTATTAACTATTTACTAACTACCTAGCTAAAATAAATACAAATTTACCTGTAAAATAAAACCTAACCTAAGTTACACTAACACCTAACACTACACTACAATTAAATACATTAAATACAATTAGCTAAATTACAAAAAAAAAACACTAAATTACAGAAAATAAAAAACAAATTACAAGATATTTAAACTAATTACACCTAATCTAAGAGCCCTATAAAAATAAAAAAGCCCCCCCAAAATAATAAAACCCCCTAGCCTAAACTAAACTATCAATAGCCCTTAAAAGGGCCTTTTGCGGGGCATTGCCCCAAAGAAATCAGCTCTTTTACCTGTAAATAAAAAATACAAATACCCCCCAACAATAAAACCCACCACCCAAACAACCAACCCCCCAAATAAAAGCCTAACTAAAAAAACCTAAGCTCCCCATTGTCCTGAATAGGGCATTTGGATGGGCATTGCCCTTAAAATGGCATTTAGCTCTATTGCTGCCCAAAGCCCTAACCTAAAAATAAAACCCACCCAATACACCCTTAAAAAAATCCTAACACTAACCCCCGAAGATTCACTTACCGGGAGAAGTCTTCATCCAAGCGGCAAGATGTCCTCAACGAAGCTGGCAGAAGTGGTCCTCCAGACGGGCAGAAGTGGTCCTCCAGATGGGCAGAAGTTTTCACCCAGATGGCATCTTCTATCTTCATCCTTCCGACGCGGAGCGGCTCCATCTTCAAGACATCCGGCGTGGAGCATCCTCTTCAATCAACGGCTTCTTCGGAATGAATGTACCTTTAAGTGATGTCATCCAAGATGGCGTCCCTTAGATTCCGATTGGCTGATAGAATTCTAACAGCCAATCGGAATTAAGGTAGAAAAAATCCTATTGGCTGATGCAATTGGCTGATTGGAACAGCCAATAGAATGCCAGCTCAATCCTATTGGCTGATTGCATCAGCCAATAGGATTTTTTCTACCTTAATTCCGATTGGCTGATAGAATTCTATCAGCCAATCGGAATCTAAGGGACGCCATTTTGGATGACGTCACTTACAGAAACATTCATTCCGAAGAAGCCATCGATTGAAGAGGATGCTCCGCGCCGGATGTCTTGAAGATGGAGCCGCTCCGCGTCAGAAGGATGAAGATAGAAGATGCCGTCTGGATAAACACTTCTGCCCGTCTGGAGGACCACTTCTGCCCGTCTGGAGGACCCCTTCTGCCGGCTTCGTTGAGGACATCTTGCCGCTTGGATGAAGACTTCTCACGGTAAGTGAATCTTCGGGGGTTAGTGTTAGGATTTTTTAAGGGTGTATTAAGAGGATTTTATTTTTAGGTTAGGGCTTTGGGCAGCAATAGAGCTAAATACCCTTTTAAGGGCAATGCCCATCCAAATGCCCTTTTCAGGGCAATGGGGAACTTACATTTTTTTAGTTAGGTTTTTATTTGGGGGGGGGGTTGGTTGTGTGAGTAGTGGGTTTTACTGTTGGGGGGGTTGTTTGTATTTTTTTTTACAGGTAAAAGAGCTGATTTCTTTGGGGCAATGCCCCACAAAAGGCCCTTTTAAGGGCTATTGGTAGTTTAGGATAGGGGTTTTTTTTATTTTGGGGGGGCTTTTTTTATTTTGATAGGGTTATTAGATTAGGTGTAATTAGTTTAAAGATCTTGTAATTAGTTTTTTATTTTCTGTAATTTAGTGTTTGTTTTTTTGGTAATTTAGCTAATTTTATTGAGTTTAGTTAATTGTATTTAATGTAGGGAATTTATTTAATTGTAGGATTAGGTTAGGTGTTATTGTAACTTAGGTTAGGTTTTATTTTACAGGTCAATTTGTATTTATTTTAGCTAGGTAGTTATTAAATAGTTAATAACTATTTAGTAACTATTCTGCCTAGTTAAAATAAATACAAACTTGCCTGTAAAATAAAAATAAACCCTAAGCTAGCTACAATGCAACTATTAGTTATATTGTAGCTAGCTTAGGGTTTATTTTATAGGTAAGTATTTAGTTTTAAATAGGAATAATTTAGGGAATGATAGTAATTTGTATTTAGATTTATTTAAATTATATTTAAGTTAGGTGGTGTTAGGGTTAGACTTAGGTTTAAAGAGTTAATACATTTAGAATAGTGGCGGCGATCTTGGGGGCAGCAGATTAGGGGTTAATAAATATAATGTAGGTGGCGGCGATGTCCGGAGCGGAATATTAGGGGTTAATAAGTATAATGTAGGTGGTGGCGATGTTGGGGGAGGCAGATTAGGGGTTAATAATATTTAACTAGTGTTTGCGAGGCGGGAGTGTGGCGGTTTAGGGGTTAATATGTTTATTATAATGGCGGAGATGTCCGGAGTGGCAGATTAGGGGTTACATTTTTATTATAGTGTTTGCGATGTGGGAGGGCCTTGGTTTAGGGGTTAATAGGTAGTTTATGGGTGTTAGTGTACTTTTTAGCACTTTAGTTATGAGTTTTATGATACAGCGTTGTAGTGTCAAACTCATAACTACTGACTTTAAAATGCGTTAGGAATCTTGTCGGTATAGGCTGTACCGCTCACTTTTTGGCCTCCCAGGACAAACTCGTAATACCAGCGCTATGGAAGTCCCATAGAAAAAAAGCTTTACGAAATTTACATAAGTAGGTTTGTGGTAAGGCCAAAAAAGTGTGTGGTACACCTATACCTGCAAGACTTGTAATACCAGCGGGCGTAAAAAAGCAGTGTTAGGACCTGTTAACGCTGCTTTTTTACCTTACCTCAAAACTCGTAATCTAGCCGTTTCTTACATCTATTAGATAAGATAAGTAGAAACTCTATTTCCATGGTGCCTATACCAGTATTTGAGGTCCTAAATCTAGCAGTCATTTCAGGTTTTTAATAATGCACACAAGCTACGCCCACTGGGCTGAACTCAAAATATATTGCAATATATAAAAAATATATAGTAACAGCACCACTTCAAAATATAATGTAATAAATAAATACAGGTATACGCCGCTTTACGTCGATTTGCTTTACGTCGTTTCGCTAATACGTCGCCGCCGCAAACCCGGAAGTAGTTTCTCAGCGTGGCACAGCTCAGGACTTAGACAAGGAGTAAGGAGAAAAATTGCATGCGGTTTTACAGAGTACGTTGGGAAGACTTTAGGGTTGCTAAAACTGTGCAGTACAGTATTGTACTGTACCAGATACTGTAATTTGGTAAGTCCAGTACAGTATACCAGTCTTCATAAGCATTACAGTATTTTTTGTACAATTAAAGGTACAGTACTGTACAGGATTATTTGTTAAATCCATACAGTAATTGTACCGTACACACAAGTCTAGTTCTTCATAAGCAGTATTTTTTGGCCAATAAAGGTACAGTACAAGTACCAGTATATGCTGTATACAGTATTATTGTCATAATACCTTTGTGCTTACCTTGAATAGTACAGGTAAGCATTTCATATGCCTCCATCTCATATACAGTACCATACCATAAAACATAACCTACTTTAGTACTGTACAGTATTGTTTGGCATGGTTTGAGATCTCCACATAAAATAAGGATCTGTCATACAGTACAGGTACAGTAGAGTACTGTACATTAGGTTATGGTATGGTACTGTATAGACTGTATGAGATGAAGGAGGCATATGAGATTATTACCTGTACTATTCAAGGTAAGCACAAAGGTAAAACCAATCATTGCAATAGGAGCAGACAATCTTTTTTTTTCATGTTTTTTTTTCATACAGTAATTTAAAAATTCACTCCCAGTATCATCTCTGTTTTGTATTTTAGTCTTTATTTTATTTCTACATTTCTACAATGGCCCTGGCTCCAGGTGATGAAAAAAAGAGGATCCGTAAGCCTCTTACATTGAATCAAAAGTTGGAAATGATAAAGATGAGTGAGCAAGGCATGTCCATCTCAGATATAGGCCGCAAGTTAGGTTTGGCTCGCACAACAGTTAGCACAGTGGTGAACGCTAAAGAAAAATACTTAAAAGAAGTAAAAAGGGCTACTCCAGTGCACACAAAAGTGATTCGCAAGAGAGACAACCTTATTGCTGAAATGGAGAAGCTGCTAGTGGTTTGGATAGAAGATCAAACCAGCCACAAAGTTCCTTTAAGCCAAGCCATTATTCAAAGCAAGGCACTATCCTTGTTTAATGCAATGAAGACTGATAGAGGTGAGAGTGCTAAAGATGAAAATTTTGAAGCTAGCAGAGGTTGGTTTAACAGGTTTAAGGAAAGAAGTCATCTGCACAACATTAAAGTGCAAGGGGAAGCAGCTAGTGCAGATGTTGAATCTGCAGAGGCTTTTCCAGAAGAGCTGGCTAAAATTATAGAAGATGGTGGTTACACCACACAGCAAATATTTAATGTTGATGAAACAGGCCTTTTCTGGAAAAAAATGCCATCTAGGACATTCATTGCAAAGGAGGAAAAGTTAATGCCAGGATTCAAAGCTGCAAAGGATCGACTAACACTGCTTTTAGGTGCTAATGCAGCTGGTGATTTGAAGCTGAAGCCTATGATGATCTACCATTCTGAGAATCCCAGGGCTCTGAAAAACTATGCTAAATCTAGCCTGCCTGTTTACTACAAATCAAACACTAAAGCCTGGATGACTGCAAGTCTATTTACAACATGGTTTACAGATTATTTTAAACCCACAGTTGAAGCCTACTGCAAGGAAAAAAAAATTCCTTTTAAAATGTTAATGCTTACTGACAATGCACCTTCTCACCCACGAGCATTAATGGAAATGTACAATGAGATTCAAGTTGTTTTCTTGCCTGCAAACACCACATCTATTCTTCAGCCTATGGATCAGGGAGTGATTGCAACCTTCAAAGCATATTATTTGAAGAAGACATTTACTGCTGCTATAACTGCCTTAGATAGCGATGCATCTGATGGTGCTACACAGAACAAATTAAAAGCCTTCTGGAAAGGATTTACAATTCTAGATGCTATTAAAGCAATTAGAGATTCCTGGAATGAAGTTTCAGAATCAGCATTGAGACGTGTGTGGAAAAAGCTAATCCCCACCTTTATGGATGATGTTCCCGGCCTTGAGACTTCGGTAGAGGAAGTCAATGCTAGCGTTGTGGACATGGCTAGACAACTGGAACTAGAAGTGGAGCCTGAAGATGTTACAGAATTGCTTGCATCTCATGACCAGCCATTGACAGATGAAGATTTGATTATGATTGAAGAGCAAAGAAGACTGTTTCTTGAAACTGATGGTTCTACTGATGAAGACCCAGTTTGCATTAGGGAAATGCCAACAAAAGAATTAGAGGAATATGTCAATTTAATTGAAACGGGTTTGGCAGGTTTGGAGCAGATTGATGGCAATTTTGAAAGAAGTTCTTCAGTTAATAAAATTGTGTCAAATGGAATTGCATGTTATAAAGAAATACTTCGAGAAAGGAAGCGTCAGTCCATGAAGCAAACTTCTTTGCTATCATATTTTAATAAAGTCCCACAGCCATCATCATCACCTTCAACATCAAGACCTGATGAATCTTTGTCAAGTTCTCCACCTTCAAAACTGATTTGCATTGAAAACTCAGATGATGAATCATAAGCAAAGATAAGCAATAAAGCACATACCACTGTATTGTACTACATGTTGTACTGTACAGTACCTGTATACAGTATATGTATCCCTTTCTACTGTCTGCATAACTGAATACAGTAGTGTACTGTCTTTTGTTGTTATTAAACTAAACTTAGCACTATTGCACACCTATATATGTTATTTCAAACATGTTTTTAAGCTTGTAAACACACTGGCAAGTGAAAAACAAGTAAAAAATGCATTGACTCACTTTAAGTCGGTTTTCACTTTACAGCGGGGCTCCGGTCCCTAACCCGCTGTATGAGCGGGGTATACCTGTAGTTTAATTATATCAGTAAATTCTGACTTCTTATTGAGAGGGTGCATGAGTATAGTATCGCCACAAATACTGTCATAAATACACACAATATTACTCAGCACACCTAAATAATGAAAAAACTATTTTATTAGCATACAAAATAGTTAAAAAAGTCACTGCCTAAAACCCTTCCCATTCCAAATATCCATCAATCATGCATACAAATAAAAGAGCAATTACACCCCAGGCGTCCCTTTAGAAAACAAAAATTATAAAACCTGGATATGGTCTACACCAGGGCTGCCCAAACTAACCCTTAGAGGTCACATCTGGCAAGCCATGTTTTTGTGTTCCACTATATCTTATTATATATATTATATCTCTTATAAGTATAAGGATCCACTTGAGTTACTATTTTAAGGCTACAGGTCCACAATTTGTAAAATGATGTTGTAATGGATTGGATTTTTTTTTTTAAATATGTTGTAATGGATTGGACACTTTTCATGATTACATGCACAAATAATTCAATAATAATAATAATAATAATAATAATTTTGTTAATGTATTAGCAGTTTATATTTCAAATTTTGCTTTTCTAGCATATATATATATATATATATATATATATATATATATATATATATATATATATATATACATACAGTATGCATACATATATAGTATAGTACATATATACATATATAGTATAGTACATATATACATATATATCACATAAAAAGATATATATGGTTTTAAGAGTATTGCCTTTAAAGGGACAGTCAAGTCCAAAAAAAACTTTCATTTTTCAAATAGGGCATGTCATTTTAAACAACTTTCCAATTTACTTTTATCAATAATTTTGCTTTGTTCTCTTGGTATTCTAGTTGAAAGCAAACCTAGGAAGGCACATATGATAATTTCTAAGCCCTTGAAGGCTGCCTCTATTTTATTTACTTTTCACAGCAGGGGAGAACAAGTTCATGTAGGCCATATAGATAGCATTGTGATCACGCTTGTGGCTAGTGGCAGACACTTCACTAATTGGCTAAAATGCAAGTCAATAGATAATAACTAAAAGTCATGTGATTAGGGGCGGTCAGAAGATGCTTAGATACAAGTTAGTCACAGAAGTAAAAAGTGTATTAATATAACAGTGTTGGTTTTGCAAAACTGGGGAATGGGTAATAAAGGGATTATCTATCTTTTTAAACAACAAAAATTCTAGTGTTGACTGTCCCTTTAAGAAATGTTACACTTCTATTTTACTCTACTGTTCCATTCTCAAGCAATGTTCTTATTGAGAAAGATTGGGATGGCACATTCCAAGAGAGATTATTTTGATCAGATATAGCACCTGACTAATCATGTGTTCCACTGAATGATGACTGTGATTTTCTGCCTGTGCACCATTGTACACTGATATTAATGTCTTATTTGAAACCCAAAGATAAGTAAAGCATTTATAGTTTAATCACTGCCTTGCTTTACAAGCTGATAACTGATTTATGTTATTGAAATACATTCATGATAAACACTGTTATTATACTGAAATTGTGTGTGTCTGTTTCCATTTTTGCCTGTGCACCATTGTACAATGATATTAATGCCTTATTTGAAACCTGATGATAAGTAATGCATTTATAGTTTAATCACTGCCTAAGCTGATACCTGATTTATGTTATTGAAATACGTTCATGATAAACACTATTGTACTGCAATTTTGTGTGTCTGTTTCCCTTTTTCAATTCTATTGTGAGACTCCCCCGCACCAGAACAAAACAGATGTGCTGCATTTCCTACCGCTCGTGTTGCGATCCAATCAGACTTTTGCAGTAGCTTTACCTTTGGCACCTTACTAGGTAAAAATATAGCTATACTGCCACACAGCAGCACAACACTTTACATAAATGTAGATCAAAGGAGGTGTCTGAAAGAAGCGGGGGACACTAGAGAGTGGGGCTGTGTAAAACTTTTTATCTTAACTTGCACTGTAGTGAGCTCACATAAGGGAAGGCCAACATGTATGTGAAGGGGGAGGGTGGAACGTAGTTAAGTAATGGGTATTAAGTAAATGCTTTCAAACATTGCAGAGGCTTTTTCTCTGTTGTCAGCTAGCTGGTAGACTAGATCTGTAAAGTTGCTTTGTTAAAACCTAATTCCCTTAATAAAAAACACACATCAGACTTAAATATGTGTTTTTTATTAATTTATTTGTATTTGTGATTGCACTCAAGTGCTTGCACCCAGCCAGTGGCATCCCAAGAAATTTCTTCATGAGGGCACTTCCAGGAGGCCCACTGGTGATTTGAGGGCAGGGCTTCGCTGGGAAGGTGATACTGGGTATGTCCTGAGCAGCATTGGACATGCTTTGGGTGGGGCCAGTGGAGATGCTGCAGTGCCTAGGGAGAGGGGTGGTGGAAAGCCGTGGTTGGGGGTTGCATGGGGTGACAGCCATTATGCTGGGGGGGGGGGGGGTCTACTGTTGCATACATTTTAAACAACTTTCCAATTTACTTCTATTATCAAATTTTCTTTGTTTTCTTGTTATCCTTTGTTGAAAAGCAGGAAGGTAAGTTCAGCAGTGTGCACATGTGTGCAGCACTATAAGGCAGCAGTTTTGCAACAATGTTATACATTAGCAAGATGGCAGCACTATTTCCTGTCAAGTAGTTCCCCAGACATGTGCACACTACCTTTCTAGATATCTCTTAAACAAAGAATAACATGAAAACAATGCAAATTTGAGAATAGAAGTAAATTAGAAACTTTGTTTAAAATTATATTCTGTATCTGATTCATGAAAGAAAAATGTGGGTTTATGTCCATTTAAAGCAGGAGTCAGCAACCTCGGGCCCCCAGATGTTTTGGAACTACATTTCCCATGATGCACCCCCTTTAGGCTGTCTGAACATCATGGGGAATGTAGTTCCAAAACATCTGGGGGTCCACGTTTGCTGACCTCTGCTTCATAGTACTGATGAGATATTGTTTATAAGGATTTTTACTCACAAAGTGAAATCACCTGTTTTGTAAACTACATCATGGGCTAGTAGAAAGGCTGTTTGTGAAAAGAAACAGAAACTTGTTCTGTCTTGCTAATGTATCAGGAGTAACACTAAGGAGACTAGTGGGCTTTACACTTAGAAGTCCCCTTAACAATGTCCCTGGTTGTTAGCTACTTGCTTATACTTTAGTCTAATGCCTGATTTAGGTTTACTTTGAACTTTAGCAAAACAAAATCAGTACGTCTAATGTATATCATTTATGGAAGTGAGATAAAGGGCAACCGCTAAGTTTCATTTCCAAAGCAAGTCAGGTAATAAGGAAATAGTTGTAATTGCTTTGTTACTTAGCCTTAAATTATGACACTAAATAGCAGTATAAGATGGACAAATCTCAGGTTTAAAGAAACTCTGTATCTGTACTACAATTGCAATGTTTTTTTTTTTTTTTAACATTCTAATTGGCACCAGAGAGAGCTTCCCTCTGAGAAATGTACAAAGATTAATTACTAGCGTTGGAAGATAATGGAATTTAACAATTACAGCCTAATATGTGAAATTAAAAATAAGCAGGCACGGAGGGGAAACTGCAGTGTTAAGCTTTGATTAACACTTTTTAATGGGTTTTTGCAAGCTTGTGGTGGTGCCTCCAGCCCCACAATGTGTTTTTTTCCTACAGTATCGTTCAGCTGTCAGGCTGAGACACATTGTTTCTATATCGGCCTCTAGTTTCATGCACACAATATACTATTTTTAGGTTTCTCTATGGTTTATATCTGTATGGTATCCTGAATATGTATCAAGCTCCCGAATGTCAATTTATTTTACAGATGCTAAAGTTTTTACTCTTTAAAGGACCGGTAAATACAACAGATTTGCATAATCAATAAATACATGATAAAAAGACAATGCAATAGCACTTAGGGGTAGATTTATCATAGTGCGAGCGGACATGTTTATTTGATTTTTATTGAGTTTACAGTATATCATTAAGAAAAATAAATGTTCTAACAGCTTTTGGGAGGTTTTAGCAAAAATATTATTAACATGTTTAAATAGTGTTCTTTCCTGTGCCTGATAAAGTTTTTTGTTTTTGCTGTTTTATTCTATCCCTTTAAATAAGGGGCAGTTGACTATTTAGAGCATCTTGCAGTTTGGTTTTTAAAAATTATACTCATATTTTTGTAGCAGGCCTATAACAGGCAAGATCATTAAACGATCTTTAAAGGTATTTAAGATTGGATATTCTCATGCGTCCCCTGGGGAGACTGTTAACATGCAGAGTCACTAATAGGGAAATTAACAAATGTAAAATTGACTTAATCGCTACAAAATATTGTTTCTATATCAATTTACAATCTCCTTTTTATAAGGTGTAGGAGACTAGGCATGTCAAACTTAAAGTGATGGTAAATCCAGGCGTATTACAAACGCTAGGATTTACCATCAATAGAAATAAACATGAGTTTCTCTCATCATTTTGTAAAACACAGCGTTACACTCACCCTAGCTGTTAGGAAAGCATATCACTAACAGAGCGCCTCCGGCCATCCACGGCACATCGCTCTGCTCCAATGAGGTGACGTTTAGACCTCTAGCCATGCTAGGATGTCAGCTGACATGCACAGCTATTGGTCTAGAGGTGGAAACGTCACCTCATTGAAGAAAGCGCAGTGCCGTTGGCGGCTGGAGGCGCTCTGTTAGCGATATGCTTTCCTAACTGCTACGGTGAGTGTAACGCTGTTTTTTACAAAACGATGAGAGGAATTCATATTTATTTTTGGTGATGGTAAATCCTAGAGTTTATAATACGTTTGGGTTTACCATCACTTTAAAGCCTGGAGGGGCACTATTCAACGCAGACCCTAAATTTAACAAGCCATCACATCTCTCTGAGTGAATGCAATAAAAACATATGTTCCATGTGCCCATTTTTGTGTGTTGCGCTTTCTCAAGAATAAATACAACTGCCTAGTAAAGGATTTCACGTAAGCAATGATAATTAACTAATTAAAGTGTAATGCAAAATTGTTACTATTTAAATCTGAAATGTATTGCTATGCATTTCAGTTTGAACAGTTATGTCCCTTTAATTCACTATTGATGATGAGTGCCATGACTAAAGCATCTCAATGTGTTTTTTTTTAATTAACAAGTAATTTTAATTCATAACATTTGTGCAATTAAATATTTCCTTTTTTTATATTATTTTGAGTAATTTTATAATTAACACATTTAAAGTTCTAAACACTTTACTGCAATCATTAATAAACATTCTGATGATTGTATTTAGTTTGCATATACACTTTTAATAGTTTAGCTACATATTTAGCTTTTTATTATAGAAAAAAACAAGGTGTTTATTATTTATTTCATGCTGAACTGACGTATTACTATGGACCATGATGGTTTTATAGGGGTGTACAGAGGAGTAAAATCACCCCAAATTTTATAGCTGCACCTCCATTGCACTGAGGAAGGAGAAAATGTCTAATTTCTGCCTCTGAACCTTTCCTCCTAGCCAAAACTTTGACCACAGTCACCTACATAAAGTGTTTAGCTCTTCCTAAGGAACACCCATGACTCTGCCGACAGAACACACACATCTGCACATGTGCTTCCCTGACTCAGACAGATAGAAGTTTAAAAAATTCAGAGTAGCCCCTCATGTAAAACGCTTGGACATCCCAGTAGTAAACATAATTGGACAAAAGGTGATTTATTAGCAAACATTATAATTATATTTGCCATGCAAAATAATTTATAGCTTACAAATATATCTGACATTATAAAGTTATAGCCCATTTGTCAGATAATCTACTACATGATCATAAATGCCATGTATTCTCTATCCTCATAAGAAAATGACTTGCCCCCTTGAGCGTACCACACCTTCCATTATATATTTTATAATTATACAGTGTATATTTATTGACTATTGATATACTGACTAAAGTTTTATAACACCACAATTTTTCCAGTTTTTACTGAAATTTCCAGTTTTTTGTTTTTTTCCAGAAAAATCTTTTATTGAGGTGTTTAGGAATGAAAATGAACAAGACATGTCCTTACGTATATACATCGCAAGCACAAGGCTTTACAGGTTAGAGTAGTATAATACAAAGTTTAGAATATATAGGTTACATTCCTGGGCTTTAATTAAGAGCAGAAGCTACTGATCAACAAATTATTTCCTAATAAACACCTAGATTACGAGTTTTGCGTTATGACTGTGCACAAATAGTGCATGCATAATGTTTATTGCGCACTCTTCGTAACTTAGGTATTAAAAGTCTGAAAAGAACGTCGTTACGCATAGCTTTAACACGAATACCGCATTTATTTCACTTGTGTAATCACGGTCGCGTAATAGATTCCCCATAGACCTCAATGGAAATAGAAAAATAAACTGATTTTTCATCTAACACTTGATATCGCGAGAACTACACAGTGGTCTTTCACATTACACATACAACTTAATGGACCACAAATAATAATCATGTCAAATGTACAAACAACAATCCCTCACACAACATAGCAAATTCGCATTCAACATTCACAATTATTTACAACGAATACTACATAACATTTACACAAAATGAGGATTCCACAAATACGTTTGAATCTGCATCACGGGACAAAAGAACAAGAAAAATTACACACTTATACACAACCCAAACATTTGCATTGGCAATTAGGAAAGATTTCACAAAAATAAAGATTTAGAACAGTTAACAACTACGATACGATCAAAAATTCTAATTTTGATTTTGCAATACTAAATTATGATATTGTTATGCAAAGGATCACTATGACATCATCACATTAAACACAATCCTTAAAAACATATCTGGATTTAGAAATTCAATATGAGCATGCGCAAATTCAAACAACTACTCCACATTGCACACATACAAATCTTCACAACAGCACACCTGGACCTTGTTTACTTTGCAAACCGGTACATCATTAAGCATTTTCATAGGGTTTATAAGCACGCTCTGAACATGGCTTCCTGGACTGTATTGCTTTTTCGAGACAGGTACAGGTCTAGGCGTTGGAGGTTAGAGATAGTGAGAAAGAGATAGTGAGAGAGTTTCAGTACGAATTTGTCTGGGTGAGTGTGCGAGTGCTGCTTTGTTTGTCATTCCTTACACATTGTTAAACATATTTACTTTTATTTACTCGCAAACACATTCAATACATACATACACATAGCAGTAACACTACATACACACACATACACTCCATACCCCATTCCCTTTGAACCTATACCTATCCCATAGTTATATTTTGTTCTTTTTAGATCAACTTATTGGTTAAACACCCTTATTTAGTCCTTTTTTATACATTTGTCTGTTTATTACTGCCCCTCATCTTATTTTCTAAAACCCGTTCACACTTTGAGCACTTTTTACTTTTATTTCATTATTTTGACCCCATTCATTTTTGCACTTCCACCTTCTGAAAAGGTATGGTGGGAAGGAGGAGTAGGGAAGAGATTAGGGATTAGATTAGGGAGGAGATTAGGCAGCACATTAGGGATGAGATGAGGCAGGAGATTGGGAGGAGAGTGGGAGAGGAAGGGGGAGAGGAATTAGAGAGGAAGGGGGAGAGGTCAGTGTGGGTGGGCCTAGCCACATTGTTGAAGACGAACAAGTGGCTGGGCCCAGTGAGACAAGGCAGGAGCGCAGAGAGGGCACAATGCAGTCCGGAGAACAGGGGCTCACATCACAGGGGAAGCCCAGGCAGAGGGAGGAGAGGTATACCAGGGAGGAGAAGGAGACCCTTATAATGGCCTATATGGAGAGGGCTAGGAGGCTGCAGGCACTGAAGGCCACCCCTGCAAAGAAGAAAAAGTTGTGGCTGGAGATCAGGGATGCTGTTGAGGGAGAGGCAAGCTAATACCGGGACTGGTGGTGGCCCGGAGCAGACATTCGTCTACAGCTGCTGGGAGGAAATGCTGCGTCCCAAAATCTCTGAGGTGGCCCTAGTCAGGATCAAAGGAGGGAATGATATTGGGAACCTGCACTTCTCATCTTCTGGTAAGGACATTTACTAATCTCTTTTCATCCACCTCATAACTCATTTACACTCAAAATAAATTAGGGATATGGCTAACGCAATTACACTTTTTTAAACATTATTCCGAAAACGCAGTCAGAATTACCATGAGAAAGTTGGATATGAAGAAAAGCTATCACATTAGTATCTAGTCTCCAGATTATGTGTGCATTTAAACATATTTAAGACGCACACAAAAATACATTAATATTGACCATCTAGATATACGAAAGACGGGTTTTCAAATACGTAAATCGTATTGATGTCTTTTGGATAAAATTGAATTACTAAGGCAATTTCATTAATACACTTTCAAATATAACATTTACATATTTATTTGGAACTGTGCTAATATCTCTTATTTCTTTAATTTTAAAATATACAGTCTGAGGCCGGTCAGGAGGAAACACATCAGGAACATGTTCCTCCTTCACTCAGGCATGAGAGTGGTGCAGAAGGTGACACACCACCTCAAAGAGAAAAGGAGGATACCCCTGCAGAAGATAACCCTGCAGAAGATACCCCTGTATCAGCCCCATGCAGCAGCTCCCTCTGATGAGAACACCCCCCTACAATGCCAAAGGTGGAGCTGATGAGGGTCTTCCTACAGGAAATGCAGGACTCCTGGAGGGCACAACCGGCACACACACAATTTATGACCAACGCAGTGAACACCCTTATAGAAGGACAAACAAATATTGTATATGTTCTAAATAACATATTTCAGGTCCTCCGGGAGGTGGCAAGCAGACCATATCCAGAAATGGGAAGACCACAAGAGCCTGGACCATCAGCTCCTGGACCATAATCTCCTGTGCCTACTTTGCTTGGTCAACCCCCAATCACTCACAGTACTCCTCATCCCCCCCTTCCACAAACATCTCTAATGAGGACACGTCTGAAGAGGCATTTGACCACTCAAGAGCCTCACTGTCATGGGAAGAAGGGAAGGAGGAAGAAGTTATGTTATACACTCATTTTCATATAACTGCATGTAATAGACACTACTATAAAGAATAAGATGCACAGATACTGATATAAAAATCCAGTATAAAACTGTTTAAAAACTTACTTAGAAGCATGTATCATGTATCATGTATATGGAATCATTGTTATCACACTGTTGCATATGTAACTGTTTAAATTCTGCATTATATGCAGCGATTTTATGTTCAATAAAGCTTTTGAAAAAAAAAAACTTACTTAGAAGCTGTCAGTTTGGCTCTGTTGAAAATGCAGCTCCCCCCCTCCCCCTTCTTTTGCATACGAAAAGACCCTTTACACAAACAGGAGCAAGCTGGAGAAGGTAGCTGACGGTATTCACATAAAACTTTGGGGCTTGGTTAGGAGTCTGAAAATCAGAGCAATGTTATTTAAAAATAAGCAAAACTATACATTTATTTAAAAAAACAAACACTTTATGGGCTATATAAATAGATCATCTACAAAACATTTATGCAAAGAAAAAATGAGTGTATAATGTCCCTTTAATATATCATTGTTTTTAATTTAAAGTTAATGTGTAAAGGATAATTATGTGATGATGTTGTCTTCTTACACTTGTGGATCACACTCTGTATTTAATAGGCTTCTATGGGACGGGGTCTATGGAGGTGGATTGCTTGCAGAGTGTGTTTTACAAGTGTTTTACAAATATGTTGAGACAACATCATCACATGCTGTCCTTGTTGATTAGATTTATTTGTTTTTGTTATGTGATGTCCAAAGGACCATTACAATTATACATGGGGCTCGATTTATCAAACATATTCTCCTTCATTTGCGCCTCAATTCACGCCGTCGTAATATATCTCCTATTTATCAATCACAAATACTCCGAAAGATTTGCAAATACGACTGCAAAATTCTCGCCCTTCAATGTCCCTCGACCTAGGCGCACATTTGCGCAAAATAAAGCTTTAAAATGCCCTTTTCCGGGTGTATATTCAAGAATACGACCTACTTCTCTCCAAAATATATATTTATCATTATTTTGCGCCATTGGAGAGCCTAAAGTTCTCCTCCTAATACGACTACTAATGATCTCCATGAAGAGATAGGAGAACATCTAATTTACTCCATTTTTTCAGCGCCAGAAGATGGATTATTTCCTGATTTTGTCTGCAATTTCTTTAGCAAGGGGCCATGAAAGTCGTCGAAATGAACAGATTTTGCCAATACGTAGACGGCAAAGAGTTCCACAAGTTTTTCTACCTCGTTGTGGACTACAGGCATTATCTGATTACCAGATTAAAAAAAGATTTCGCCTAAACAGGGAGAGCATACAAAATATATATGTTCTAATACAGAATGATCTAGAGCCACAGACGAGAAGAACAAGGGCAATACCTGGAATGCTCAAGTTATTGGCAGTTTTGCATTTCCTAGCCACAGGCTCTTTTCAGGCTGTGTCCAGTGCAGTGGTTGGCATGAGTCAGCCTTCTTTTTGTAGACATTTGAGGACTGTCTTAAAAGCTATTTTGAAGCATCTAAATAAATTTATATATGTGCCAAGGAATGTACATGAATGGCACCAAGTAAAATCTGGTTTTTATCAAGTTGCTGGCATTCCAAATGTGCTAGGTGCAATTGATTGCACACATATTGCAATTCGACCACCAGCTTTAAGGGATGAGCAATATCGAAATCGCAAACACTTCCACTCTCTCAATGTTCAAGCAGTAAGTGACTCTAACTTTCGGTTTTGGGCAGTAAGATCAGGTTTTCCAGGGTCATGCCACGATTATCACATATTAAAGCAGTCGGCTTTATTTGCAGCATTTGAACGTGGAGACATGCCACACGGTTGGCTACTAGGAGAATATTAACATTTTTATATTTATATTACTTAAACCTTTATTGTAATCATTAAATTGTCATTGTTGAACCTCATAAACCTGTAGTTACATGTAGCTAATATGTAATTTCATTATATTTTTGAAGGTGACAGCGGGTACCCCTGTAGGCCTTGGCTCTTGACACCTGTACCAATACCTCATACACGGTCAGAAATCAAGTTCAACGAAGCTCACAGGTCAACAAGGAGTGCAATTGAGCATACATTTGGGGTACTGAAAATGAGATTTAGGGTGTTGGACCGTTCTGGTGGTGATCTACAATATTCCCCAGAGAAATGTAATGACATAATTCTGGTGTCATGCATAATACATAATATAGCTATTTCCCAAGGAAATCTAGATGAGGTGTGTCTGGAGGATGTGCCAGAAGATGTTTATGTTCCTCAGGAAATTGTCACAAGACATACCACAAGAGCTGGAGTGGAAAATCGTCTTGAAATTATTGAAAGATTTTTTAGATGTAAGTCTACTTAAAACTGTATTCACATGTTAATATTGTTTGTTCTATATTATTAATTACACCTTTTTTTTTCTTTCAGGAAATTTTCGGATTGGATTCAAATACAGTTTTTCTTTTTTTTTATATTTTAAATAGATAGGTGTGTGTATATATATATATATATATATATATATATATATATATATATATATATAAATATATATATTTATTTTTTCAAAGAGGAATTATATAGTTTGTTACCAAGGTTGTGTTGTGTTATTTATACATATATATATATATATATATATATATATATATATATATATATATATATATTTATTTATAGAGTTATATATATCTATTTCTAGTTTTGAATAAAAAAGAAATACTTTGATACAAAAACAATAAGTTTTGTTATTTACTTTGAATTAAAAAACTTTATTTAATAATATAAAAAACTTTATTAAACACAAAATATCAACATCAAAACAGTAAACTCTAATAAACATTAACAAAGGTTATAATTTAAAGTGTGTTAAATTGTTAATACCCCATAACTTGAAGGTATATATGAACAATATAATTATAAATCTGGATGTCGCCTATTCATGAACTCTAACTTTTTCTGATTAATACTCCTTTTGAACATTTAACTGTTCTTGAAGTATATTATTTCTCTGTTTTTGTAATTCAATCATTTCTTTAAAAAATTCATTCTGTTCATTTCGAAAAGACAATGCCATATCTGTAAATCGTTCAACTTCATTTGGTCTCTCTGGTTCATCTATCTGACATTGTTGTGCATCCTCAATCTCTTCCTCACATTCTGATTCGTCAACATGTGGTGTCTCAAGTTGTGTTTGAGTTTGTCCCTCTATTTGTGTCTCATCATCATTATCATCATCCTCCTGACAAACTGTGTCAGTCACAAGTGGTTCTAAAGTGATTTCTATTTCATCTATGAATGTAAATAAATATAATTTTAGAAAAAAAAAAATTTCTTTAAAAAAATAAAAAAAGAAAGTTCAATACTTACCATCAAATAATGTAATTGACGAATCCTGCATTGTCTGTTGTAATCCCCTGACACCTGTAACAATAAATACATTGATATTCATATACATGTTTATAAAAAATTCTTCTGTACATAAACAGAATTTTCATGAGAAAAGTCAGAAACTTAATACATATTAATTACATTTCATTGTCCATTCTTTTCACTAATCCAAATGATATTTACATTTTAGTTATATACTTTTACTTACTGGTAGTTTCTTCCCTGCATGTTATATCACATGAAGATGTTGAGGGTTGTTGCTGTTCAGAAGTCAACTCAGACTCGGATGGTTGGTCCACCTGGGCATTTTCTATTTCAGTTTCAAACGCCTCTTCATGTTCTTCTTTAAAGTACATATAAATAAAATTAAAAAAATTAACAAACATAAAGTCAAAACTGAATATACAAAATACATGTTAAAGAGATAGTATAGTGAAAATTATACTTTCATTATTCAGATAGAGCATGGAATTTCAAAAACTTTAAAATTCAATACTATTATAATTTTTATATTGTCCTCTTTTTTGATTATCTTTCTTTTAAACAATAAAGAATATAAGTTTAGAAGCCGGACCATTTTTGGGTGTGGCACCTGGTTAGCGCTTGAGGATTGGTTTCTTTTTAAATGTAGCCATCCAATCAGCAAGCGGTATCCAGGTCCTCAACCAAAAATGGTCCTGCTTCCAAGCTTAAAATCAAACTTTGTTAAATACATATTAAAAGCTAACAAATTAAAAATCTTAATAGGAGAAAATTATTACCATGGTATGGTCTGTCTGAATCATGAAATTTAAGTTCTTAATAGACTATTCGTTTAACAACAAGCAATGAGATATTTACCTCTGAAATCCATGGTATCTGATGGAACATCAAGTCCCACCACGACAGCATCCCCCATCCTGGCATACAGCATCTGTTCATAGTCCAGCAGTTCAGCCCTATATGCGGGGCCTCCACCAGTTCCTTTCGATAACTGCTTTTCCTTGCAGACTTTTTTTTTTTATATTCTTACGAATATCATTCACCCTCTTCCGACAGGCCCTGACGTCTTTAGGAAAACTACCCTCCGCTGACACTGCACGACTAATTTGTTCCCAAATTGCCTATTTTCTTTGAGGGTTTATAGATTTGGCTTTATAGCCGATAATAACATCATAATGTTCGATGACAGCTTCAACTAAAATACAGTTTTGTCGATGACTAAACATCACACTTTGGCCACTTTTCGTCTTTCCAGCTAGTCCAGTAGCCATTGCAAAATTTGAGCAAAAAATGGCGCAAAAAGAATAGTGTCTTCGTTCGAAGTCAGAATAAAGTAATGAACAATTATCAATAACAACTTTTGTTCTAGAACGTTACAGAAATGGGGCGTTATATGAATAGATTAAATGAATAATTTAAATAAAATTTTTAACTTTAATTTGATTGGACAATAACAATTTACTTTATTCCTATTGGTCAAATGTGTATTTTTTTCAAATTGATGTGTCTATATTTTTATATACATTCAATAATAAAAATCATAACATTTGTATGTATTAATTGAAGTAACAATGAACATAGCCATAAAAATAAATTTAAACTATGTAAACAAATGTATCGACTGTAGAAATATAGTCCAAGTTATTGCGCATTGTATCAAGTGTCGAAACATAGTGCCAGTTATCTTGTATCGACCGTAGAAATATAGTGCACGTTATTGCGCACTTTGTAACAACTTAAATGTAATCTATATTTATACTAAAAGATGTAACTAGTTTAATAATATTTCTTTAATATTTATTAATAAATATGTTTCTAGTCGATTACTTACTTCTTTTAAACATAAATCATTTTTAAAATGGGTATATTTTACTGCGCAATTACAATCACAATTAGTTCCGTTTTTGGGTGGAGTTTTATGGTTAGAGAGATAGATACAGACAGTGATGATGAATCATTCCAAGAAGTTTTCCATCGGTGAATTACTGATAATCACCTATACAATGGAAAAGTATTTTCCTATAAAAAGGAAGGGGATCTTCACATTGGAACAGGATAAAAGAAATCCAATTTTATCTGAGATGGTGCGATGGGCCAGACGTCTGTCTGGCCATAATAGTACTAGAAAACAGTGCCTGAAGCGTTATAACGATCTAATACGGAGACAATCAAAATTAAGGACCCTAATAAGAAGCTATATTATGAAATGTAAGTATTGATGTAATAGTTGTGTATCAATTTTGTAACTCAATTGTAATCTGTCATTAGTTGTTACTTAGTTTACAGAATCTTGAACTTTGTACAAAAATATTATTGCTGTTTTTGTATAAATTTGAGCTTGATTGCAGTTTGTGAAACAGTATTAACAATATAATTGTTTGCGTCCGATGTATGTTGTACTGTAAAATAGATTGCCAATATAAATACAATTGTATTTTACTTTTACAGTCAAAAATAGAAGAAGGCCCTGTTATCTGCGCCCAATAAACTGGAATCCATCCAGTCCAGAAGCTGATTGTGATCCACTACCTACTGTTTTTCTGGAGTCTGAGGCTATAATTACAACCAGTATGAATATAGTTACTATATTTTTATAAAATGTATATAGTATTAAGATAACTCATGATTGATATTAACATTTATATGTCGCAGAAGGCCAATGCCCATCATTGATGATGAATGTGACAATGAAGGTAGATTTAATTCACATATATCTTACATATAAATAATATTATTCTAGTTAATGACTATAATCATATTATAGACATGATTGAAGAAGATCCAAACCAAACTGCCATTGAAGAAATAATTGTTGAAGAGGAAACTAATAATAATATGATGCAAGATTCTCCAAATAGCGAGCAACCACAAGACAATATATGTAGGTTCATATGTCTATTCAGTCACTCCTGATCTTATGTCATTATTTGTAATAAAATATAACTTTTATTTTAGTGAATAATTATTCAAAAGAGATATGGCTTTCAATCAGCATTGTTCAATTAACATAAGTCAATAGTGTTCCAATATAATGAATGTTAAATGTTATTAAATAACTATTCCTGTTCTAATTAATTTGTATGTCTTACAGCTATTCAAGATGAAGGACAGAACCTTGAACATGAAGAAGAGCAGCAATCAAATTCATCCAATTCAACGCAATGCTATGATTGGAGTGAGTTCTTTTGTATCATAACAATCTTTAGCTTTTTGAAATTCAATTGAAATTGTCACTATTGTGTGGAACAAAAGATGCATGTGCGTGTACACTTTATTATCAAGATCACATGCTTTAAATAACAACAGAGGTGTAGATAAAACCTTCTAACAAGATATTAGTCATTGTCTATGATCCTGTTAGCATTAGATAAAACACTAGTTATCTTGTAATACTGAACAGAAATGTATTCAATTAATGACATGTTCCTTAATATAACTATTTTTCTATTTCTCTTTGGTACAGTGCCTGAAGATCAAGAAATAACTATCAACAAAAAAGAAATTTTGGATACCCTGCTGGAAGTTGAAAATAATTTGATGAGGACATATATAAAAGTGCAAAACTTAAGAGAAAAATATCAATCTTTTTAATTATAAACAATAAAGCAAAACATTCTATTTCTTTTCATGTGGAAATAACATTATTTATTTATTTATTTATTTTTTTATGAAAAAAAAATCAAAAATATTTTATTATGATGTGAAAATAACATTTATTTTGGGTTTAAATAAATCAATTGATGTTTTAATATAATTTTGTGAGGTGTCTGTGTGTTTATTTCATCGAAAAAAGTTAATAATTATTTTACTGTAAAAAAAACCCAGGTATATTAGTGCTGAGGGGGGAGGTGGATATAAATATAAGAGTTGGGTTAGATCAAAGAGTTGGGTTATATCTTTGAAATACATAAGCACATGTTTATATAAGTTGTTCAAACAGTTAATACAAAAAAGATAACATTTGGAATACAATTAGGAGTGAGATCTTGATGTGCTTTCTTAAATAATATAAACATTGATACAACAAATAATAAAGTTGATAGCAAACAATAGTGGTATTTTCAGGTTTACATTTTAATGTTACCATTGAACTTCTATCCCTTCAGAGATTGATATACAGAGAATGTGATAATATGATGAAATTATATTCAAATTTTTTATTAATTTTTATCGAATATCGGAATCTAAATAAAGTTTGTGTTTATTGAAAAGCACTGTAGTTATATACATCTAATTTCTAACATTGAATATATAAGAAAGTATAATTGAACAATACAAAATTTTATTTATGTATATTAAAATGTAATCAATAATTTTAGATTTAGTTTATATATAATTCAGATTTATTTCTAATATGCTCTTTAATTTAACTAATTTTTCATAATAAATATGGCGCAAAAATACGAATAACGGCGAGATTTATCAATATCACGCCACATCTCGCCTTTGGAAAGTAATGTAGAAATACGACCCATTTTATGATAAATAATGTGCGCCGATCCGATGGAGATATGCAGAGTACTTGTCGGAGAACTGAAAGGCGATCTTGAACAAAGTTTGATAAATCGAGCCCATGATGGCATATCACTGTGTTGATGCAAACAACATAGCTTAAACAAGAACATATGCTAGCATATACTAATCATTTTGGCGTATTGGTATATCTACATGTGCTTGCTAAATAAAGCAAATATTGTATTTTTTTAAAAAGCCTGTATGCCACATTCAATACCTAAAATAAAGTGTATTTTTGGAAAGCTAGCTTAAAGTATTTTACTTATTGTGGAAATCTATTTCATTTAAAGGTGCATAAAAGCAGAAAAAAGAATAGCATTTTAAACAACATTCATGTTTACTTATATTATTTAACCCCTTAATGATCACAGCACTTTTCTATTTTCTGTCCGTTTGGGACCAAGGCTATTTTTACATTTTTGAGGTGTTTGTGTTTAGCTGTAATTTTCCTCTTACTCATTTACTGTACCCACACATATTATATATTGTTTTTCTCGCCATTAAATGGACTTTCTAAAGATACCATTATTATCATCATATCTTATAATTTACTATAATTTTTTTATAAAATATGGGGGAAAATGGAAAAAAACACACTTTTTCTAACTTTGACCCCCAAAATCTGTTACATATCTATAATCACCAAAAAACAGCCATGCTAAATAGTTTCTAAATTTTGTCCTGAGTTTAGAAATACCTAATGTTTACATGTTCTTTGCTTTTTTTGTAAACTATAGGGCCATAAATACAAGTAGCACTTTGCTATTTCCAAACCATTTCTTTTCAAAATTAGCGCTAGTTACATTAGAACACTGATATCTTTCAGGAATCTCTGAATATCCATTGACATGTATATATTTTTTTTAGTAGACAACCCAAAGTATTGATCTAGGCCCATTTTGGTATATTTCATGCCACCATTTCACCGCCAAATGCGATCAAATACAAAAAATCGTTCACTTTTTCACAAACTTTTGGTTTCTAACTTAAATTATTTACAAACAACTTGTGCAATTATGGCATAAATGGTTGTAAATTCTTTTCTGGGATCCCCTTTGTTCAGAAATAGCAGAGATATATGACTTTGGCGTTGCTTTTTGGTAATTAGAAGGCCGCTAAATGCCACTGTGCACCACACGTGTATTATGCCCAGCAGTGAAGGGGTTAATTAGGGAGCATGTAGGGAGCTTTTTGGGGTAGTTTTAGCTTTAGTGTAGTGTAGTAGACAACCCCAAGTATTGATCTAGGCCAATTTTGGTATATTTCATGCCACCATTTCACCGCTAAATGCGATCAAACTAAAAAAACGTTAAATTTTTCTCAATTTTAGGTTTCTCACTGAAATTATTTACAAACAGCTTGTGCAATTATGGCACAAATTGTTGTAAATGCTTCTCTGGGATCCCCTTTGTTCAGAAATAGCAGACATATATGGCTTTGGCATTGCTTTTTGGTAATTAGAAGGCCTCTAAATGCCGCTGCGCATCACACGTGTATTATGGCTAGCAGTGAAGGGGTTAATTATGTAGCTTGCAGGGTTAATTTTATCTTTAGTGTAGAGCTCAGCCTCCCACCTGAAACATCAGACCCCCTGATCCCTCCCAAACAGCTCTCTTCCCTCCCCCACCCCACAATTGTCCCCGCCATCTTAAGTACTGGCAGAAACTCTGCCAGTACTAAAATAAAAGGTATTTGGCCTTTTTTTTTTAAAGCATATTTACATATGCTGATGTGTAGGATCCCCCCTTAGACCCCAACCTCACTGATCCCCCACCTAACAGCTCTCTAACCCTTCCACTCTGCCTTAATGGGCGCCATCTTGGGTACTGGCAGCTGTCTGCCAGTACCCAGTTTAGTAAAAAATGTGCCTTTTTTTTTAAAAAAAAATGCCCTTTTCTGTAGTGTAGCTTTCCCCCCCACCAAGACCAACCCCCAACCCCTTCCAGATCCCTTAGATTAAATTTTTAATGCTTAAAAAATAATTGTTTTTTTTACTTTTAACTTTATTTTTTTCTGTAGTGTAGCGGTTCCCACCCGCTCCCGCCCCGTACACGCGCGCGCTCCCGTGCACGCCCCCATAGGTCCCGCCCACGATCCCGCCCCACTCCACACAGAGCATCGATGGCCGCCCACCCGCCTCCCACGTAAGCTCCCACCCACCAACGATACCGGCCATTGATGTCCGGTGCAGAGAGGGCCACAGAGTGGCTCTCTCTGCATCAGATGGCCAAGGGGGATTATTGCAGGATGCCTCCATATCGAGGCATCACTGCAATAACCGGAAAGCAGCTGGAAGCGAGCAGGATCGCTTCCAGCTGCTTTCCAGACCATGGACGTACGCCACACGTCCTCAGTCATTAACTGTATTTTTTTTGAGGACGTGTGGCGTACGTCCTTGGTCGTTAAGGGGTTAATTTGCTAAGGAGCAGCAAAGAACATAGCTTCTATCTGCTGATTGGTGGCTGCATATATATATACCGATTGCTATTGCCTCACCCATGTGTTCACTTAGAAACCAGTAGTGTATTGATGCTCCTTCAACACATTATACCAGGAGAATGAAGCAAATTTAATAATAGAAGTAAATTAGAAAGTGGTTTAAAATTCTATGTTCTACATAACTAATGAAAGAGACATTTAGGGTTTCATGTCACTTTAAGAGTTACATTTGAATTTCATGCTCACGGTGCTATATTATTTGGATAACAACTATGTTGAATTGATACTTGACACAAAATATTGAACATTTAAAGAAATAATAAATATTAGGACATAATATCTCTAAAAAGTATACATGATTTATTATATGTTAAACAATTAAAATATCCTTTATATATCATATGATATAGGTGAATGCATATTGAAAAATGACTTCAAATACAAATGCGCATGTTAAACACAACACAGAAATTATTTGTTAATAAGAAAATATTGTTGACAAACATATTAAACAAGATGTAGTATATTCATCGCAGAACATTCATGGATTATCACTTGCCACAAAATATATTCGGGATCAACAACAGATTGACTTCATTCCTTTCTTCCACGAGACAGCCATCAGTCAAAATATTTTTGATCTTTTATCATCTATGTTTCAACAATGTAAAAGATTGACACAATATATAAACTCAGAAAATCATGGTTTTAAACTTGTGTTCTCATTCGCCAACATGGCGCATTTAATATGGCGGAACAAGGTGATCTAATCAAATTACGGAATTGACACCTTTCCATGTGACATGTTACGCAACATGGAGCATCCAATATTGCGGAACAACATGATCCAATCAAATTACGGAATTGACACCTTTGCATGTGATGTCTTACGCAACATGGCCCATCCGATATCACGGAACAACGTGATCCAATCAAATTCCGGAAATGAGACCTTTGCATATGAAGTCTTACGCAGCATGGCGCATCCGATATCACGGAACAATGTGATCCAATCAAATTACGGAATCGACACCTTTGCATGTGATGTCTTATGCAACATGGCGCATCCGATATCGCGGAATAACGTGATCCAATCAAATTACGGAATATACACCTTTGCATGTCGATAACAATTGTATTTCTATTTCAAAAACTAGCATGGGCTATATTGTTAAATAGCAAGGGCATTTATTATATGTAATGCACATCTTCACATAATGTAATGCAAGATAATAATGTGATATGTGAAATATAATCCATTGTTGTTAATAAATATATATTTCAATAGAATAGTAAGCTTAGGAAATATTTATGAAGCATCAAGGTTTAACATAGAAATAATGCTACTATATACATCACGAAAATGTGTATTGTTTATACATTATATGTTACCTATAGCAATATAGAGTTTGATTATTAAATATAATAAAACATCCTAGAAAGAGATTAATCATCTAAAATATGTGTGCATTACACACAGTGATTTTTTTATGTTCTACTACTACAATAAGATTTCATGCAAATTGGAATATATGTGCTGTTAACATTCAGATTATAGTCTGTTTTAAATATATTATATGTGTATGTTGAGTAAAACAAAATTAGATAATAAAAAGTACCTTATAAATGCATATCCATAAAGAAATAACTGTTATCAGCATCACTTAAGAATTATCAACATAAAATCACTTTTATTAGAAATGGCATTAATAAATAAATAAATAATAAATATAACATTTCAATTAAAAGATTGTTTTTATTATGATAAATATGATTTATGAAGGTCATTAGATTAGATTCATTTTATTGTCATTGTACAATGTAAGAAAACAGAGACAACTAAATTATAATTGAAAATCTAACCAATCCCATACACTGATAGCACTATAATGATAAGACTAATAGATAACAAAAATTCAAGTGACTTGTGCAAAAAATTTCTATACCGCAAAAAATAAATACAATGCGAGTGTAATAAAGTGCAAGTGCGAAAAAAATCAGTTCCATACAAAGGAGTATATATATGTGTAAAAAAAATACAATATAAAAAATTTGTCATCTTGCACACATATGTGTATATTTGTATTATGTATATAATGTGAATCGTGAGTGTTTTATATAAATCACATATCATATTTTGTATTATATGTGTTATGTGAATAAAAGGTGAAGTGAAAAAGGACCATTAACAGGATAGTCAATAGATTAAATTAAAACCATTAATTTAGCACTTTCTTCATTATAAAATAAATAAAAAAAATCTAATCATGAGAAGGATAAAAATATAAAAAGTTAAAAAAAACTATGAGCATAAGAGAGATTATAAAACATAATTAAATAATATAATAGGACAAATAAGTCAGAATGATAACACAGCCCCTTTGGAGCCATCTGACAAGGTGACATAGTGCATCACAGTCCTTGGAGGGAGTTGACAAGGGCAAACAAAGGCCAAAACAGCCCCTTTGGAGCCATCTGACAAGGTGACATAGTGCATCACAGTCCTTTGAGGGAGTTGACAAGGGCAAACAAAGGCCAACACAGCCCCTTTAGAGCCATCTGACTAGGTGACATAGTGCATCTCATAAACAAGATGTAGTATATTCATCGCAGAACATTCAAGGATTATAACTTGTCTCAAAATATATTCGGGATCAACAACACATTGACTTAATTCGTTTCTTCCACAAGACAGCTATCAATTGAAATATTTTAGATCTTTTATCATCTATGTTTCAACAATATAAAAGATCGACACAATCTATAAACTCAGAAAATCATGTTTTTAAACTTGTGTTCTTATTCACCAACATGGCACATTTAATATCGCAAATCAACGTAATCCAATCAAATTACGGAATTGACACCTTTGCATGTGACGTCTTACGCAACATGGCGCATCCGATATTGCGGAACAACATAATCCAATGAAATTATGGAATTGACACCTTTGCATGTGATGTCTTACGCAACATGGTGCATCCGATATCGTGGAACAACGTGATCCAATCAAATTACGGAATTGACACCTTTGCATGTGATGTCTTACGCAACATGGCGCATCCGATATCGCAGAACAACGTGATCCAATCAAATTATCGAATTGACACCTTGGCATGTGACGTCTTACGCAACTTGGCGCAACCGATATCGCGGAACAACGTGATCCATTCAAAATACAGAATTGACACCTTTGTGTTACACCAATATAGCCGTTGCTAGGGGCGCAGCATCTACTTCCCTGCTCGTTGCCAGGGGCTGTGTCGGGTCCAGATGCATGCAGTGCTGATGTCATCGGCACATGCTCCTCTCTCTCAGATGCCAGTCTGGATTCCTGTGGCGAGAATCCTGCGCCTGTTTAAGTCCCTCAAAAACAATTTATCACTGCCCAAGTATAGGTGTGATTTTGTGTGCTCCTGGGTGTGATAGATCGTTACTACAGTATTGCCTTATTGTGTTTGAACCCTGCCTGTCTGACTACGCTGCCTGTTATATCCCTGAATTGCTGGATTGATATAATGCTGCTGATTTCTGCCTGATTGACTACTCTGCCTGTTTAACCCCTAAATTGCTGGACTGATATACTGTTGCTGAACTCTGCCTGTCTGACTACTCTGCCTGTTTAACCCCTAATTTGCTGGATTGATATACTGCTGCTGAACCCTGCCTGTCTGACTTCTCTGCTTATTAACCCCTCTTGTTCTGGATTGCCTCTTTGTTGCCGAACCGTGCCTGTCTGACCATTCTAGTGGTGTGTTCTTGGACTGCTCTACTGTTGTCAAATCCTGCCTGCCTAACCATTCTAGTGGTGTACTCTTGGACTGCTTTGCTGTTGCCAACCCCTGCCTGCCTGACCATTCTATTGGTTTGTCCTTGGACTGCTCTGCCTTTGCCGCTGGGGACTGTCCTGCCTGTGGTGAGTGTCCCCTTCCTCCTCTTACTAACTTACTCTGCTCTGGTATATTCCCTATCATTCCTGCTTGACGCCAGGATAACAAGACTACTGGCCGAGTTCGGTCTGATAGAGGAGTATCCCACGAGCATTACACTTTGCATGTCAATAATAATTGTATTTCTATTTTTTTTAAACTAGCATGTGCTATATTGTTAAATAGCAAGCGTGTTTGTTCTATGTAATGCACATCTTCACATAATGTAATGCTAGATATCATAATAATGTAATATGTGAAATATAATCCATTATTGTTAATACATATATATTTCATTAGAATAGTAAGATTAGGAAATATTTATGAAGCATCAAGGTTTAACATAGAAATAATGCTACTATATGCATCACGAAAATGTGTATTGTTTATACATTATATGTTAGCTATAGCAATATATCGTTTGATTATTAAATATAATAAAACATCATAGAAAGAGATTAATCATCTAAAATATGTGTGCATTACACACAGTGATTTTTTATGTTCTACTATTACAATAAGATTCCATGTGAATTGAAATTTATGTGCTGTCAACATTCAGATTATAGTCTGTTTTAAATATATTATAGGTGTATGTTGAGTAAAACAAAAATAGATAATAAAAAGTACCTTATAAATTCATATCCATAAAGAAATAACTGTTATCAGCATCACTTAAGAATTATCAACATAAAATCACTTTTTTTAGAAATGACATTAATAAATAAATAATAAATATAACATTTTAATTAAAAGATTGTTTTTATTATGATAAATATGATTTATGAAGGTCATAAAACATAATTAAATAATATAATAGGACAAATAAGTCAGAATGATAACACAGCCCCTTTTGGAGCCATCTGACAAGGTGACATAGTGTATCACAGTCCTTGGAGGGAGTTGACAAGGGCAAACAAAGGTCAACACAGCCCCTTTGGAGCCATCTGACAAGGTGACATAGTGCATCACAGTCCTTGGAGGGAGTTGACAAGGCCAAACAAAGGCCAACACAGTCCCTTTGGAACCATCTGAAAAGGTGGAATAGCGCATCACAGTTCTTTGAGGGAGTTGACAAGGGAAAACAAAGGCCAACACAGCCCCTTTGGAGCCATCTGACAAGGTGACAGAGTGCATCACAGTCCTTGGAGGGAGTTGACAAGGGCAAACAAAGGCCAACACAGCACCTTTGGAGCCATCTGACAAGGTGACATAGTGCATCACAGTCCTTGAAAGGAGTTGACAAGGGCAAACAAAGGCCAACACAGCCCCTTTGGAGCCATCTGACAAGGTAACATAGTGCATCCCAGTCCTTGGAGGGAGTTGACAAGGGCAAACAAAGGCCAACACAGCCCCTTTGGAACCATCTGACAAGGTGACATAGTGCATCACAGTCCTTGGAGGGAGTTGACAAGGGCAAACAAAGGCCAGCACAGCCCTTTTGGAGCCATCTGACAAGGGGAAACAAAGTGCAACAGGCACAAACATAAACAACAATAACAATTTGAAAACATAGCCAACTGGCAACAAATTAACACCAATAAATTTGATGGAGGAGTAACTCATGCTCCCTTGTGGCATCTCCAGACTCTCCACTTTCTGGGGCATCCTCCTCACATTCCTCGGCCTGAGGTTCTGAAGCTGCTGCTTGCATCCTTGCCTTTATACTGATCATGCAATTAAGGATAAGGCAATTAAGCCGCAGCTTAACCCCTTAATGACCAAGGACGTACGCCACACGTCCTCAAAAAAAATACACTTAATGACCGAGGACGTGTGGCGTACGTCCTTGGTCTGGAAAGCAGCTGGAAGCGATCCTGCTCGCTTCCAGCTGCTTTCCGGTTATTGCAGTGATGCCTCGATATGGAGGCATCCTGCAATAACCCCCCTTGGCCATCCGATGCAGAGAGAGACACTCTGTGGCCCTCTCTGCACCGGACATCGATGGCCGGTATCGTTGGTGGGTGGGAGCTTACGTGGGAGGCGGGTGGGCGGCCATCGATGTTGTGGATGGAGTGGAGGGGGGCGGGATCGGGGGCGGGACCCACGGGGGCGCGCACAGGGGTGCGCGCGTGCACGGGGGTTGGAGGGCGGGCGCGTGCACGGGGCGGGAGCGGGTGGGAACCGCTACACTACAGAAAAACATAAAGTAAAAAGTAAACAAAAAAAATAAAGTTAAACTTTATAAATATAATCTAAGGGATCTGGAAGGGGTGGGGGGTTGGTCTTGGTGGGGGGGAAAGCTACACTACAGAAAATGGCTTTTTTTTTAATAAAATGGCAAATTTTTTGCAAAACTGGGTACTGGCAGACAGCTGCCAGTACCCAAGATGGCGCCCATTAAGGCAGAGGGGAAGGGTTAGAGAGCTGTTAGGTGGGGGATCAGTGAGGTTGGGGTCTAAGGGGGGATCATACACATCAGCATATGTAAATATGCTTTTTTTTTTTTTTTTTTTAAATGGCCAAATACCTTTTATTTTAGTACTGGCAGAGTTTCTGCCAGTACTTAAGATGGCGGGGACAATTGTGGGGTGGGGGAGGGAAGAGAGCTGTTTGGGATGGATCAGGGGGTCTGATGTTTCAGGTGGGAGGCTGAGCTCTACACTAAAGATAAAATTAACCCTGCAAGCTCCCTACAAGCTACATAATTAACCCCTTCACTGCTAGCCATAATACACGTGTGATGCGCAGCGGCATTTAGAGGCCTTCTAATTACCAAAAAGCAATGCCAAAGCCATATATGTCTGCTATTTCTGAACAAAGGGGATCCCAGAGAAGCATTTACAACCATTTGTGCCATAATTGCACAAGCTGTTTGTAAATAATTTCAGTGAGAAACCTAAAATTGAGAAAAATTTAACTTTTTTTTTAATTTGATCGCATTTGGCGGTGAAATGGTGGCATAAAATATACCAAAATTGGCCTAGATCAATACTTGGGGTTGTCTACTACACTAAAGCTAAAACTATCCCAAAAAGCTACCTACATGCTCCCTAATTAACCCCTTCACTGCTGGGCATAATACACGTGTGGTGCGCAGTGGCATTTAGCGGCCTTCTAATTACCAAAAAGCAACGCCAAAGTCATATATCTCTGCTATTTCTGAACAAAGGGGATCCCAGATAAGAATTTACAACAATTTATGCCATAATTGCACAAGCTGTTTGTAAATAATTTAAGTTAGAAACCAAAAGTTTGTGAAAAAATTTGTGAAAAGTGAACGATTTTTTGTATTTGATTGCATTTGGCGGTGAAATGGTGGCATGAAATATACCAAAATGGGCCTAGATCAATACTTTGGGTTGTCTACTAAAAAAAAATATATACATGTCAATGGATATTCAGAGATTCCTGAAAGATATCAGTGTTCTAATGTAACTAGCGCTAATTTTGAAAAGAAATGGTTTGGAAATAGCAAAGTGCTACTTGTATTTATGGCCCTATAATTTACAAAAAAAGCAAAGAACATGTAAACATTGGGTATTTCTAAATTCAGGACAAAATTTAGAAACTATTTAGCATGGGTGTTTTTTTGTGGTTGTAGATGTGTAACAGATTTTGGGGGTCAAAGTTAGAAAAAGTGTGTTTTTTTCCATTTTTTCCTCATATTTTATAAATTTTTTTATAGTAAATTATAAGATATGATGAAAATAATGGTATCTTTAGAAAGTCCATTTAATGGCGAGAAAAACGGTATATAATATGTGTGGGTACAGTAAATGAGTAAGAGGAAAATTACAGCTAAACACAAACACCTCAAAAATGTAAAAATAGCCTTGGTCCCAAACGGACAGAAAATGGAAAAGTGCTGTGGTCATTAAGGGGTTAAAGGGACACAACCAAAAAAATTTCTTTCGTGATTCAGAGGGAGCATGAAGTTTTAAGCACCTTTATAATTTACTCCTATTATAAAATCTTCTTCATTCTCTTGCTATCTTTATTTGAAATGCAAGATGTAAGTTTAGATGCCGGCCCATTTTTGGTGAACAACCTGGGTTGTTCTTGATGATTGGTGGATAAATTCATCCACCAATAAAAAAGTGCTGTCCAGAGTCCTGAACTAATAAAAAAGCTTAGATGCCTTCTTTTTCAAATAAAGATAGCAAGATAATGAAGAAAATTTGATAATAGGAGTAAATTAGAAAGTTGCTTAAAATTGCATGCTCTATCTGAATCACAAAAGAATATATTTGGGTTCAGTGTCCCTTTAAGAACCATGGAATTCTGCATCATCCCCAGCTGCTGGTGGCAGCACTGCATGGTTCCCTCCAATCTAGGTAGAGCTTTTAGCAACAACCATGCTGAGTCACAACCTAAAAAAACAAAAAACATTAATTTAGAATTAATATAAATGACAGAACAGAATCAAAGTATAGCAAAGGGACATTGTACTAATTTAAATACAAATCTTGATTAGAATAAAATATACTATATAGAAGAAGAATTACACATTAAATATAGTATGTTCTTCATAGATAAACCATTAAGATATAAAATAAAATAAAAACCCTATCGACAAATCATTATTTCTTTGGTTGATGACACACAGGGAAAGGAGCTGTGATTAAATAAAACATAAATATGCATATTTACATCATTGATATGCAACATCTAGGCAATATTTTTATAACACAAAATATGGATGATAATTTAAAAGAATGTAAATATGAAACATTTACATTCATATCAGAAATAAAAGTTTTATAAATAAAGTTTTTGATTCAAAATAAATTTAGGTATAATTAAATCAGTATACTGTCCCTTTAAGAATGTATGGTCTAATGTTGATTTGTAATGATACTTACATCTGTGGCTGGGAAGGAGAACAGGATACCCAGGCCGAGGAAGGTAAGGATAAGGTTAAATGGGTTGGCGGGGAGGATGGACGGGGTAAGGTGGGGCATGCAGGTAGGGAATGTGTGGTCTGCACACCTTGGGGCACACACAGGTGTGGAATGTGAGGCCTTGGCAGTTGTGGCCTGGGCAGGTGGGGCAGGAGCAGGACCGGAAAGACGGTGAGAGCGGCGAGGGGGGGCTAGGGGGGAAGTTTTGAAAGGGGCAGGATGGGAATGACGGAAAGAGCAGTGCGGAGGGGCAGGGGGGTCGTTTTAGAAGTTGTGGTAGGTAGGGTGATGCCCAGAAGAGGATGGTTTATCTGAAATATATTATACAATTGTTTCAATACAAATATATAAAAATATATTTTTTACATTTACAATTAATTTTCATCATCATTTGAAATATGTAATTATTCATTTTGCTCACAAATTAGACAAAGTCACAATAATTAATATGTTTAAAGGTCTTAATTGATTTGAAGCAAGTCTAATTTCAAATCTTTTGAAATTGATCCTTGAAACTCTGTTTGCTCACTGATCCATACATTAAAAAGCATATGTTGCAAAGTCCCCATTAGGTGCTAATCTTTATGATTTAACAATATTACATTTCTCTTTTTGATAATATATATCAATTGAAAAGCCATAGAGGTCCGTCTCTTATGTGATGTACTTGTCATTGGATCACATGCAGAGTGCATTATTAAATGTGAACAATTTAATATAAATATTATTTTATATAAATGGCCACTCCACATAGACTTCGAAACAAGGTAATTACTGATGACAAAATATATTAAGATGGTTGCCTTCGTAATGTTAATTTTTTTTTTTAACCTTGATGGTTCAACCATTTACACAGTACACAGTACCTTTCCTATTAACTATTAAGAATAGAATGCTATCTGACATTACATGTTCATAGTATGTTTTAAGAATATATCTTTTACATTAGGATTGAATGTATGTCATCCCAATATTAATAGACACATTCAGACTCAATCATTTTAGGTTAGAGAAATATTAATGTTTGTCTTAGTGAAATGGACAGTCTACACATAAATCCTGTTAAAATCAAAGCTTAGATGAATATGCAAACATACTCGTGCACCCTTTACAGATCATGCACCATGAAATTAAATCAAGGAATTTCAACATGATTATATTTTATGTATACTTAGAAATGGTTGAGAAGCTCAGAAAACTTATGACATAACGAGCTGGTCTGCATCTAGGCACTCAGATTAATAGCAATGACAGGCTGTACAATTATAAGATGATTATTGTGGGATTGGATGTAATAAGCATGTGATATCATGATGTCATTCATGTCAATTTATACCTAACTGAAAAACTAATTCTTAATTTCTATGTTCCTGCTGCATGATATAGAAAGAGCAGTAGTGTATTTGAAACTTAATGTGATAATAATTTTAACAGGACCAAGGTGTAGACTTTATTTTTACCCAAATATATCATTTCTACAAAATACACATTATATACATGTTGTTATATATATATTTGACATACCATCAGGCACCAAGAGAACTACATTCTCCTCCGTCACACATATAACATCCATATCTGTAAAACATATGTTGTGTACATGTTAAAATCTAATATTTCAAACATATGTTACTGGTGATCACGTACACACATCAATGTTGCAAGAGATACTGAACAAAATTAATGGTTTTTATTATTTAGATGGAGCATGCAATTTTTAGTAAATATATAATTTTCTAGGTTTAATATTTAAATGTACTTATCTGTATTTTGTAAATCAGGAACAAAAGCATAGTACAAGGAACATTTAGCTATAGCGAACCATGTCAGCCGCACATTGATAAATTTTAAGTTCTTGTGAACTGCTGATGCAAAGCAGCCCCCTGCAGATTTGCGGCCAATTGACTGCCAGCAAGGGGTGTCAATCAACACGATCGTATTGGATTGAGTTGATTTTCGGCAATGTCTGTACACTGCTTTAGAGCAGGCGGACAGGTTATGGAGCAGCGGTCTTTAGACCGCTGTTTCATAACTTGTGTTTTTGGCGAGCCTAAAGGCTCGCAAGAAACACGGGGCATCAAGCTCCGATCAGAGCTTGATAAATAGACCCCTTAATGCTTATCATGTGTGTATCGCTTGATGATTGTTGTCTAAATATATACAAAAATCAACATGTGCTATCCATGATCTTTGAGATTTTAATATTAAACTACTAAAATAAATAAATATAATTAGAATAGTACATTATAAGGTTTATTCAAATAGAATGCTCTATCATAATCATGATCAGAAAATCTTTGTGTAATATACCTTTAATGATGTCTGAATGAGTAAATAGACTTACCATCATCCTGCTCATGCAGTGCTGGAATGGTGCCGGATCCCTCAGGAATTATCAAAGTCACTTCAACTATTAATGATATAAATATAAATTATGTAACACAATCTGTACATATGCTTTAAAAATACATATTTTGCATAATTGAAAACTTATTGTAAAAAAGTCAAAATAATATATATCGAAATGTGAAGACTAGACCAATATGATAATATGAAATGTATTACTTCATTAAGGTGAGTGAAAAGAAAATGATGTCTTTCACAGATGTACTATTTGTACAAATATTAGTCATTTGATTTTTATCATATTCAACTATCGAACATTTCAAAATATAGCTTTCTCCCTGTTTCAAAATCAATCCAGACAGAGAATTAACACTTTGAATAACAACTGGTGACAACTATAGTATAATACATGTGGGACATATAGATAACTTTGAGCAATGTACAGTAATGTTGTTGATGACACAACACATATTGATCACAATGCAAGACATAATATATATATATATATTGAAAACAATGTCATATTGGTGCTGTTAGAATATGCATATATATATAAAGGTAATCCTAGAGGGGAAGATGTTATTTAAATCACAGTATTGTTTCAGCAAAACAGTGTAATGGGTAATAAAGATATTTTGTATCTTTATATAAATACAATATCAATATTTGAGACTGTCCCTCTAAAGGAATATTCTATTCCATATGTTAATGTAATGAATTAGATAGAGCATTCAATTTAAATCTAAGAGATCATTTACTCATATCATCATGAATATATAATTTTCTTGCTATCTTAAGAATAAAGAATCTAAGCATATGAGAGGTGTATTTTTAGATTCAGCACCTGTGAACCAATTTTTGATTTTTGCCTAAATGTAGCCAACAACTTTCAAACATTACCCATGTGCTGAATCCAAAATGGCCCAGCCCCTAAGATTACATTCAACTAAAGATAGCAAGATTTATTAAGAATATCTTAGAATACTAATAAATTCTGATTTTGCTTAGAATGGAATTCTATATCAGAATCATGATTTTTCATTTTAAATACACCTTACATTTAATTAGAGGATCCATGTTCATATCGATCAATGTGAATGTATTAGGCAATGGTATGTACAAATTTGTAAGCCAAGAGTGAAGTATAATGAGACATACCAGACTGGGACAAACTCGAGGTTGAGGGTCCAGCACCAACATCCATATCTGTAAAACATTAAATCAAGATTGGATATCATTATTAAAAATCATAACACTAGCATACGCTGTCTGCATTTATCATTGCACTAGCAGTCCTCTGTGAACTGCTGGTGCAATACCGCCCCCTGCAGGGGGTGTCAATCAACCTGATTGTAATCGATCAGGCTGATTGCTGTCCGCCACCTAAGAGGTGGCGGACGAGTTAAGGAGCAGCGGACTTAGGACCGCAGCTTCTTAACTTCCGCTTCATCCGTTGCTTTATAAATAGACCCCATTATGTTAAGTTCACTTGTAACATCAAATTGTGTTTGATCTCTTGTTATTATTTGTTGAAAGCTAAAACAAATTCTGATCATATGCTATTATCAATATCCATGAAATGGAAATATTATTTCAATGCATTTTGCACTTTTCAACAGCTAGAGGGCGTAAGTTAAGGTGTGCCATTCAGATAACATTGTGACCACGCCCATGGATTCACAAGGGAGAGGGCACTGATTGGCTAAATGCAAGCCTGTACAAAATAAATAATTAAGGGGTCAGTCTGCAATAGCTTAGATACAAGCTAATCACAGAGTTAAAAAGCATTTTATAGTAAATATTATTTTATAAATAAAACTGTATTTAGAAATAAATGGATCATGTATGTTTTCAAGAAATAATTTCTTGCATTGATATCAATTGACAGACATTTATCTGTCATTATTTAACTTTAGATTCATGGTATAGATAATTTTATTTTTAATCATGAAACTCATGATACTGTATTTTTAACATTTATCTGTCATTATTTAACTTTAGATTCATGGTATAGATAATTTTATTTTTAATCTTGAAACTCATGATACTGTATTTTTAACATTTATACAAATTAATGTTTAGATTTGACCAACATGTCTAAAGTAATGCAACTGTAACAGCAAACTCATGTTTACTTTTCTGCGCAATAATTTTATCGATGAGCATTGGGCAATAATTAAAAGTGTAATTTGCGCATCGCTGATTATGAATTTATTTGGATCTAGTAGTGTGATGAGTATATTTTTGCACTTTAATATATTAACAATTGTGTGTATTACGATATTCGAATATAATGTTTGTACATATTTAATTATGCTAAATAATATTTGCAAGTTATGTGGTAATCGATATTCTATGGATAAAATGGCGGAGGATTGGGAGTTCACGGATGCGCACTTCCGTTTTATCTCTGTGAAGCATAATCGTGATTGCGCAATAAATATCATTATTCCTATATGATGTTTGACAAATTTAAATTCATATGTCTACCATCCTAGTTAACGTCTGTTGGGAATTTAAGATAAGTTAAAAATAGGACTGTATATACATTGCTTAAATTTTTACTCAAATATTAATATATTATATGAAGTCTGATCTTTACCTTGTGCAGCCTTTGTCCCACTTTCTCCCAAGTCACTGATTGGAGGTGCACTGGCCTGGGCATCAGCTGGGGGCTGGGAGGTGGTAGAGGACTTTGGGGCTGCAAATGCACAGGGAAATCAGAGTCTGAGGAGCACTCATAAAGTCTCCTCATGATCTCTGAGGACAAGTTTCCATGGGGGTGGGCCCGGATCCTCACCTCTCTGACGGGCACAAGCCCACTCCTTCATGAGGTGTACTTTATTCCACAGATGCAACCTCATATCCCCAAATCTCCTGCACATTTAAAATGCTGTCCTCTGGACGTCTGCCACCCCATTAACAGAGATGGCGACAGCCGCCCAGATAGCTTTGTTTACTGGCCCAGTCGTCAACCTCCTCTGAGCCCCATAAAGCTGTGGATAAAACTCCTCGACCGTGTACACCAGTGCAGCACTTTCCTATCTGGTGTACCTGGGAGTAGACATCTTGCCAAACAGGCTTTAGAGAACTGAGAAAACTTTTATATGGGGAAGTAAACATGAGATACACCATGGGACATGGTATCTGTACATCTGATTGGACAAAATAATGTAATTTTGTTAGCATGTCTGTGAGGCCATACTGACTCAAGTCATGTTTGTGTGATGAACTCTGATTGGCCGTTACTTAATGGTCCATGGATTCATATCTTTGTAACTTACATACACATACCTCTTAGGGGTGCTATCACTACATTTGGCATGGAGACTTTTCTTTAGAATTTATGAGAATGGAATGCATATGTGATGCATATATAATATACGGCATTCGTAAAATATTAAGTTTTTTTTATTAAATATTGACATATACTTCATTTTTATATTTCATTCTCATGGTGTATTTATTTTTAAGGAGCAGATATGCAATACTGTGAAGTATCTGAAGACATCTGGCTAATCATTGCAACTATGCATTGTTGGCCACACACAAATAAGCAGATAGTTCCCAGTAATGGATTAAGTATATAGAGGCGCTGGTCTTGAATCTCGTGCACACTGAAGAAAGAAACTTGACTTGTGATTTGCAGGAGTTAACAACAAAATAATGTGCAGTATACTCACTCCGAAAATTTCAGAGTTCAGCTTCTTCATAAGGATCTTTATCCTGATTTTCCCATAATGTGCTTTAGTATCTGTAGATAATGGAAATTGCACTGCAGGTAATTGTATCTTTAAATGGATATAATGTGCAGTATACTCACTCCGAGTAATTCGGAATCCGGCTCCTCAAAAGTGGTTGGTAACTTTAGAATACTTCCAAGAAAGGCAGCAAAAATACTTGTTGTAACAAACAAATATTTATTAAAACATATTAAAAGGCTCTTTTTAGTTTGGCTCTACGCGTTTCAACGACTGAATCGTCTTTTTCAAGAGCAGTAAAAAACAATTGGAAGTGCTGCCTTAGGAGTATTACAGGTGTATCTGAAATATATATGACCCTGCAATCGTTTTCTGTATCTGAAATATATATGGCCCAAAGTGACCTGCACTTTCCATTACATACCCCTTAGAGAAAATTCAGAGTATCGGCTATTATGGGAATATAGCGAAAAACATTGCTCACAAAGAGATTGGCCAATTCAAGACATGTGGTACAAAACTGTCCGGACAAACCTGGAAACAGATTTTCACACATAAAGTATCTGGAACAACACTCGCCACCCGATTGGTCAGATTGGAACACATGACAACGCATCCTTTGGCGGACCTTAAAGGGAACTACACAGAATCGGGACTCGAAAGGGAACTTCCATATTACTTCACTGTGATTGGTCAAATAACTTTTAATATGTTTATACCGATCCGATTTGGCTAATTATTGAGATTTTGAGCGAAATAGCTTAAGCATATACAAAAAAATGCATTACTCTCAAAACACAATCGGATGGGGATAAAAATAAAAATAAAATGTTTTATTTGTGAGTCCTATTCCGGTGTTTTTCACCGGAACAGGAACATTGATTACCTGTATAAATACACCTGTAATACTCCTAAGGCAGCACTTCCAATTGTTTTTTACTGCTCTTGAAAAAGACGATTCAGTCGTTGAAACGCGTAGAGCCAAGCTAAAAAGAGCCTTTTAATATGTTTTAATAAATATTTGTTTGTTACAACAAGTATTTTTGCTGCCTTTCTTGGAAGTATTCTAAAGTTACCAACCACTTTTGAGGAGCCGGATTCCGAATTACTCGGAGTGAGTATACTGCACATTATATCCATATAAAGATACAATTACCTGCAGTGCAATTTCCATTATCTACAGATACTAAAGCACATTATGGGAAAATCAGGATAAAGATCCTTATGAAGAAGCTGAACTCTGAAATTTTCGGAGTGAGTATACTGCACATTATTTTGTTGTTAACTCCTGCAAATCACAAGTCAAGTTTCTTTCTTCAGTGTGCACGAGATTCAAGACCAGCGCCTCTATATACTTAACCTCTTAAGGACATATGACAGAATTTTTCCGTCATAAAACAATTGAGCAAACTGAAAGCTGTGTCCTTAAAGGGTTAATCCATATTCTACTCACAGTCCTGTTGGGAGAGACTGTTAGAAGGCTGCGGTCACCTAAGAGGGGAGTATTGTGCTCTATTCTAGTCATTCTGTACATTGTGTTGTTAGCATCTAACATATCTGTATAGTTTTTGTAATTATCTTGTATTAGCTCCCAGTAATGCTTTGCTGTTCATGAGTCGATATAGATCGGGTTTTCTACTTAGGATATCAACAGCTAGATTACAAGTTTTGCGTTAAAGGCTATGTGGTGCTAACGAGCAGTTTATGCTCACCGCTCACTTACAGACAACGCTGGTATTACGGGTTTTTACAACCCAGACAAGAAGTGAGCGTTGAGCAAAATTCTGCTTCTTACCGCACTCCAATACCAGCGCAGCTTACATTGGCGAGCTGGTGTAACATGCTCATGCACGATTTCCCCATAGGAATCAACGGGGAGAGCCGGCTGAAAAAAAGTCTAACACCTGCAAAAAAGCAGCGTAAAACTCAGTAACGCAGCCCCAATGATTCCTATGGGGAAATAAAATTTATGTCTACACCTAACACCCTAACATGAACCCCGAGTCTAAAGACTCCTAATCTTATATTTATTAACCCCTAATCTGCCGCCCCCGACATCGCCACAACCTACATTATATTATTAACCCCTAATCTGCCGCTCCGGACACCGCCGCCACCTACATTATAATTATAAACCCCTAATCTGATGCCCCCAACATCGCCAACACCTACATTATATTTATTAACCCCTAATTTGCCTTCCCCAATGTCGCCCTAACCTACCTACACTTTTTAACCCCTAATCTGCTGCCCCCAATGTTGCTGCCACTATAATAAACATATTAACCCCTAAACCGCCGCACTCCCGCATCGCAAACAATAGTTAAAGATTATTAACCCCTAATCTTCCGCCCCCAACGTCGCCGTCACTATTCTAAATTTATTAACCCCTAAACCTAAGTCTAACCCTTACCCTAACACCCCCTAACTTAAATATAATTTAAATAAATATAAATAAAATTACTATAATTAACTAAATTATTCCTATTTAAAACTAAATACTTACCTATAAAATAAATCCTAACCTAGCTACAATATAACTAACTAATAGTTACATTGTATCTAGTTTAGGTTTTTATTTTATTTAACAGGCAAGTTTGTATTTATTTTAACTAGGTAGAATAGTTACTAAATAGTTATTAACTATTTAATAAACTACCTAGCTAAAATAAATACAAAAGTACCTGTAAAATAAAACCTAACCTAAGTTACAATTACACCTAACACTACACTATAATTAAATGAATTCCCTAAACTAAATACAATTAAATAAACCCTACACTAAATTACAAATAGCCCATAAAAGGGCCTTTTGCGGGGCATTGCCCCAAAGTAATCAGCTCTTTTACCTGTAAAAAAAAATTACAAATCCCCCCCCAACATTAAAAAACCACCACCCACACAACCAACCCTACTCTAAAACCCACCCAATACCCCCTTAAGAAAACCTAACACTAACCCCTTGAAGATCACCTTACCGGGAGAAGTCTTCACCCAACAGGGCCGAATTCCTCAATGAATCCGGCAGAAGCGGTCCTCCAGACGGGCAGAAGTCTTCATCCAGACGGCATCTTCTATCTTCATCCATCCAGCGCGGAGCGGGTCCATCTTCAAGACATCTGACTTGGAGCATCCTCTTCTTTCCATGGCGACTGAAGAATAAAAGGTACCTTTAAGTGACGTCATCCAAGATGGCGTCCCTTCAATTCTGATTGGCTGATAGAATTCTATCAGCCAATCGGAATTAAGGTAGAAAAAATCTGATTGGCTGATGCAATCAGCCGATAGGATTGAGCTGGCATTCTATTGGCTGATTGGAACAGCCAATAGAATGCCAGCTCAATCCTATTGGATCAGCCAATAGGATTGAAGTTCAATTATATTGGCTGATTGCATCAGCCAATAGGATTTTTCCTACCTTAATTCCGATTGGCTGATAGGAATCTAAGGGACACTATCTTGGATGACGTCACTTAAAGGAACCTTCATTCTTCAATCACCGTGGAAAGAAGAGGATGCTCCGCGTCGGATGTCTTGAAGATGGACCCGCTGGATGCCGGCTGGATGAAGACTTCTGCCCGTCTGGAGGACCACTTCTGCCGGATTCGTTGAGGACTTCGGCCCGGTTGGGTGAAGACTTCTCCCGGTAAGGTGATCTTCAAGGGGTTAGTGTTAGGTTTTTTTAAGGGGGTATTGGGTGGGTTTTAAAGTTGGGGTGGATTTGTAATTTTTTTTACAGGTAAAAGAGCTAATTACTTTGGGGCAATGCCCCGCAAAAGGCCCTTTTAAGGGCTATTTGTAATTTAGTGTAGGGTAGGGCTTTTTTATTTTGAGGGGGCTTTTTTATTTTGTTAGGGGGATTAGATTAGGTGTAATTAGTTTAAAAATCTTGTAATTTGTTTATTATTTTCTGTAATTTAGTGGGGGGGGTTGTACTTTAGATAATTTTATTTAATTGTATTTAACTGTATTTAGTTTAGGGAATTAATTTATAGTGTAGTGTTAAGTGTAATTGTAACTTAGGTTAGGTTTTATTTTACAGGTCAATTTCTCTTTATTTTAGCTAGGTAGTTTATTAAATAGTTAATAACTATTTAGTAACTATTCTACCTAGTTAAAATAAATACAAACTTGCCTGTAAAATAAAAATAAACCCTAAGCTAGCTACATTGTAACTATTAGTTATATTGTAGCTAGCTTAGGGTTTATTTTACAGGTAAGTATTTAGTTTTAAATAGGAATAATTTAGTTAATTATAGTAATTTTATTTAGATTTATTTAAATTATATTTAAGTTAGAGAGAGCAAAAGAGGGGGAGAGAGCAAAAGAGGGGGAGTTAGAGAGCAAAAGAGTGGGGAGAGAGAGAGCAAAAGAGGGGGGAGGGAGAGCACAAAATAGGGGGAGAGAGAGAGCTCAAAAGAGAGGGGGAGAGAGCGCGCAAAAGAGAGGGGGGATAGAGAGCGCAAAAATGGAGGAGAGAGAGGGAGCAAGGGTTGGAACCGCGGTACTAGTCTATAATAAACTACCAAGGGCCCTTAAGAGGGCCTTTTGTGGACCCTTAAAAGAGTCTTTTGTAGGGCATTGCCCTAAAGTTAACAGCTCTTTTACTAAAAAAGAAAATCAAACACCCCCTAACAGTATACAAACCGCTACCCCTCAAATCCACAAAATACAAATAAAGTAAAACATAATCTACCCATTGCCCTAAAAAGGGTATTTGTATGGGTGCCCTTAAAGGGGCATTCAGCTCCTTTTTCTGCCATTAAAAGGGCATTTAGCTCTTTTATGAAATGCCCAACCCAAAATCTAAAAATAAAAACCCACGCAAAAATGAAAAAAAATTAGACAAAAAAACAAACAAATTATCCAAAATAATAACAATTATTCCTTTTCTAATACCCATTTTAAAAAAAACTCCACCCCAAAATAAAAAACCTAATTCAATAATATCAAAGGCCAAGTGTGTTTGTTCGAAGCTGGCATGCGCAGTAGAGACAGTGCGAGGACAAACACACCTGGCCTTACAGTCTACCTGATCTGCTGTCTGCAGAGTGACAACAGAGGGCGTGGCGTGGGCATGGCCGGATGTGACATGGGCGGGACCGGGCATGACATGAGCGGGACCGGGCGTGATGGCGGCAGGGCCAGGCGTGGTCGCACTCATGCGAGAGAGACAGATCAAAAGAGAGGGGGATAGAGAGAGAGAAAGAGAGGAGGAGAGAGCAAAAGAGAGGGAAGAGAGAGCAAAAGAGAGGGGGGAGGGAGAGTGCAAAAGAGAGGGGGAGAGAGAGAGAGCAAAAGAGAGGGGGAGAGAGAAAAATAGAGGGGGGAAGAGAGAGAGCAAAAGAGAGGGGCGGAGAGAGAGAGAGAGAGAGCAAAAGAGAGGGGGAGAAATAAAAAGAGAGGGGGAAGACAGAGCAAACGAAAGGGGGGGAGAGAGAGAGAGCAAAAGAGAGGAGGGAGAGAAAGAGTGCAAAATAGAGGGGGAGAGAGAGCAAAAGAGGCTGGATGAAGACTTCTGCCCGTCTGGAGGACTACTTCTGCCAGATTCGTTGAGGACTTCGGCCCGGTTGGGTGAAGACTTCTCCCGGTAAGGTGATCTTCAAGGGGTTAGTGTTAGGTTTTTTTAAGGGGGTATTGGGTGGGTTTTAAAGTTGGGGTGGATTTGTAATTTTTTTTACAGGTAAAAGAGCTAATTACTTTGGGGCAATGCCCCACAAAAGGCCCTTTTAAGGGCTATTTGTAATTTAGTGTAGGGTAGGGCTTTTTTATTTTGAGGGGGCTTTTTTATTTTGTTAGGGGGATTAGATTAGGTGTAATTAGTTTAAAAATCTTGTAATTTGTTTATTATTTTCTGTAATTTAGTGGGGGGGGTTGTACTTTAGCTAATTTTATTTAATTGTATTTAACTGTATTTAGTTTAGGGAATTAATTTATAGTGCAGTGTTAAGTGTAATTGTAACTTAGGTTAGGTTTTATTTTACAGGTCAATTTCTCTTTATTTTAGCTAGGTAGTTTATTAAATAGTTAATAACTATTTAGTAACTATTCTACCTAGTTAAAATAAATACAAACTTGCCTGTAAAATAAAAATAAACCCTAAGCTAGCTACATTGTAACTATTAGTTATATTGTAGCTAGCTTAGGGTTTATTTTACAGGTAAGTATTTAGTTTTAAATAGGAATAATTTAGTTAATTATTGTAATTTTATTTAGATTTATTTAAATTATATTTAAGTTAGAGAGAGCAAAAGAGGGGGAGAGAGCAAAAGAGGGGGAGTTAGAGAGCAAAAGAGTGGGGAGAGAGAGAGCAAAAGAGGGGGGAGAGAGAGCGCAAAATAGGGGGAGAGAGAGAGCTCAAAAGAGAGGGGGAGAGAGCGCGCAAAAGAGAGGGGGGATAGAGAGCGCAAAAATGGAGGAGAGGGAGCAAGGGTTGGAACCGCGGTACTAGTCTATAATAAACTACCAAGGGCCCTTAAGAGGGCCTTTTGTGGGCCCTTAAAAGAGTCTTTTGTAGGGCATTGCCCTAAAGTTAACAGCTCTTTTACTAAAAAAGAAAATCAAACACCCCCTAACAGTATACAAACCGCTACCCCTCAAATCCACAAAATACAAATAAAGTAAAACATAATCTACCCATTGCCCTAAAAAGGGTATTTGTATGGGTGCCCTTAAAGGGGCATTCAGCTCCTTTTTCTGCCATTAAAAGGGCATTTAGCTCTTTTATGAAATGCCCAACCCAAAATCTAAAAATAAAAACCCACGCAAAAATTAAAAAAAATTAGGCAAAAAAACAAACAAATTATCCAAAATAATAACAATTATTCCTTTTCTAATACCCATTTAAAAAAAAAATCCACCCAAAAATAAAAAACCTAATTCAATAATATCAAAGGCCAAGTGTGTTTGTTCGAAGCTGGCATACGCAGTAGAGACAGTGCAAGGACAAACACACCTGGCCTTACAGTCTACCTGATCTGCTGTCCGCAGAGTGACAACAGCGGGCGTGGCGTGGGCATGGCCGGACGTGACATGGGCAGGACCGGGCATGACATGAGCGGGACCGGGCGTGATGGCGGCAGGGCCAGGCGTGGTCGCACTCATGCGAGAGAGACAGATCAAAAGAGAGGGGGATAGAGAGAGAGAAAGAGAGGAGGAGAGAGCAAAAGAGAGGGAAGAGAGAGCAAAAGAGAGGGGGGAGGGAGAGTGCAAAAGAGAGGGGGAGAGAGAGAGCAAAAGAGAGGGGGAGAGAGAAAAAGAGAGGGGGAAGACAGAGCAAACGAAAGGGGGGGAGAGAGAGAGAGAGCAAAAGAGAGGAGGGAGAGAAAGAGCGCAAAATAGAGGGGGAGAGAGAGCAAAAGAGAGGGGGAGAGAGTGCAAAAGAAAGGGGGGAGAGAGAGCAAAAGAGAGGGGGAGAGAGAGAGGGAGAGAGAGAGGGGGAGAGAGGGGGAGAGGGGGGAGAGAGAGAGCAAAAGAGAGGGTGAAAGAGAGAGCAAAAGAGAGGGGGGAGATAGAGAGCAAAAGAGAGGGGAGAGAGAGAAAGCAAGAGAGAGGGGAGAGAGAGCAAAAGAGAGGGGGGAGAGAGCGCAAAAGAGGGGGGGAGAGAGAGCATGAAAGTAAGGGGGAGAGAGAGCACAAAAGAGAGAGCATAAAAGAGAGGGGGAGAGAGAGAGCACAAAAGAGAGAGCGTAAAAGAGAGGGGGGAGAGAGAGCAAAAGAGAGGTTGAAAGGGAAGCAAAAGAGAGGGGAAAGAGCAAAATAGAGGGGAGAGAGAGAGAGCAAAAAGAGAGTGGGGAGAGAAAGCAAAAGAGAGGGGGAAAGGGGAGCAAAAGAGAGGGGAAAGAGCAAAAGAGAGGGGAGAGAGAGCAAAAGAGAGGGGGGAGAGAGAGAACAAAAATGAGGGGGGAGAGAGAGAGAGCAAAAGAGAGAGGGGGAGAAAGATCAAAAGAGAGGGGGGAGAAAGGGAGCAAAAGAGAGGTGAGAGAGAGCAAAAGAGAGGGGGGAGAGAAAAAAAGAGAGGTGGAGCGAGAGAGAGTGCAAAAGAGAGGGGGGAGAGATAGCAAGGGGTGGGACCGCTGTACTGCAAAAAATGGGCAGTGTGAACAGGCTTTATGACTAGTCTATAATAAACTACCAATAACGCTTAAAATGGCCTTTTGTAGGGCCTAAGTTAAACAGCTCTACCTTAAAAAAAAAACCCACTAACATTACAACCCCCCCAAACCCACAAAATAAAAAAAATAAAAAAACTATATTACACATTAAAAAAATCCTACCACTACTCGAAATTTTCAAAAATAAAAAAGAATTACAACAAACAACAGTAAAACCCACCACCCAAACAACCCCACAAATAAAAAAACCTAACAAAAAACAAATCTACCCATTTCCCTGAAAAGGGTATTTGTATGGGCATTGCCCTTAAAAGGGCATTTAGCTCTTTTGCATTGCCCTGAAAAGGGCATTTAGCTCTTTTGCATTGCCCTGAAAAGGGCATTTAGCTCTTTAAAGAATAGCCCAAACCCTAAACTAAAAAAAAAAAAAATCCCAAAAAACCTTAAAAAACTAACCTCTCTTTAGGTACCCACAATTTCTAAAGTCCCACTTGAAGGATCTTCATCCCGGTGGCTCCATCTTCATCAAATAAAGAAGGTAGCAGCACCAAAATGTAGAAATTTAGTAACTTTTAATTAGAGACATACTAAAAAAAAAAACAAGGTTTTGGTCAGCACCTGATCTTAATCATGTTGTATATAGAAATGTCCATACACACTCTTTATATAGCCATTAGAGGCGGAGTTAGAGATACCTGTGTGGGTGTTCAAATTTTTGTTAACCCTTTCTTTACAGATCAAGGTATAGTTCTCCATACTCCCTCTAGTGGATAAGGACACTTCATCTTAACCATCTATATTAATCTGTAAAACACAATATATACAGTATGTACATTGTTACCTAAATATTGCAAACAATATTAATAACTGTAACTATAGTTGCAACATTATTCCAATCACAGAGTTTTATCTAAAAATATATCTCTCCACAATGGATAAAATATTCATAAAGTTACATGCCAGTATATCTCCCTATTCATTCCCAAAGGGATTAGTATTTGTAATGTATAGATCCAGTATGTTTCTCTACATTTTAGGGTTCGCTGTCTATCACCCCCCCTCCTAGGTCTCTTGATCTGTTCAATGATCTGATACCTCAGTTGTGCAATAGTATGCCCTGCCTGTAAAAAGTGGTTAGAAACTGGAGCATCCCTGTTATTACGTCGTATATTTGATTTATGTTCAATCATTCTGTCCCTTATCCTATGTGTTGACTCACCTATATAAATTTTGGAACAGGGGCATTTAATTAAATAAATCACATATTCAGAATTGCATGTGAAATACCCAGGGATTTTATATTTCTTACCAGTTAGGGGATGGGAAAAAGAATCACCTTTAATGATGTTGTTACAGTTACAACACCCTAGGCATGGGAAACATCCCAGTTTAGGAGTAGATATATGTGTCTGTATCTGTCTCTTCCCTGTGCCTAAATCAGCTCTCACTAGTTCGGCTCTCAAATTTCTACACCTTTTATATGCTGGCATTGGTGGTTCTTCAAACTCTTTGATATTGGGATTCAAATATTTAATGACAGATCAATGTTTTCTGATGATATTATTTATATCTTTACTCAAGGGGTTGTACTGTGAGACAAAGACCACGTTTATTATCCTGCTTTTGCTTCATTTTATTCCCTCTCAGGATAGAATGTCTGGGGATTTTACTGATATCATCAATTTGTTTTTGAATAAGTTGCTTAGGGAAACCTCTCTCCATAAAGAGTTTACCAATTTCCATCAATCTGGTCTGTACAATATCCTCATCTGAGACAATCTTTTTGACTCTAAGGAATTGGCTCCTAGGAAGGCTTTTAATAAGAGGGGGGGGGGGGGGGGTGAGCACTTTCATATCTAAGAAGGCTATTTCTATCGCTCTCCTTCCTGTATAGATCCACTTTTAGATCCCTCCCATTCTTAATAACCTTAGTATCAAGGAATGCCACTGATTCCTCACTGTATGTCAATTTAAATTTGATATGTCTAGTGGATATATTCAGGTCAGCCACAAATTCATGCAAGGAGTCAATGTCGCCCCCCCCCCCATATGCCAAAGACATCATTTATATATCTAAACCAGCATAATCCATATTGTAGAAACAGCTTATTGGTGTATGCAAATCTCTCCTCATACACATTCATAAAGACGTTGGCATATGTGGGGCGACATTTGACCCCATTGCAGTACCTTGACATTACATAATAAATTGGTCTTGGAAAAGAAAATAATTACAGTAGAGGATAAGCTGTAATAATTCCAAAATGAATTCACATTGGGTAACAGATAGTATACCATTATTGTCAATAGCCTGTCTAATAGCACCTAATCCACTGGTGTGGGTAATTGATGTGTACAGGCTATTGACATCAAGGGTAAAAAGGATAAACTTCTCACTTTCCATACCTAGTTCTTCCAATTTATCTTTAATATAGGACATTGATTCCATAGCAAGGGGTCTAAGTAATTTGTCAAGGTATATAGAAACATTGGTCATGATAGACGTTGTCGTCTCCAATTGGTCGATCCATGTCACCTTCTATCGTCGTGGGGTGAATCTGAAGCCCATCTATACACCGTTCCATTAGGGTAGTCATCTTCATCCCTCTGAAACTTTTGCCGTTTCCGGGCCTCAATCGTTTTCTTCATTTCAGCAATGTTGGCATTCACAGACAACAGCAATTTATCCATATCTTCAATGGACAACATAGACCTCAAGGCTCCTTCCAGACGTGATAGCTCCTCTTTCTGTATATCCTTATCATGTTGTAAAAAGTCTACCATAAGTACCAGGAGATCGAAGGAGCATTTATTTAAAACATAGGTGAATTTCTCACAATATTCTTTATTGTCTCGCATGAGTGTTGGTCTCACATTCATGCGGAGGCCCCTCGGTATGCGTCTCACTCTGTGATACTCCGCTAGAATTGTGGCATGCAACCCATAGGCCAAATTTTTCTTGGATAATTTTTCAAATTCCTTAGTTGATGTTTCTGTAGGAGTCTAGAGTGGTAATCCATGCGGCTTCCAGGTCACTATAGGTAAAAGTCTGTGGTTCAGTCTCATCATTCTTATTCTCCATGTTGTATAAATTTATCAGGGAGTGCACAGGGCCAAGTGTAGCCAATCAATCAATGTAAAAATCAAAGGTAGGCCCAGCACTCACCATCAAGTCACTGGTGCACGCTGTTAGGGTCCAGCACTAACCCCATATAGTATCAGCAAATAAAGAAGGTAGCAGCACCAAAATGTAGAAATTTAGTAACTTTTAATTAGAGACATAACAAAAACAAACAACGTTTCGGTCAGCACCTGACCTTTATCATGTTGTATATAGAAATGTCCATACACACTCTTTATATAGCCATTAGAGGCAAAGTTAAGGATACCTGTGTGGGAGTTCAAATTTTTGTTAACCCTTTCTTTACAGATCAAGGTATAGTTCTCCATACTGCCTCTAGTGGATAAGGACACTTCATCTTAACCATCTATATTAACCTGTAAAACACAATATATATATATATATATATATATATATATATATATATATATATATACATTGTTACCTAAATATTGCAAACAATCGCCTAGATTTAGAGTTTGGCGGTAGCCGTCAAAACCAGCGTTAGAGGCTCCTAACGCTGGTTTTTACCGCCCGCTGGTATTTGGAGTCAGTCAGGAAAGGGTCTAACGCTCACTTTCCAGCCGCGACTTTTCCATACCGCAGATCCCCTTACGTCAATTGCGTATCCTATCTTTTCAATGGGATCTTTCTAACGCCGGTATTTAGAGTCGTGACTGAAGTGAGCGTTAGAAATCTAGCCGCAGAAAAAAAACAGGAGTTAAGAGCTTTCTGGGCTAACGCCAGTTCATAAAGCTCTTAACTACTGTGCTCTAAAGTACACTAACACCCATAAACTACCTATGTACCCCTAAACCGAGTTCCCCCCACATCGCCGCCACTCTATTAAAAATGTTTAACCCCTAATCTGCCGACCGCACACCGCCGCCACCTACGTTATCCCTATGTACCCCTAATCTGCTGCCCCTAACACCGCCGACCCCTATATTATATTTATTAACCCCTAATCTGCCGCCCCCAACGTCGCCTCCACCTACCTACAATTATTAACCCCTAATCTGCCGACCGTACCTCACCGCCACTATAATAAATGTATTAACCCCTAATCCGCCTCACTCCCACCTCAATAACCCTATAATAAATAATATTAACCCCTAATCTTCCCTCCCTAACATCGCCGCCACCTAACTTCAAGCATTAACCCCTAATCTGCCGACCGGACCTAAAACTATGTGATTGGAATAATGTTGCAACTATAGGGAGGTAAATTAATACAGTTATTAATATTGTTTGCAATATTTAGGTAACAATGTATATATATATATATATAACTATGTAACTCCGCCTCTAATGGCTATATAAAGAGTTTGTATGGACATTTCTATATACAACATGATTAAGGTCAGGTGCCGACCGAAACTTTGTTTGTTTTTTGGTATGTCTCTAATTAAAAGTTACTAAATCTCTACATTTTGGTGCTGCTACCTTCTTTATTTGCTGATACTATATGGGGTTAGTGCTGGACCCTAACAGCGTGCACCAGTGACTTGATGGTGAGTGCTGGGCCTACCTTTGATTTTTATATTGATTGATTGGCTCCATCTTCATCCAGGCGGCATCTTCTATCTTCATTCCGGCTGCATCTTCTATCTTCATCCTGGCGGCGTGTAGCGTGACCATCCTGAAGACATCCGGCACGGAGCATCCTCTTCAAACGGGTTCAAAATGGCGTCCCTTGCATTCCTATTGGAATCAGAGCCACTGAAATCCTATTGGCTGTTCAAAACAGCCAATAGAATGAGAGCTTCTGAAATTCTATTGGTTGAATTTCAGTAGCTCTCATCCTTTTGGTTAATTTGAACAGCCAATATAATTTCAGTAGCTCTCATCCTATTGGCTGATTTGAATTTCAAAAATCAAATCAGCCAATAGGAATGCAAGGGACGTATGAAGAGGATGCTCCGCGATGGATGTCTTCAGGATGGGCCCGCTCCTTGCCGCTGGGATGAAGATAGAAGATGCCACCTGGATTAAGATGGAGCCGGGATGAAGATAGAGCCGGTGGAATGAAGATCCTTCAAGCGGGACTTCAGCAACTGTGAGTACCTAAAGAGGGGTTAGTGTTAGGTTTTTTTTCAAGTTTTTTTCGGTGGGGTTTTTTAAGTTTAGGGTTTGGGCTATTCTTAAAAGAGCTAAATGCCATTTTTAGGGCAATGCAAAAGAGCTAAATGCCCTTTTAAGGGCAATGCCAATACAAATGCCCTTTTAAGGGCAATGGGTAGCTCAGGTTTTTGTTAGGTTTTTTTATTTTGGGGGGTTGGTTGGGTGGTGGGTTTTACTGTTGTTTGTTGTCATTCTTTTTTATTTTTGAAAATTTTGAGTAGTGTTAGGATATTTTTAATGTGTAATATAGTTTATTTAATTGGTAGCTCCTAACGCAGCCCCATTGTTTCCTATGGGGAAACAGTTTCTAAGTCTGCACCTAACACCCTAACATGAACCCCGAGTCTAAACACCCCTAACCTTACACTTATTAACCCCTAATCTACCGCCCCCGCTATCCCTGACACCTGCATTATATTATTAAACCCTAATCTGCCGCTCCGTACACCGCCGCAACCTACATTATAGCTATGTACCCCTAATCTGCTGTCCCTAACATCGCTGACACCTATATTATATTTATTACCTCCTAATCTGCCCCCCCCCCCAACGTCGCTGCTACCTTACCTTCACTTATTAACCCCTAATCTGCCGACCGGACCTCGCCACTACTCTAATAAATGTATTAACCCCTAAAGCTAAGTCTAACCCTAACCCTAACACCCCCCTAAGTTAAATATAATTTTAATCTAACGAAATAAATTAAATCTTATTAACTAAAGTCTATTTAAAGCTAAATACTTACCTGTATTCTTATATTGGCTGAATTTCAGTAGCTCTCATCCTTTTGGTTGATTTGAACAGCCAATATGATTTCAGTAGCTCTCATCCTATTGGCTGATTTGAATTTCAAAAATCAAATCAGCCAATAGGAATGCAAGGGACGTATGAAGAGGATGCTCCGCAACGGATGTCTTCAGGATGGGCCCGCTCCTTGCCGCTGGGATGAAGATAGAAGATGCCACCTGGATTAAGATGGAGCCGGGATGAAGATAGAGCTGGTGGGATGAAGATCCTTCAAGCGGGACTTCAGCAACTGTGAGTACCTAAAGAGGGGTTAATGTAAGGTTTTTTTAAGGTTTTTTGGGTGGGGTTTTTTAAGTTTAGGGTTTGGGCTATTCTTAAAAGAGCTAAATGCCATTTTTAGGGCAATGCAAAAGAGCTAAATGCCCTTTTAAGGGCAATGCCCATACAAATGCCCTTTTAAGGGCAATGGGTAGCTCAAGTTTTTGTTAGGTTTTTTTTATTTGGGGGGGTTGGTTGGGTGGTGGGTTTTACTGTTGTTTATTGTAATTCTTTTTTATTTTTGAAAATTTTGAGTAGTGTTAGGATTTTTTTAATGTGTAATTTAGTTTATTTAATTGGTAGTTAGTTTAATTATAGTTTAATAGTTATATTAGTTTAATTGTTAGTTTAAACTTAGTTTTTTTAATTTGACAGGTAATTTTTAATTTAATTTAATATAGAAAAATTGTAATTTTAATATACAGTTAGGGAGGCGTTAGGTTTAGGGGTTACTAGTTTAAATTAGTTTATTGCTATGTGGGGGCTTTCGGTTTAGGGTTTAATAGGTTTATTTAGTATATTTTGTTGTGGGGAGCTTGTGGTTTAGGGGTTAATAGGTTTATTATAGTGGCGGCGGTGTCAGGGAGCAGCAGAATTAGGGGTTAATAACTTTAGTATAGTGGGGGCGATGTGGGCAGATGGCATATCAGGGGTTAATAATATTTAAATAGTGTCTGTGGCAGTTTAAGGGTTAATAACTTTATTATAGTGGCAACGATGTCGGGGAGCGGTGGAATAGGGGTTAATAAATGTTATTAGTGGCGGGGATGTCGGGAGCGGCAGACTAGGGGTTAATAACTTTAATATAGTGTTTGTTATGCGGGAGGGCCTCGGTTTATTGGTTAATAGGTAGTCTATGGGTGTTTAGTGTGCTTTGTGACAGTTTAGTTATGAGTTTTATGTAACAGTTTTGTAGCGTAAAACTCATAACTACTGCTCTCAGATTGCAAAACGGATCTTGTCGGTATAGGGTGTATTGCAAGCTTTTTAGCGTCACCTCAAAACTTGTAATGGCTGCGCTATGGAAGTCCCATAAAATAACATTATTTTTACGTGTGCGGGACTGACGTTGCGTTACAGTCTAAAAGGCTTGCGGTACAGCTATGCCGACAAACTTGTAATGGCTGCGGTGCTGTTTTAACGCTGAAATGTAATCTAGGTGTTTATTAGCCATTGCATATTTTGGCATACTCTACCCCGTTATATGAATATACATTCGACCTGTGCGAGGACCTTGTATGTAAGCCCATGTAAACTGACCACTTATCTCCCTCCTTTGACGGAGCTTGTTAATGAATCAGTACAGATTCTTAAAGGGACAGTATACTATAATATTTTTGTCCCTTAATCTGTTACCAATTACTCTTTTTTATCAGCAGCAGGGTATAAAATGTATAAGATTTGCTTTTTAAGGTTTATTTGTGTATATGAATTAGCTGATTTTGTGTTTTGAAGCCACAACCAAATAAAATGTTTTGAGCTTGTAGATATAATCTGATCTGATTACTTTATCACATTGTGTACATATACATGCTTCTTTATCTTATATCTGTCTGTAAACCAATACCAATACTTGAAAATTAACATTTTATTACCTTATCTCTTCTATACCCCACTGGGAGTGTAATTTCTTATGATGGCTGTGTTTACACAGCTTGGCCTTAAGGCCAATGATTTTCTGAATAGTTGGAGATACCAGAGGCTAAATCAACTATTTAAAATGCAAAAATAAGGGTAATGGAAATACTTGTAAACAATTTAATACACTCCAGCAAGTAAAGTGGATAATTGTGAACAAATTGAATTTAAAAAAAATATGGGTTAACTGTCCCTTTAAATGACTCCACTAGAGTGAACACTCTCATCAATATGGCATACAAAAACTAGCTCTGACTAAATGTGCCTTGTATTTCGGCGCTAGACTGTCATTGGGCAGGGTCAGACTGATATGCTACAGGATATTTTTTCTCTGTGAAAGACATAATGTGCTAAAAGAGTGGCACTGTCCTTGTGGACAAGTACAGAAGTTTTCTAGCTTTTGTTCTGTCTCAGTTGAGTGCATCTCTCTATTTTCTTGTTTTTATGCAAATTACTCTTGGGTCTCCCTATGAGTAAAAAGGGGAAACCAGACGTGGACTCCTTGCACATATGCCCTAGAGAGATGCAACTGCACCTCACTGACGAGGCCCAAGAGAGGCCAAAACGTAAGTCTGGGGTTTGTTGTTTTCTCTTGTTCAGAGAAGAATTGCCTGGTATTTCAGTGCTAGACTGTCATTGGGCAGGATCAGACTGATATGCTACAGGATATTTTATCTCTGTGAAAGGCATAATGTGCTAAAAGAGACTGCACCCTGAGTGGCACTGGCCTTGTGGACAAGCACGGAAGTTTTTCTAGCTTTTGTTCTGTCTAAGTTGACTGCGTCTCTCTATTTTCTTGTTACTATTCTTTTCTTTCCATGTCCTTGTAATATTAGAAGGATGCGTTTGTTAGTGTCTTACTTGGATGGATACATCTGATTTTAAAAGATGTATTTAAAAAAATAAAAAATATATAGTATGTAAAGATATTTATTTTAAAAATAAAATACTCTAACAATAACTACAAATTCTTTTGTGAATTCAGCAAACTTGAAAAACTGTAAGAAAAAAAGAATACAAATAATTAGAATATGAAAGCAAGTATGTTATTTCATAACACATTAATACATTTTTATCTGTAAGTATAATAATTCTAAAGTCATTTTCTGTCAATGCTATAAACTATACACCTAGATTTAGAGTTTTGCGGCCAAAGGGGTGCGTTAGCTACGCGTCTTTTTTTTCTAGCGCTGCTTCTAAACAATGCTGGTATTTAGAGTTCTCTGAAGGGCTGCGTTAGGCTCCAAAAAGGGAGCGCAGAGCATAATTTACCGCCACTTCAATTCTCAATACCAGCGTTGCTTACGGTAGCGGCTAGCTGGAAAAACATGCTCGTGCACGATTCCCCCATAGGAAACAATGGGGCAGTTTGGGCTGAAAAAAACCTAACACCTGCAAAAAAGCAGCGTTAAGCTCCTAACGAAGCCCCATTGTTTCCTATGGGAAAACAGTTTCTAAGTCTGCACCTAACACCCTAACATGAACCCCGAGTCTAAACATCCCTAACCTTACACTTATTAACCCCTAATCTACCGCCCCCGCTATCGCTGACACCTGCATTATATTATTAACCCCTAATCTGCTGCTCCGTACACCGCCGACACCTATATTATATTTATTACCCCCTAATCTGCCCCCCCCAACGTCGCCGCTACCTTACCTACACTTATTAACCCCTAATCTGCCATCCGGACCTCGCCGCTACTCTAATAAATGTATTAACCCCTAAAGCTAAGATTACAAGAATTTTAAGCTAACTACACCTACTCTTAGCCCCCTAATAAAATAACAAAGCCCCACAAAATAAAAAAATGTCCCTACCCTAATCTAAATTAAAAAAGTTAACAGCTCTATTACCTTACCAGCCCTTAAAAGGGCTTTTTGCGGGGCATGCCCCAAAGAAATCAGCTCTTTTGCCTGTAAAAAAAACACAATACCACCCCCCAACAACATTACAACCCACCACCCACATACCCCTACTCTAACCCAAACCCCCCTTAAATAAACCTAACACTACCCCCCTGAAGATCTCCCTACCTTGAGTCGTCTTCACCCAGCCGGGCACCGATAGACCAAAAGAAGACATCCGGAGTGGCAGAAGTCTTCATCCTATCCGGGCAGAAGAGGACATCCGGACCGGTAGACATCTTCATCCAAGTGGCATCTTCTATCTTCATCCATCTGGAGCGGAGCAGAGCCATCTTCTTCCAGCCGACGCGGATCCATCCTTCTTCCACGACGCCTACTCGCCGAATGAAGGTTCCTTTAAATGACGTCATCCAAGATGGCGTCCCTCGAATTCCGATTGGCTGATAGGATTCTATCAGCCAATCAGAATTAAGGTAGGAAAAATCTGATTGGCTGATTGAATCAGCCAATCAGATTCAAGTTCAATCCGATTGGCTGATCCAATCAGCCAATCAGATTGAGCTCGCATTCTATTGGCTGATCGTGGGTTAGAGTAGGGGTATGTGGGTGGTGGGTTGTAATGTTGGGGGGTGGTATTGTGTGTATTTTTATAGGCAAAAGAGCTGATTTCTTTGGGGCATGCCCCGCAAAAAGCCATTTTAAGGGCTGGTAAGGTAATAGAGCTGTTAACTTTTTTAATTTAGATTAGGGTAGGGAATTTTTTTTATTTTGGAGGCTTTGTTATTTTATTAGGGGGCTTAGAGTAGGTGTAATTAGCTTAAAATTCTTGTAATTTTTTTATTTTTTGTAATTTAGTGTTTGTTTTTTGTAATTTAGTTTAGTTTATTTAATTGTAGGTAATTGTAGTTAATTGATTGAATTAATTTATTGATAGTGTAGTGTTAGGTTTAATTGTAACTTAGGTTAGGATTTATTTTACAGGTAATTTTGTAATTATTTTAACTAGGTAGCTATTAAATAGTAAATAACTATTTAATAGCTATTGTACCTAGTTAAAATAAATACAAAGTTGCCTGTAAAATAAATATAAATCCTAAAATAGCTACAATATAATTATTCGTTATATTGTAGCTATATTAGGGTTTATTTTACAGGTAAGTATTTAGCTTTAAATAGGAATACTTTAGTTAATAATATTAAATTTATTTCGTTAGATTAAAATTATATTTAACTTAGGGGGGTGTTAGGGTTAGGGTTAGACTTAGCTTTAGGGGTTAATACATTTATTAGAGTAGAAGCGAGGTCCGGTCGGCAGATTAGGGGTTAATAAGTGTAGGTAAGGTAGCGGCAATGTTGGGGGGGGCAGATTAGGGGTTTATAAATATTATGTAGGTGTCGACGATGTTAGGGGCAGCAGATTAGGGGTTCATAGGGATAATGTAGGTTGCGGCGATGTGCGGTCGGCAGATTAGGGGTTAAAAATATTTATTATAGTGGCGGCGATGTGGGGGGACCTCGGTTTCAGGGTACATAGGTAGTTTATGGGTGTTAGTGTACTTTAGAGCACAGTAGTTAAGAGCTTTATAAACCGGCGTTAGCCCATAAAGCTCTTAACTCCTGACTTTTTTCTGCGGCTGGAGTCTTGTCAGTAGAGGCTCTAATGCTCACTTCAGCCAAGACTCTAAATACCAGCGTTAGGAAGATCCCATTGAAAAGATAGGATACGCAATTGGCGTAAGGGGATCTGCGGTATGGAAAAGTCGCGGCTGGAAAGTGAGCGTTAGACCCTTTCCTGGCTGACTCTAAATACCAGCGGGCGGTAAAAAGCAGCGTTAGGACCCCTTAACGCTGCTTTTGACGGCTACCGCAGAACTCTAAATCTAGGCGTTAGTGTTTGATCTTATATTAAAGCCAGATTCAGATTGGATATCTATATATACATAATTTGAAAGAAATAACTTTAAATTGGCTAATTATACATTAATTGTATGAGGGACATAATTTAACGTAATATTTCATGTCCCTTCAGAAACTAAAATACGTAAATGTCACCTATGAAATTATTTCAGATGAAATGTATCCCTTTATCTGTATAATCGGTCACAAACTGAGTCCTCTATAGCACAAAGTAGGGGGAATGTAAATGAAATAAATATTAATAAAATAGGACATTGTGGGTAGGGCAGAGCTAACCGCTGGTCAGAGCAGAAACAGAAGTGAGAAGCTCCGTTAGTGTTAGAGAGTACAAGCCAGATTTAGCCAGCAAAACTTACTAAAGAATAAGTGATATATGCCTAAGCAGTAAAGCATACTTCAGTAATCAGGTGGATACCAATTTATATGCCTTTGATCCGGGTGAATCGCTGTGGACTCACCCCCTGACCCTGCTCCAGTAACGGACCTCTAAGGGACTGAAAGTTTGCTGCACCACAGTTGCCTCTCATCTATAGCTCCGGAGGCTCAGGGCCCCGCTCTGGAGCCCCTGCGGCTGCAGACAAGCCTGGTATCTACCACAGAAACAAGAGGATGGTTCCCCCATCAAGCCCGCTGTCGGGTCTTGGCCTCTGTACTACAGGCAATAGTGACCCACAGATCCTAGAGGCGGTACCAGAGGCGGTACCAGACTCCCATTTTGGCACCTGGGGCTATCATCATTGTAGCCCACACAAACTTACCTGCAGATCTCATAGAGGGATACCTACAGCGGCGCCATAACCTGGTGTGGCGCGAACGGCCGCCATCTTAGGCCTATCAACACAGCGGGTACAGCTACACATCCTGGCACCTTTTGGGCTGTTGACCACCATCTAATTTCCTGTGTATCGACTCCTGGGCTGAGGAGGCACAAAATAACAGCTCCCTGTGACCTAGCCAGACGGCCTAGCATCTCACCAGACAGGCGTTCCAGCTACTGTTAAGCCCACGTGGCGGACTAAGGCCTAGTGCATCTGGCATCAAGCACACCCCGGTAAGAGACTTCCCTATCTCCACACTGTTAAACTGAGATCCTGCTTAATCCACATAAGGGGGAAAAGTTGATGTTGAGTCTCTCTGGGTTGCAGATTACTTCACTCCTCTCTAGTCCTGGACCCTTAAACTCAGCCACATTCGACATTTAAACTGAGAGGGTGCACCTATGACCTACACTCCATTGATTGTATGCAAGCTCCGATTACTATAACAAGATGGAAACTAGAGACTGTAAGTCAAAATTTAGCTCCAAGGTGTTTTGAATGGCTAACATAGCCCTTGCAAAAGGCCTATAATAGATCTGCACACCTAACCTGCATCCTCACACCTACTCCTTTTCAACCTCAGGTCTTAGGCCTACCAGGACACTCCCAAAAGCACTCTGAGCATTCCCATCCTCTCTTGTACAAGCTCATTATTGGTGAAACCTCTCTCCTGCCATTTCCCACTGGGGTTCTCTCAGTGGGTCATATCCAATTTACCTTTCCCTGCATAGTTATTAGATGACACCCTCCCCTGGGAGAGAGGCCTTCCTTAATTGCTGATGGACTTTTTCTTGGACAGTATGTGGAACCACAAAATGGCCTATGGGAGGCGACAGGGGCTAGGGGGAGGTGAGATGCTGGAGGTCCCATCTACATAATTAAGTTCTAGGTACAAGGTGTGTAGCTCTAAGGGTGAACCAAGCTATTACAGTCCAGTTAATACTATGTCCCAATCTAACAGGAGGAAGTACAAATTGGTTAACCAACCCAGGAGAAGCATTGTTGATCATTTCAAAGGCTGTTCCTAGGGAGGATAGAAGTTCTTCCCCTGAGGGAGCCTACTCCCTAAACGATCGAGAAAACGATCCTGGGTCTAGCGCTCAGGTGGCTGAGCCCCCATCTCTTGACAACATGGCGGCTACTATAGTCAACACGCTATCAAAACACATGATAAACCTACAGGACACGCTCACTAAGGCCATTAAGGGGTTCGCAGTGGAATTACATAGAGATATGGCGGTGATCGGAGAGAGAACAGAAGCTCTGGAGAGGAAGCAAGAAGATCTAGCGGTTAATCATGAAAATTTAATGTCATACTCTCAGAACCTAGCCTCCCAAATTTCAGATCTGGAGCTTAAACTTTCAGACCTGGAGGACAGATCCCGAAGAAATAACTTAGGATTCCGGGGAGTATCTGAGGAGGTTACAACTGGTGATCTAGATGGATTCATCAAAGAATTTTGCATCCAATTTCTAACTGATCTCGAAGATCTGAGCTTCCTCCTAGACAGGGTCCATCGCACCCCTAGACCCTGCAACATCTCTGCGGATAAACACAGAGATGTTTTAGCCAGGATCCACTTTTTCACCCACAAGTAGAAGATTCTAACGGCTAGATTTAGAGTTTTGTTGGTAACGACACGCGTAGCTAACGCTGGCTTTTTTCCCCCCGCACCTTTTAAATACTGCTGGTATTTAGAGTTCACCGAAGGGCTGCGTTAGGCTCCAAAAAGGGAGCGTAGAGCATATTTACCGCCACTGCAACTCTCAATACCAGCGGTGCTTACGGACGCGGCCAGCTTCAAAAACATGTTCGTGCACGATTCCCCAATAGAAAACAATGGGGCAGTTTGAGCTGAAAAAAAACCTAACACCTGCAAAAAAGCAGCGTTCAGCTCCTAACGCAGCCCCATTGTTTCCTATGGGGAAACACTTCCTAAGTCTGCACCTAACACCCTAACATGTACCCCAAGTCTAAACACCCCTAACCTTACACTTATTAACCCCTAATCTGCCGACCCCGCTATCGCTGACCCCTGCATATTTTTTTAACCCCTAATCTGCCGCTCCATACACCGCCGCAACCTACATTATACCTATGTACCCCTAATCTCCTGCCCCTAACACCACCGACCCCTATATTATATTTATTAACCCCTAATCTGCCCCCCACAACGTCGCAGCCAGCTACCTACAATAATTAACCCCTAATCTGCCGACCGGACCTCACCGCTACTATAAGAAATGTATTAGCCCCTAATCCGCCTCACTAACCCTATAATAAATAGTATTAACCCCTAATCTGCCCTCCCTAACATCGCTGACACCTAACTTCAAGTATTAACCCCTAATCTACCGACCGGACCTCACCGCTACTCTAATAAATGTATTAACCCCTAAAGCTAAGTCTAACCCTAACACTAACACCCCCCTAAATTAAATATAATTTAAATCTAACGAAATAAATTAACTCTTATTAAATAAATTATTCCTATTTAAAGCTAAATACTTACCTGTAAAATAAACCCCAATATAGCTACACTATAAATTATAATTATATTGTAGCTATTTTAGGACTAATATTTATTTTACAGGCAACTTTGTAATTATTTTAACCAGGTACAATAGCTATTAAATAGTTAAGAACTATTTAATAGCTACCTAGATAAAATAATTACAAAATTACCTGTAAAATAAATCCTAACCTAAGTTACAATTAAACCTAACACTACACTATCAATAAATTAATTAAATAAAATACCTACAATTAAATCTAACACTACACTATCAATAAATTAATTACATGAAATACCTACAAATAAATACAATTAAATAAACTAAGTTACAAAAAATAAAAAAAATAATTACAAACATAATAAAAATATTACAACAATTTTAAGCTAATTACACCTACTCTAAGCCCCCTAATAAAATAACAAAGCCCCCCAAAATAAAAAAAATGCCCTAACCTATTCTAAAATTAAAATAGAAAAGCTCTTTTACCTTACCAGCCCTTAAAAGGGCCTTTTGCGGGGCATGCCCCAAAGAATTCAGCTCTTTTGCCTGTAAAAAAAATAATAAAATAAATAAACACAATACCCCCCAACATTACAACCCACCACCCACATACCCCTAATCTAACCCAAACCCCCCTTAAATAAACCTAACACTAAGCCCTGAAGATCTTGCTACCTTATCTTCGGTACCCCTAATCTGCTGCGGTGTTAGGGGCAGCAGATTAGGGGTACATAGGGATAACGTAGGTTGCGGCGGTGTGCGGTCGGCAGATTAGGGGTTAAAAAAAATTATTAGAGTGGCGGCGATGTGGGGGGGCCTCGGTTTAGGGGTACATAGGTAGTTTATGGGTGTTAGTGTACTTTAGAGCACAGTAGTTAAGAGCTTTATGAACCGGCGTTAGCTCATAAAGCTCTTAACTCCTGACTTTTTTCTGCGGCTGGAGTTTTGTCGTTAGATTTCTAACGCTCACTTCAGCCAAGACTCTAAATACCGGCGTTAGAAAGATCCCATTGAAAAGATAGGAAACGCAAATGGCGTAGGGGGATATGCGGTATGGAAAAGTCGCGGCTGCAAAGTGAGCGTTAGACCCTTACCTACAAGACTCTAAATATCAGCGGTAACCCAAAACCAGCGTTAGGAGCCTCTAACGCTGGTTTTGACGGCTAATGCCAAACTCTAAATCTAGCCGTAAGGGAGTTAGACAATAAGCCTTCAATGCCTGAGAAATTCCAATCCATTTCAGTGTTTCCTGACCTATCCCAATTCACGCTGCAGAGACGCAGATCCTTTACCCCATTCACGCAGGTCCTAAGACAACACAATATAAAGTACCGCTGGGGATACCCAACTAAGCTAATAGTCAACAGAAATGGAGCTCTGCACATGGTCTCTTCTGTTAATGATGGCATGGACCTTCTTAAAAAATGGGATCTAAAGAGACTATCATCTAATCTGGGTGAGGTGACCCCTCCACCAACACTACTTCAAGTGTCAGCACCTGAATGGTCACCCCTCCCTAACGTTCTGCCACAGGATGGAACCCCGTAGATACGGCTGCTCCGACTCAGAATTAAGCTTTAGTTGAGGACACTTGAATTTCCAGTTGCCCATGTGTCATTAGACTCAGTTAAATTCAGATGATTAAGAGGGAACTTTAATACATGGAGTAATGGTGCTAGGTAGTAATACCTAGATACAATAAATGTTTAGTTTCATGTGCCCTCCTTTGTTCTAGGTCATTTTATAGTTTTATTGATCTCCTCCTAGGTTGCAGCTGAGGCCTCAATAGGCATGGGTTTGTATGGCACGCTTTGACACCTCGCACTTAATACCATACTAGTGAGACCCACTAGACCGAGTTAGTAGTAAATTGCCATAACATATTTCCTTCCATGTAAACGTTGGAGTCCCTGAAGCAACCCTAAGGGTTCTCCCCCCAAAAAAGTAGTTAATAAGATAGTTACTAACTCGACATTGGGACTAGTAGACAGTATTACTTAATGCCCACCCTTGAAAACATCTAGTTCAGGAGTATTAGAAGAGAGGGGGGCTATGATGCTGAAAAGTCATATGCTCTCTAACCTTCATACTGAAGCGTACATTTGTATTATTATAACACACCATATTATGGTAGTGAAATAGAGAGAGAGATAGCCTCCTACCCAGTCGACCTTAGGGCCCCTTGATATAGCATGGTTAGCTTTAAAATTAATCCCTCTGGAAATTTGCATCATCATAACTTATCACTATACCCTGGGAGTGCTCCTTACCAGGTATATCCTGATGTCACCTTATGCTAGCTTAAGTCTCTGCCCCAAAGACCTAGGTGCACCGCTCCTCTTCTTATATACTAAAACCTGTGGGTGGTACTTATATACTAGTCCCTAGGAGATGCCCTTAGCCTTTATACTGAAAAGAGAAATGTTAATAATGTTTACAAGGTTTGATGATGACCCTGTTTGTTTTTCATTGTTGTTACTGAGTCATGTTTTTTGTTATTTAACTGCTACACACCAAATTGTACTAATACTTGTTGTATAGTCTCCAGGTGGCGCCTTTCCTGCCTTTAGACCCATCCGGATTATCTAGTTACATTTCTTGTTTCTCCTCACCTTGAAGAAGGATGGCTTAGTCTTGTACTATGATCTAAAAGTGGTAGGCGCCACCCCCTCTCCCCCTATATAGAGAATGTTTTATTAAGGGATGGGATTACTTTCTCCTTTTTCTAGTGTGAGTCTCATGACTCTTTAGTTAATCTCACCAAATCCCTCCCCATGGCCCCTAGCTACCCCTTCGCTAGAAGATAATCTGTAGCTCAGATCTAGGATTTCCCTTGATATCAACACCCATTGGGTTTATTTGTGAGTTCCTTGTTAGGCGGTGAACAGTGTTGCCAATTTCTTTAAGTATTGAATATTGCTAGTTACAATTCTAGTTTAATAATCTATACTGTTGCTGTCACTCTACCTCCCACATCATTCATTTGTACGTGTAACAAACCTTGGTGAAAGACGTTTTTATTTGTCTCCTACTAGCTGACACCCAGACATTTAGTAGACACGGTATGAAACTCTCCATCTCTCAGCGGTCACGTCTGAGTCCTGGTGCACAGGTAGGTGGAGTTCCTTCCCCCCTTCTCACTACCCTCTCTTTCTTACTACAATTGACCTCCTTCCCCCTCTTTTCCCACCCCTCCTCTCTCAATATGGAGAAGAAATCGGGTAACCTTACCTTCGCTTCTTTGAACTGTAAGGGACTAAATTCCCCCACTTAGCGGAGCCTTCTAAGCAATTACATGACTGCCAACAAAGTCAAAATTTTGTTTGCTCAAGAGACACACTGGTTACACAGCTTAGCTCCGGTTTTTAAATCCCAACACTTTACTAATTATGTCTCCGCTTCTCCCTCTGATAAGACCAGGGGAGCCGCTATATTTATTCACAGACAAGTTAGTTATGAGAAAATTTACTTAGAGTCAGATCCAGATGGTAGATTCCTCGTTCTCATCTGCAAGCTGGATGGTCAATTATATACTTTGGTTAACTTATATGCACTGAATCAGAATCAGCCTAGGTTCCTTAAGACTATACTACAAAACTTAAGTAGAATCAAGTCAGGCAGATTATTGGTGGGAGGCGACTTTAAGATGGTATGGGATCCCCTCCTAGATAAAAAAAAGTCAGCCAAGGCAAAACCATAGACTCATACTCAATTACTGCAGCAAAGAAATTTAGAGACCTCATTTCCCAGCACAATTTATATGATGTCTGGCGGGCTTGCCATCCCACATCTAAAGACTATACATATTTTTCTAGGCCGCACAATTCCTACTCAAGACTGGACTACTTTTTTTTTTTGAGATGAAGGGAGTGATCAGCCAGCTTAAAAAAATGGAAAGGTGCCGGGCCCAGATGGGTTCCCAGCCCTGTTTTACAACTTTTTTAGTTTTAGACTTGACCTTTTGCCCCTCCTCCTTCAGGCTTTTAAGGAGGCCAGAGAAAAGGGCTCCTTTAGGAGCAAACTCATAGAAGCAATGGTCCTTACTATCCCAAAACCCAATAAAGATCCTTCTCAGTGTGGCATCTATCGACTAATCTCACTCATTAATATAGACGTAAAACTCTACTCTAAACTGTGGGCCAATAGACTATGCCTTATTGTCCCCACTCTGCTTTACCCTGACCAGGTGGGGTTCACTTGGGGTAGAGAAGGTCCAGATAACACCAGACGCCTGTTAAACATTTTTACCGAGGCAGATAGACTGAAGGTTCCCATGCTGGCCCTGTCCCTGGATGTAGAAAAAACGTTTGATAGGGTCAGATGGGAATACATTTGGGAGGCTCTGCTTCGGTTTGGGTTTCCCAGAGAGGTGGTCCTGGCCATTCAAGCCCTATATGCTTCTCCAAGTGCCAGAGTTAGAGGCCTAGGTTTCTGCTCATCAACATTTCCTATTACTAATGGGACGAGACAGGGCTGTCCTCTCTCGCCCATAGTATTTGCCCTGGCGATTGAACCTTTGGAGCAGGCCATCAGGAACTCTACCTTTATTTGCTGTGTTCCCCTAAGTCGATGGGAGGGTGAGTTGGGGGGAGGTGGTTAAAAAAATCGCTCTATTCGCAGATGACATTACCCTTTTTCTGACAAAACCCATACGCTCCCTTCCGGCTCTTTTCGGGATTATTGCCTAGTTCAGTTCCTTAAGCTTCTATAAACTTAACCTCACCAAGACAGAAGCATTATCTATCAATATTCCACAATTTGAACTTTAGATCCTCCGGGAATCCTATCAATTTAACTAGGCATCAGAAACTCTTACCCACTTGGGTGTCCAACTAGGCCCAGACTTATATAGGGTTCCGGAGCAGAACTATGACAACCTTCTATGGGAAACTAGGACTTTGCTCAACTCCTGGACCTTCCATGAAGTGTCCTGGTTGGGGCGTATTGCATCAGTCAAAATGATTATCTTGACGAAGATCTTATACTACTTTTGATGTCTCCCATTGAATTTGCTCGGAGAACTTTTGAATAAGTTTCAGGCCCTGATTACCCAATATATTTGTCTGGGGAAAAAACCTAGAATCTCTAGGAAAACGCTGCAAAAACCCTACCATTTAGGAGGGGTCTCTCTTCCCAATGTCTCCGTGTACTATGAGGCAGCTCGGCTTATGCACATTTCCCATTGGGGTATGACAGACTTTACACAGTGCTGGAAGACGGTCGAACAGTTTTCCCTGCCAGTGGATATTACTCTTAGTGATCTTCCATGGATACCAGACTATAAAATCGATAGTTCACTTATCCAAACCCTAGATTGTTGGAGGACTATTAGACATTATTCTGAAATAGCACCCTACCCACCCCTGATCCATTCTATTACGGGCCTGCTGCGAGGTCTCACAAATTCCCATGTCTCTCACTGGAGACAATGGGACTTGTCAAATGTGTCTGATCTCTATCAGCAGAATACGCTACAGCTAGCAGACCCAGCACCTATAGAGTGGAATTCCCCTCCACCATGGTTCCAATTTGAAAGGTTTAGACTTCACAAGTTACTCTCTAGCTGGGGCTTTCCGCCCTCAGACCTTAGAGATCAGACCGCCTGGGAACAGAAATGGAGGTCAGGTTCAGGTTTGTCAAGATCCCTATCCATCCATTATATGCTAATCATGAAGGATGCAAGTGCATTGTGGCAACTAAGGGCCTGGGAGCAAGACCTAAACACCAAAATTACTGACAAGACCTGGTCACAAGCCTTCACACTTACAAAGAAGACCCTCCACTGTACCAACTCAATTGAATTATATGTCAAGGTGTCCTTTAGATGGCACTACACTCCTCTGAGATTGGCTCAGATGGCTGCGTCCCTCCCGAGAGAACCCAAAGTGGCCCTTCTTAATATCTTCCCACGGAAACTACCTAAAATTCAAAGACAGCTGGCCATTTTTATTTTCGCAGCCACCAAAATCTCAATTGCTATACAATGGAGTCAGCCTGTCCCGCCCACTCTAGCTACTGTCCAAAAGACCCTAGAATTCTATGCTTCAATGTAACGGGGATTCTACCAACATCTGAACAAAATTGATTCCTACAGGAAAATTTGGGATATCTCCGGTCCCACAGACAGGATTCCTATGGCAACCCTTGATTCTCTCCATAACTAACCCCAAAACCTATGCGTTAGCACGCTACTAAATGATAGTCTCTCGTATAAGAGAGGCGATTCCCTCCCCTCCATCAGCAACTTCCCCATATCCTCTTCAATACCCCTTTCATTCTACTTCCCCACTCTATCCTCCCACCCCCCTCCACCTCCACTCCGCCTGCCAGGACAAGATGGAGAATAGATGAGGCTGATTTGCTGTGACCCATTGGCTATTGTCCCTCAGCTTAGTTGATTGATATTCCACGTATCCAATGCTAGCTACAGTCATCCTCAAAGGTATCGGGGCCCTGAACCTGAATTATCAATATTTTAGAGTTTCTGTCCTCATGGCTTTGTAAGCGACTACAATACATTTAGGAGTCCAAAAAAGAGAGCTGGCTTTAGTTTTTCTTCCAGCGAGATCCAGATTAAAGAAGGAAGATAGATGCATTGTCCTGGGAGGTGGAGTGATAAGTGACTTTAAAATCCAGAAAATCCATTTTGAGGTACAGCTGGTGCCCCTGTGTAATATCCTGTTAGTAATGTTATACCAGCCTTTGATCTTTTCTCTATGTGTTGTTTCATGCATATATGTAAGATGAGTTTCAGGTCCCCCCTGTAACCCACGGGGACATATTTGGTTTAATATGCATGTATTTCATCCAGTTTACCTCAATAAAAAATGTTGGGGGGGGAATAAGACATTGTGAAAACTATTTGTTAGACACATTTGATGTATTTATCAATAATTCCACAATGATTCCTCCTATGATTCTTCTCAATAGCATGTATTATGCAAGCTAACCTGATGTATGATTTTTAAAGGTTGATTCTAGTCCAAATTTCAGTTTATCTGCATTATGTGTCACATTCATCATTTTCAAAATAGAGGATTGTGAAATAACATCTAAAATAAATTAGATGAAGCACAAGTGTTTCCCATAGAATGTATCCTGCCTCCCCAGTCTTGTTCCAGATATTGTGTACACATACCATGTGAAAGTGTCTTTAGATGTTGTAGAAGTCAGCACAGTTGAAAGACAATGCCATAGACATGATCACATAGGTATTCGTCACTTTCAGTCTGTAGATGAAGTAAATCTCTCTAATCGAAAATAAAGTGTAAATCAAATATCTAATAAAGTGGTACATAGTTCTGCATTCCTCCCCCTAACACTAACTATTCCCTAACTGTTTCTTAGCAATAGCTTAATAAGCATATGTAGCCTCTTTTGTGCTATGTTATAACAATCAAGTGTGAAGCCACATACATTGTGCATATTCAACATCTGATGTATGACTTTGTCAATTTGATGTGCTTCAGAGTATCCCTTTATCTGCTATCTGTGGCATGCATCCCTTTCAGACTATCTAAAATCTAATTATGTCTAAAATGAATAATATATGTAAACTAAGTGTTTGCCATATGATGGATCAGTGACCAAAATCCCCCACCCCTCAGTCTTGGTATACATGGTATTACCATCTGATGTTGTCTTTAAAAATCAGGTGGCAAAGTCATCACAGAAGCCAATGCCAAAAACATATGATGTATAATTTACCCATGATTATACAATATTTATTAGATTTTGATATAGTAATTTCTTGAACAATCCCAACATGTTCGCACAATTCTACTTTCATTTTACTAAAAGTGTCAGATTTTCGCAACGCTCCTATATAACTTTTAATATTTACCTTGTGAAGTGGTTGTTAATGATGTTGTCTCTGACATTGACCCCCTCATCCTGGAATGGCCCCTCTACGACTTTGTCGTCCTCCTCTTCTCATTGGAGGGCTAAGTGCACCTGGACGTCCTGCAGCATCCCTGCCTGTTGAGCTATGTTATAAAGCACCCTGCAGGCTATAATGATCTTTGTCACCTTCCTAGGGCTGTATTGTAGGGCTTCTCCAGACCTATCCAGACATCGAAAGCGCATTTTGAGGGGCCCAAACATCCGTTCAACTACAGCCCTAGTTTGTTTGTGCGCCCGATTGTAGCGCTCCTGTACTCGTCGGTGGGGTTATATAGAGGTGTAATGAGCCAATTCTGGCTCATGTAACCCGAATCACCTATAAATAAGTAACATTAGGAAATGTCAATATTATAAATATATGATAAATAATAAGATGAAAAAATACATTTAAAGAAAGAAAAAGAAAATGATAAAATGCATTTGTGTATACAAAAATCACATAAACTCCATGAAATTAAAATGAGTGTTAAACGTTTACATAACCAAGCTAAAATATCTATATGTAATAAACTTGAATTGCTCTGCTAGTGACTTTAAAGACTGTAAAATCAGCAAACTGCTAAACTGTCATCTACATCAGTTATGTTTAAAGAGCTACATTGTCACTTTAAAAGTATTGTCAAGGCGATGACCTGCTACATATCTGTTTATGTAAACCTAGACATTTGCTGAAAGAGACAAGTAAATGTTTAAACCTCATTCTATGGGCCTATCTATCCGTATGGAGCTTGAGGGCCCGTGTTTCTGGTAAGCCTTCAGACTCGCCAGAAACACAAGTTATGGAGCAGCAGTCTAAATAACCTGTCCACCTGATTGACACCCCCTGCTAGCGGCCAATTGGCCGCAAATCTGCAGGGGGCGGCATTTCACCAGCAGTTCACAAGAGTTGCTGGTGCAATGCTGAATGCGAAGAGCGTATTGCTCTCCGCATTCAGCGAGGTCTGTCAGACATGATCCGCAATGTCGGATCATGTCCGATAGGCCTTTCATAAGTATGCCCCCATATCTGCACATTTTAGCTATGACCTGCTACATACCTGTTTATATAAACCTAGACATTTTCTGAAAGAGACAAGTAAATGGTTAAACCTCATTCTATATCTGCACATTTTAGCTATGACCTGCTACATATCATTTTATATAAAATTAGACATTTGGAGACTTCCGGTGGGCGGGCCAGCTGATCAGACGTCTCTAGACAGAGCTCCGCTGGTCGGAACAATATAACACCAAAATTCAGCAATCCATTGCTGGGCCTCGCACGACAGACTTGCTGGACTCTGTCACCGCACATAGTGCCGGCTGTCATCGCAAGTGCGCGAGTTACATACCACCTATCTCGGCAACCGGAGGCAAAAGACTGATAGACGCCATAAACACATCGGCGCCATCTTGGATCCCTCCATGCAGTTACCCGCTACAGTAACCTGGGAAGAAGCAGAGCGGGGTCCCCTCTGTGCCCTTAAACTGCAATCTTAAGAAGCATAACACCGCAAGCCGCAGTGAGTACCACCACCAACACTGTTATTGATTTTGAGGCCCTAGAGGGGACGGCTCATACACAAGGAATCACTGAGAGAGATACACCTAAATCACAGGGCAAAGAAAGCAGCATCGCTATAGACAGCGCTGTATAAAGACTAACCGGTCTGTGCCTGCAGGCTAGCAAAAGAGGGGAGAACGGAGGTCTAATTACACTTTTCTTTCCTCCCTCGCCATCATACAGAGGGTCTGCTGGGCAAGAGAAGGTGTTTATAGCGTGGGCGTGCATACAAGGTAGAGGGCCTGATGTTTTCTTTTTGCTCTGCTGCCGCTGCTCACGGACTGCAGGGATCTTTATAACACACGCATACAGACTTTTCCATACCATTTAACTCTCTATAAATGCTAATCTGACCTGTCACACAGACGTGGCAAGACCCACAGTAAAGAGAAAAGCCCCTCTCAGGATTATCTCCAATTTACACCCTATCTGTTAAAGTTTCAGCACAGAGCAATCCACGCATAGACACCAAACCTTTTTGCTCACATGAAAGTGGATGATTATTTCCACAAACTCCCTTCCAATACTAAAGCTAGCATGGCTCATAGAGCAAAGACCACTGAGAGGAAGCATAAAGCTACCACTGATGCACAGGTTGAAAGCCCAACCCGAATAGAACACTCAAATCATACAGGGCTAGATCATGGCGCCCTCCTTCAAGAGCTTAAGACTTTCTTTCTCCCAAAAATGGACTCCCTCCAGGCGGGAGTAGATACCTTAACGAGCGAGGTGCGGCAGTTCTCCTTGCGACTGAGCTCAGCTGAATCCCGCATCTCTGAAGTAGAGGATAGGCAATTTGCCACAGACACAACTCTCAAACAGCTAGTTAAAAAGAACCAAACTCTCCAAGAGCGTATTGATGACTTGGAAAATAGAAGCCGCCGTAATAATTTGAGAATAGTGGGTGTACCGGAGTCAATCAAGGGAAAAGATTTACTAGAGTTCACAGCCCTCACCTTCCCTAAATTGCTGGGCATACCTTCTGACATCCTGCCTATAGATGTAGAGAGAGCCCACCGTGTGGGGCCAGAGAGAACCTTAGAGCACGCAAACATGAGGCCCAGACAGGTCATACTTAAATGCCTGAATTTCCAGGAGAAACTACGGATCTTACGAGCATATAGACTGCATAAGGAGATTCTCTACAACGGATCAAGACTTCTACTCTTCCAGGACTTCTCCATGGAGGTTACCAGACAGAGAAGAGAGTTCGCTCCGCTCTGCTCCCAACTGCATGAGCAAGGCCGGCAAGTGGCCTTATTATACCCGGCTAAACTTCGCCTGCACACACCACATGGCACCAAGTTCTTCCATACACCACAGGCCTTACAGAGCTTCCTTGCAACTGAGAACCAACAGCCACCTACCTGAGGGGACTTTGTCACTTTGTCTCTCCCTTGTTCTCACTACCAAGGCTCCCCTCTTCCTACTTTTTAGAGGATGGAGGAATCTTGTCTCTGTTCGGTTGCCTTTTGGAGCAACCTCAACCCCTGGCCACAGACAATGAAGAGTTCCAGGCAGATCGTGACCTCTTTCCTGGGGTCTGGGACTGAGATCTGCAGGATCCGTGTTTGGTATTATGTTTCACTAATGTTTTCCATTTTAGGTATTATAGGAAATGTTAAATTTAAAGTTAAAGTTCCTTTTAAAAATGTTTATGCTTCTATACCCTGGCATAGCCTTGCTATTTTTGAAATTAGAGGAAAAATCAATGTCTTGCTTTTTAAAATTGTTTATATGTGGTTGTCTGGTTACAGAATCCCAACACTGAAACACACAGGGGGAAGGGGGACTATCCACACAATCTCTCAAGACTGTGCCAATAAAGACCACACTAATTTACTACCTAGACGCCATACCACAGGGTTTCCGTTGTTTCTATGTCTCCTATTATCTCAGTTTTTGAACAAGGGTACTACACTCATAACCTGTATACTACTTCTCAAGGTGACAGGGATCCCCTGGTCAATTCAATCCCGACAGGCCCCTTGGTTAAGACTTAACACCCCTCGCCAGGTAGTAACCATCACCCTGTCATACATGATTGGCATACACCTCATTATCTCCACTTTTAAGGTGTCTAGTTTATCTATCAAGAACAGCTATAGTTTGTCCTCACTTCCTGACACACGACATGGAACACTGACTGAAGACCCACCGATGTCAATCTCACAACTCATCCACCTCACCGTCAGATACCTTAGCGCACCTCCTTACATTTGTAAAGAAACCTTTGACTATGATGTGGTGGGGGGTGGACAGTTGATTACATTAAGTGTCTCTCTTCTCTCTACAAATATATGGGAAACTGTTTATTGGTCATTTACTGCCTGTTATAAACAATTGGGTTTATTGGTTCTATCTATCATGCCTCAATGTACCCATGTCCCCCTCTCGCTCTGTCTCCCTTTCTCTCCTGTTCCCAACCCCCCCCCCCCTCCCTGTCAGGCTCCCTCCCCCCCCCCCCCCCCTTTTTTTTTTTTTTTTTTTTTCTTTTCTCCCCGGGTCTCTGGCCCGGTCATGTACCTCCCTACACTTTAGCCTAGTATGTCATTGAAGATAGTAACTTGGAACGTGGGTGGCATCAACTCACCCGTAAAACGTAAAGCAATGCTCAATCATCTTAGAAAGATAGGAACAGACATAGCTCTCCTACAGGAGACACATTTAACGGACAGTGAACATCCGAAACTGCAGAAGGACTGGGTGGGAAATTTGACGTTTCTATCACATACGAGCGCCAGCCGCGGCTTAGCTATTGCCTTTGGGAAGAGACTCACAGTTAAAATCAATCACACCCAAATGGATAAAGAGGGGAGGTTTTTGATAGTGAAGGCTAATGTTAATTCAACTGACTATCTGTTTTGTAATATATATGCCCCAAACCACAGATCTACATCATTCTGGGAAACTCTGATACAGTGTCTCACCCCACACCTAGGATCTAGATTGATAATTGGGGGCGACTTTAATATAGTGGCCTCACATACACTGGACAGATTCTGGACAGAGGGACACTCCATTAGAGACCCTAGAGTTAATTATAAGGCCAGGTATGAGGGAAAAATTTTTGGAATGTTTGAGGCCCAACTGGACACTTGTGACATTTGGAGACTACGACATCCAGAGGGTAAAGACTATACTTGCCTGTCTAAGGCTAAGCATACTCTGTCTAGGATAGACCTTTTCCTGATCTCTAACTCTCTGACTGCTCAGGTTCGCCACTGTAAAATCCATGACATCTTCCTTTCTGACCATGCACCGGTAGAACTAATTTTAGGATCCCTGGGACCACGCTCAAATAGAAATATACTAAAATTCCCGACATACTTAACTACATCAGAGGCATTTGCAAAATATTTGACACAGTGCTGGACAGACTATTACACTGATAACGTTGCCCACTTAGATACTCCACAACTGTTTTGGGAGGCAGCAAAAACAGTCCTAACTGGCTCTATTATATCTTATGTATCTAAACTTAAATACAAAACCCAATACAAACACAATACGCTGCAGAAACGCCTAGGACAAACATATCGCACATACACTCAGAGTGGCTCCAGAGAGGCATTTGAGGCATATTCGGCCGCAAAGGCAGAGCTAGAGGCCTTTTCGAAACATCAGGCTGCTGCGGGTCTGCTGAAGACTGCAGGCACATACTATAGGTTTGGCAGTAGATCAGGCAAACTACTAGCGATGTTAACGAAACCACAGACGGCAAGAGCTAAGATAGCAGCACTAAGATACCAGGGTAAGACACACACTGAAACAGTAGATATAGTACAATCCTTTGCTAGTTTTTTTACGCAATTATACACTAGACAAGAGCCTTCTACTCAAGAGGCTCAGACCCAATTCTGGCAGTCACTCAAGCTACCGCAACTGACACAAGACCAACTAGATAAGTTGAATGCACCCATGACTAGTGAAGAAATCCTGTTTACCCTCAAATCAATCCCGGCAGGGAAAGCCCCAGGTCCTGACGGGTTGCCGGCAGAGTTTTATAGACTCCTGCAATCGCAAATCTCCGGCACATTGACTAAGCTATTTAACTCTTTTTTGTTGACTGATGCGACCCCCTCGCGGAGTTTCACCTCTGCACACATCACTCTTATTCCCAAGCCGGGCAAAGATCACTCGTTGCCTGAATCATACAGGCCAATATCGCTGTTAAACACCGATTACAAGCTTTTTATGAAAGTCCTGGCAAACAGACTGAAACCCATTTTACCATCCTTGTTACATCCAGACCAGACAGGATTTGTCTTTAAGCGTACCTCGGTGGTGAATCTCCGCAGAGTTTTGCAGGTCATCGAGCATTATTGGTCACGCGAGGGGTCGGAGAGATCAGACACGGTATCGGAGGCCTTCCTGTTATCTTTAGATGCAGAGAAGGCCTTCGACCGAGTGGAATGGCCTCACCTGGTTCATGCTATGCAGAGATTTAACTTTAATGGCGCCTTTTTGGATGTCATTTGCAAGGTATACAACTCTCCAGAAGCGCGGGTTTTGATTGACGGCCTCTTCTCCCCAGACTTTAAATTGCAAAGGGGCACCAGACAGGGTTGCCCCCTGTCGCCCTTACTGTTCAATTTGGCGTTAGAGCCTTTGGCCTTGAAGCTGCGGCAGATTTTTCCGGGAATTACATTAGGGGATGTCCCAATGCACTTGGCATTATATGCAGACGACATGTTGCTGTTTGTAGATAATCCGGCAACACACGCTCCCCATATATTACAAACGATCAAGGTGTTTGGTGACTTCTCGGGCTACAGGATTAATGCGGCCAAGTCGGAGGTCCTGTGGCTGAAGAGAGAACCTCATGCTAACTATAATTGCCCTTTTGTGGAGGTGTCGGGTTCGCTTACGTACCTGGGCATAAAGCTCCATAAAAACCCTCGACAGATGTATAATATAAATGTCTCGGAGAGGTGCAAAAGCTTGTCCTCCCAGTTGAACAATTGGATCAATCTCCCTCTAGGCCTCTCAGGCCGGATAAACTTAGTTAAAATGACGATACTACCTAAAATATTGTACCCATTACTCATGTTGCCTTTTCTGATGACCAAATCAGACTTGGCCTTACTGAATAGAGCCATTGTGTCCTTCATCTGGCGTGGGAAAAAACCCCGCATTGCTGCAGAGAGACTGCAACTTCCCTTCCTTGATGGTGGTCTCGGCCTCCCGAACCTTAAATTTTATAACTGGGCCGCGCTAGCGAGACTGGTCATAGACTGGCAACTCACCACCTGCCACTTTTGCGACGCAAGGCTAGAGGAGACAACGGTAGCGCCTTTGGCTATAGCTTACCTGCCCTATACAAATATGAGGGACACACCTCCTCTAGTTACAAATAGTGTCCTTTACAGAGATCCCCTTCGAGCATGGTCTAAGATAAACAAATATATGAATATCACCTTACCTACTCCTAGATTTATTCCCATTATGGGAAATCCGGCGTTCCCCGTGGGAAACGACTGTGAGCCATTCCGCCTCTGGAGAGAGCGCGGAATTAGAACAGTGGGAGACATACTAGACACACTGCAACACACAATAAAATCTTTTCAAGAGCTGAAACTCAAATTTAACCTTCCTAACCAACACTTTTACGCTTATCTACAACTACGACATTATGTATCGACCCTACAAACATCATACCCAGACTTCTGGAACAAATCCCCGTTTATTATATCACAAACACAGTTTCAAATAGGGGGGTTCTCTCTGTCAAACCTATATATTCAATTGATAAAACAGGGGGAAAGTAAGATACACTCTAAAATGCTATTAAACTTACACCCAGATATTCCAGCAGAAATAGACATTCAGGACATAAAGGATAGTTTAGAAGCCACCAAAAAAGCCACTTTGTCAATCCCTTTCAGAGAGGCGCAGATTAGGATGCTCCACAAAGATTACATTACACCATATAGACTCTCAAAATGGAACCCACACATCCCCAATATATGTGTTAAGTGTGGTAGTGAATCCCCCTCGTTTCTACACTACTTCTACGCTTGTCCAATCATTAAGCGCTTTTGGGGTCACTATCAATATTGGATAAAATCCACTCTAGCCATAGAGGTGACAATGGATACAAGCAAAATATATTTACTCCAATGGGAGGACACACATAAAGAATACAGGAGGATCCTTACAATATGTACATTGATAGCAAGACACTGTATCCTCTCTAGATGGATATCTAGGCGCCCACCAACCATAGCTCAATTTAAACGCCAGCTATTGAAACAATTATTTGTAGAACAGTTCGACGTGAAATTAGATACAGGTCAGAGACTCCGGCCCTTCTTAAAGAAATGGGAACCTTTAATAGTCACATTTAACCCAGACCTGCAAAGACAAATCCTTAAACCTTTTGCCCACCTTGAAGTTATGATCCTGGCAACTCTTAGCGGAGATTGGCAAATTTTGAGGGAGCCTAGGGAAAATCAGCAACACAGGGTGCATATCTCTGAAGAGATGCTTTTCTAGAAAACTTCACATCTGGTATCCTTTCTGGCGTATTGGGCCTGGGGCCTGGGGAGATGCCCTTTTTTTTTTTTTCTCTTTCCTCTACTCCGCCCCCCCCCCCCCTCTAGCCCACCTCTAAACCGCCTCAGTTTCTATTGTTTTCTTTTTTTTTTTTCTTTTTTTTTCTGTGTTGTTTTTTTTTAATATTGAGTTTGATGTTAATGTTATTGTATAAAAACTTAAAATGTTTTGGGGCCGAACTAGTCACATAGACCTCTATCATGATCAATATCAGCTCGCACATTGTATGGACAATGGGAATAATATATAGACTATGAACAGACTTTCGATATCCCCGCAAGTACCTCAGCTATTCCATGATCTACTGTTAATGTATGATGACCGTTATATCATATGCTCGTTGTACTTGCTATCTCGCTTTTGTTTGTTTTCATATTCCCCTATCTATACCATTCATGTTATATATTGTAACTGATTGCTCTGTGTGATGACTTTGCCCTCAACAATAAAAAAGTATTTAAAAAAAAAAAACTAGACATTTGCTTAAAGAGACAAGTAAATGGTTAAACCTCATTCTATAGCTACACATTTTAGCTATGACCTGCTACATAACTGTTTATATGAACCTAGACATTTGCTGAAAGAGACAAGTAAATGGTTACACCTCATTCTATATCTGCACATTTTCTACATTACACAAACACAACTGTTTGCAAACAATTGTGTCTAACTTCTTAACCATGCTGTTCACCAGTATTCACCAATGAGCCACCCGGGGGAAACTGTTGCCAGAGTGAAGACTGCCTGAGGATACGGGCATCGTGACTGGTGCCCCCGAAATTTTCAAACACATTCTTAATCCGCACCCGTGCATCGCAAATGAACTGCACGTTCAAACTATGAAAGTGTTTGCGATTTTGGAAAGGACCCTCTTCTGCTGGAGCCCACAGAGCAATATGGGTGCAATCTATTGCTCCCAAAACATTTGGCATTTCAGCTATTCCATAGAAATCCCTCTTGAGGTGTCTCCAATCGTCCTCATTTTGAGGGAATCCTACAAAAAGCCTACAAATTCTTTTCATGGCGTTCAGAAAACCTTTAAAAAACCACAGAGAAGGTGCCTTGAGACATACCGGACAAGTAACCATCTGCGGATTGAAAGCTTCCGGACGCCAGGACATGTATACAGCAAAGCATCTTGGACATGGAATAGCAGTGTGCATACGTCTGTGTGGCTCCAGATAAGGTCTTAGTACATCGTACAGGTTCAATAGCTGCTGCCTATTGAGTCGATAATTGTCAAAAATCTCGGCACCGCTCATGTTAACCAAAGTGAGTCTCACCTTGTGAACCGGAGGAGCCCTAATCCTCAGCCATACCATGTGCTCCTCTTCGAGGCACCGGACCCGCATGAGTCTGTTATACATAACTTGTCCAACAGCACCAACACAATCTAACTGGGGGATGTCCATATTTGCAGAGCCAAGCAGCACAAGCCAAATAGCAGAACAAACACGAAAGGAGTAACAAGGTAGTCAAACACACAAAAGCGATCTGATACAATGTCGGTCATAAGGGACATATTGACCATGGTGTTTAGGTGATTTATAGTGCAAAATGTCCAATGGTAGTGTGTTCATAATGATTGCGGATTGTATACACTTGATTGTATCTGAGCCACACAAATGCTTTCAAAGTAGGTGGGGGTTTTTTGCGTTTGTTGAAATTTAGTTTTTCCCCATTAAACCGTAATATGAAAGTGTTAAAGTGTAAAATATAACATATACAGTGTATCTTCATAATGTTTGTTCATATGCATAACAAATACTTAGTAAACGTAATGTTATATTAAAAGCCACAAGTCCACGCTAACATGATTCAAAGTGCATACTTGTCTGTAATGTGTGCATAGACATGGCATATAATCTGATTGAGCAATGTTGATGCAATATTGTTCCAAAACGATAATGTAACGGCTGACATATATAAGTGATTGGCAAGATTTCAATATTTTACGTGTACGTGTCTACTTTCCAAATCTTCGTTCTCTTGTTCTTCTTTGCAACATTATTATTGTGGGATGATTAAAAAGATAAAGAAAAAATAGGGGGGGGGGGCGTGTCCAGGGGGTGGCCATGAAGGAGTGCAAAACCACTAAGTTTTTGTACTTGTACTAAGGTTTAAGAGTGGCCATGACAATTAGCTAATTCCCTATATCAATTTCATACTCGGTAGGTCCAAGAGAGACCCTTGATGTAAATCGGAGATCATTTATAGTCTTCTTATTGTGTAAAAAATTGTTTCTCTCATTCCTAATAGTATGTTATTACTCTAAATAGTTCAGTTGCAAGTATCATTCTAGTAGGCAGTATATCTAGATAAAGAGGTACCATGGTAATCTTGATACACAAAGTAAAGATCTAAGGTATCATTAAAATCTCTGCAATGCATATATTTAAGATATAATAGAATGTTGATTTGACATGTTATAACCCTCAGAAGTTTTATATATGTAATTAGACATATTAGTTACGAGGGTACTCTTGTACAGGTGGCCCTCGGTTTACGCCGGTTCAATTTGTGCCGTTTCAGAATAACAACCTTTTTTTTCAGTCATGGGACTGCTATTGAAATGCATTGAAAAGCAGTGCACTAATTAAAATAGCCAGTAGGTGGAGCTGTCCGCTTGTGTTTCAGCAAAGTTAAGCAAGTTTAACAGCCTGAAATTGATCTGTGTACACAGATCAGACCAGATCTTTTGAGCAAGATTTAGCAACTTCCCTATTATCTTCCTGTCCAGCTGCTGGAGGTGAGGGTGCCTAACTGCCTATTAATCACTGCAGATTGAAATGCATAGATTAGGTGCAGACCCAATATTATCTAACATGCTAACAATGCAGAGAACTGTTTGCAGAAAAATGCAAGTAAAAAAAAAAACGTTTTTGTTCATTAAACTTAGTTTGATGATGATGCAATCTGTTGTGTAATTATTTTATTAGGTGATGTTTAGCAAATGTTTTTGTTCATTAAACTTAGTTTGATGATGATACAATCTATATTATTAGGTTTATAATGTTGTTTAGCATTTAAAGTCTTCATTTCAAACCTTTAAAAATAATGTAGTAGGTGTTACTTATGACAATTTTGAGAGGGACCCGGAACCTAACTTCCTCACTTCCCGTTGACTTACATTATAAACTTTGTTTCAATTTACAATGGTTTCGATTTACAACCATTCATCCTGGAACCTAACCCCAGCATAAACTGAGGGCTACCTGTATTATTATTATTATTTTTTTTCTTCTCTCATTTACTACATAAGCAGGTTATTATGTTATGGAGATTATATTCATGATGTATTGTTCTAAATAATGTATTTCTAAATACCTTAATAAAAAAGCTTTGATTTAAAAAAAAAAAAAGATAATTGTGTGTTTTATTGTTGTGTGATATGTGTTATGTACATATGTATGTATTGTGATTCTCTTCCACCTATGTTCATTTATATAAAGCAGTATAGCATTGTTGTTCCTTCCAAAAAAGCGACAAATAAAATATTTTCTAATGATATATTTGAATTAGACGAAATTCTGAATGGTATATTATATTTAAATCCTGATCTTAAAGGGACACTAAAGCCATAATCTATCTTTCATGATTCAGACAGAGAATACAATTTTAAACAACATTCCAAAGTACTTCTATGATCTAAATAGCTTCATTGTTTATATATCCTTTGTTCTAGAAATAGCAATGCACATGGGTGAGCCAAATCACCCAAGGCATCTATGTGCAGCCTCCAATCATCATCTACTGAGCTTATCTAGATATGCTGTTCATCAAAGTTGTGACGGATCTCCGGCTACCCCGACTGGGTAGCTCCACTAACGGATCCTTCTAGCACCTGGAACCAGCTGCCATGTAGCAGGGAAAGTGACCTCAGCAAAGCCCCACCCAAATAACTAGACAGACTAGTATTCAGGTGAACAAAGAAGAACCTTTTATTAGGGAAAACACACAACATTTATACACAGACTGATCTTGATAACAAGCCTTATCTTACTCTCACATCTCTCGCCATTCCCGTCCCTTCAGACAGGCTGACGCCTCCATTGTGTCTCAGTGTCCAGCAGTACAGGGATGGGGTATTCGGGGTGATCCCGGGGGAGTGGCGGCCCTTACAGGGTGTCGTTAGAAAGCCCCTGGCCCCCAGCTACTTCAGCTGGGGGTCGGAGTTAAGGCTTGTCCAATGTACACCGGGCAGGCTATGGAAAAAGGGGGTAATGAGGGGGGTCCGAAACCCCCGGGTTTCCGAGAGAGTTCACCCCTGGAAATCACCCCTCCTCTGGTCCTTCCCCAGGGGGTATTAAATACCCAAACAGTGGAGCTCTGGGACAAAGGACTGCTGGAGCGACCTGGGATAAATGGGGCTGGGGATCCGAGTTGATGCGACCGGCAGTTCCATGGGGCCGGCCAGCCAAAGGGTGGTCCATTGAATAGGGCTCAGAAACCCCAGTTCCCAATGGAGCTCACCTCCGGCAATTAGCTCACCTCTTGCCCTCCCCACGGGGTACCATTCCCCAAGAGAGCGGAGCTCTGTGGCAAGAGGCCTTCAAAGCGGCCGGAGGTAAAGTGTCCCCGAGGATGCTGGGTGCGGCGGCCGGCTATTAGATCCATGGGCCCGGGCCGGTCTGAGAGCGATGGGTTGGTCAGAGACCAGCTCTATCAAGATCAGATTTACATGACAAAACAAGGGAAACAAGAGCTCAGGGAGATCGCATTTGCTCTGAGGAGCCCATAACCCCTGAGATATAAGAGGGGGTAAGTGGTAGGGGGTAGGAGCTTAACCCCTACAGCCCGGCATCCATGACAGCTCCCCCCTTCCAGTTCGGCAGACCCGGCTGGATTCATAAACGGGTTGGCCTGGGGCTGTCCGAGAAGCTATGCCACTTCAGTTTGCCAGGAAAGACCATCAGCGTTTCCAGTGCTTTTTCCCAGCCTGTACTGAATGTCAAAGTTAAAGGGCTGCAGGACTAAACTCCACTGCAACAATCCTCCATTGTCCCCAGAAACTCTGTTAATCCAGACAAGGGGGTTGTGATCTGTGAGGACGGTGAAAGGTCTCCCGTACAGGTAGGGCTGTAGCTTCTTCAGGGCCCATACCATAGCCAGACATTCCTTCTCCACTGCCACGTAGCCTACCTCTCTGGGCAACAGTTTCCGGCTGATGTAGGCTACGGGCGGTCTTGTCCTTCTCCGTCTATCTTGCTTAAAACTGCTCCCAACCCGAACATGGTGTGGACATAAAAGCGTTGAGCTGGGTTAGGAGCGGCCAGTACTGGGGCAGATACCAAGGCAGACTTGAGGCTCTGGAAGGCATTCTCACATTCAGAGGACCACAGGACTTGTCGGGGTAGACTTTTACGGGTGAGGTCAGTCAGAGGTTTGATCAGGGCATTGTAGTTAGGGATAAACCTCTGGTAGTATCCGGCGGACCCCAGGAAAGCTAGCACTTGGGTCTTGGTCCTGGGGGTGGGCCAGTTCCCCACTGCCTCAACCTTAGCAGGCTCCAGCCGCTGTTTCCCACAGCCCACTCAGTGGCCCAGGTACTGGACCTCCAAGCATCCTATGGTGCATTTGTCAGGCTTCAGGGTTAACCCGGCAGCTCTGAGGCGATCTAGAACAACGCCTAGGTGGACCAAATGGTCCGCCCAGGTGTCGCTATAGATGGCAATGTCATCCAGGTATGCACAGGCATAGTCCTGGAGGCCATCTTGCAGGTGATCTACCATGCGTTGGAAGGTGGCTGGAGCGTTCTTCATCCCAAACGGGATGACCTTAAACTGGTAGAGGATGAAGGGGGTAATGAAGGCGGACTTGGGGACCGAGTCAGGGGCTAAGGGAATCTGCCAGTACCCATTAGAGAGGTCGAGGGTGGTCAGGAAGTTGCCCCTGGCGATTCTGCCAAACAGATCATCGACCCGGGGAATGGGGTAGACATCAGTGGTGGTTCTGTCATTGAGCTTTCGGTAGTCAATGCAGAACCGAGTAGTTCCATCTTTCTTGGGCACCAGCACCAGACAGGTCCAACATTCCCCGGAACTCCCTGTGCATACTGTCTTGAACTGCCCCTAAACCCGATAAGTGGCTTGTTATAAGGGGGCCTGTCCCAGGGTCTCCACTCAGTGTAGGGCCACTGTGGTGTACCCGGGGACATTAGAGAACATCTCTTGTCAGACTTCTAGCAGCTGCCTGACCTGCCATTTCTATTCTGCCCCTAATCTTTTGTCTAGGGTTATGTTGGCTACTCCTTAAGGAGTCTCATTGGGTCCGGAGGGCTCTGGAATGGGGAGGCTCTCAGAGTCTTCCACAGCCAGAGCACAGATAGCAGCCAAATTTTGGGCCCTTTCTAAGTATGCATTTAGCAGGTTCACATGAAATGTCCGATGGACCCGGTCATCTGAAAATTTGGCTACCAGGTATGTGGGGTCATTTAACTGTAGGGTCATTGCCAGGAAGCCTGTAGTTTATCCGTTTTGACAAGCTTCAAGGCTAGTACCTTCTGCCCTACTGCTAAGGTTCAGGTATGAGCACTTCTGTTGTACCACCATTTCTACCGGTGCTGAGCGACCTGGAGGTTCTCCCACACCTGGTCAGCAAGGTCCTTCAGTCATTCTCGAAGTTGGAGGATGTACTCCACAACGGAGGGTCGCTCCTCCCCTGTGACTCCCTCCCAGTGGCTCCTAACTAGGTCCAAGGGCCCCATACCTTCCTGCCATATACTAGTTCAAAAGGGGGAGAATCCTGTGGATTCCTGGGGCACCTCTCTGTATGCAAAGAGGAGGGGCAGCAGGAATCTTTCCCAGTCCTTGTGAGTAGCCAAGAATGTCCAAAGCAACTGCTTCAAGGTCCTGTTAAACCTCTCACATAAACCATTGGTTCCAGGGTGGTATGGATCACTGTGCAGGGGCTTGATCCCACATAGTTTCCATAATTATCTTGTAATCTCTGCAGTGAATTGGATTCCCTGGTCGAAGATTACTTCCCGAGGAAATCCCACCCTGGTGAATATCCGGAGCATAGCATCTGCCATCATCTCCGCCTGGATATTAGCCATTGGGATTGTCTCTGGGTATCGGGTGACATAGTCCACTAATGTAAGAATGTACTTCTTTCCTGAGCAACTGGGTCAGGCTAAGGGATCCACTATGGCCCTGGGGGTCGGCACCTACTCGGTCTCGGTATGGGGCTAAGGTCGGGTTGCTCAGGGTCTCCTGGGCGAAGTCGGAAGAGGACACCCAGGGAGTTCGGTCAGGGGAAAGGGTAGGAGTTGGGGCTGGAGGTCAGAGTAAAGGGGCAGTCGGCCATTGGGGATGGGTAGAGGTCAGAGCGGGCTGTCTTACCTGGGTGAGGCATAGCGACTGGACATCTGGCTTCCTGGCAGGTAGTCACTGGGCAAATCTCCAGGGGTGTACTCCCCACAAAGGCTGATACCAGATGGCCGAGATTGTTTCCTAGTAGAACCTCGGCAGGGAGCTGGGGCATGATGCCCACCTCCACAGTGTGCCCCAGTGCAGGTATACTTGTGCGGTGGGGACCTGTAGGGTGGTCCTCCCTACTTGGCCGGAGGTGGGGGCCAAGTGTGGTTGGATCAAGGTGATTGTAGCACCAGTGTCACTCAATCCCTGGGCAGCCTGGCCATTGACCATCCTGTCGATGGTGGTGTTGGTTTTCTATGGTTTTCTATGGTGGCAGTATGTACTGCATGTATCACCCCAACCTCTTTATCTGCCCACCCAGTAGCGTCCTCTGCATACACGCAGTGAGCAGCATCTTGGTAGGTCCTGATGGGAGCCCTAGCCCACTGGGATGGGCGGGCATTTCTTGGCTGTTGTGTGGAGGGAGTTCTGGCTGCTCATATTGGGCAATTGTATCTGTCCGCACAAAAAGCATTTTTGGGACGTACCTGACCCAACCGGAAGTGCCGAGGGCAAATGGGTCTGGGGTGACCAGGGAGCCACCGAGAAATGGGCGGCTGCGGGGAAGGATCAGGGATTTGCCCTGGGCTCTGGGGCAGCCTGCCTCCGGGCATCGGTATATTCACCTGCCATATTAGCTGCTTGATCGGCTGTTTCAGGTCGCCGATCGCGGACCCACTCTTTAACTTCCAGCGTGAGTTATAAAAGTGTTCCAGTAAGATTAGCTGTGAGCTTCAGCCAGGGTGGTGACCTTGCAGCCGGTGAACCAAGAGTCCATGGCACGGGTGAACTGGTGTGTCCACTCTGTGAAAGGCTGCCCCACTTGCCTCTTAAGCTCCTGGAATTTCTGCCAGTGTGCCTCTGGTGTGAGGCCATATTGGGCCAGGATGCGCTCCTTGACCTTGTAATAGTCCCTTTGGTCCACAGGAGGGATGGTGTGGAAATCATCCAAGGCTCGGCCGGACAACTCGCCAAGCAGAATGGAAACCCGGTTGGTCCTGGCAACCTCTTGCAGCTCACACTGGGTTTCAAAGACTTGTAAAAAGCTGTCGATGTCCTCCACTTCTTCCTTGAAGACTTGGAAAGCCCCATACGGTAACTTTGGGGGACATGGAACCTGCTGGGGAGAGACCGGAGGGGCTCCCCCATGGACTGGTGGATTTCGGCCAGCTTGAGCTGGGTGACCTCTGAAACTATTTTGCTGATGACCTCCTCAGATGGCTGGGTATCATACAGCGCTATCCGCCACTTTTCCCATTGGACATCGGAGATGGAAGTCCCTGGGAAGCTGGGCCGCCCACTGCCTCGGTTGCTAGGGGACCCTCGAGCCGACTCATCGGACTGATAACCCTCCATTAGCTTATGATGGCTTCTTTGGTTTTGTTGCTGGCAATTTTCCCTCTAGTCTCCAACAAGGCCTTCAGCTCAACCTTCTGGAGCACAGAGTACTGCTCCATCCGAAAGTGTCTTCAAGTGGTAGTTTGGAGGTTCCAGGTAGATGGAAACATCCCACCGCTGCCACCTATGTGACATATCTCCGGCTACCCCAACTAGGTAGCTCCACTAACGGATCCTTCCAGCACCTGGAACCAGCTGCTATGTAGCGGGGAAAGCAGCCTCAGCAAAGCCCCACCCAAATAACTAGACAGACTAGTATTCAGGTGAACAAAAAATAATCTTTTATTAGGGAAAACACACAACATTTATACACAGACTGATCTTGATAACAACCCTTATCTGACCCTTACATCTCCCACTATTCCCACCCCTCCAGACAGACTGGCACCTCCATTGTGTCCATTGTTCCCCAGTGTCCAGCGGTACAGGGATGGGGTATTCTGGGTGATCCCGGGGAAAGGTACGGCCCTTCCAGGGTGTCGTTGGAACGCCCCTGGCCCCCAGCTACTTTGGTCCAAAAAGGCCCTTGATCCATGGCTGGGGTTGGAGTTATGGCTTGTCCAACGTACACCAGGCAGGCCATGGAAAAAGTGGGTAATGAGGGGGGTCCGAAACCCCCGGTTTCCGAGAGAGCTTACCTCTGGAAATCAACCCACATCTGGTCCTTCCCCAGGGGTAGTAACTCCCCAAAGAGCAGAGCTCTGGGACAAAGGACCATTGGAGCGACCTGGGGTGAAGGGGGCCTGGGATCTGAGCTGATGTGGACGGTGGACGGTGTACCAATCCCCAAGAGAGTGGTGCTCTGTGGCAAGGGGATGCTGGGTGCCACGGCTGGCCATTACATCCAGGGGCCCAGCCCGCCTGAAAGCGATGGGTCGGTCGGAGACCAGCTCTTTCAAGAACAGATTCACATGACAAAACAAAGGAAACAAGAGCTCAGTTACTCTGAGGAGCCCAAAACCGCTGAGGTATAAGAGGGGGTAAGTGGTAGGGGGGTGGAAGCTTAACCCCTGCAGCCCGGCATCTGTGACAAAAGAATATGAAGATAATAAATCAAATGATATAATAGAAGAAAACTGTTTAAAATTGCATACTCTTTCTGAATCATGAAATATAAAATGGTGTTTTATGTCCCTTTAAATATTTGTTTATTCTTGAAAATTATTTCCTATTTGTGATGATACAATTGATCGTGATTTATAGTTGATGTAATGTAATTTCCTGAATGATTTTGACCTTGTACTGATGTTCACACATGTAAAACACATAACTACAGTGCCAAATAGTATATTTTGTCATTGCGGGACCTACACAAGAATTAATAAATTAGCGCAAATTGTAAACCGCCAGTATTACGAGTTAAAAAAGAGAAAATTATCGCTTGCGTTACGGAAAAAGGCAGATTGCGTGCACGAGCATGTATTCCCCATAGAAGTCAATGAAGGAGAGAAATAGAAAAAAAAATTCCAAAACTCCTGTTGAGCGCAAAGTGAGTGACATCATGCCATTCTGTGAAATGGTACTTGAAATTGTGATAATTTCATTTTAAAAAATGTTTTGTGTTCGTAATCTGCTGTATATTGTTTGTATGTAGATAATTATGTATGTATGTGATGATATTTGTACGGAGATGTAGCTAAATGAATGTATGTTCATGAATGTCTATGTGAGTCAAAGTAAAATGGCTTTGTGTGCATTTTTTTCTAAGACCCAAGATCTCGTATCTTTGATCCGTTATAATTGTTTTATTAAAAATGTATTTATTATACATTGTTTGTATGAGTGTAAGTGTACTTTGTATAATATTTTTGAAGTGATTAGTAAAGGTTTTTGGTTGTGATATATCAATAACTACTGGTATTGAAAAGCGTTATGGATTTGTGCGTAGATAGGGATTTTGTTGCACTATGGAGGTTTTTTCAAACTTGTAATGGCTGTGTTATGGAAATTGATGCATTATGGGCCATAACGCTACAATTTTAGTCATAATGCACAAATTGTAATCTAGCTGAAAGGTTGTAGACACTGTATTACTGTAAAACACATATATTTATGAGTAAACACTAAAGCAGATAGTAACTAACCTATAAATCACTAATGAAGTAGGACAAGTTTAAATGAATCCTCCTTTTTCATTTTTTGTTCTAATACATTTCCTACCATTGGTTCTTATGTCTCTCTTGTACCTAGGTAAACTTATAGCAGATACATGAGGAGAGTTAGCCTTTGTAGTTGTCTAGAGAAGCTATAATGATATGGAGCCACTAATAAGCATATGTAATATGTAAACAGAATAAAAACAGTTATAGTGTGATATAAAGTCTGTGGGCTACTATATGCGATTATTGTGTATAACCTCTCTACGATGAACCATACTGATACATAAGGGGGATAAATGTCTGAGGTAGAATGTAAGCTAAGGAGGGATACACGAGGAAGACTTAAATTTAACATAAGCCCTATACATGGATATAACAGAGCGGTCAAGTGGGCACATGATCATCTGGGATCATACATATACAAAAGATCAATATAGTACAGGGTAGTCCCACTATATATAAGTAATGCAGATGAGGCATAGTACATGAATTGGTTAAACCATTGATTAAATTATGGTTCGTATGACAAACAATGATTACTGAGCTAAATGGAAGCTAAATACTTTCAACAGAATCCAAACTATCAGGCAATGTACAGTCTCTCAATAACACTCTGGGATCAGCCCTATGGCCATCATTAACAGCATACTAGTAGGTGTGGGTATCATGAGGAGCTTAGCAATGTTAAACACATAACACATGGAGTTCTAAAATTTAGGAGAAGCTGCAAAAGAAAAATTAATTAGTGGTCTGTAGGCATCGCCCATCTTAGTCTGAAAGTTATGACCATCCAACCTCAGTGTCTAAGGCAGCCGGGGTTCAGCCGATTGTTCAGTGAGAGATAGATCACTGTCTACTGATCTCAAAACTTGGAGGGATCATCCAATGCCCATTCTGCAATACCAGATAAGAGAAGCAGTGGTGTAGAAGGGCAGTAAGATCTTCCACTCAGGGAGACCATATTTGAACTTGCTTGCACCAACTGCAATAGTAGCTGAGAGTTGCAGTCGGAGTGTGTACATGGGCCGCGGTGTGTGTGATATGTAAGAGCTAATCCATCAGCTGTAGCTTGGATAATGATGCCTACAGTCCCATGGCTTACTGATCTTGTGGCTCTACCCTTTCAGATAGTGCGATGCTTGGATGTGATCACGAGCCTTGAAATTATAATTGATGCTTTCTGACCTCCCAGGGTGATCGGCCGCTTCACTCCGAATGGAAGCCATATTCCATGGCGTCTTAGTATGTATTTGTGCGTGCTGAAGAAGTGCCACAGGGGTTTTATTAATTGTGGGAGGATGAGTTCTGGAGGCCTTGCTGTGTCCCTCTGATGCCTATTCTGGTAAGTGAGCATCAATTCTCTGCGGATCAAGTATATACTATGCTGGACTCCTGTCAGCTGTATAGACCTTTTCCCCATGCCATCTGGTGCTGCTGCTTGAAATTTACAGTTTATTGTCTTAATGCATACCTTCATGTCACCTCACTGAAGGCCACAACAATCATCTGGGGTTGCCATGTTCCTTGTTCAGAGAAGGATTGCCTGGTATTTTGGTGCTGGAATAACCTTTCTAGGCAGGATTAGACTGATATACTTTAGAAAAGCTCTCCTCTGTGAAAAGCACAAATGGGCTAAAAGAAGCTCCTCCTAAGTGGTAACTCTCCATAGAACAAGCTACTGAGCTGTTGTTCGTACCTGGTAGAGCGCTTCTCTTTCTGTATGCATGTCTCAATGTACTTTGAAAAGAAAACATATAACTAATAAACAATTGGAGATAGGGACGGAGCTAACCGCCGAGCTGACTAGAAGCACAGAGTAAAAGCTCCTCTAAAAATGAGCAGTTCCACGCAAAAAAAGAAGTTATGATTAACAGTTGATATAAACCCTATACATCAACCACCATGCTATACTAGCTGAGACAGAGACACAGGAAAAGTCATACGAAGCTTTGGTGAACATACCGTTTGGAGCATTCCGGAGACATAAGGTCCTTGGAAAACGCTGACAGGCGATCACGCTATTAAACCACCCCTGTGTCGGTTAACACAGACACTCTGAGCTGAAAAACGCCTCTGCAAGACTCACCTTTAAAATCTATCCTGGACAGCGATAGCTATACTGAGGGTGACCAACCCTGATTAACGTTAAGGGGCAAAACCAGAAAAAGACACAGGCAATGTCAGCGGCACAGAGAATTGTGAGTACTCGCTACAAAGCCTACATTAAGCACACGGCCTCTGTACATTAAGGGACTGACACATCTAACATCCCTATAACTAACCCTCTGTGACTAGGGGGTCAGACAGCTTACCACCAACCCCTCGAAACACTAAAAGCGGAGACTCACAGATAGAATATACATACTAAAAGACGGTCCACCTGATAGAGAACTCCGCAGCCTAGAGAGATTTGAGGTATCTATCTAGGCGTGTGCCACCGGTGACATTTTCAATACAGCAGTTGCCCATCTCACATGCAGCCCGTCCGGCTGGTAACACTCCGGTACACCAATTAGTAGGGGCAACCCCCTGGCCATTGGCCATTTAGAGCACCTTGTCTGAGGGAGAAGCTTTTACTTTTGGCGCGAGTCGCCATTTTACTCAGCACAGAAAGTGCGCAAATCCTCTGACCTGCACCGGCATAGACTCCTTAATGACTTGCACTTCTTTGGTCTCTTGATGCAATTTAACATGGATGTGAGACAGCTCCTGCGGGTCTAGAAGAGGTTTTCTTTATCCAGAGTTGAAAGATATTAAGAGTCCTAGCCCCTGCTTGCCATTTCAGGGATATGCAATCACCTTAACAGTTATAACATCTGAAGTATATGCTCGGTACTTGTCATTTTTACTTAATAAATTTATAGACCTAGGAAGCTATTAGTAAATCTGTTCTCCTACTACACCTCTCCTGCCGGTGCATAAAGAACAATCTCCTTTACGTTCATACTCCAACAAGTGAATACCCACTAACCGGCACACTATACATCTTACTTTTAGACTCTCTTAACTGACTCCTCTCCTCCCTTTCCCGCCGGCACACTTGCCTGTGGGTCATACCCACATACCCTAACCCATATTGCTCTGTGGGAGCACTTCCCCAGGAGAGGAGGTCTAACAGGCTAACCTTCTGTTTTCAGGCTGCTGGCCTCACCACTACATCCCTTTATCGCTCAGCTTACATTAAATATTTGACTGTGCTGAAGTAGGTCTCATGACCACGGGGCGCTGGGCGCACTCTCCCCTTCAAACATAATCTACTATCTCTGGGAGTTAGTAGCAAAAGATTATATCCTGTTTTGTGTCATAACTATCCACCACTCAATATGGCGCACTCCCAAAAGAAAAAACAGAAACATATGAATAACCCTAAGAGGACGCTAGCGGATCATTTCAACAGCAAAATTCTGCTAGATCAGGAGGGCTCTGATGAGGATTCTAGGGAATCAATATCCTCGCTTAAAGGCAATCCTAAAGCGGATTATCACTCTACGGATAGATCTATGTTCTTACATTCGTCCATCATGGAGTCTCTTAAGGCTTTATCGGATAAAATGGACACACACCACACATCCTTAAAGCAAGACCTTAAGACTTCTGTCATAGAGTTAAAAAGGGACATATCTTCCTTGGGTGAGCGTACAGAAACCCTTGAGCGAAAGCATGAGGACCTGGCAGTGGATCATGCAAACTTGTTGTCTTATACTCAATCCTTATCGGAGATGATAACCGACCTGGAATCTAAGCTGGCTGACTTTGAGGATAGGTCACGCTGCAACAATATTAGAATCCGAGGAATACTGGAGGATGTAGGTCCTACTGATTTATCAAATTTCTTATTAGGCCTGTTTAAGGAACTTTTGGGATCTATCCAGGATCAAGATTCCTTCATTGATAGAGCTCATAGAGCCCTTCGTCCACAAAGTTCCAATTCGAGCACTCCAAGAGATGTCATCATTCGTTTGCACTATTATACCTTTAAAGAGAAGTTATTGAGGGGGCGGAGCTAGCCTAAGAGAAGCACAGACGTGGAGTGACTGAGCTCCTGCATACTTTTGCTATTTTTGCTATATAAAAGTGGGCTACAGTTGGATTTTTGATGCTGACCATAAACATTGGGACATTGGTTACTCTGTGGCAGCGAAGGATTGGGAAATTTATACTCCGTTCTCCCTACTGAGGGAGCTAGCTGAACCGACGCCGCAGCCACCCATCTGCAGAAGCGGAACCCGGAGATTTTGCATACTGGTCAGCTCCCGCTGACTGCAGAGGAGGTGACCGATTGAAAGGGCCGGTGAGTTGGAGGGGCATTGAGGGGCACACTCCCTACTAGTCGTTGTAACTGGCGATACGGGGCAAAAGGGCGTGAAAAAGCGCCATTGCTCTGTGACGGCATAAAAGTAAACCCGGAAGAGACAGAGGGGGCTGGCTCCTGTGAGAGACGCAGCAGGGGAAAAAGAAAGTGGAGGCTCAGCTGCGCTGTTAGAGGTTGTGAGACTCCCGGTGCCCATACACTGCAACAGATCCGTTGACTTTCAATTAGAGCAGGGGAGTGGGAACCCCCTGTGCATTATGACCACAATTTTGTATGTTATAAAGCAGGATCTAGACATCACAGCAGTCCCAAAGTTTGAATGAGTGCCATAAAATATCGTATTCCCTAATATCAACAGTAGTGAATGTTTAAACAAGCTCCCCTGAAGTAACACCAAACACATTGGCAAACAAAAGAGACTACTAATTAGAGCAGGGAAGGGGGAGATCCTTATGCACTGTGGCTACAGTCTTGTCTGATCTGGAAAAGAAACTAGGCATCACAGCTGATCCAGAATTTGGCTGCGTGCCATAAAGTAGTGTACTGCCTAATATAAATAGACTGTGTTCTAGTGAGCTGCAAGCCGATATCTATATAGCGCAGCTGATCTAGAGCCTGGCTGGTAGCCAGAAAACATCACACTATAAGATTTAGCCAGCGGAGAGGATATACATAAATCCTCACACTTTAACCTCTGCAGTGGCTCTAAACACCTTGGCATATAAACAAAAAGACAGAGTTATACAACCAACTGACATTACAAAAAAGCCCTCAATATAACGCTCTACAAATAACCCAGAATCACTTTAACCCCTCCAAACTATATTTTAACATCTGCTCCTTTCATTAAGAAGTAATATAAACACTCCTATCAACAACCAGTTATAGCATAACAGCAGTATTATAGAGGGGTCTGCTCTCAACTCCCTCTACTCCCCCCTTTCCTGCAAACCCAAAGTGGTGGCAGGTCATACCCCCTGAACCTTTTTCCGAGATCATCCTGTGAGGATACCTGCCCTGAGGAGAGGGGGATCACTGAATTATAATACTCTATAACCAACCTCAAAGTTATACTACAACTAGGATAAGTGAACTATAACAGGCACACCGGGAACTGGGACATATATCTTTCAGCATACCCCAGTACCCAACTGACTTTAGCCCACCCCCTGGAGTGCTTATAGAATAACATAACTTGGGGTTACATGTGAAATAGAATGTAAACAACATTTTTAATTTTTATTGGGGGAACCGAAAGCTGTCTAATACAATGAACATAACATCAATATGAATCACATCATGTTCTGAAGATTGACAAGCACACCTCTTGTTATCCTAAATGAGCTGCCTGCCTAAGAAAAACAACTAAAATCAAATTTGGGTTAACCCAATCATCATACAAGAACACATTCTATACAACTCGTAGTCCGGCAGAAAACAGTTACTCTAGAGGATAGCAAAATTATCCCTTTTAATAAACACTACCACTCTTTTGGCTGTATCTGCTGTACGACAAGATGGCCACTAAAAGACCCACCAAGGGAGACAAAACGATTAAAGCGACGGCTGTGTCCACATTCTTCAAGCCATCTCAGACAGCTAAACACCTGACAGACACAGAAGTGGAGGAAGAGCTGGACACCGACCATCAACAATCACCACAAGACAAAAGCCCGCTGACAAAAGCTGATCTCAGAAATTTAGTATCCAAACAGGACATTGCAGAGAATTTTGACAGGCTATGGGAGAAAATCGATACTATACACTCATCTGTGACCAATAGCCTCTCTGAAATCAAATCCGATCTACAGGAGATGGGCAATAGGATTGAAACACTAGAAGTTCAAAAGGACTCCATGGTGGAACAAATGGATGAAATGTCCCAAACCATGTCTTCACAACAACAATTATTGGAGGAATTTCAGGATAAAGTGGAAGATCTGGAAAACAGGAGCAGGAGGAATAACATTCGTCTTAAAGGAGTTCCAGAGGAAATAAATCCTACAGAAATCCCAAGCTATCTTGCTCAACTCTTCACTCAAATTACAAACTCTCCAGCTGACTATGTCTTCCACTTGGAAAGAGCACACAGGGCATTAAAGGCTAAACCCAAACCAGGCCTACACCCAAGGGACATAATAATTAAACTAACTTTCTTCCCGGACAAAGAAAAAATTCTGCAGGCAGCAAGAAAACACCCAACATATAAACACCAAGGCAACGTCATACAATTTTACCAGGATCTCAGTGTCAGGACACTGCAAAGAAGAGGATCCCTACGCCCTCTTACTACTCTACTCAGAAAACACCAGATTCCATATAGATGGGGGTTCCCATTCGCCCTGCACATTGTAAAAGATTCCAAAACAATCACACTTAAAGACCCAGAGGATATACCTGAGATCTGCAAGATTTTATCATTAGAGACACCCAATGTCCCAAACACGGCACCAAGTCAAGAGAAAAACAGAGACCCAGACAGACACCCAGATTCTCTAAAATGTCAGACTATCAGTCACAAAAAACAAAAAATAAAGGAAACAAGAGGTAAAATCTCCTAGATGGTATCTTGTTCATCTCAAAGATACAAAAATACAAAACCTACTTTTGGAGCCTGAGAGTCAGCAAGATTGGCTGAATGAACAATGGTCAGAGATAACCTCAGATCACTTTGAAAGCATCTGAAACTACAATTCTCTGGTTTCTTCCCAACTGTTACTCAGAGACTCCTGTTAAGTTCTGCTTACAAAAGTTACCAGATGTTATGGAAATATAATTTCCCCCAGGACAATTTAGTATAATATTAGTTCTTGTTTACTCTTATGATACATAGCAGTTTACCTTCTAGAGGTCCTAATGTTGAGGACCCCGAAGTATTGTTTATTATGTTATTAACATTGTATTTCTTTCCTAGCTCCCTTCCCAACCCCAGTGACGACACAACACAACCTATCAATTACACACCAGATCGACTACAATCGGTAATACCAGGTTTACAGCCCGAAGATTCACAGGTAATAAAGTTCCCTTTGCACCAATTTAAAACAGACACACTAACATGATCCCCAAAATAAAACTAATATCCCACAACGTAAGGGGACTAAATATTAATATAAAAAGGCGAATGGCGATGACACAATACACCTCCTTACATGCCAACATTTTATTTCTCCAGGAGACTCATTTGCTCAAAGACAATATCCCAAAATATTGGGCAAAAAATTTTAATACCCATTTTCACTCAACAGCAACATCTAAGAAACGGGGCACATTCATCCTCATACATTCCTCACTTAATTTCAAACTAGAAGATATTATCGCAGATACTGAAGGGAGGTACATAATAGTAAAAGGTAGAATCTCGGATTCAGAGATCACCCTATGCAACGTTTATGCACCAAACGAAAATCAGCACAGCTTCTTCCAACATATTTCACACTTACTTACACAATGGTCCCACACCAAAATATTTATAGCAGGAGATTTCAACATTACCATGAGGCCTATCAGTCCAACTGAATCTAAACCCTTAACCAATAAACAAAACAGACACAATTGCATTGTCAAATTAATTCAGGAACACCTATTACCTCACTCCCTCATAGAAACGTGGACAACATTAGATGGCTCGACCAACGACAATACGTTTTACTCAGCAGCACATAAATCCTACATCAGATTAGATTATATATATGTAAGTCAGATATTACAACCTCTATTACATAACTCTCAGATACACGCTTGCGTATGGTCAGATCACTCGATCCTCACTCTACAGGTGGAGGGTTTGTGTGATCCAAACAGAAGTAAAACGTGGACCTTTGACAAGTCCTACATCAGAAACCCCCAATATCAGGTTCCTTGGTTATTTGAATCACAACTGCAGAGTCTAAATAAATTATATTTGTTTCACAACTGAAGTACAGGCTATTATATCAGCATAGACTGTTTTATTCAGAGTGATTTTTATAAGTAATGGCAGTAAGTCTTTATATGGTTATATAATATTGTTATACCATATAAATATTTAGAGGCTGAAAATAAGTATTATTATTAATAACAACTTTTGACATTAGTTGTGCTCAAACCCAAATGTGAGAGATAGTGTTCATTGTAATAAGCACTGAGGCATGAGAGATGTGAGACACACAGACTGCAGCTGCTGACAGGGGCGTGACCTGCTGCGAGACACAGCACACAGAGTAATGCTTGCAGCGTGGATATCTGAACACAGACTAGTGATTGCAATTGGTGCTGTGAGACACACTGAGTTGTAAGGAGCTGTATGGCACGCTGAGATGAATGAAGCTGTGTGACGTCACATAAAGTCCGTTACTGTCCGGTATGAGAATGTATCAAAGGAAGTTCATAGAATTAAATAAAACATACGTTGCAAACAAAGTAATATCTGAGAGACAAAGTCAATTTACATAAGTTCAAGAGAAAACATGAAATTTGTAATTAGCCGTTACTTAAGGCATCCAAGGTAAATTAGAATTGATACAAGTACCGTAGCGGTAGTAGGTAGAATCCTCCTGTTGGAAATTAAATAGCAATTCCTGTAGAGATGTGGAGTTGAAATAACTTAATACTTCTTGGAATAGCAATCTTCAGGATGAATGAGACTAGTTGTTATTAGTCCCTTTGTGAGACCAAACTGCAGCTGGTATTTGTAATTCCAAATGTTAAAGTAGTAGAAGTAAATCTTCTTTTGATAAGTATATAGCTTATAAGAAACAGAGCACTGGTTTCAGCAAACAATACTCAACAACTAAGCACTTGTTTGGGGCGGGGGTGATGCCTTAAGTACAGGTGAGGAAGGTGAGTTGAGGCAAAAAGTAAAAGCAGGACTGGAATCCTTACAGATCCCCCCCCTCAAGCAAGCCGACCACGGGTTGGAATTTAGGTCTACTTGGATATCGTCTATGGAAACGAGCAATAAGCTTTGGAGCATTAATGTGTGCATGAGGTTCCCAAGTGTCATCCTCTGGGGCGAACCCTTTCCATCGGACCAGATACTGTAATTCCCCATTATAAAATCTTGAGTCCAAAAGATCATAAACTTCATAGACATCAGTGCCCAATTGAATAGGAGAAGGGGGTAGAAGAGGTACATCAGGCTTATCTCCCAAGTAGGGTTTCAATAATGATACATGGAAAGTTAGGTGGATGGGTAAAGAATCAGGTAGATCAAGCCTGACGGCATTTTCATTGATGATGTGTAGAATTCTGAATGGGCCAAGGAACAACCCAGCCAATTTTTTACTTGGTAAGTGCATTTTAATGTTTTTGGAAGATAACCAAACATAGTCCCCTATAGAATATTTCGGAGAAGCTCTACGACGTAAATCATAAAATTTCTTCTGAGAAGCCTGAGCTTGTTTGATGTTATCTCGTAAGTGTAGGAAATTTTCAGCTATGTTTTGTGTTAGCACATCAACAGATGGTGAGTCATGTGTAGAGGTCGTTTGGATAGTGAATCTTGGATTAAAACCATAATTGGCGAAAAAGGGAGAGTAATTTGTAGTGCTGTTAATGGTATTATTATAGGCAAATTCAGCCATAGAGAGAAAAGAAGTCCATTTATTTTGATGATATGAGCAATAGCAACGTAGATATTGCTCAAGCCACTGATTGAGTCTCTCAGTTTGGCCGTTAGTCTGAGGGTGGAAGGCTGTGCTTAATCTTTGATCGATTTGGAGTGCTTTAGTGAGTGCTTTCCAGAAGCGTGAGGTGAATTGGGTTCCTCTATCAGTAGTTAAAATGGAGGGTAACCCGTGGTATCGTACAATGTGGTTTAGAAATAAGTATGCTGTTTCAATGGAAGTGGGTAACTTGTGATAAGGAATAAAATGTGCCATTTTAGTAAAATGATCTGTAACAACTAAAATGGTAGTTTGTCCAGAACTAGGTGGTAAATCAACTATAAAATCCATTCCCAAATGAGACCAAGGAGATTCCGGTACTTCCAGAGGAATTAAATAGCCATAGGGAGGTCTCCTTTCTGGTTTTGATACTGTACAGGTTGTACAATGTTGTATATATTCCTTTATACTGGTTTTCATCGATGGCCACCAGTAACTTCTGGAGATGAGCTCATGTGTACATTTGATTCCTGGATGACCAATTAGTGGAGGGTCATGATGATCTTTGATTATTTTCTGTCTGAAACGTTCTGGAATATATAGTTTAGAACCATGAAAGTAAAAACCATCCTGGAGGGTTAGGCTATCTAGTAGGGTTTGGTCTTCTGAAGATAGATCAGATTGGTATTCCTTATCCTGTTGAGATAGGATAGCAAGGAATCGAGTAGGGGGAAGAATGCTAGTAGGAGAGTCTTCTTGTATAGGTCTTGAATCTCGTCGAGAGAGTGCATCTGCCTTCCCATTTTTTGATCCCGGCCTGTACATGATTTGAAAATTGAAACGACTAAAGTAGAGACTCCATCTCACTTGACGTCCAGATAAAGTTTTGTTATTTTGTAGATATTCCAAATTCCGGTGATCCGTGTAAATCACTATAGGTAGGGAGGTACCTTCAAGGAGATGTCTCCAGAATTCAAAGGCTCTTTTAATGGCTAGAAGTTCCTTGTCCCCAATGGAATAATTGATCTCTGCTGGAGTCATAATTTTTGAATAGAACCCAACTGGGTGTAGTGGTTCTGTAGGAGACTGTCTTTGGGAGAGGACAGCGCCAAGAGCATAATCTGAAGAATCCACCTCTAGGGTATATTGAAGGTTTGGATCAGGATATTTCAGAATGGGAGCAGATGAAAAGGAATTCTTTAGGAAGCTGAACGCATCATCCTGTTCTTTAGTCCACTGGAAAGAGCAATTAGCACTAGTTAATTTAGTCAGAGGTTTTGCAATTTTTGAAAAATTGCGAATGAACTTTCTGTAATAGTTACTGAAACCAACAAACTTTTGTAGTTCTTTCCGTGTTGAAGGTGTGGGCCATGATTTTACTGCTTCCACTTTGTTATCTTGCATTTGAATCCCATTTGGGCAGATGGAGTAACCCAGGAACTCTATTTTGTTGGTGTGGAAAATACATTTTTCCAATTTGGCGTATAGCCGATGGACTTGGAGTCTTGCTAAAACCCAACTAACATGTTTGATATGTTCTTCTAGATTTGTGGAATAGATTAGAATGTCATCTAGGTAGACAACAACACATGTGTCAAGGAGATCATGGAAAATGTCATTAATAAAGAACTGGAAAGTTGCGGGTGCGTTAGTTAAGCCGAAAGGCATAACTAGATATTCAAACAACCCATACCTAGTTCTAAAAGCGGTAAGCCACTCATCCCCCTCACGGATACGCACTAAATTGTACGCCCCTCTCAAATCTAATTTAGTAAAAATCTGAGCATGCCTGAGTCTTTCTATGAGTTCAGGAATGAGGGGGAGAGGGTATCGTTTTTTTATGGTTATTTTGTTCAATTGTCTGAAGTCAATGATAGGCCGAAGAGATTGGTCTTTGTTCCGCACAAAAAACATTCCTGCACCAGCAGGAGAAACCGAAGGACGGATAAACCCTTTCTTTAGATTTTCATCTAGGTAAGTTTTTAGATGATCCAGTTCTGGTTGACAAAGTGGGTATAAATGTCCAATAGGTGGTGTGGTTCCAGGTTTCAGTTCAATAGGGCAGTCGTAGATTCTGTGTGGGGGAAGGGTGTCTGCTTCCTTCTTACTGAAGACTTCAGAGAACTGCTTGTACATTTCTGGTATCAGAGTTTCTGATGTGGAGGATAAACTGTGAAAAAAGGTTCTATGGCAAGTCTGTTGACAGAAATCAGAATTTAATTGAACATTTAAGGATTTCCAATTAATATCAGGTTCGTGTAGCTGTAACCAAGCTAGCCCAAGTACTATTGGGAATAATGGAGAAGTGATTACATCAAAAGTGAGATGTTCATGATGTGTTTTTAATGTAGTGACAGAGAGCGGGATGGTGTGATGTGTAATTGGCCCTGATGATATCTCAGAGCCATCAACCACACGAAGGAAAATAGGAGACAACTTTTTTATCAATGGTATTTTATTTTTTGAAACCAGAGAACTGTCAATGTAGTTTCCTTGTGCTCCTGTATCCAAGATGGCTGGAATGGTCAATTGCTTATTTGCCCACTGTAGAGAAAGAAGTAAAGAACAATGAAGAGGGTTGTTATGCTTTGACTGGAGAGAAAGATTGGTATGGTACTTACTCTTCTTGTTCTGTGGCAAAGAGGGGCAATCCTTTAAAGTATGAGATGAGGATGCGCAATACATGCAGAGGCCTCTAGTCTTCCTTCTGATACGTTCTTCAGGAGTTAGAGGTCCTCTAATAAAATTTATATCCATTGCTTCAGCACCAGTTGAACCAGTATGAGGACTGTTAGAAGTGGGATGGTTTAGAACCTTATCCTTCTTATAAACAATTTCAGGGTATTGACGTTCAAATCTTCTTTCACGTAATCTCCTATCAATTTGCCTGCTGAGCTTTATAAGGCCTTCCAATGTTTCAGGTAACTCAGTTCGGGCTAATTCATCTTTTACTGCGTCAGAGAGTCCAAGCCTGAACTGGTTTTTTAAAGCAATGGCGTTCCATTGAGAGTCAATAGAATATTGCTTGAATTCTGTTATGTAACATTCAACAGGTTTGATACCTTGTTTTAAGTTCCTCATCTTTTTCTCAGCAGTATACTGTAGGTTAGAATCATAGTATAATTCATCCATGATATCCAGAAAAGATGAAAAAGATGAAAGAACAGCATTATTTGTCTCAAAGAGAGTGTCTGCCCAAATGCGAGGTTCACCTCTTAAATAGCTTATCATTGTAAGGACTTTAACCCTATCATTTGGGTATGTTTTAGGTTTAAGGGTGAAATTAAGCAGACAAGCATTTTTGAATTTACGGTATAAATTCCTATCTCCATTGAAAAAATCTGGAGGTGCAATAAATGGTTCTGACAGATTGTCAGGAAGGCTCTGTTTAATAGAGACAGTGTCTTTTATTACTTTTCTTAAAGTTTCATTTTCTAATTGTAACTCTCTAAAGGCTTGACTAAGTTGGTCAACTCTTTGTGTTAAATTATAAACAATTTGAGGAAGCTCTGCTGGATCCATATTTTATGGCTTAGTTGTTATATCAGGTTCCTTGGTTATTTGAATCACAACTGCAGAGTCTAAATAAATTATATTTGTTTCACAACTGAAGTACAGGCTATTATATCAGCATAGACTGTTTTATTCAGAGTGATTTTTATAAGTAATGGCAGTAAGTCTTTATATGGTTATATAATATTGTTATACCATATAAATATTTAGAGGCTGAAAATAAGTATTATTATTAATAACAACTTTTGACATTAGTTGTGCTCAAACCCAAATGTGAGAGATAGTGTTCATTGTAATAAGCACTGAGGCATGAGAGATGTGAGACACACAGACTGCAGCTGCTGACAGGGGCGTGACCTGCTGCGAGACACAGCACACAGAGTAATGCTTGCAGCGTGGATATCTGAACACAGACTAGTGATTGCAATTGGTGCTGTGAGACACGCTGAGTTGTAAGGAGCTGTATGGCACGCTGAGATGAATGAAGCTGTGTGACGTCACATAAAGTCCGTTACTGTCGAGTATGAGAATGTATCAAAGGAAGTTCATAGAATTAAATAAAACATACGTTGCAAACAAAGTAATATCTGAGAGACAAAGTCAATTTACATAAGTTCAAGAGAAAACATGAAATTTGTAATTAGCCGTTACTTAAGGCATCCAAGGTAAATTAGAATTGATACAAGTACCGTAGCGGTAGTAGGTAGAATCCTCCTGTTGGAAATTAAATAGCAATTCCTGTAGAGATGTGGAGTTGAAATAACTTAATACTTCTTGGAATAGCAATCTTCAGGATGAATGAGACTAGTTGTTATTAGTCCCTTTGTGAGACCAAACTGCAGCTGGTATTTGTAATTCCAAATGTTAAAGTAGTAGAAGTATATCTTCTTTTGATAAGTATATAGCTTATAAGAAACAGAGCACTGGTTTCAGCAAACAATACTCAACAACTAAGCACTTGTTTGGGGCGGGGTGATGCCTTAAGTACAGGTGAGGAAGGTGAGTTGAGGCAAAAAGTAAAAGCAGGACTGGAATCCTTACACCCAAACACATGACAATGTACTTAAACTATTAACTGAATACTGGCATATAAATATAGATACAGCAACGAATCCGGGGATCACGTGGGCGGCTCATAAAGCGGTCTTAAGGGGGATACTCATTAAGGAAAAAACACTACAGATCAGAAAATATAGACAACAACTAAAACAATTCTATACAGAAATTGAGGAATTGGAAAGACGACACAAGCACACTAAGACAAAGGCCATCGAAAAAGCTCTCCACTCGAAAAAAACAGCACTAGCTACACTCCTTCACTCACAAGCCACTAGAACAATACAACACCAACAATCACAATATTTCATATTCGCAAATAAACCTGATAGATACATGGCACACAAAATTCGAGAGTGCTGTAGGGACTCAGTGATCTCCGCGATTGAGACACCTTACAGCACAGTAACCTCACACCCACAAGAAATAGTAGATACTTTTGCAGCATATTACGGGGACCTATACGATGGGAAAAAGGTTCTACACAACTCAGACACAGAGACACTTACCTCAACTTTCTTCAATCACAACTTACTGCAAACTTTATCTAAAGAACAGATATAGTCTCTGAATTCACCCATATCCACTATGGAGGTACTAGGGGCTATCAAAGATCTTAAGCCAGGAAAGGCGGCGGGCCCGGATGGCTTTCCAGGCGATTATTGTAAACTGTTTAAAGTGACATTGATTCCACATCTTGTCAAACTTTGTAACTATATCATGGAAGGGGGGGTCATTCCACCTGAGCTCCTGGCTGCAAAGATAGTTGTAATTCCCAAACCAGGGAGGGATCACAAAAAATGCCAAAATTACCGCCCAATATCCCTAATTAACCAAGATCTTAAGATATTTACAAAGATATTAGCAAACAGATTAAAACATATCATACCACACCTAGTCCACCCAGATCAGGTGGGTTTTATTAAAGGTAGGGAAGCCCCAGATAATATTCGCAAAGTCACCAACTTAATTCAGACCTTAAAAGAGCCCTTTGTCTCCATTACTTTTCGCTCTATGCATAGAGCCTCTGGCCGCCAAAATTCGCTCGCAAGTAGACATTTCGGGAATTAAGATGGCTAAGGTAGAACATAAGTTAGTTTTGTTTGCGGACGATATTCTGTTAACCGTGACTAACCCCTTAGTATCGTTACCTAACCTTTACCAAACTTTAACAACATTCTCTGCCATTTCGGGATTTAAAATAAACGCAGAAAAATGCGAAGCCCTACCTATTGCGATTCCCCAACAGACTCAGACATTATTAGAAACCAATTTTAACTTTAACTCCCTAAAATACCTTGGAATTCATCTTCCTACCTGCCCCTCACAACTATACAAAGTAAACTATAGCCCACTGTTCAAACAAAAAGATTTATCAAAATGGAAAACCTATAAATTTTCATGGCTAGGTAGAGTGGCTGCGGTTAAGATGACTGCCTTGCCGAGGATCCTGTATCTTTTTAGAACGCTCCCTATCCAAATTGTAAAAACAGATATAGATACATTACAAAAAGAAATTCTAATGTACATTAGAGGAGACAAAATGAACAGGATAGCTAAATCAATCCTAACTAGACACAAGAAACTGGGAGGTGTCGGGGCCCCTAATTTAATGGAATATTACCATGCTGCCAGATTGGCGCAAGAGAGCCTACTGTTAAAGAGAAACAAAGAGATTATCTGGCCTACCTTAGAAACAACACTAGGTGGATGGGGGGAAAATGATACCATTATTTGGGATCCTGAGAAAACACAATCCAAACAAGAATCATATAGGCCTTACACTACAAATCTTACAATAGCCACCTGGAAGAAAGCAAGAACCAAATACGACCTCATTCCACAATATTCCTTATATATCCCGATAAAATATATTTTACCCAGTGAACTCTGGGATCAGCTTCAGAAATGGGAAAATAAGGGTCTCTATAGAGTGGCAGACTTCATAGAGGGTGGAGCTACACTTACATTTAATCAACTTCAGGAAAAACTAACCCCCTTGAAATTGAGATGGTACCTATACCTACAGATACACTCAGCCACCCAGTCATATCTGAAACATCCAAGAGAAAAGAATACCTCACCACTAGAACACTTTTGTAAATCGGAAGACCGAGACAAACACACTATTTCCATTCTTTATAAAAACATACAGGCCTCACAGAACAGTACCAAAACCTCCACTATGGTGGCTTGGGAAAGAGAATTGCACATCTCTAGAGAAATTAAAGAGTGGGAAATAATATTTCAAAATGCAGAAAAGGGACTAATAAGTGTAGACCTTAAGGAAAATGTAATTAAGACTATACACCGATGGTATCTAACACCCACAAGAACGGCTCATATGCACACACAGGGAAGTGCCCTATGTTATAGAGGGTGTGGAGAAATAGGAACATACAAGCATATGTGGTGGGATTGCAGAGAAATTACAGGGATATGGAAACAACTATCCTCCTTTCTCAGTCGCATATTGAACGAAAATATAGATCTCACAATCCAACAGGCCATCCTGTCAACACATTTATTAGGATACTGTGTACAGTCACGAGGACATGCATAGCCAGACATTGGAAAACAGGTAGTCCAACCTGGACAGAGATTTACAATAAAATTCAATATACATATAATATGTATGAGTTGGCATCACACACTTTAGACAATAGAGAGGTAGTCCTAGCGATATGGTATCACTGGATAGCTAAATGAAACATGGAAACGCAAGAATAACGAGAGATATTTCATCTACTGCGGAACACATAACAAAAATCAATCTGAGTTGTGTCGTCACTCCCCCCTTCCCCCTTCCCCTCTTCAATCCTGATTTATATAACTTTACCTTCTCAGGGTACTGTATTTTTTAAAGTTAAATTATGTTGAGATAATGCAGGTGACCTTAGACACCACGAAAATTTTAATGTAACTCAACAAAAGATTAACATAGAAGCTGGATTTGATAATTGTTCTACCCCTTAAGAGAGACTACCTGATACCAAGGAAGGTACATGGATAAAACATCACTAGAAATAGATGACCTCTGAATACTAGCACCTATCTTTCATTGAAGAACCCAAAAGGACATCTAAATATTACTAGAAACGAGTAGAGCACTGTAAAAGTTATTATACTAGCTGAATTATTTGTTACATAAGAATTGTTATACTGTTCGACTGCTTCCTAAAATCCATGAAGATGGAGATGCATGTAGAGGAAGGTATGCTTGTAATTGTTTTATCATTTCAAAATAATAATAAAAAAATATTCAAACATAAAGAGAAGTTATTAAGGGCGATCCTTCCAACAGGTCACACAGTCCCTTCGGAAGAAGAATGTCAAATATTGGTGGGGTTTTCCTGTGAAAGTTCTTTTTCAATATGACGACCATTCGTACATCATTTCTACACCAGAACAGGGGATGAAACTCCTTAATTCTCTTAGCCTGTCTTCTTCTCCGGAACAAAGCACAAGACCTGCAAATGGCTCCAGACAACTCAGCACTGCTGCTCCAGAATGGCAACCTTTACCTAAAAGGCATCAACAGCAACCCAAGAGGAAAGACAGACCGGAACCTAGTGATGGCTTTTGATCCATTACCCTCTGACCAATTGGCCATCTAACACAGTGACTCTTTCCTATTCCGGGAAAGCCCTCAGGGACTTAGGTCCACTTGTATCCTTTTATTATGCAAACTCTGTCTTTTTTCCTTTTTTTTCATGTTCACTGTTTCTTGTTTGGTTCTAACTTTTCCCTTGCAGAGACTAATAGATATACAGGCTCCTCTGGGAGTACTGTTTTGAAGAACGTGCTGATCATAGATCATTTTATAGACATTAGAACTGGCCAGTGGGTTTCACACTCCTTATGGGGGATAAACTGTGGTTCTTTCATGGTTATGAGGTCAGGTGTCGGGTGCTCATGCCCCTGGGACATCTTACATATGCTCTACTCATCCTACGTTAGTTGCTGGGTTTCCATGTCACTTTATATATTGAGCGCTGAATATTTTCTCCAACCTGTGTTCAAGGTGTCTTCTTGTATGTTATACAATAGCTTTAGGCTCTACTAGTTAAGATACTACCCACATCTTACCATAACCAGACCAATATGCGCCTTTTATTTCAATGTGGGGAACATTAGTCATAGAAGATAACAGAAAAGGAAGTTCCATACTAGTTAATCTGAACCTAATTTCATACCGTATTATGACATAAAACATGTCCTAGTCAATGTCTTTTCATGTCATTGTTGTAATTAATTTGATGCAATTGTTATTTACGGACGAAATCTGTATGTTTTATATACTCACAACTTCAATAAAAAATTGTTTAAAAAAAAAAAACAATTGGAGATAAAAAAAATCATGGAATCTCTGGCCTAGATTTGGAGTTCGGCGGTAGCCGTCAAAACCAGCGTTAGAGGCTCCTAACGCTGGTCTTGGGCGCCCGCTGGTATTTGGAGTCAGTGATTAAAGGGTCTAACGCTCACTTTTCAGCCGCGACTTTTCCATACCGCAGATCCCCCTACGCCATTTGCGTATCCTATCTTTTCAATGGGATCTTTCTAACGCTGGTATTTAGAGTCATTTCTGAAGTGAGCGTTAGAGCTCTAACGACAAAATTCCAGCCGCCTGAAAATAGCAGGAGTAAAGAGCTTTCTGGCTAACGCCGGTTCATAAAGCTCTTAACTACTGTACCCTAAAGTACACTAACACCCATAAACTACCTATGTACCCCTAAACCGAGCTCCCCCCACATCGCCGCCACTCGATTTAAATTTTTAACCCCTAATCTGCCGACCGCCACCTACGTTATACTTATGTACCCCTAATCTGCTGCCCCTAACCCCGCCGACCCCTATATTATATTTATTAACCCCTAATCTGCCCCCCTCAACGTCGCCGACACCTGCCTACACTTATTAACCCCTAATCTGCCGAGCGGACCTGAGCGCTACTATAATAAAGTTATTAACCCCTAACCCGCCTCACTAACCCTATCATAAATAGTATTAACCCCTAATCTGCCCTCCCTAACATCGCCGACACCTACCTTCAATTATTAACCCCTAATCTGACGACCGGAGCTCACCGCTATTCTAATAAATTGATTAACCCCTAAAGCTAAGTCTAACCCTAACACTAACACCCCCCTAACTTAAATATAATTTACATCTAACGAAATAAATTAACTCTTATTAAATAAATGATTCCTATTTAAAGCTAAATACTTACCTGTAAAATAAACCCTAATATAGCTACAATATAAATTATAATTATATTATAGCTATTTTAGGATTAATATTTATTTTACAGGCAACTTTGTAATTATTTTAACCAGGTACAATAGCTATTAAATAGTTAAGAACTATTTAATAGTTACCTAGTTAAAATAATAACAAATTTACCTGTAAAATAAATCCTAACCTAAGATATAATTAAACCTAACACTAGACTATCAATAAAATAATTAAATAAAATACCTACAATTACCTAAAATTAACCTAACACTACACTATCAATAAATTAATTAAACACAATTGCTACAAATAAATACAATTAAATAAACTAGCTAAAGTACAAAAAATAAAAAAGAACTAAGTTACAAAAAATAATAAAATATTTACAAACATAAGAAAAATATTACAACAATTTTAAACTAATTACACCTACTCTAAGCCCCCTAATAAAATAACAAAGCCCCCCAAAATAAAAAAATCCCTACCCTATTCTAAATTAAAAAAGTTACAAGCTCTTTTACCTTACCAGCCCTGAACAGGGCCCTTTGTGGGGCATTCCCCAAGGATTTCAGCTCTTTTGCCTGTAAAAAAAAACATACAATACCCCCCCCCAACATTACAACCCACCACCCACATACCCCTAATCTAACCCAAACCCCCCTTAAATAAACCTAACACTAAGCCCCTGAAGATCTTCCTACCTTGTCTTCACCATACCAGGTTCACCGATCCGTCCTGGCTCCAACATCTTCATCCAACCCAAGCGGGGGTTGGCGATCCATCATCCGGTGCTGAAGAGGTCCAGAAGAGGCTCCAAAGTCTTCCTCCAATCCGGCAAGAAGAGGACATCCGGACCGGCAAACATCTTCTCCAAGCGGCATCTTCAATCTTCTTCCATCCGGTGCGGAGCGGGTCCATCTTGAAGCAGGCGACGCGGATCCATCCTCTTCTTCCGTTGTCTCCCGACGAATGACGGTTCCTTTAAGGGACGTCATCCAAGATGGCGTCCCTCGAATTCCGATTGGCTGATAGGATTCTATCAGCCAATCGGAATTAAGGTAGGAATTTTCTGATTGGCTGATGGAATCAGCCAATCAGAATCAAGTTCAATCCGATTGGCTGATCCAATCAGCCAATCAGATTGAGCTCGCATTCTATTGGCTGATCGGAAAAGCCAATAGAATGCGAGCTCAATCTGATTGGCTGATTGGATCAGCCAATCGGATTGAACTTGATTCTGATTGGCTGATTCCATCAGCCAATCAGAAAATTCCTACCTTAATTCCGATTGGCTGATAGAATCCTATCAGCCAATCGGAATTCGAGGGACGCCATCTTGGATGACGTCCCTTAAAGGAACCGTCATTCGTCGGGAGACAACGGAAGAAGAGGATGGATCCGCGTCGCCTGCTTCAAGATGGACCCGCTCCGCACCGGATGGAAGAAGATTGAAGATGCCACTTGGAGAAGATGTTTGCCGGTCCGGATGTCCTCTTCTTGCCGGATAGGAGGAAGACTTTGGAGCCTCTTCTGGACCTCTTCCGCACCGGATGATGGATCGCCAACCCCCGCTTGGGTTGGATGAAGATGTTGGAGCCAGGACGGATCGGTGAACCTGGTATGGTGAAGACAAGGTAGGGAGATCTTCAGGGGCTTAGTGTTAGGTTTATTTAAGGGGGGTTTGGGTTAGATTAGGGGTATGTGGGTGGTGGGTTGTAATGTTGGGGGGGGGTATGGTATGTTTTTTTTTACAGGCAAAAGAGCTGAAATCCTTGGGGCATGCCCCGCAAAGGGCCCTGTTCAGGGCTGGTAAGGTAAAAGAGCTTGTAACTTTTTTAATTTAGAATAGGGTAGGGAATTTTTTATTTTGGGGGGCTTTGTTATTTTATTAGGGGGCTTAGAGTAGGTGTAATTAGTTTAAAATTGTTGTAATATTTTTCTTATGTTTGTAAATATTTTATTATTTTTTGTAACTTAGTTCTTTTTTATTTTTTGTACTTTAGCTAGTTTATTTAATTGTATTTATTTGTAGGAATTGTGTTTAATTAATTTATTGATAGTGTAGTGTTAGGTCAATTGTAGGTAATTGTAGGTAGTTTATTTAATTATTTTATTGATAGTGTAGTGTTAGGTTTAATTATATCTTAGGTTAGGATTTATTTTACAGGTAAATTTGTTATTATTTTAACTAGGTAACTATTAAATAGTTCTTAACTATTTAATAGCTATTGTACCTGGTTAAAATAATTACAAAGTTGCCTGTAAAATAAATATTAATCCTAAAATAGCTATAATATAATTATAATTTATATTGTAGCTATATTAGGATTTATTTTACAGGTAAGTATTTAGCTTTAAATAGGAATAATTTATTTAATAAGAGTTAATTTATTTCGTTAGATGTAAATTATATTTAACTTAGGGGGGTGTTAGTATTAGGGTTAGACTTAGCTTTAGGGGTTAATACATTTATTATAGTAGCGGTGAGGTCCGCTCGGCAGATTAGGGGTTAATAATTGAAGGTAGGTGTCGGCGATGTTAGGGAGGGCAGATTAGGGGTTAATACTATTTATGATAGGGTTAGTGAGGCGGATTAGGGGTTAATAACTTTATTATAGTAGCGCTCAGGTCCGCTCGGCAGATTAGGGGTTAATAAGTGTAGGCAGGTGTCGGCGACGTTGAGGGGGGCAGATTAGGGGTTAATAAATATAATATAGGGGTCGGCGATGTTAGGGCAGCAGATTAGGGGTACATAGGGATAACGTAGATTGCGGCGGTTTACGGAGCGGCAGATTAGGGGTTAAAAAAAAATGCAGGGGTCAGCGATAGCGGGGGCGGCAGATTAGGGGTTAATAAGTGTAAGGTTAGGGGTGTTTAGACTCGGGGTACATGTTAGAGTGTTAGGTGCAGACGTAGGAAGTGTTTCCCCATAGGAAACAATGGGGCTGCGTTAGGAGCTGAACGCAGCTTTTTTGCAGGTGTTAGGTTTTTTTTCAGCTCAAACAGCCCCATTGTTTCCTATGGGAGAATCGTGCACGAGCACGTTTTTGAGGCCGGCCGCGCCCGTAAGCAACTCTGGTATCGAGAGTTGCATTTGCGGTAAAAATGCTCTACGCTCCTTTTTTGGAGCCTAACGCAGCATTTGTTTAAACTCTCGATACCAGAGTTAAATTTATGGTGCGGCCAGAAAAAAGCCCGCGGAGCGTTAACAGCCCTTCTACCGCCAAACTCCAAATCTAGGCCATTATGTTTAAAAAAAATATATATACATTTTTTAATCATCAAATTAACCACCATTAGCAGATACGACAAATGCACTTGTGGCATTTTTCTATGAAGGAAATTAAATATTGTTCAGAAAACTCTTCCTAACACTGTTGCGGACGTTCCCACAAATGTGTTGTAGATTGCTTGGCTTTCACCTTTCCAGTTTATCCCAAACCAGTCTGAAGACTTGTGCTGCCAATTCCATGATTTAAAGTCTACCATCTTGTTTTTTTCTTCTAAGTTAGTTCTGACATAGCCTGGGATATGTTTTTGGTCATAATTGTTCTATAGGATAACCAAAAAGGCATATTCCAGAGGATATTTAATGGTGCTGCAAAATGCTGTTGTACTCTGTTTGGTTCAGGGTGCTATTTGCATTCTTATTGTGCAAGTTGCCATGTCTGGATCCAGCAAAAGAGCCCCGGAACATCATGCTTTCTCCTCCATGTATATGAATTTGTATTACACAAGGAGGAACCATACTTTCACCTACTCCACAATGTACAAAAAACATGTGTGATGAACCCAAGATTTCACATTTTGATTATCTGTCCATAAGACCTTCATCCAGTCTTCAGTAGTCTGCTGGCAGTGCATAATGGTTTAGGGAAGCCTATTTTTCTTATTTTGTGATCCTAGCGACTGCTTTCTTCCCCTACTTGGTCACACCAGCATCTCAAGGTCTTCTCTTCAAGATGAAAGTGAGACTTGCTACCTTCGACCAGTGTTGTGCTTGAAGCTGTTGTCCTGTGAGCTGCCTATCACACAAGCTGTTGAGTCTCAGAAACTTCTGATTCTGTTATGGCTTTAGGTCTACCAGACCTCTTCCTATCAAAATTTCCTCCAGTTTCCAAAAGACTTTTGATGGCATAGGAAACTGTACTTATTGACAGCTTGGCTTTTTTTAGCAGTTTCTCCAAAGAAAAGACTTACATTTGTATTGGTTATAATAGCCTACATACATTAGTTTTCAGCTTTTTATAACTTAAATTTGTTATTTTAACCTCTGGCAGTTTACTGCTTACATTTGTAACATTTCAGGTTATTCACTGGACTTAAACTGCTTAATTTCAATAAAAAACAATGGAGGCTAATTTTCTTAAATCATTTAAAACTGTGGTTCCCACAATTTCTTGACTATAGCTTGACTATAGCTACAGTCTGAAATTCATGTAAAATTCCAGTGTTAAAATTTCAATGACTTTACTAATGTAAAAAATGTAAAAAATTTATAAGAAAATGAAAATGCTGTTACCTAAAAAAAACATTTAAAGTCATTAATACAAAATGGCCTAAATTACTAAGTGATTTTTCAAATTGTTTTCCTTTATCTGATAAATCATTTTTACGTTCTGAGCTACAATAACCACCAGATGACTATGGATCACGCTCAAATGCCATATACCATAAAGCATATTAAATACTTTTTTTTTCTTTATCGAATATAATTAATATTTCTAATTAGTCTTCAAAACACATGATAGCATTTTGAGTTAGATGACATTTTAACTTTGGGCCTTGCATCAACCTTTTATTTTAACCTATAAAAAAATCTTAAGATTTGGAAGACTTTTAATGGCTCATATATATCATTGTCTCTAATGAGCTTATCAGACATCTGAAGCTATATGAAAAATATTTATGTTTACACCAAATTCCCATTTTGTACTTTGATTGGTTATAAAGGTGATTCTTAAAGTATTTATAAACCATTTTGAAAATAAATGCCTTATGAATGTTAGGCACATATTGTATACATCAATATAAAAGTCCACCAGCACATCTGGTATGCAGGGAAGCTTATATTCTAGCTATATGACAGAGGTGTAATTAGAACTCACTGGGTCCCAAGGCAAAGTCTGTGGCAGGTCCCTTCTCATTTGAACAGAATATATAAATTTAATTAATTAAAGTTTACAATCACTTTACAAAACAAACAAACATTAAAAGTGTGATCATTTAGTAAGCAATGTATACTATTACAAATTATATGACGCATCTCCATGGATTCAAAATTGCAAAACATCAGTTATAGATGTTAAATGCTATAGAGCAACTTAAAGAGAGTGTTAAAATAAACATTTCATGCATTGCCTGTCTGGCCTCACTCACCTCCGGAAAGCTGTAATAGCTGGTGTGTTACCTGATCCTTCACCTTCCCAAGCTGCACTTTTTATCAATCAGTGGAGGAAAGTATACACCCAGCTCATAGCAGCTACTCAGGACTTTAGGAGCAGAGGTGATACTGACTGCTCCTAAATCCGGCATCACTGCCCTGCTCCACCCACCTACTCCTTCCCCTTTCTCTAAAGAAGCTTGTGAGTGCTGATTTATAGCACATAGAGGAGCATAAATGTTAATTAAAAATAAATAATAAAAGTAGTAAGCGCACAACTTAGAGGGAGAAGTTGTTGCAGGCCCCCTAAAAGGATGGGCCTGGTAGCAGTGGTGACCCGCTGTAGTTACGCCTCTGCTATATGCTTAAAAATTCATCAGTTTGTGATGATGTGTCACATTGCATTGGTTTATTGAATATAGATTTTCTGTCCCTTACAGAAAATAGCCTAAGAAGGTAATTCTGAACCACTTACTGCTCTTTTTCTTGTCAAATATGCCAAATAAAATAAACTAATTTAGTATATACTAGTAATAATAAGAAATGGAAATAACAGTAAGATTAGCACAAAGATCTATCAATGTTGTGAAGCTTTTTTTAAAATTGATCTAATGTAATAAAAAGGAAAATATACATTTTTACAAATTCTTTATGTTATTAACTCTGCTTTGAGAATCAAGGTACATTCAATGCAACATAGACAGAAAAATATATCTAAAGGCCCATGCATCTGTAAAAAAAGAAATATATAAAAAACATATTTAATGGAATGGATCACCATTTTTCTAAGCCCTTTAAAGGGAGAGTAAAGTCAAAATGAAATTTCCAGAATTTTGATCAAGCTTGCAAAATTGAACATCTTTCCAATTTACTTCTATTATCTGATTTGCTTCATTTTCTTGGTATCCGCTGTTGAAAAGCATACCTAGTTAGGCTTAGGAGCAGCAATGCACTACTGGAAGTAAGCTGCTGATTGGTGGCTACACATACATGCCCGTTGTCATTGACTTACCAGATATGTTCATGTATCTGTATGTATCTCTATATTAAAGTACTTTGGAGACTTTTTTTTAACACCCGATATCTCATATCTTTGAACCCTTAAAACTTTTTTGTGCAATTTATTTATTTTTTAATAATTTTTATAATACGGTGTTGTATAAGTTTAAGTGGACTTTGCAATGTATTTTCTCTGTAAGGATTGAAGCGTTTTGTGTCTTTTAGAATACCAAAAGTGGACTGGTTTATGAGAAGCTTGCATAACAATACTGGGGCTTTATTTACCTTTACTTATTTACAATTCATGTAATTTTATCTCTCACCACTTTGTTATAGCGCCCTCGGTTGGTTCCTTTAATTGGGAGTTTTGTTTCATGGACTATTAGTACATTGTTCAGCCTGTCATCTGATAAAAGGACCATAACTTCCAATCTTCCTCTATCCTGTGATTGCCACGGGTTGGAAGTCAGGCCCGCAGCTGTAGACTGTCAAAATTATAAGTAAGCCCCACCCACTGACCACCTAGGCACATCCACTGAACACCAGACACACCCACTGAACACAAGACACACCCATAGCTCCTCCATCTTGGTTCAAACAGGTGGGATCTACCCATAGATCTGTAAGCTAAGACCTGAAGACCACAAGACTTGTATAATTTCCAATTTGTTTTTTAGCCAGTAGTGATGATATTCAAGTTAAAAAAAAACATTTTTTACACAATTATATCCTGAACATCCTATTGAAAAAAAAGCAAAAAAAAATAATATATAATAAAGAGAAGCAGGGATGTTCATGTGCTTCAGTCTGTAACAATCTCATGCACTCAGCTGAAGTCAGCCTTGTTTAATAATGTCAACCATTTTTACATGCTATTTCCAATATGTTTTCTCCACTTCGGGTGCATGGCTGTTAGATGCATCTAATATGGGTTTTTTTCTGTAAAATGTCTTTATGCTTCATTCAAATTTCAAATTTAGTAATTTTTCCCCTGAAAATATTTTTTAAACTGAACATGAATATACACCTTAAAGGAACATGAAACCCTAAATTTTTCTTTCATGATTCTGATAGAGAATACAATTTTAAACAACTTTCCAATTTACTTCTATTATTTAATTTGCTTCCTTCTCTTGTTATCATTTGCTGAAAGGTTTATCTAGGTAAGCTCAGGGGCAGCAGAGAACCTAGGTTCTAGCTGTTGATTGGTGGCTGCATATATATATCGATTGTCATTGGCTCACCCATGTGTTCAGTTAGAAACCCTTAGTGCATTGCTGCTCCTTCAACAAATGATACCAAGAGAATTAAACAAATTAGATATTAGAAGTAAATTAGAAAGTTGTTTAAAATTGTATTCTCTATCTGAAATGAAATAAAAACATTTGGGTTTCATGTCCCTTTAAAGGGATATAAAATCCAATTTTTTTCTTTTTGATGATTCACATATAGTATGTAATTTTAAACAATTTACCAATTCACTTCTATTTACTAATTTGCTTTGTTCTTTGCTATGCTTTTTGAAAAAAATACTTAGGTAGGCTTGGGAGCAGCAATGCATGGCTCAGAGCTTGCTGCTGCTGATTGGTGGCTGCACATATATGCCTCTTGTCATTGGCTTACTTGCTTTGTTCAGCTATCTCCCAGTAGTGCATTGCTGCTCCTTCAACAAAGGATACCAAGAGAATAAAGCAAAATTGATAATATATAAGTAAATTAGACATTTCTTTAAAAGTGTATGCTCTATCATGAAAGAAAAATGTTGGGCTTCATGTCCCTTTAAAAGGACATGTTTTCTTTTTTATATTATGTATATGAAAGAACATCAGTTATTGACAGACAGGAACAATTCCCACAGAAAAAAATGGTTTATTCAGCACAAGAACATATCTTTTTGCTTTTTTCCCCAGTGCTTTAATTCTCTCTGCTCTGGCAAGATTATCTAACAAGGCCCTAAGGTCCTGATATTAAAAGATGCTTAGAGAGAAATTATAGTGCAGACTTTGCAGGGGCTGAACCCCTGAATACTACAAAAAGTGCAGATTCTAAAAGTTCCAATGCCTGGTAATATAGAACTCCCCACTCAGGTGAAATATTATAAAATTAATCTCCAGCACTGCGAGATCTCTCACAAGATTCTATACAGGTAGATTTTGCTATACGTCTCTAAGGGGCCTTCCCTGCATTTCTGTATGTGAAGGAGAGACAAGCCAATGCAGTGTTGCACAGCATAACATGAGAGTATTTTACTCCTACACTTTCTTTTTTTTATATTTATATTACTTTAGACTCCAGATTGGGTCATGTTATATTACATTTAAACTTTGCACTTTCACAAATTCGGATTATGCATTTACATTTTCTGTTACTTGTAACAAATTAGGCGCATACTTTGCATATTTCTGTGTATCTCTTACAAATTACATTGCACTTTGTCTTTGCTCCATTTTAAACTAAAACTGACAGCTTCAGAAAGTGGGAAGGACAGAGGAATCCCCTGAGCTGAACAGGGGAGTTCCCAGCGTATGTTCCCAGGGTAGGTCTAAAGCTCTCTCACAATTCTCATGAAATGCTGTAAGGATTTCAGACAAACTAAAATCATTGATTTTTCTTGCCAGCTCTATGGAGATGGTTTGCTCAAAATTCACAATACAGGTGGCCCTCAGTTTACAACGGTTCAATTTACACCGATTCAGAATAACAACCTTTTTTTTCCAGTCATGTGACTGCTATTGAAAAGCATTGAGAAGCAGTGCATTTATTAAAATAGCCAGTAGGTGGAGCTGTCCGCTTGTGTTGCAGCAAAGCCAAGCAAGCTGAAATTAATCAGTTTAACCAGACCTGAGCTATGGAGCAGATTTCAAAGGAACAAGATCCACTGTTTGCAGAAAAATGCAAGTGAAGTCTGTGTTGTGTGATTATTTTATTAGGTTTATAATGCTGTTTAGCAAATGTTTTTGTTCATTTAACTTAGTTTAATTATATATTCTGTGTTGTGTGATTATTTTATTCGGTTTATAATGCTGTTTAGCATTTAAAGTCTTCATTTCAAAGTTTTAAAAATAATGTATTAGTTGTTACTTATGACAATTTTGAGAGGGGCCTGGAACCTAACTCCCTCACTTCCCATTGACTCACATTATAAACTGGGTTTCAATTTACAAGGGTTTTGATTTACAACCATTCCTTCTGGAACCTAACCCCGGCGTAAACTGAGGGCTACCTGTACACTTATTTAAAGGGACACTGAACCCAATTTTTTTCTTTCATGATTCAGATAGAGAATGCAATTTTAAGCAATTTTCTAATTTACTCCTATTATCAATTTTCTTAATTCTCTTGCTATCTTTATTTGAAAAAGAAGGCATCTAAGCTATTTTTTGGTTCAGGCCTCTGGACAGTACTTGTTTATTGTTTATCAACAAAAATGGGCCAACATCTAAACTTACATTCTTGCATTTGAAATAAAGATACCAAGAGAATAAGAAAATTTGATAATAGGAGTAAATTAGAAAGTTGCTTAAAATTGCATGCTTTATTTAAATCACGAAAGAAAAAATTTGGGTTCAGTGTCCCTTTAACTTATTTAACAGAAAAATAATATGTACTAAACTAGAGGCAAAAGCAAGTTAAATTGTAGTGAAATAATTTCAGTTTAATTTGTATTTGCTGCAAACAGTCCTAGGTGATTAGCTGTTAACTTCACTAATCCCTGTGAAAGTCTGTATTAAATTCTATGGAAGGCATCTCTCTGGGATTTCCAGGTTCCACCCTTTTCATTATAGAATTCAGTGAGTTCAGCACCTATAATTATAATTACTAGAAGTAATTAAGCTCTCTGAGAAACTTAAGTTGTCAGTTTTATTTTTAAATAGAAAAAAAATATAAAGTGCAATGTAATTTGTGAAAGATACACATAAACATACAAAGTATGACCATAATTTGTTGGAATTACACAGAAACTGTCAAAGTATAATCAGAATTTGTAAAATCACAATCCTAAATACTCTGCTGTATACAGAATCTAAATGCATTAAAACACAAACTAGAAAGCGCAAAGCTTAAATGTAATAAAACTTAAAGTGATAGGAAAGTCAAAATTAAACTTGCATAATTCCGATAGAGCATGTCCTTTTAAGACACTTTTAAATTCACTTCTATTTTCAAATATGCTTCGTTCTCTTAGTATCCCTTGTTAAAAAATGAATATGCACATATCATACACTAGTGGGAGCTGCTGCTAATTGGTGCCTGCACACATTTGTCTCTTGTGATTAGCTAAATATATATATTTTCAGCTTCCTGTCAGTAGTGCAATGCTGTCCCTTCAGCAAGAAAATGAAGAAAATTTGATAATAGAATTAAATTGGAAAGTTGTTTAAAATTGTATGTTCTATCTGAATCATAAAAGAAAATGTTGGGGTTTACTATCCCTTTAAAAGACATAATCTGAATTATAAAGCAATATAGAATACAAAACACAGAGTGTAAATGCAGCAGAACTCTCATATCTCACAGTGCTATATTTCACTGGGATTTTACTCTCCTTCACATACAGAAGTTCAAGGCAAGAAGTTTACAAAATATGCTTTTTTAGATTTTTGTGAGTGATCACACAGTGCTGCAAGGTCATTTTATATAATCTCGTATGATAAAAGAATCGCCAGACCAAGGAGAATTGGCCTTTTTGGCCTCACCAGTCCCTCAATCCAGCAATATTTTAAAAGAAAGTGGGCTGGCCCTCTCTGATGAGTGGCGATATGTCTCCCATTGAAAATAATAGGGATCTCAGTTTTAGCAAAAGTACAACAACATTGACACTTATATCCGAACTCGGCGGGGTGCGGGGGCTGTATTTAAAGTATGTTTACACAAATTAGACTGTTTGTTCACTAAAACAAAAACCGGCTTCTGTGTAGTAACACTTCAAATAATGCATATCTAAATTAAAGGGACAGTCTACTCCAGAATGTTTATTGTTTACAAAGATAGATCATCATTTATTACCCATTCTCCAGTTTGGCATAACCAACACTGTTATATTAAAGGGACAATCTAGTCAAACAATTACTTTCATGATTCAGATAGGGCATGTACATTTAAACTACTTTACAATTTACTTTTATCATCAATTTTGCTTTGTTTTCTTGGTATTCTTAATTGAAAGCTAAACCTAGGTAGGCTCATATGCTAATTTCTTAGCCCTTGAAAGCCGTCTCTTATCTGAATGCATTTTGACAGTTTTCCACAACTAGAGGGCATTAGTTAATGTGTGACATATAGATAACATTGTGCTCATGCACAAAGAGTTACCTTGGAGACAGCACTAATTGGCTAAAATGCAAGTCTGTCAAAATAACTGAAATAAGGGGGCAGTCTGCAGAGGCTTACATACAAGGTAATAGAGGTAAAAAAGTATATTAATATAACTGTGTTGGTTATGCAAAACTGGGGAATGGGTAAAAAAGGGATTATCTATCTTTTTAAACAATAAAAAATCTGGTGTAGACTGTCCCTTTAATATACGTTTTACCTCTGTGATTACCTTGTATCTAAGCCTCTGCAGACTGCCCCCTTATCTCAGTTCTTCTGGCAGACGTATATTTTAGACAATCAGTGTTGACTCATAGGTAACTCCATGGGAGTGATCACAGTTATCTATATGGCACACATGAACTAGCGCTGTCTAACTATGAATATCTGTAAAAATGCACTGAGATAAGAGGTGGCCTTCGAGTGCTTAGAAATTAGCATATGAGCCTACCTAGTTTTAGCTTTCAACAAACCAAGAGAACAAAGCATATTTGATGAAAAAAGTAAATTGCAAAGTTGTTTAAAATTGAATGTTCTATCTGAATCATGAAAAATTAGTTTTGACTAGACTGTCCCTTAAAGTTTCATTGTACATTCACTAGATTTCTCACAATGGAAATTCTCGCCACTGAAAAGCTGGTTAGATTGATATGGCTATAAGATGTATGTAACATGGAGGACAGTGCTTCTAAATTATAAGCTCACTGCTATGTTTCACCATTAAAATACTGCGCCAATGAAACTCCCTCTGAACGCCTTTCTATACAGTATGTCTGCAATCTCTATTGTTAATAAAGAAAAAGAAAAAAAATATGCTTATTTGATAAATTAATTTCTTACATGGTGGTGAGAGTCCATGAGCCACTACTCCCAGAACGTTTCTAGGAACTCTCTTGTCTGTAATAAGTATTTATGTGGTTCAGTGGCTCTATACCTGGACATTTTTTCCTACAGCTGCATTTTATATCAACATTCTACTGTTGTTTCTTTGCAGACATGGTTGGAGATTACATTTAAAAATATTATCTTTCTCATTTATCAAGTCTCTTTTCTAGAAGTCGTTATAGAGACTATCCATCCAGCTTTCTCCAACAGATCAAGGATCAAAGTTACAGTCAGTTTGCTCTCACCATCATGAAAAATGAATTTATCAGGTCAGCATACATTTTGTTTTCATAAGGTGGTGAAAGTCCATGAGTTATTACTCCTGGGAACTAATACCCAAGCTATGGAGGCCACGAGTAATTGGGTGGGACAGAATATTTTTAAGGCTGGCAGCTAATTACCAGACTCTGCTGCTTGAACTGCTTTCCTATCAAACACATCAAAGGGGTAGAATTTAGAGAAAGTATGTTGCTGCCTTGCAAATGTATTCAATTTAATCCTCATGCTTGAAAATCCAAGAAGAAAATGAACTAAAAAAAAAAGGGCAATAATGCATTTTGGAAAATACTGTTTCATCTCCAAGTAAACCATGGTAATCAGGAGATTTAGCTAAAAAGTTAAAGAAACTGATGGGACCAAGGTGACAAATACATTTAATGATTGTCTAAAAACCTTTCTAATTTGAAAGTAGAATTCTAAGGTTCTTACAATATCTAAATTAAGTAAGAGACCATCAAATTAATTCTTTAGATTAGGACAAGGAGATGGACTATAATCTCCTGATTGATAAAATCCGAAAAATCACTTTAGCTAGAAAAAAATCAGGAAGTCTTCCAGCAGAAGATATTGCTAAAAACAACAAAAACTTCCAAGACAGAAGCTTAATGTCCAAAGCACGCAGGTTCCAAAAGAGAAAACAGAAAAGCTTGTAAAAAAAATAGCAGTAATGTTGCAAAGAGGAGTACTTGGTGTAGACACTTAGCAATTTTCCTGTAGTATGAAACAGAAAAAGCCTCTTGTTATAAACAATAGGTATAGATTCTTTAATCCATCCATTTTGATGAGAAAGCTTAAAGGGATAGGAAAGTCAAAATTAAACCTGCAAAATTCCGATAGAGCATGTCATTTTAGTTCACTTTTAACTTCCATTTTCAAATGTGTTTCGTTCACTTGGAATACCTTGTTAAAAAAGAATACGCACATAGGGGCCGATTTATTAATGGCCGTATTGCCCCCAATGTATCTGTTTCCGCGCTGCTCCTTAACTCGTACACCACATCTGAGGCGGCGTACAGCAATCAGCCCGATCACATACGATCGGGTAAATTGACACCCCCTGCAAGCGGCCGATTGGTCACGAAATCTGCAGGGGGCAGCATTGCACAAGCAGTTCACCTGAACTGCTTGTGCAATGATAAATGCAGACAGCATATGCTATCGTGAAATGCTTGTGCAATACCATATCTGATCAGGCTGATTGCTGTCCGCCGCCTCAGAGGTGGTGGACCAGTTAAGAAGCAGTGGTCTTAAGAACGCTGCTTCTTAACTTACATGTTCGGCCAGCCGGAAAGTACAGGGGTAGATAGCAGCATCCGCTGCTTGGTAAATTTACCCCTTTGAAACAGAAGTCATCAGGTCTATCTCTGACCCCATTGTTCCACAATACAGTAGAAAACTAAATGAAGGAGAAAACATTACTGTTGAAGGGAATACTTTTTAAGGAAATCTACTTCCCAGATTTCCTTCCTGCTATGTGAAATATAGAAAATGTTTGTGTCCAATCAAAAAAACCTTGAGACTTCCTAAATTATTGCTAAGGAACTGCATGTCCCCCCTTGATGATGCATATAAGCTGTAACATTGCCTGAAAGGGACCTAAAGATTGCACTGAGTCCAAGAAAAATACTGGTAACTTCACCTCCTGAGGAAACCAAACTTCCTGTGCTCTCCTGGAGCTCCAGGTTGAACCCCAATGCCATAGATTGGTGTCTTCACACATTTTCCAAGATGGGCAAATAAAGGATGCCCCCAGAAAAATAGTTTGGAAAAAAATCCACCAGAGATTGCCTCAAAAGATTCTATGAGATAGTTGAGTGAAATTTTTGCACCATTGTTAAAGCATGGAAGGTTGAAGAAGTCTTATATGGAAATGTGCTAAAGGAAGAATATCTGATGCTATTATCAGACCTAACACTTCCATACATTGAGCTACAGATGGGTTGGAAATTTAGTGAAGTTGTGAGCAAACTGACTGTAACTTTGATCCTAGATCCGTAAGAGAAAGATGCAAAGGGGCCCATTTATTAAGCTCCGGATGGAGCTTGAGGGCCCTGCAGGCTCGCCAGAAACAGCAGTTATGAAGCAGCAGTCTAAGGACCGCTGTTCCATAACCTGTCGGCTCTGAGCAGGAGGACAGACATCACTGCAATTCAACCCGATCGAGTACATTCGGGTTGATTGACACCCTCCTGCTGGCCGCAAATCTGCAAGGGGCAGCATTACACCAGCAGCTCACAAGAGCTGCCGGTGCAATGCTGAACACTGAGAGCGTATTGCTCTCCGCATTCAGCGAGGTCTGGCAAGGTAGATCAGGTCCGCCAGACCTTTGATAAATATCGCCCATTGTCACTGAGTCTATAATGACTTCTAGAAAAGAGACTCTTGATAAATGAGAAATAACTATTTTAAATTAAATCTCCAACCATGTCTGTGAAGAAACAACAGTAGAATGTTGATATAAAATGCAGCAGAAGGAAAAAATGGAGCTTTAACTTATATGTTGTCCAAAAAAAGAGCCATTGAACTACATGAGTACTTATTACAGACAAGATAGTTCCTAGAACCTTCGTAAAAATTCTTGGAGTGATATTAACTCGTTGACCCTCACCACCTTATGAAAGAAAAAGAAACTTACTATTAAGTAAACCTATAAGAGCTGTGGGGATGTGGGATATTATACATGTGTATACAATGTTTAATGTATGTTTATTTTATTGTATAATTGTATAATATGTATTGTAAGGCTTGTCGTTATTTTAAAAAGAGGTTGTTGTTTTTTGTTTTTTTCATTTTTGTTGTTTGCATTTTTTCTTCTTCATTTAGAAAGATTTCATATTGTTGTAGAAGACTTTCTAATTTTACCAAAGTGCTTTTTTTAAAAAGTGCAGTTAAACAAAATACACTGTACATAAATCTAGAAAGTCTTCTATAACATATTAATATCACAAACACAAAATCTTCTTCCTAAAAAAGAACAAAAACACACATAAAGCAAAAATGAAAAAAAGTGTTTGTTTTTTTAAAAATAATGTCAAGGCTTACAATACATATTATAGTATTATACATGGATGGATGGTGAGTAATAAAAAATTGAAGTTCAGGTTTAGTTAGGGTTTTTTTTTTTTTATTTGGGGGGACTTTATTTTTAATAAAGGCTTTTTTAGGTTACTTTAGTTGTAGAATAGGGGTACTTTAAAAACACTGATTAGCAGTTAGTATGTAAACAATGTAATATTTATAATAATAATAATGAAGTATAATTAAAAACATTTAAATGTTATGTATTCTATGTGTGATTGTGTTTCTTATTCTATTGCTTTAGGATAGTTTTTTTTAGGGTGTCTTATGTTTAAGAGAATTTTTTTAACAGTACCCCTTTTTTAACTTAGGGGGTCTTACGTTAGGGGGTTAATATTCTAGTGTGTTTATATTGCAATGTTGATTGTGGCAATTTAGGGGTTAATAGACTAGTAGGGTTGCATTGCATTGGGGGTTGTGGTAGTTTAGGGGTTACTAGTGTTGGGCTGTTTAGAAGATGTATTGCGTTGTTCCTTTTGCATTAAAAGAATAATGAATAAACAAATGTATTGAAGATTAATACATTATTTCCTTATTCATTTATTTGTGTAGGCAGCAGTTCTTTTATTCGGTTGTGTACCAAATGCACAAATTAGGCAATGCACATATCTAACATGTCTAAAAGGGATCATTTACATTACATCTTCAATGCTGCTTTTAAAATTTCGCTCAGAAAAGCATCACCACCCACAGAGATGTATAAACAATCCCGATCGCTCAGCGATTCCCTTATTAAAATATCCCCATTACCATGATGCTTTTAAAATCAGGACCTTAGAGAGCTGAGTACAGTTTTGAGTATCATGCCCCAATAATCCAAAGTGTTCCATTAGGTAATCCCTCTTCCTACACTTATCCAAGTCAAACAACACGCATTGTTTATCACACCTCCATAACTGGACACGATAATTCAGATGTATTAAAACTAGATTCATTAAAGGGACATGATACTTAAATATTTCCTCTGTTCCATCTAAAAGAGGATGCAGTGCAGTATTCTTTTGAAAAATGTATGCTCCTGCGCTAAATAAACCAACTTTTTATTTGGGAGCTGTCCCTATCTGCTGTTGCATTGTAGAGTCACACAATCATGCATATTAGTGTCATGCAAAAATATTTTAACATGTTTAACTTTTGTTGTTTCATATAGATGATATATATTTTTACTGCCATGTCCCTTAAATCCTCTATTTTGCTGCTGTATAAAGTCAGGTATCCTGAGATATTTCCCTACTACATGGGTCTCATACTTTTACTTTCAAACAAAACATTTAAAAGTAAATGTTATTGATTCTGATAAAGCATGCAATTTAAAAAAAATAATCAAATGTACTTCCATTATCAAATGTGTTTAATTCTCTTGTTATCCTTTGTTGAAGAACAACTATTTTACAGCTTATTTACACTACTGTGCAACAGTTATAGAAGTGTGAAAGTGTGAAACAAATGCTGTAATGTAAGAATGCTTTCAAAAATAGAATTGTAAATAGTTGGTGTGACCACCCTTTGCCTTCAAAACAGTATCACATCTTCTAGGTTCACTTACACAATTTAAGGAACTTGGCAGGTAGGTTGTTCCAAACATTTTGGAGAACTAACCACAGTTCTTTTGTGGATCTTGGCAGTCTCAGTTGCTTCTGTCCCTTTATGTAATCCCAGATAGACCTAATGATGTTGAGATCAGTGCTCTGTGTGGGGGGGCCTTACCATCACTTCCAGCACTCATTTTTCTTCTTTACACTGAACATATTTCCTAATGACTTTGGCTGTATGTTTGAAGTCATTGTCATTTTATTATTATTATTATTATTATTATTATTATTATTATTATTATACTTTATTTATGAAGCGCCAACATATTCCGCAGCGCTGTCCATGGATACAATTCATTTAAAAAAAACAATACAAGACTTGTAAGAGACAGGACAAAATTTACAAACACATACAGGAGGGATTGAGGGCCCTATTCCCGTGGGAACTTACAATCTAGAAGGGTAGGAGGTTGAGAAACAGGAGGTGAGGACTGCAAGATTGAGAAAGATGTTAATGCAGAGTTAGATGAGGGAAATGTTAGGTAAGTGAAATTAATTTATTATTGAGTTGGGTGGTAGGCTTCCCTGAACAGAAAAGTCTTCAGGGAACATTTAAAGGAAGACAGATTAGGGCAAAGCCTGACAGCACAAGGGAGAGTGTTCCAGAGGGTAGGTGCTGCACGACAGAAGTCCTGCAGTCTAGCATGAGAGGAGGTGATAGTTGCGGATGCAAGGAGCAGGTCATTGTTGGATCTTAGTGGAGTATACTTGTGTATTATAGAGGATAGGTAAAGGGGAGCAGCGTTGGTGAGAGCTTTGTATGTAAGGGTGAGAATTTTAAATTTAATTCTGCTGTGAATGGGGAGCCAATGAAGGGACTCACAGAGAGGTGCAGCAGATACAGATCGACGGGAAAGGTGGATCAGCCTGGCAGAGGCATTTAGGATGGATTGAAGGGGGGAGAGGCGGGAAAGAGGAAGGCCAGCGAGTAGGTTATTGCAGTAGTCAAGTCGGGAGATAACAAGGGAGTGGATTATTTGCTTTGTGGTGTCAGCGCTCAGAAAAGGGCGAATTTTTGAAATATTGCGTAGATGGTTGCAGGATGTAGAAAGCAATTGGATATGGGGGACGAAGGATAGATTTGAGTCAAGTGTGACTCCGAGGCAGTGGATTTGGGGCGATGGGGAAATGGTGATGCCGTCAACAGGGATAGAGAAGTCAGAAGTCGGTGTAGAGCTTGAGGGGGAATAAGAAGGAGCTCAGTCTTAAACATGTTAATCTTTAGGTGGTGAGAGGCCATCCAGGAAGAAATACCAGATAAGCAGTCGCTGACATGAGAAAGGACAGAGGGAGAGAGAGCAGGGGTGGAGAGGTAGATCTGGGTGTCATCAGCATAGAGGTGATATTTGAAGCCATAACTAAGTTTACCCAGCAAAGAAGTATAGATGGAGAAGAGTAGAGGACCCAGAACAGATCCTTGAGGTACTCCAACAGACAGGGGCATAGGAGAGGAGGAGTCACCGGTAAATGACACAGAAAAAGACCTGTGAGAAAGATAGGAGTGAATCCAGGAAAGAGCAGTGTCACAGAGGCCAAAAGAGCTAAGGGTCTGTAGGAGGAAGGGGTGGTCAACTGTGTCGAAGTCAGCTGAGATGTTGAGTAAGATGAGTATAGAGTAGTGGCCAATTTTTTTTGCAGAGAGAAGATTGTTTGTAACCTTGGTAAGGGCAGTCTCAGTTGAGTGTTTTGGGCGGAATCCGGATTGCAGTGGGTCAAGCAAGGAGTTGGCGGACAGGAAGTGGGTTAGGCGATTGTAAACTAGTTTTTCAAGGAGTTTTGATGTTAGTGGAAGCCGTGATATGGGGCGGTAGCTTTCAGGAGAATTAGGGTTAGAGGGAGGGTTTTTTGAGTATGGGAGTGACTTTTGCGTGTTTGAAAGAAGATGGGAATTATCCAGTAGAGAGAGATAGGTTGAATTTGTGGGTAAGAGCAGGAGTGAGGGTGGAAGATAGGGAGGGTATTAGATGGGAAGGGATAGGGTCGAGTGGGCAGGTAGTGAGGCATGAGTAAGATAGTAAGGAAGAAACTTCATTCTCAGTGGCTGGATGGAAGATACAGAGGGTGGCAGAGGGAGTAATTGGGCCTGTTGTTGGAATATTACAGGTTGGTGTTGGGATGTTGCTTCGGGTTTGCTTGGCTAAGTGAAGGGCAGAAGTGTATGAATGAAGAATAAACTTATAGTGTATGAAATCAGGTTCAGAGTGAGTTTTCCTCAAGACAAGCTCAGCAGTACGGGAACATTTTTGCAAATAGCGTGCTTGCTGAGCATGCCAGGGCTGTAACTGACGGCGTCGTGTTTTTCACAGCTGGGGAGGGGCAAGTGTGTCTAATGCAGAGGAGAGAGTTTTGTTATAGTGGGCTGTAGCGAGATCAGGGCAGGTTATAGTGGAAGTGTAAGGGAGGAGATTTTGAATGATTTTTGAAAATTGGAGTGGGTCATGCTGCAGAATAAATTTGGGGCCAAATCAGATGCCTCCCTGATGGTATTGCATGATGGATAAGTATCTGCTGGTACCTCTCAGCATTTTAGAGACCATTATTTCTGACCAACTCCATTTGCAGAAATACAGCCCCACAATGCTTCGCTCTTGCCTACAGACACTTGTTCTTGTACCGCTCTCCAGCCTTTCGGTGAACAAAATGCCTTCAGCTACAGCCAAATATTTCAAATTTGGACTCATCAGTACAGAGCCCCTACTGTTATTGTTCTGCACCCCAGTTCCTGTGTTTTTCTTAATTGTTGCTTTGGCCTTGTTTTCATGTTGGAGGTATTGATTTTTGTCTGCAATTCTTCCATGAAAACCACTTCTGACCAGACTTCTCCAGACAGTAGATGAATGTACTAGAGCCCTACTGATTTCTGCCACTTCTGAGCTGATGGCACTGTTGGACATCTTCAGATTGCAAAGGGAAATAAGCATGATGTGTCTTTCATCTGCTGCAGTTTCCCTGGCTGACAACTGCATCTATGGTCCTCAACATTGCATGTTTCGTTGTGCTTCTTCAGAAGAGCTTGGACAACACATCTGGAAACCCCTTTCTGCCTTGAAATTTCTGCCTGTGAGAGATCTTGCTGATGGAGTATAACTACCTTGTATCTTGTTGCCTAGCTCAGTCTTGCCATGGTGTATGACTTTTGACTATAAACTTCACAACCTCACCTTGTTAGCTGTTCCTCGCCCAGTTTTATTCCTCCTACACAGCTGTTTCTGTTACAGTTAATGGTCTTGTGTCAACCTACATATTAAATTGATGATCATTAATGTTTGGTATATTTGTTTAATCATGCACCTGACTATATGCCTACAAAATCCCTGACTTTGCAAAATTGAACCTAAAAGAGTTTATGCTGTTTTGAAGGCAAAGGGTGGTCAAACAGAATATTGATTTGATTCAGATTTTTCTTTTGTTCAGTCACTTCGCATTTTGTTAATTGATAAAAAATAAACTATTAACATTTTTATTTTTGAAATAATTCTTACTTTACAGTATTTTTTCACACCCTCATATAGCTTTTGCACAGTAGTGTATATATACTGTATATATATAATTATATAAATATGTATGTGTGTCTGTGTGTGTGCATCTGTAATTGGCTGTGAAATAGGGGAAATAAAAGGAAAATCATTAAAAAAAAGATGTAATGCTCATTTAAAATTTATAGTAAGTGTTATTGCATTGTCTTTTTTATGCATTTGTTGATTAAGCTCTTCTATTGTATTTAATGGTCTTAAAGGGACACTGAAGCCAAAATTTTTCTTTTGTGATTAAGATAGAGTATGACATTTTAAGCAACTTTCTAATTTACTCCTATTATCAAATTTTCTTCATTCTCTTGGTATCTTTATGTTTCCCATAAAGCTCTCTGCTCAGATGAGATGATCTAAAATGATCCATATTACGAGATCTCTTATAAAATTCTAGAAATGCAAATGTTATACTTTTTAAAATGTATACTTCTGTAAGGGGCTTTCCCTGCATTTCTGTATGTGAAGGAAAGACAAGACCAGTGCAAAATAGCATTGCATGACATTAGAGTTTTGTTACATTTACACTTTGTGCTTTGTATTTTATATTACTTTAGACTTCAGATTGGGTTCTTTACGTTTTATTACATTAATATAAAGATAAAATCCCAGGGGAGGAATTGAACCCCTTGTGCCTGTTCCCCTCTGGGCATAAATGATAGTAGTATAAAGCTTGGCCAAATTTAAGAAAATGTACAAATTGGATAAACTGCATGATAGTAGAGAATTTGGATCAGCTAAATGATAATTGATCCTGGACTATCTGAAAAGTACAGGGGAGATTGCATTAGCTATGTGATAGTGTGGGGATTTGATTAGTTATATTATAGTATAATAAATGATTTGGACTAACTGTAGAGTAACAAGAGGCTGGATTACAGCAGCATAGCATGGATTTTGGACTAACCATGGAATAACGTAGCGCTGCCTCTGACTGCTATGCTTCCGAGACACAAGAAGGAACAGTATCAGCTTCACATGAGCATACTTCTGCACACCTAATTACAGAAGAAGCTGTGCTCATTAACTCCTCTCATCTGGCTCACTGCTCAGCTAAATTTCCTGTAAATGAGCTGACAATTATGGTAGTATCACCATCCCCAGCAGCTCAGCTCCCAGCTACAGAACAGCCTTGGTTTCTTCCACTGCCGGCATTATCAGGTTAGGAGTTTCATAAACATATTGACGCAGTTAATTGGGGAACTATTAAAACCTGAAAATAGGTTCTGCAGCAGGAGGAGGTAGCAGTTAGTTTGTTTGTTTGTTACTTCTTGTACAAATGGAGATAAATCCTGTGTGATCCCTTGATACAAGGAATCCTAGAAATGAGAGGCATACTCAGTACTACTGCAAAATCAGTATAGGGCCAGAAAGCATATAGAAAATGTTCATTTATTAATTTGAGGGAGGGGTTTTGCATTGTTACTGCTTTGTATTGTTTTGGTTTTGCAACAATACACTGGGAATATGAAACCCACATATTTTCTTTCCTTATTCAGATGGAGCATGTGATTTTAAAAAACTTTTCAATTTACTTCTATTATTATTTTTGTGGTATCCTTTGTTGAAGTGGATACCTAGGTAGGCTCAGGGGCTGATCATATATACCTCATGCTATTGGCCAACCCAATGCATTCAACTAGGTCCAAGTAGTGCGTTGCTGCTTCTTAAACAAAGGATACTCACAAAATGATGCAAATTAGATAATAGAAGTAAAATGGCAAGTTGTTTAAACTTGTATTCTCTATCTGAATCATGAAAGAATATTTTTGGGTTTCATGTCCCTTTAAGGCCTGATTGCTTATTGGCTGTTATGTATATCACAAACATAATAGCAAAAACAAGTAAAAAAAATAAATTCTTGGGGGGCGTGTCCGAACTGCGACGGTCGCATCTTCTTAATGCTCCTGCTGAATATCTAACAAACCGCCGGTGTAGGATAATCAACACAGTGAACGGACATATAAAGTGACCAGCACTACTGGACTAGTGGATGGAACATAACAATTCACATTATTCGCTGTATTTGCGAAGCCGGACCACAAGATCGGGCAGTAAAGGTCTGGAGCGGCGGCTCACGACAGGCACCGCTACCCCCCTCGGTCTTCCGAGGTTTCTAGTCAGAACTGGTCACAGAAAGAACATTTACAATTTCACAGCTCAGTAAAGCAAGCAGGCTCTTTTTATTGCAGAGAGCCTAAGTCTATCAGGACATTTGCCACTACGCAAAAACATGGCTGCCGAGAAAGAATCTAGCTGCATGCCTCGTTTAGATGACATCTTAGAAAAAATAGAACACCGCTTTAAAGACCTAATACAGAGGGCTCCATGGGACTTCCTAATAAAATTGCAGCTGTCTGAGACTGACACAGGGAACAAGCTGGAAGCGGCAGAGATGATATACGGGGGGGATGGGGCCCCGGCAAATGGCGCCCCCGTGGTCTCCCCCCTCCTGAGAGGGAAAGAGATCAACACTAGTAAAGCAACACCTTTGCAAGTCTCACCACGAGTGCATCTGTCTCGGGCGACGACTAGACCACCAATGATCGATTTACATCAAAATGCCGACTCGATTCAATATGATGATCTGCTGTCTCAGCAAAAGCAAGCCGACAGTGTACGCCATGTTATAGCTTCTAAACATCCTAGGAAGCTCAATACCTCAACCTGTGTTATACCGAGGTCTGGTGCACTTCGTATGAAGGAAGGGTCTAGCTGGGAGAACAAAGGAAAAGTCCGGTTCATCACGCCTTTGGATAACACACCATGTACAACATCTGAGAATTTACATTTGCAGGTGGCCGTGTCTCCTCACTCAGATTAAGGGAACTCTAATAACCAGTATAGTAGGGACTACTGCCGGGACTTCATGAAGCCAGACCGAGGAAAGTTTGGTACTGTCATATATATTCCAACACTGTTGGCCCAAATATGTTAATTGTTTTTCAATGATGTGTCTTTCTTATAAAGAGCTTGTATGTTTAAAAGATATTAGAGTATGTTTAGGTATCAGCACTTCCCTGCTTTTCTCAGTTCTGAATATTCTATCTTTAGGCATTCCTGGTGTTGTTTTATATAAAGTACAGACAGGTTTTGGATGTATGTACACACCGACAATCTGTAAGAGGCACAGTAACAACATTAATGCCCTTTTATAATTAATATGTTTCTTGTGGGGTTTAGTGGGTGGCCCCTAGAGGGACATAGTTTTACACTTGAAAAAAGGGATATATACTATGCATGTAGCCTCAGTTCTTGAAAGAAAAAGAATAACAAGGTGGGTTCCCCCCCATGTGGTCCGCGGCCGGGGCCAAGGTTGGGGATCCCAGTATCTACCATTAAAGGCAACAACAAGAACTAAGCCTTAAAAGATGGTTTTAAATTGTAATGTAATGTGTGTTGTAAATCAGGGTCTGTACCATATTTTTATGTTCAGAGAGGGATGTCTGACAATCTGTTAAGAGTCTATATTTTTAGCCGCTCAGGACATCTCATATAGATTATATTTTCAGGGAAATAATTATTTATCTGTTTTGCCAAGTTTATAAATGACAGCTGCTCACTTTTGTGTGATATGTGTTATTAAAGCAACCAGTCCTGACTCATGCATCTATCACAATTTTTTAGGAAACAAGTAGTTTCTTCATATTATGTTTAATTTTCAAATGATGCAGTTTGTCTTTTTGTAATCTTTTATTTTTGATGCATGCAGAATATTAACCCCCTTGGTCTCAATGAATCATCAGAAAAGGTCCAAGAGAAATCTGTATTATTGTATGGGGGGACTGAAAAAAAAGGAGGATTTTCAATATTTTTGTACATCCATAGTCAGACATTACATGATCATCTGCTGTATTGTATTTACTATATAAATTGTATGTATCCCTTTTACTCAATAAAAAAAAAAAATCTTAGTAGAGGAGCATTCATTTAACAAGAACAAAAGCAGTATATAAATATCAAGGAAATATCATTTTAAGTTGTAAAAAATGTTTTACAGTTGTAGTATGGCAGCCACCTGCATTACACAGTGGGTAAAATTCACTACAGCCTCATAAGGATTCAAGGGCCTCACAGCCTTTTCATGCTTAAAGGGCCACTGTAAGTAAATATTTTCTATGCCTGTTACTAACTAACTACCCCAAATACGCTTTTTATCAATAGCATTTCATTAACATATCTCTACCGTATATCAGAAATCTTGTCTGCAAATTTAATTGTTTTTCAAACCCACTCTGTGGGTATCCTTTGCTCTGTACCAATCCGTTTACAATACCTAGGTTTCAAAATGGCGCTTTAAACACAAAGTTATTGGTTTAAGTATTTTGAACATGCAGTGCTGAAAATAGTGGGCAGGATAACGTGACATCATCGGCGAATAAAAGATATAACTTTTAGAATGTTTTGAAACTTCATTTTGGAGAAAATATAGGTCAGTAGGTTTTGATTAATGTGTATTAACTTTAATATGTTAGTTGTTTAGCTTAAAAATTATAACAGAAAGTAATCCTTTAAAGTAGCATGATGGTCAAAGTTAAACCTTTGTGATTCAGATAGAGCATTCAAATTTAACTTCCATTACCAAACCATGAAAAGTTTTTTATGTGCACACTTTCTGAGACACCAGCTCCTACTAAGTGTATTAGAAAGGATAAAGTATGAAGCAATGTTAGCACTTCCCTTCAGGTGCTCGCTGCCAGTCCTGATTCTCCCAAACCGTGTATAGAAGCAGAAAGTGTTGAAAGTGGCGGCACTGTGTCACCTCCAGGGAACCAAGCTGCCCACATCCTCTGAGTCAACCTTGTAGCTTTCACCTCCAAAATAAAAGAGCTCACAATAGTGTAGCAGATTTCAGGCAATGTGATAGGCGCACAAACTGGTTATACTCACGAGATTGAAGTTAAAATAAGCCTTTTATTAAAATCATCACAAATGTGTCTTCAGGTGCAGCTTCAGGTTTTATTTAAAATAAAGCTCAACGCGTTTCGGCTAAAAGAAGCCTTTATCAAGAGCATAAAGTTAAAACAATTTCTGGAACAAATGGTTGATTGTGCAATTCTAATGTATTTAATGGTCCTTTACTCACTTTTTGTTTTTCTGTATAGCAGATTCCCTAGAGCTTGTTCATAGCTCCATTATTTTGTAACTTATTTTATATACAGAATAATTTAGAAACTGGTTGAGACCTGTTAACCCATAGAGGGTAGAAAGAGACTGCTTAGTAAATTTTGCCCAAAATTTTGTGTTATTGGTCTAGATGGTTTTCGATCCTGTCCTCAGGCCTCCCAAATACGCCAGATTTTCAGGATTACCTTAGATGAGAATAAAGCTAGAGGTGCGGACAGTTCGTGATTTAAAACAAATAATCTTTATTCCAATGCAGGTTAAAATCAGGAACAAGCACAAAAATAGGAGCTGAATCGGTGTAGCACCTAAATTGGCTTACGCGTTTCGGTGTTAGCCATAGTCATAGCCAATGCTTGTTCCTGATTTTAACCTGCATTGGAATAAAGATTATTTGTTTTAAATCATGAACTGTCCGCACCTCTTGCTTTATTCATGTCTCACCAGCAAGGACAGATCGTTTTCCAGCTGTACTGATTCAATTGGGAATCAAAAGAGTTAACTTTTTCCTTGGAGGATTTCGTTACTGGAGCACTGACACACCTACCTCCTTATTCGTCAGTCAGGAGTTTGGAGCCTCACGTCATCGGTGAACAGCTTCCCTCCCCCCTCCTCGCAGACGGTGAGTTGGCGTGCAGCAGGATTAAGTGGTGAGTGACCTGCTGAGTGGCTACGCTGAAGCAGTGTTTTTTTTAAATGTTCCATTAAGCCGGCGGGTCCCGCCTGAAGTAACTGCACGGCCATATGAGAGTTTGGGGTTGATCATGTTTATATGAGGCACGTTTTAGCTACTTTAGTCAAAGGTTTGCCAATGAACTCTCTTTTTGAGAATAATGTTTGATCAAAGGCTCCATCAGAGATTGTGTGCATTGGTTATTTGCTCCGCTTTGGGATACCAATTCTACTATACATTTATTTGGCCTACATGTTCACAAGATAGGTCTCTATTAAGTATTACACCCAATTCTTGTATACTGTGTTACCTTAGATGAGAGCAGGTTAAATTACCAGGTTTACTAATCAGCTCTAGTTCAGACATCCTCAAAATGTGGCCTGTTAGTGAGGCCTGAGGACAGGTTTGAAAACCAGAGGTCTTGATTCATAGATGCTCATGAGGTTGCTTAGGAGCCTTGTTGACAAGACAAGATCATGTTCTAAATGCATTAAACATCACTTCGCCTATATTTCCATAGTTTCATTAGTGGGTTTTCCTACTGTTCACATATATGGTTGCGTGATATCTATCACTTCAAAAACAACTAGCACTGTGGAAAAGCAACATTATAACCGCAACACTTAGGAATCACACTGACAAAAAGTCTGTGTCTGTTAAATATTTGTCTGTTATGGTAAAGAAGTCTCTCTGGAGAGAATGAACGGTGTCTTGTGAGGCTAACTTTGGATATTCTGGAGTGTTCTAGGAGCGGAGTGGTCAGAATGTGTTACCTACACTTAGGCCCAGCATGCGGAATTCATAAGGAATCCATTACCTGTGTCAAAGCTAACAAAGTTATCTGATTTTTATTTTATTTATCTATTCTCCGAGAGTTGAACATTTCCAAAAGATTTTTTTTAAAGGGGGTTTACTGAATGCCAATTTCCTAGTGTGCATGAAACTCTCTGGGGAAGTCATCCCCTCAAGTAGGCAGTTCCCATGGAATTGATTAAAGGGATAGGAAAGTCAAAATTAAACTTGCCTGATTCATATAGAGCATGTCATTTTAAGACACTTTTAATTTCAATTCTATTTTCAAATGTGCTTTGTTCTCTTAGTATCCCTTGTTGAAAAAGAATACGCACATAACACCAGTGGGAGCTGCTGCTAATTGGTGCCTGCATACATTTGTCTCTTTTGATTGGCTGACTAGATGTGTTAAGATAGCTGTCAGGAGTGCAAGGCTGTTTCTTCAGCAATGGATAACAAGAGAAGGAAGCAAATTTGATAATAGAAATAAATTGGAATGTTGTTTAAAATTGTATGTTCTATCTGAACCATAAAAGAAAATGTTTGGGTTTACTATCCCTTTAAACAAGGTGACAGAACCTAGAATTCCATTGCAATACCCAAGCTCTTGGAAAGTTAAACAAAACAATGTAGCTTCTCAAAGGGTCACAGATAATGAAGAAATGGCAAATGCGGACGTTAACAACAAAGATACAATTTAAAAAATGTTAATATCAATATTTCTAAGATGAAAATATAAATCCTACTCAGTGTCTTACAACTTCCCTTTTTGATTTAAAAACAGCATCTCAATATTTGTATCTTTGAAATAAGATTTGAGATGTAAGACTTAGCTGAATCACCACTATATCAACATATAACAACACTGCACCTAGCCGAAGACAACAGAAAAGAAAGAGAGGTCCTTTTACACAGACTAAGGCCTCGCTTCCATTGAGTCGTTAAAAATGGAGCCGTAAGCTACCGAAGCGGCCGACAGCTAAAAGAAATTTACGGCTCCATTTTAGTACCAGGTTTCCATTGAAATATTTTGCGGATAGCGTGCAGTCGCTCTTTTCGTGTAGCTGTAAGTTAACGTTGTGTTAACTGATTGAAAATCAATTAGTTGCTAAGGTAACCCATCCTTACGCTATAGAATTTACGTTTAACGTCCGTGCTCCTTACCGGTGATCACCTCCCAAGAAAAATAAAGATACACTTATCCATAATTTTAATAATCAAATACTATTTTTTAATATAATTATATTTACCACTTCATAAATATAAGTAATATGTATTGCTGCCCTAGGCATAGGTCTAGTTTGCATTCTGTAGATATGTTCTTGCATATACTGTATTATTATATTTAAATATATACTAATATTTCTATTAGAATATAAGTTCAACTATTTCTATACATGAGACAATAAATATTACTTATAACAATTTATTTCTACATTAAAACACTTGCATTATTTGCAAGTTTTATAATTTCAATAGAAAATAAGTCTCAAAAAGCCCAATTTTCCTTTTACACCTAGTTGAGCTGGGTGTAATATTTCTCAATGTATCAACAGCCTCCGACAGTGTATTAATGGTTAGCGCTTTCATTGGAAACCTGGTATAATTTATCGATTAACGGCTTCTATTACTTTCTATGGGATGCGAAGATCTTTCCGGCTGCCGATATTGAGGTATAACGCGCCATTGGAAACAGTTCATAAACGATATTGCTTCCGACAGCATATTTATCGGTTTGCGAGTGCACGCAAACCGAATTACGACTCAATGGAAGCGAGCCCTTAATAAGTTCATAGGCATAAGGTGCACACTTTTACTTATACCGGCTTCAAGAACTCTGTTTTCCATGTCCGTCAGGATTAGCCAGAGTTCTGGCAGCCGGTGTAAGTAAAAGTGTGCACCTTATGCCTATGAACTTATTTTGTCTGTGTAAAAGGACCTCTCTCTTTTCTGTTGTCTTCCTCTGCAGCTTAACAACAGTTAACATTTTATTCAGCGCTGTGGCATTCCTTTCCTTTTCTAGAATGCTACAAGTGCACCCAGCTTGCCATGTATCTGACACTTCAAAAGTAAAATAAAGTTCTCAAACACGTTTCATTCACATTTCATGTTCTATTTTGTATAGCAGTGTAGTTTTAAATGTAAATTTTAAAAGAAACATATTTTAAAGGAACATGAAACGAAACCCAAAACGTTTCCTTCATGATTCAGATAGAACATTCATTTTTAAAGAACACTCTAATTTACTTCTATTATCAAATATGCTCCATTGTCTTGGTATCCTTTATTGAAAGAGCAGTGAAGCATTACTGAGAGCTAGATGATCACATCATGTGAGCCAATGGCAAGAGGCATATATGTGCAGCTACCAATCAGCAGTTAAGTCCCTAGTAGTGCATTTCCTGAGCCTACTTAGAAATGTTTTTCCACCAAGGATACTAAGAGAACATGTATTCATGTGTATTTATGTGGTTATATGTGTATATATGTGTATTTATGTGTATTTATGTGTATGTGTATATATGTGTATATATGTGTATTTATGTGGATATATGTGTATTTATTCTGTATTTATGTGGTTATATGTGTATATGTGTGTATTTATGTGTATTTATGTGGTCATATGTGTATATATGTGTATTTATGTGGTTATATGTGTATTTATGTGTATTTATGTGTATTTATGTGTATTTATGTGTATTTATGTGTATTTATGTGTATTTATGTGGTTATATGTGTATATATGTGTATTTATGTGTATTTATGTGTATTTATGTGGTTATATGTGTATATATGTGTATATGTGTGTATTTATGTGTATTTATGTGGTCATATGTGTATATATGTGTATATATGTGTATTTATGTGTATTTATGTGGTTATATGTGTATATATGTGTATATATGTGTATTTATGTGGATATATGTGTATTTATTCTGTATTTATGTGGTTATATGTGTATATGTGTGTATTTATGTGTATTTATGTGGTTATATGTGTATATATGTGTATTTATGTGTATTTATGTGTATTTATGTGGTTATATGTGTATATATGTGTATTCATGTGTATTTATGTGGTTATATGTGTATATATGCTGGAAAAATGGCGCAGATAGACTTGCTCATCACAGGATTACCACAAACCTTAAATTTGCAATATCTGCAAAGCGCAATAAAGCAAAGCCAATAAAATTAGCCATCCCTGTATACCATTCTATCTGAACCATGAAAGTTTAATTTTGTCCCTTTAATTGTATTTTCCTTGCTGTGTATAATACAGAATGAAAAGTGCAAAATAAACAGGGTCGCTAGTTTTAAAATTTCATGCTCTTACAAATGAGATCGTCGTTTTTCTGTAATGGCACTTTAATTCTCAGCCTGTTCCTTGCAGACAGATGGAATGGGAAAAAATATTTAAAGGGAAATACACCCAAAAATGTTCTTGACGGATTTTGACAGAAAATATGATTTTAAAAAAAGTTTCCAATTTACTTTTATTCGCAAATTTGCTTAAAGGGACAGTCAACACTAAAATTATAGATAGTGCCTTTACTACCCATTCCCCAGCTTTGCACAACCAGCATTGTTAACCCCTTAACCACCAAGGACATGCAGGGTAAGTCCTGCAAAAAACGGTTGTTAATGACCAAGAACGTACCCTGCACGTCCTCAGGGTTTTCAAGTGCTGGAATAAGCACAACGATGCAGAGAGGGTCACTCTGTGGCCCTCTCTGCATTGGCCAGCGATAGTGCCAATCGGTGGGTGGGAGTGATACGAGGGAGGCGGGTGGACGACCCATCGCTGGAGCACTTTCTGTTCCTTATCTGGGGGTGTATTGCGGCAGATGTCGGGAGCGTTCTCAGGGTGGAAGTGCGCGTGCTACACAACTTTACTTTAAATGCAGGAGGGAAATGGAAGGAGGGAGAGGGAGAGAAGAGGGGATAAATGTTTGTTAGGAAAGGAACCTTGGAGGGGGTAGGGTATTGAGGGGGGGCAGCTACTCTATAGAACAAATTGTCCAAAAAGCATAAAATTTAGCAAATTGGGTACTGGCAGACAGCTGCCAGTACACAAAATGGCGGCAAATAGGTAGAGGGGGAGGGTTAGAGAGCTGTTTGGGGGGAATCAGGGAGGTTGGGGGCTAAGGGGGGATCCAACACTGCAGCATATATATTTAAAAAAAAAAAACTTTTATGTTAGTACTGGCTGACATTCTGCCAGTACTTAAGATGACGATGACAATTGTGAGGTGGAGGAGGAAAGAGAGCTGTTTAAGGGGGATCAGGGGGTGGTATGTTTCATGTGGGAGGCTGATCTCTACACTAAATCTAAAATTGATCTCTACACTAAAGCTAAAATTAACTCTACAAGCTACCTCATTAACCCCTTAACTGCTGGGCATAATACAAGTGTGGTGCGCAGCGGCATTTAGTGGCCTTCTAATTACCAAAAAGTAATGTCAAAGCCATATATGTCTGTAATTTCTGAACAAAGGGAATCCCAGAGAAGCATTTACAACCATTTGTGCCATAATTGCACAAGCTGTTTGTAAATAATTTCAGTGAGAAACCTAAAGTTTGTGAAAATGGTGGCATGAAATAAACCAAAATGGGTCTAGATCAATACTTTGGGTTGTCTACTACAGGGGTCACCAACCTTTCGGACCTCAGGGACCACTAAACTCACAATTTTGCGTGGACCACTAACATTCATTATATATTATATACCTCTATAATGTGTATATATATATATATATATATATATATATATATATATATATATATATATATATATATATATATATTTATATACACACACACACATTGTCCATAACTAGTATAACCATACCCAAGTATACATTATGTATATATTTACAAATTTTTAAGAATTCTTTTTTGGAATTAAATAACTGAATGACAGAACAGAGAGAATACTTCCAAATGACAGGTGAAGGGTGAGTGCCAACTTTTGAGCTGGAAACAGAGAGGCAGAAAGTGTGAAAAAAAGAATTATGTTTAAAAGGACCACAAGACTTCCAAGTTACCTCCCCAGTTAGGAATTATTCAAAACTACTTATAATCATGGACAGACATTGGAGTCATAAATTAAGTTTATATCAGAAAGATCTCAATAAGGATGTGAGCTAACCACGACTGATGTTACTGACAATTACTATAATACTGGTGGGATATGGCTGATCTGCTGGATGGCAATTACTGGAATTCAAGTGGAATGGCTTTGTGCGTGGGAAAATTATTAGAATGAAAAATAATTCATATTTAATTTTTAAAAAAAAGAAGATGGAGGGGAGGAAGACAAACAGTGATGTAAGTCCATCTGAAGGAATTAGGAAAACTACTACAAATAGACAGGTAAAGGGAAGAAAATAAATTAAATATAAGAGAATTTTTTTTTAAGATTTTCTTTTTTATATATATACTTTAATTCCACTATTTCAAGCCAAGACTATACCAACTTCTGGTGGCTTTAGAATGGAGGAATTTTCCTCTGAGCAGCGCGCCAGGCGGGAGGAGTTAAAAATACAATCTAGCTACGCAAGTTGTGCAGTACTACGCAACGTGCGTAGGGAGATTGTAATTTAACTCCTCCTCCGTCAGTTTTCACTGATGTCCAGTCAGGCACTAAAGCTAAAATTAATACAAGTGTGGTGCGCAGTGGCATTTACCAGCCTTCTAAATACCAAAAAATAATGCCAAAGCCATAAATGTCTGCTATTTCGGAACAAAGGGGATCCCAGAGAAACATTTACAACCATTTGTGCCATAATTGCACAAGCTGTTTTAAAATAATCTCAGTGAGAAACCTAAAGTTTGTGAAAAAGTTTACAATTTATATATATATACAATATATATATATATATACACACACACACATGTGAAGGGATTCCTGACAGATATCAGTGTTACAATGTTACTATAGCTAATTTTGAAGAAAAAAAATGGTTTGGAAATAGCAAAGTGCTACTTGTACCTATTGCCCTATAACTTGCAAAAAAAACAACAAAGAAAATGTTAGCATTGGGTATTTCTAAACTCAAGACAAAATTTAAAAACTATTTAGCATGGGTGTTTTTTAGTGGTTGTAGATGTGGAACAGATTTTGGGGGTCAAAGTTAGAAAAAGTGTGTGTTTTTTTATCATATTTTATCTTTTTTTTATAGTAAATTATATCATATGATAAAAATAATGGTATCTTTAGAAAGTCCATAAAATGGTATATAATATGTGTGGGTACAGTAAATGAGTATGAGGAAAATTACAGCTAAACACAAACACCACAGAAATGTAAAAATAGCCCTGGTCCTTAACGGTAAGAAAATTGAAAATGGTCTGGTCACTAAGGGGTTATATTAAGATACTTTATAACATTGAAATCTCTAAATGTCAAAATCTTATCACATGCTTTTTATTTGCTTTTCACAACAGGGAGAATGCTAGTTCATGTGAGCTATATAGATAACATTGTGATCACGCCTGTGGCTTGTGGCAGACACTGCACTAATTGGCTAAAATGCAAGTCAATAGATAATAACTAAAAGTCATGTGATCAGGGGGCTGTCAGAAGAGTCTTAGATACAAGGTAATTACAGAGCTAAAAGTATATTAATATATCATTTTTGGTTATGCAAAACTGGGGAATGGGTAATAACGGGATTATCTATCTTTTAAAACAATAAAACTTCTGGTATAGACTGTCTCTTTAATTCCCATGGTATTCTTTGTTGAAGAGATATCAATCTAGCTGTCTGGAGCACTGCATGACAGCAAATATTGCTGCCCTCTAGTGCTCTTGACTATAGATAACATTCTTGCAAAACTGCTGTCATATAGCGCTCCAGACAAGTGCAAGCTCCAGAGCTTACATCCCTGATTTTAAATAAAAGATACCATGAATGAATGAATAAATGAAAAGAAGGAAAGAATGAAGAAATTGTGATAATAGAAGTAAATTAGAATATTTTTTTTAAATTGTATGTTCTATCTGAGTCATGAAGGAAAAATGTTGGGCTTCATGTCCCTTTAAAGTGATGGCAAGAAACAGGAAGGTGATAGTAAACATTTGAACAGGACTGTATTTGTCACTAGTAAGTTTAAGGAATCTACCAGTGGGTGCAGGCAGGTGTCCTTTTTTGTGTGGCCTAAACAGTTCTCTGGCATTGATGCCCTCCCACTCCTATGGCCTCCAAATTATTTACATACTAAAGGGCATTAAACACTAAATTCATTTCATGCACCTCCCTCTAAGAAGGAAGCAAATTAAATAATAGAAGTAAATTGGAACGTTGTTTAAAATTGTATTCTCTATCTGAATCATGAAAGAAAATGTTTGGGTTTCATGTCCCTTTAAAGTGAATGTAAATTTTGATGAACCAGTGCCCAGTTTTTAATAATCCTATTAAAAACAGGGGCACTTTCATTTCACTGTAGAATTTGCAATAATAGGTAGAGAGTACACCGGAACCTTGCTTCAGTTAAAGAATTCTCTTCTTTATTGATCGTTATACATATTAAAAGTTTCTTATGTGTTTCAATATAAAAGTACAGCACATCATCATCTCTAGGTTGGTTGTCACAAGAGCTAACATGTTTCGGCTATGCCTAAAGATGATGTTGTGCTGTACAACCAACCCAGAGATGATGCTGTGCTGTACTTTTATATTGAAACACATAAGAAACTTTTAATATGTATAACGATCAATAAAGAAGATAATTTTTTAACTGAAGCAAGGTTCCGGTGTACTCTCTACCTATTATTGCAAATTCTACGTGTGGAGCCAGTAAGGGACACCCGGCAAAAAGTAGACGGAGCCAACAACCCAATCCGAGCTATAGGAGAGGAGGTGTGTCCACAGATGCAGGAACTACACGCTCACACAGAGCTCGAGTGAGTTTGGCGGATTGAGGAGGGAATCAACGCTAGAATGGCCCACCCGACAAGGAACGGCTGAGAAGGGCAATCCCCCAGGACCGAGCACGAACTCAACTATAAACTGTGAGTCTATTTTCTGCGATAAGCGGCTTTCCTGGAAAAGGACACTTTGTGCTTGATAACACTCCTAGTGACCCGGAGGAGGGGTCTATGGTGTGGAAAAGGGTATATGCTAAGACGGTACTGAATGGTTAACTGCACAAGGATAAAAACAGTTTATATATTTCACATTTCACTGGTTTTGTTAAAATACTTACCTTTTCTTCGTGAAAGCCGCTCCAGTGCTTCCCCCCGCCCGTCGCAAGCCTCTTCCTACGTCAGAAATGACGATCCCGGCCTTCCTCCAATCACGGCGTTACTTTAGGCAATGATTCCCCCGGGGGAAAGCCGTGATTGGAGGATGCCGGAATCGTCATTGCTGACATATGAAGAGGCTTGTGATGGGCGGGAGAAGCGCTGGAGCGGCTTTCAAGAATAAAAGGTAAGTATTTTAACAAAACCAGTGAAATGTAAAGTTTGATGAATGAAAGTGCCCCTGTTTTGAATAGGATTTTTAAAAAACGGGCACTCATTCCGCAAACTTTCCATTCACTTTAAAGAAGCAATTCATAATTAAGCAATAAAACATATTTTATTCTGTAAATAATTTATCAGTATAGCAAATTAACTTTAAAATTCATAGCTCTTTTTTAATACAGATATATTTCTACTGAGCCCACATGACAGAATGACAAATAATAGAAATATATATATTAAAAAATGCTGTATAAAAGGTTAGAGAGTTGGGTGAAAGGAATGGTATGTTTAGGAAAGGAATATATAGGAAAGAAAAATGTATTAGACATCTGACAAGTCTTAAGCCCCTTTTCATAGCCTTGCAAATATATCTTATTCCCAAATACTTGGCATTTTTGCTACACAAAATAATCTTAGTCTTAAAATGAATTTTATTTCACCCATGTTTGCAATTTAATTTGTTGCTGGATCTTGTATCAACACTCTAGATTGAAATCAAGACATGTGAAAACCAACACTTCATTCTCCTACGTTGTTTAGCTTTGTAGCACTGTATTCTGCAGTTCCACTTATTAACAGTTCCTTCTATTTGAATGTATTGTTGCATTTTTTTTCTATATGTACAAACAGTTACAGTAACATTTATACACAAAACCGCAGGTAACATTTTAAAAGTGTCAAAACTCCCCCTCAGGGCTTGCGATGGGTGAGTGAAAAAATAAATCCAATTCCTTGGGCTACACTGCCTCCTTGTGGTAGTTTGGTGGCAAATCCTTCCTTTTGGTTAAGATTCCAGAATCGCAGGATGAAAGCGATAAGAGAGCACAGACTATTTTCTGCTGGGAAATGGTGTCCTGTGAAAGGTATTCTTTATTTTTTTTTAAACTCAAGTCTTTATTCAAGTAGTGGAGAAAAAAACTAATGGCTGACTCATATACATTTTGTACCTTGAGAGATGATACAAAACGTTTCTGTGAGGAGAGACTGATTAAATGAATGAAATATACTATTTAATTAAAAAACATTGTGGGGAAAAGCCCCAATTTGTGATAACTATGTAAAGTACATGGGTCCCTGTTAAAATGATCTTAATTAAATAATTGTGTGTGTGCAAAAGAGGGTATTTTAAAATGTATTATTACAATGTATTTATTTTATAAAATGGATGTTCCTTTTCTGAAATAAAAAGTAATGTTTTTATGCTTCTGGGAAGTAATAATGTCCACCAATACCACCTGTTTAACAATCAAAATAAACACCTGTAAAATCACCTTTTTCATTAATATGTACATTTTAACAGGTTTACACATTGCTCTTTTACTGAACTATATACATCCAATGTCCTTTTAAAGGAAAATGATACCCAAAAAAATATTTTGTGATTTAGACAGAGCATGATACTAAAAAATCATTCTCTCTCTGAATCAGAAAATAATTTTGTGGGTTTCAATTTCCTTTAAAAGGACATTAAATGCTAAAAAAAGGATTTTCCAATTTACTTCTATTATTAAATATGCTTTGTTCCTATGAGATACCTAGGTAGGCTTTTGGAGCACTAAATGGTGTTCTTGCAAATGGATAACATTCATTCAAAACTGATGTCATATAGTGCTCCAAAAATGGGCTTCTTAGTTTACGTTCCTGCTTTTCAACAAAAGATACCGCAAGAATAAAAAAATATATAATAGAAGTAAATTAAAAATGTGTTTAAAATTGCGTGCTCTATCTGAATTATGAAAAAAAAAGTCTGGGTTTCATGTTCCTTTAAACCCTTATATCCTGTTAAATCTACAGTCGAAGATTTAACTGTTTATCCATCTCACTTGATGTTGTGAGAGACAGTTTCAATAAATAATCTAATCTACTATTGGAAAATATTATGTTATATTTATTGATCTCATCAAAGTATTGCTCCATTCTTGACAAACACTTTGACAAATCATTTCCATCAGAACAATATGTAAAGAAGTGAAAAATATTTCCATATCAGATAAACAATCAGTCATTCACTTGCCATAAACTCCATGCTAGAATGTTTTTTTATCTTCTATTTAAGCTTTAATTAAAAATGAGAATGTATCCTACTATTTAACAAATCTTCAAATAGAAGTGCTATAAACTACCTTTACACACAAATACATACAAATATAGTAGGTGCTGTGCAGTGTGTGTTGTAAAAAACTAACAGTAGAGGAGAGGAATCAGGTGGCTATGGAAAAAAACAATAAAGTGTCTCTTTAAAGTTCCCAGGCTGCATCTCCTGTATTTCTGCATCGCTTGCTCTGGTCTTTTTCATGTTTTAAAACAAAATCTGTTGATCCCACATGTTCCAAATTCAGTCACAAGATTCTTCTTTCATCTCTTGAAACAAGGGGAACTTTTCTCTAACCACATATTTTCATTTTGTAAGAATCCTCTGTGTTTTATGTCCATCCATTCACTTGTTATGAGAAACACTGTTGTATGTCTCTTGTCATAGTCTCTTCCTTTGTGCCTGGAATTCTCTCTAACCAAAAACTTTTTCATAATCCACAGTCTTTTCTTTTTTTTCTTACAGTCATTTTATCTAATCTGTCATCCTATTTATCAATAGTTTTTGTTTTACCCTCTCTGTCTCTCCTTACTAAACTCTGAAGTTTGGCAGTTGTGTCAACATTTCTCTACCTTTACCAACAATGTCATTCCCCCAGACCCAAAAACTCTTAAAGTTCACCAGTAAAAATGTCTTCAGTTCTTAAATCTCTAGACTGATTCATTTGCATTTGGAGAATTTATAATCAGCTGCATTAGATGATACATGAACTGAGAGACTTTACTCTAACTGGAGATTTGTTTTGTTAAATCTAGGTGACTGTCTAACTCCCTATAATTTCTCACCTCAGTCTCTGTAAATACATTCCTAGGTCTGACTTAGTCACTCTTTCTATTTAACTGTCTCACTTTTCCACATATCTCTGTGCTTCTTTATTAGTTGTAGTCTATTTTCTCTACTTGTCTCTGTCTTTTCTAGTTTCTCTATCTCATATCTTCCTGTCTCTCTTGTCATCTGTGTTTCTTTCCCTTTTCTCTCTCTCTCTCTCTCTCTCTCTTTTTCTCTCTCTCTCTCTTTCTCTCTTTCTTTCTTTTCTTTCTCTCTCTCTCTTTCTTTCTCTCTTTCCCAGGTTCTCAGTCTGTCCCGGTCAGTACCTTAGTCCATGCCTTTGTACTTTTCAGCCAGTACCGCTGTGTGTCTGTCCTGGGCTATCTTCCTGTCTCCTGCCTGCCTTCTATAGTCTCACTGATACCCACTGAAGTGGAAACAAGAGGCTGTGACTTTTTTCTGCTCCATTGACAGTAAAGTGGTATGACTGGCAGGATGTGAAGTGTGTCCCCAGCAGCTCTGAAGACATGTACTCTGTCACTCAGCCTAACCTCAGCTACTCCCCACCCTGTGGGCACAGCTGCAAGCTCAGCTTGTTAGTGGCACGCAACACTAACAGCTGCATTCATGCCAAGAGCCGTGTTCCTGCCGTGCACTTCCTGCCTGCTGTATAATGCTACCTCAGGTTATAGCAGTTACAAAAACATGCAACATGTATGTTCATGAGACCAACATTTCCTCAAAGTAAAACAGTGAATTGTAAATGTTCATGTTTCCTGTAATTAAAGTGATGTCAAGTTGTCACACTCCATACCCCCCCCCCCCCTACTGTGCTTCAGTATCTCTCTTCTATTTATTGCCCTTATGTTGGTTTCTTTTTTCTATTTTTTAAATAGGATTGGATACCATGGTACATCTAGTGAGGACTGCCCTTTATGTGAGGGATGCCACCCTTTTTTTGCCTGTGAAACAGTGTCTTGCCAAGCCCAGCAATCCTCTTACTGCCCATTCACAGGCCTTGCACACCATGTGGCTCCCAGACTTACTTCAGTGCCCATGGGTCTGATGTGGCATATGACTGACAGAAGGGATGTTGGATTTCGGACCCGTCAGGAGTCTAATGTGGGTGAATATCCCACAAGTGAGAAGCTCTTTATTATTATTATTATTATGCGTTATTTGTACAGCGCCAACAGATTATGCAGCTTTTAAATGCCCATGACTACTTTAACTCTACTGCCCATGCTTATTTCAGCTCTAATGCCCATGCCTATTTTAGCTCTAATGCCCATGCCTATTTCAGCTCTAATGCCCATGCATATTTTAGCTCTAATGCCCATGCATATTTCAGCTCTAATGCCCATGCCTTTTTTAGTTATAATGCCCATGCCTATTTCAGCTCTAATGCCCATGCCTATTTCAGCTCTAATGCCCATGCATATTTCAGCTCTAATGCCCATGCTTATTTTAGCTCTACTGCCCATGCATATTTCAGCTCTAATGCCCATGCCTTTTTTAGTTATAATGCCCATGCCTATTTCCGCTCTAATGCCCATGCCTATTTCAGCTCTAATGCCCATGCATATTTTAGCTCTAATGCCCATGCATATTTTAGCTCTAATGCCCATGCCTATTTCAGCTCTAATGCCTATGCATAGTTTAGCTCTAATGCCCATGCCTATTTCAGCTCTAATGCCCATGCCTATTTTAGTTATAATGCCCATGCTTATTTCAGCTCTAAAGCCCATGCATATTTTAGCTCTAATGCCCATGCATATTTTAGCTCTACTGCCCATGCATATTTCAGTTCTAATGCCCATGCCTATTTTAGTTATAATGCCCATGCCTATTTTAGTTATAATGCCCATGCCTATTTCAGCTCTAATGTCCATGCCTATTTCAGCTCTAATGCCCATGCATATTTTAGCTCTAATGCCCATGCATATTTTAGCTCTAATGCCCATGCCTATTTTATTTATAATGCCCATGCCTATTTCAGCTATAATGCCCATGCTTCTTTTAGCTCTAATGCCCATGCATATGTTAGCTCTAATGCCCATGCCTATTTCAGCTATAATGCCCATGCTTATTTTAGCTCTAATGCCCATGCATATGTTAGCTCTAATGCCCATGCCTATTTCAGCTCTAATACCCATGCATATTTAGCTCTAATGCCCATGCATATTTTAGCTCTAATGCCCATGCATATTCAGCTCTAATGCTCATGCCTATTTCAGTTCTAATGCCCATGCATATTTTAGCTCTAACGCCCATGCATATTTGAGCTCTAATGCCCATGCATATTCAGTTCTAATGCCCAGGCATATTCAGCTCTAATGCTCATCATGCCTATTTTAGTAATAATGTCTATGCCTATTTTATTTATAATGTCCATGCTTATTTCAGCTCTAATGCTCATCATGCCTATTTTAGTAATAATGTCTATGCCTATTTTATTTATAATGCCCATGCTTATTTCAGCTCTAATGCCCATGCATATTTTAGCTCTAATGCCCATGCATATTTTAGCTCTAATGCCCATGCCTATTTTAACTCTACTACCCATGCATATTTCAGTTCTAATGCCCATGCATATTTTAGCTTTAATGCCCATGCCTATTTTAGCTCTAATGTAGGGCTGCAACTAACGATTATTTTCATAATCGATTAATCGCCCAATTATTTTTTTCAATTAATCGACTAATCGGATAAAAAATAATAATTTTTTCCTATATTTAAAATAAAATCCACATACTGAGTGTTATAAATATAAACTTCAGACTAAAAGTTTACAACTTTACATTAACAGAACTGTTGGTACAATTTTTTAAGCAGCAGAACACATTTTTATAACTAAGCAAAAAAAAAACACAAACTGTTTGAAAAGAGAGAGAACTAGTAAGAGGTAGACTATCACTGTTTATAACATTCTGTTATTCACTCTTTCAGAAACTTTGCATTGAAATGCAAACATGTCAACATGTCCACAAGCTCCTTGCTGAGGCTGGCATACTTTTTTTGCAAGCTATTTTTTGCCTGCAGCAGAGGAGAGGCACTCAGATGGTGTTGAGTTGCCTAAGATGCATAAGTAGGGTTTTGCCAATTTCACCAAGGTGGGCTATTTATCTTTGTTAGCTCTCCACCAATGCAAGGGGCCTCTTAAAGTAAGCCTGGACTTCATTCTGACATAAAAATATCTTGAATATCTATATGCAATGGTAAACAACCAGCTATAATGTTAGGGGGGGGAAATATATAGTCCACTCTTAAAATAACAGATATATAGTTACATTTGAATTGGTTGAATTTGGTACATACTCCAATTAATAAAAAATAAAAAAAAAATATATATATATATATATATATATATATATATATATATATATATATAAGGCAAAAGGGCTAAACAATGGAGCTTAAGACCACTGCTCCATAACTGGTCCGCTGCCTCTGAGGCTGCGGTCTGCAATCTGCCCGATCCTATACGATTGGGCTGATTGACAACCCCTGCTAGCAGCCGAATGGGCGCAAATCTGGTGAACTGCTTGTGCAATGTTAAATACTGACAGCGTATGCTTTCGGCATTTAGCGATGTCTGTCGGACATGAAACGCTACAGCGTATCATGTCGGACAGACATTGATAAATTGGCCCCAATATATCAGTAACAGGACACAGCCTTACACATTTATATAAAGAGTATATATAATCAGCAATAGCAAGCAATCCGCAAAACATTGTGCAAACAGGTAATAGTGGCATTAATTCATATAACAAATGCCATCAAACTAGGGCTAGGTGTAAAAACAAGCTCGGCACTATATCATGCAAAGCATAGTCCCAAATCACCTGATTTTATATAAACAATCCAAATTATGACTCCTATTATTTCTGGGTTGCAGATAAGACAGAGTAGTTGTAAACTTAAAAAGAATATTATACTGTCCTGAAAAAGCGAAAAGTAAAATGTCTGTAGATGTCCTTTAGGCTAAGGGCATAATCATTAAACACAATACCATATGCAGGAGCTCATTGGAGTAAAGCAGCTGGTGCTGTGCACAGACCCACTAATTGCAAACCAACTAATCGATAATGAGATTCGTTGACAACTATTTTCATAATCGATTATTATCGACTATGCCGATTAGTTGTAGCAGCTCTACTCTAATGCCCATGCATATTTTAGTTATAATGTCCATTCCTATTTTAGTTATAATGCCCATGCCTATTTTAGTTATAATGTCCATTCCTATTTTAGTTATAATGCCCATGCCTATTTCAGCTCTCATGCCCTTGCCTATTTTAGCTCTAATGCCCATGCCTATTTTAGTTATAATGCCCATGCCTATTTCAGCTCTAATGCCCTTGCCTATTTTAGCTCTAATGCCCATGCCTATTTTAGTTATAATGCCCATGCCTATTTCAGCTCTAATGCCCATGCCTATTTTACTTATAATGCCCATGCCTATTTCAGCTCTAATGCCCATGCCTATTTTAGCTCCCATGCCCATGCCTATTTTAGTTATAATGCCCATGCCTATTTCAGCTCTAATGCCCATGCCTATTTTAGCTCTAATGCCCATGCCTATTTTACTTATAATGTCCATGCCTATTTCAGCCCTAATGCCCATGCCTATTTTAGTTATAATGCCCATGCCTATTTCAGCTCTAATGCCCATGCCTATTTTAGCTCTCATGCCCATGCCTATTTTACTTATAATGCCCATGCCTATTTCAGCTCTAATGCCCATGCCTATTTTAATTATAATGCCCATGCTTATTTTAACTCTACTGCCCATGCTTATTTTAGCTCTAATGCCCATGCATATTTTAGCTTCAATACCCATGCCTATTTCAGCCAGCTCTAATGCCCATGCCTATTTTAGCTCTAATGCCTATGCCTATTTTAGCTCTAATGCCCATGCCTATTTTAGCTCTAATGCCCATGCCTATTTTAGTTATAATGCCCATGCCTATTTCAGCTCTAATGCCCATGCATATTTTAGCTTCAATGCCCATGCCTATTTCAGCTCTAATGCCCATGCCTATTTTAGCTCTAATGCCTATGCCTATTTTAGTTATAATGCCCATGCTTATTTCAGCTCTAATGCCCATGCATATTTAAGCTCTAATGCCCATGCCTATTTTAACTCTACTGCCCATGCGTATTTCAGTTCTAATGCCCATACCTATTTTAGCTCTAATCCCATGCATATTTTAGTTATAATGTCCATGCCTATTTTAGTTATAATGTCCATGCCTATTTTAGTTATAATGCCCATGCCTATTTTAGTTATAATGCCCATGCCTATTTTAATTATAATGCCCATGCATATTTTAGCTCTAATGCCCATGCATAATTCAGCTCTAATGCCCATGCCTATTTTAGCTCTACTGCCCATGCTTATTTCAGCTCTAATGCCCATGCATATTTTAGTTATAATGCCCATGCCTATTTCAGCTCTAATGCCCATGCCTATTTTAGCTCTAATGCCCATGCTTATTTTAGCTCTAATGCCCATGCCTATTTCAGCTCTAATGCCCATGTATATTTTAGCTCTAATGCCCATGCTTATTTTAGCTCTAATGCCCATGCCTATTTCAGCTCTAATGCCCATGTATATTTTAGATCTAATGCCCATGCCTATTTTAGTTATAATGCCCATGCATATTTTAGCTCTAATGCCCATGCATATTCAGCTCTAATGCTCATGCCTATTTTAGTTATAATGCCCATGCCTATTTCAACTCTAATGCCCATGCCTATTTTAGCTCTAAGGCCCATGCCCATGCCTATTTCAGCTCTAATGCCCATGCCTATTTTAGTTATAATGTCTATGCCTATTTTAGTTATAATGCCCATGCCTATTTCAGCTCTTATGTCCATGCCTATTTCAGCTCTAATGCCCATGCTTATTTTAGCTCTAATGCCCATGCTTATTTTAGCTCTAATGCCCATGCTTATTTTAGCTCTAATGCCCATGCATATTTTAGCTCTAATGCCCATGCTTATTTTAGCTCTAATACCCATGCATATTTTAGCTCTAATGCCCATGCTTATTTTAGCTCTAATACCCATGCATATTTCAGCTCTAATGCCCATGCTTATTTTAGCTCTAATACCCATGCCTATTTTAGCTCTAATACCCATGCTTATTTTAGCTCTAATGCCCATGCTTATTTTAGCTCTAATGCTCATGCATATTTTAGTTATAATTCTCATGCCTATTTTAGCTATAATGCCCATGCTTATTTTAGCTCTAATGCTCATGCATATTTTAGTTATAATGCCCATGCCTATTTTAGTTATAATGGCCATGCCTATTTCAGCTCTAATGCCCATGCCTATTTCAGCTCTAATGCCCATGCCTATTTTAATTATAAATGCCCATGCTTATTTTAACTCTACTGCCCATGCTTATTTTAGCTCTAATGCCCATGCCTATTTCAGCTCTAATGCCCATGCCTATTTTAGCTCTAATGCCTATGCCTATTTTAGCTCTAATGCCCATGCCTATTTTAGCTCTAATGCCCATGCCTATTTCAGCTCTAATGCCTATGCCTATTTTAGTTATAATGCCCATGCTTATTTCAGCTCTAATGCCCATGCCTATTTTAGTTATCATGCCCATGCCTATTTTAATTATAATGCCCATGCATATTTTAGCTCTAATGCCCATGCCTATTTTAGTTATAATGCCCATGCCTATTTTAGTTATAATGCCCATGCCTATTTTAATTATAATGCTCATGCCTATTTTAATTATAATGCCCATGCATATTTTAGCTCTAATGCCCATGCATAGTTCAGCTCTAATGCCCATGCCTATTTTAGTTATAATGTCTATGCCTATTTTAGCTCTAATGCCCATGTATATTTTAGATCTAATGCCCATGCCTATTTCAGCTCTAATGCCCATGCTTATTTTAGCTCTAATGCCCATGCATATGTTAGCTCTAATGCCCATGCTTATTTCAGCTCTAATGCCCATGCTTATTTCAGCTCTAATGCCCATGCTTATTTTAGCTCTAATGCCCATGCATATTTTAGCTCTAATGCCCATGCTTATTTTAGCTCTAATGCCCATGCTTATTTTAGCTCTAATGCCCATGCCTATTTCAGCTCTAATGCCCATGCTTATTTTAGCTCTAATACCCATGCATATTTTAGCTCTAATGCCCATGCATATTCAGTTTTAATGCTCATGCCTATTTTAGCTATAATGCCCCTGCCTATTTTAGCTCTAATGCTCATGCATATTTTAGTTATAATTCTCATGCCTATTTTAGCTATAATGCCCATGCCTATTTCAGCTCTAATGCCCATGCCTATTTTAGCTCTAATGCCCATGCCTATTTTAGCTCTAATGCCCATGCCTATTTTAGCTCTAATGCCCATGCCTATTTCAGCTCTAATGCCCATGACTATTTTAGCTCTAATGCCCATGCCTATTTTAGCTGTAATGCCCATGCCTATTTTAGCTATAATGCCCATGCCTATTTTAGCTATAATGCCCATGCTTATTTCAGCTCTGGCCTGGCTTTAAAATGGTATTGCGCCTCATTGCACTAGAACGTAATGTTAGTACCTGCGCTCCTTACCTGTGATCGGCTAGAGAGGGAAATACACAGTAATTGGTTGCAGTGTTAGGAGTTGGTTTTTTCTTTCATGATTCAGATAGTGCATGCACTTTTAAGCAACTGTCTAATTTACTCCTATTAATCAATTTTTCTTCGTTCTCTTGCTATCTTTATTTAAAAAGCAGGGATGTAAAGCTTAGGAGCTGGCCTATTGTAGGTTCAGCACCCTGGATAGTGCTTGCATATTAGTGATTACATTCAGTCAAGCAATAAGCAAGCGCATCCCAGGTTCTGAACCAAAAATGCAAAAAAAAAAAGAAAAATTGATAATAGGAGTAAATTACAAAATTGCATGCTCTATCTGAATCATTAAAGAAAAAGTTTGGATTTATTATCCCTTTAAGACTTAAGAACCATAAGATCAATAATAAATACAGGTTTTTATATTAGGATAATATGTACAGGAATAGCTCATTTAATTAAATTAATAAAACACCCACCTGCCAATTGTTGTAGATATGTACTAATCATACAGATCAAAGTACTAAGCCACAAAAGAAACTGCACTGCAAGAATGCAGAATAGCATATGAATGAAAGTTATAGTACCACTGATTAACTAAAATAAAGCTTTACTTCTAATTAAATTTGAGTAAAATAGACAGAAGATATATACACAGCCACAGAGCTCTGCTGTAAAAGTAAAAAACACTACACTAGCACTTGTGTCTATCAAAAAAAGATTAGAAATATGCAACTATGTATATTGGTTTTAGGAATTATTATGGTGATCAGTAAGTTGTCTCCAAATTTTCAAGAAACAATTATTATTAATATAATTATCCTCCTATTCAGGGGTTTGCTATGATCAATTGTGCTAATCCAACCTCCTACTTATCATTTTCCCTGTTCATCAGGGTTCCCACACAAAAAAAAAACACACAAAAATATTTTAAGAAAGTAGTCAGGTAAATGCTCCTGTGAAACAATAGTGAGCAGTATAAAATATAAAAAAAAAATAGAAGAAAACCCTGTTCATTCATCCCATAATTACCTACAAAACAAAGGGGTTAAATCACTGTTGCATTTTGTTCACAGCAGTGGTTTAACCCCTTGATATTCAGAAATGCATATGATGCAAGATAATTACTAGGGGCCTCACAGCCCACTGACCCAAGTCTGTAGCTGCCAGCACAGTTCGTTTAGTTGTGCATGTCCTATGGGAATTGTAGTCCCCATGTGTGCATTACGCTGTGATTTGCATATAGCCACAGGGAGGAAATGCACCCTTAAAATGTGTCTGCAGTAGTAGTGTGGAATTACAAAAAACAGGCCTTCCAAAGGCTCACAAGTCTGGGGCCAGTTTTGCAGGTAACACAATGTTGAGAATTTGCAGAGTTCTGCAACAACATATTTTATTCAATTTTTTTTTAATTTGCTTTACTTAGCAACAATGGCATTATCATGCAGATGTGAAAAGAAACCATTTCTATAATACTGAAAATTTCCAAATATCTATCCAAATTCATATAACTGTATATCTCCATGCCTTTGTCTTTTGACCAGGGCGTATTTAGGTTTTGCCCTTCCCTAGGCACAGATAAACCTGCTGCCCCCTTAAACCCCCACCGAGCAATTCATTATTCACTCATTCCTGCCAGACATGATTAAACACATCCCTGCTGTGAGCTACCTTTACTTCAGTTATTAACCATTTCTATCTCTTTGGAGAGCTTGAGAGAGGTAAGGCATCATGAAGACACGTAGCTGCCCCACTAAAATCCTGTTGGCGCAGGCACACAAGTGATTCTGACATCTATTGTTACCCTTCTAATTATAATTATTTAAACAATTACTGTATAGTGCTGGTTTTCAAACCTGTCCTCAGCCGTCCCTAACACGCCAGATTTTCAATATTGCCTTGGGTGAGAGCAGGTTAATAACCATGTGTATTAATCACCTGTGCTCCAGTACAGATATCCAGAAAATCTGGCTTCTTAGGGAAGCCTGAAGACATGTTTGGAAATCAGTGCTATATAGTGAGGGCGGCCATTAAATCAGGGCTATACACTTCCATGCTGGGGTGCTTTTTAATCCTTAGCAAGAATTTTTTTACTTTATTTCTTTTTTACTATGATTCTATAGTTTATATACTTGTGCTACTATAATACACATTTTTTGTGTTATAAAACAGGATGTGTAAGTTGTATCTTCTACAGAAGATGTCATATGGCTTTAAAGGGACATCAAACCCATCATTTTTCTTTTGTTATTCAGACAGAACATACCATTTTAAAAACCTTTCAATTGACTTTAAAGTATCCAACTTACTTTGTTCTGATGGTATTCTTTGTTGAAGAGATATCTAGATAGGTAGCATGCACATTTCTGTAGCAGTGCATGACAGGAAACACTTGCTGCCACCTACTGTTCTTTCCAATGTATAACAGTTATAAAACTGCTGCCATATATTGCTCCAGTCGTGCACACTCCTATATGCCAAAATAATGAATTAAAATTGATAAAATAATTTATACTCTATCTGAATCATGAAATACTTTTTTGGGGTTTTATGTCCCTTTATGATATATAATATATGTTTGTTGTTTTGTGTTTTCAATAACGGTTTCTAGAGCTTTGGCTGATACTTCTTCAGAACTTTTATCTTAGGACACTAGGCTGCAAGAAACACCTCACTTATTGATACTCCGCTAGATAACTATATAATTAGTCTGTCATTCTGTTCCCTCCCATTCATGGTTATATTTTACTACCCCTGGCTGAAACAAAACTATATATTAAATTGCTACTGCCGAACTATGGCCAGCATGTAGGATGTTACAGAAAAGAAAAAAATCTGCATTTTATTAAAATATCAGGTTGAAAAAATATTCCAGTCCAGATACAATTGGTATAACACCCTATAATCAGATGCATTTCATGAATGTCCCCATAATCGTATCTTGTGTATTTGTGGGTTAATATGATAAACACAACTAAATCTCCAAATTATTAGATATTTTTTTCTTGCTACCCTCTTGTTTAATCACATTTCATTTTACTCTTCTGTTGGTGGCAAATTATATACTATGTTACTGTATTTGAAACTACCTAAATTTGAATGCCAGCCATTTGATTGTCATCACTTGGCATATTTCTAGGGACTGGCAATAATATCAAGCTATCGCTAGACTGTACAAATTAATAGTTTCTTTGTGTTCTTTTTTGGAGTTCCATCATTTTTCTTATGTTTCTTTATAAAACAAACATTTAAGAAAGTAGAGAGGCGGAAACACTGCTTTCAACAATGACATCCATATTCCTTTTATTAGGTTTATAATTTATGATTTACAGACAGAGATGCGTGTGCTTTAGATACTGTGTATGATCAGTATTTGGGACATTCAAGTGCATTTAATGATCCACTGTAACACACATCATTACATTCTAATGGTTGTAAAAAATTTGCATGATTGCCTTCTTTGTAATTTGAAAAAAAAAAATAGTTAACAAATTTAAAAAATAAATAAAATAGCTTCTGCACCCTTTATACTAGGTTAAGACAGTGCATTATGGTTCAAACTCGTTCACAGTCTCCGAGGCACAATTATTTATTTGCTTTTAGAACATTTTTCTCACTTATTTTTTTATAAGTAAAATCTTCATTTTAAACATTTAATATTGTTCTCTTATTTTGGGCTAGATAACAAGTGGCGTACTAACAGTTGTGCATGATCAAAAAGGGGTTTATCGCTGTTCTTTGCGCACATCGGAAGTAGCGCATTATGAGTTCAAAGTAAATGTGTTTTGCTTTTGGGAAATCGCGACAACAAAGCTCTGGCTATCTATTACGCAAGACAAAATATTTCCACAAAACACATCAAAATTACATTTAAAAGTATATTTACACTCATAATAACACTGTCTGATAAAAAATATTTTTAAAAACATTGCATAAAAAAGTTATAAGGACTCAAAGATATCAGGTCTGACTGCAATGGGCTTTAACATAGAGATAAATACATATACATGTCTAAATGTGTATATGTATGTGTGTGTGTGTATATATATATATATATATATATACAATATATATATGTTTGTGTATATATATATATATATATATATATATATATATATATATATATATATACAGGGAGTGCAGAATTATTAGGCAAGTTGTATTTTTGAGGATTCATTTTATTATTGAACAACAACCATGTTCTCAATGAACCCAAAAAAACTCATTAATATCAAAGCTGAATAGTTTTGGAAGTAGTTTTTAGTTTGTTTTTAGTTATAGCTATTTTAGGGGGATATCTGTGTGTGCAGGTGACTATTACTGTGCATAATTATTAGGCAACTTAACAAAAAACAAATATATACCCATTTCAATTATTTATTTTTACCAGTGAAACCAATATAACATCTCAACATTCACAAATATACATTTCTGACATTCAAAAACAAAACAAAAACAAATCAGTGACCAATATAGCCACCTTTCTTTGCAAGGACACTCAAAAGCCTGCCATCCATGGATTCTGTCAGTGTTTTGATCTGTTCACCATCAACATTGCGTGCAGCAGCAACCACAGCCTCCCAGACACTGTTCAGAGAGGTGTACTGTTTTCCCTCCTTGTAAATCTCACATTTGATGATGGACCACAGGTTCTCAATGGGGTTCAGATCAGGTGAACAAGGAGGCCATGTCATTAGATTTTCTTCTTTTATACCCTTTCTTGCCAGCCACGCTGTGGAGTACTTGGACGCGTGTGATGGAGCATTGTCCTGCATGAAAATCATGTTTTTCTTGAAGGATGCAGACTTCTTCCTGTACCACTGCTTGAAGAAGGTGTCTTCCAGAAACTGGCAGTAGGACTGGGAGTTGAGCTTGACTCTATCCTCAACCCGAAAAGGCCCCACAAGCTCATCTTTGATGATACCAGCCCAAACCAGTACTCCACCTCCACCTTGCTGGTGTCTGAGTCTGACTGGAGCTCTCTGCCCTTTACCAATCCAGCCACGGGCCCATCCATCTGGCCCATCAAGACTCACTCTCATTTCATCAGTCCATAAAACCTTAGAAAAATCAGTCTTGAGATATTTCTTGGCCCAGTCTTGACGTTTCAGCTTGTGTGTCTTGTTCAGTGGTGGTCGTCTTTCAGCCTTTCTTACCTTGGCCATGTCTCTGAGTATTGCACACCTTGTGCTTTTGGGCACTCCAGTGATGTTGCAGCTCTGAAATATGGCCAAACTGGTGGCAAGTGGCATCTTGGCAGCTGCACGCTTGACTTTTCTCAGTTCATGGGCAGTTATTTTGCTCCTTGGTTTTTCCACACGCTTCTTGCGACCCTGTTGACTATTTTGAATAAAACGCTTGATTGTTCGATGATCACGCTTCAGAAGCTTTGCAATTTTAAGAGTGCTGCATCCCTCTGCAAGATATCTCACTATTTTTGACTTTTCTGAGCCTGTCAAGTCCTTCTTTTGACCAATTTGCCAAAGGAAAGGAAGTTGCCTAATAATTATGCACACCTGATATAGGGTGTTGATGTCATTAGACCACACCCCTTCTCATTACAGAGATGCACATCACCTAATATGCTTAATTGGTAGTAGGCTTTCGAGCCTATACAGCTTGGAGTAAGACAACATGCATAAAGAGGATGATGTGGTCAAAATACTCATTTGCCTAATAATTCTGCACTCCCTGTATATATATATATATATATATATATATATATGTGTGTGTGTGTTTATATATATATGTGTGTGTGTTTATATATATATGTGTGTGTTTATATATATATATGTGTGTGAACATATACATGTAGAACAAAATGGCTTCTTCAGGCAAAAGTCAGTATTTAGTGTGACCTTTCTTGGCACTAAGCACATATGGAACTCTTTTGGGGAGACTGTCCTGAAGTTTTCTGAAGTAATCTTCTGGTATATTGTACCAGACTTCTTTCAGCACTTCCCAGAGTTCTTTAGATTTAGGTTGTCTTTTATTTCTTTTTCTGTTCAGGTGATCCCATACTGCCTATATAATATTCCGGTTTGGACTCTGTGGAGGCCAGTCCATGACTGTCAGTGTTTTATCAGCTGTTTTCCAAATATGATTTCAGTGTGCTTGTTATCGTTACCGTGCTGAAAAATAAAACCATTCCCAATCAGGCGCTTTCCAGAAGGAATGGCATGATGAATTAAAACCTGTCTGTATATTTTAACATTCATGATCCCATCAATTTGGACAATATCACCAACACCACTGGCAGAAATACAGCCCCAAACCAGGACAGAACCTTTACCATGTTTCACTGAGTACCGCATACACTTATTCTTCCATCTCTCTCCAACTCTTCTTCTGACATATTGTTGACGATTGGACCCACAAATTTCAAACTTGGATTCGTCACTCCATAATACTCTTTTCTACTGAGTTCCATTCCAATCTGTGCGAGCTTTAGCATATCTTAGCCTTTTCACCCTGCTCCCCTTCTGAAAAAGTGATTTCTTGGCTGCTACACTGCTACAAAGACCATTCCTGTTCAAGCTTCTTCAGACTGTAGAAGGGTCAATTTGGCATCTTGATGAAGCTGCCAGATGCTGAGCCAGGTGCTTGCTGGTCTTCTTCCGGTCTCTCAAAGAAGAAACTCTGAGAAACTTCTCATCAGATTTTGAAAGTTTTCTTGGCCTTCCAGTCCTTTTTTTGTCCTTGACCTCTCATGATTTTTCAAATGTCTTTATAACAGCTTGAATACCACATTTTGAGTATCCAGTTTGTTTGCTATTATCCCTTTGATGGTGGCCTTGCTGATGCAAAAGTATGATTTTATGTCTGTCAAATTCTGTGATCTGTGGCATTTTGAATGAAATTATGTGATTGAAAGTTGGTCGTATTAACAAGCTTCCAATGAATTAAACACATACCACATGTGTATGTAATGCTCAAGCATGTCTTGCACAAACCTAGTGTAAGAGACCTTTTTCACAGCAATCATTTTGACAGAAAATAGTAGGACAAATACAGGTGTTAGCAATGTCATTAATTAGGATTCCATTCAAGTGTAAGGGGAGGTCACACTAAATACTTGCTACTTTAGCGTATAGAAGCAGTTTTTTCAGATTTTTTTCTGTTTTTTAATACTGCATACAAATATACTGTGATTTCTGGTTGTATCCTAATAAAGAGACTGAGAAATAATTATATATGGTCATTGTACCATTGCTAAAACTACAAATCTAATGGTTGCCTAAGACTTTTGAACAGTACTGTATATACACATATACAACATAAATACATATATATATATATATATATATATATATACACAAATAGGTTATTATAGGCTATTTTGTCTGTCTGACGAAAGGGGTAATACCCCGAAACGTTACATTAAAAGGTAATAACGAAAATCCCTGCGATTGCATCCTTTCTTTGACTGACTCTATCTATACCGTGGAAGCACCTTGGATAGCTGTTTGTATGAAACCATGAGTTCTGGCCTACTGTGTATTACAATTATATATATATATATATATATATATATATATATATATATATATAATATATCAAATATATGTAGAAATATGTATTTATAAACAGAACATATTCTACTATGTAAAGAACATTGGAATGTGAAATATTCATATTTCATGTCAGGTTAGAGCACTTGAGAATATGTGATTGGGTTTGCACGTGAGTAAGGGTTTTATTTTTATTTTATTTTCACACTCCCTTGAAGTTTATTGGGGAATACGTTAAAGCGGTCACGATAAATGAAGTTCAACTTTTGCGAGCAAAAACTTTTAACTTTCAACTTGCAATATGCCGCAACCCTATGCACGCAAAAAGCCGAAGTCTAGCGGGGTTAACGTGCGAGCTGGAGTGCAAACTACCGCTCCACTCGTAATCGAGCCCTTACGAGTATCTGACAGGTTAATTTCTTTACTCTTACTGTGCCTTAAAAAAAATATATAATTTAAGGATTTGCTGAATGTTGTTGAATGTATTAAGCTAGTCTGTATGAGTTAACAACCCTGCAGTACATCCAAGATTCCCACACAAACCTACCTATACATGCATGTACTATATGAATTTATCTCCAAATCATGAGAGGAGAGGAGCACTTCAGGAACTATCCAAGTGATTCTGAAATATCAGGCAGCCCTGAGAATGCTGCCTGCTCTTCTGAGAGCAGGAGAACCATCTGTCCTGCTCAGGAACCGCAATGACACCAACAGCCCCAAGCTGTCCTCTCTTAGCCTCTTGCTCTCTTTTCTGCAGGCTGCTTGGCTTTGTACTTTTTTTGGTATTTACTGGTCTGCAGGGGGGAAAACAACCCACAAGACATGATTTGTGTGTGTAATACACAACAAAATCACTGATGTTGATATATAAATATAATGAAAGCAAAAGACTAAAACTGTCTTCATCACAAGTGTGTGAATTGTCTTAACAGTAAAAGGGTTAGTGGTGTAAACTGCTAAACAGATTTACTTCAAACCTGCAGGGCTTATAGCAGCTACAAACCCAAACTGAAATATTACATTACAAGTATATGAACACAGCCAGCTATCATCCATCAAACACACACAATTACATGTCAGTTTGCTTACATGACACCTATAAAAGTAAATCATTTTCATTAGGAATCTGAAGTATGAATCTTTGAATTAATAAGTACTTTTAGTGTTTGCCTCAGGACCTATTTGATGGGCACACCACCTGACTGATTTTGCTGACCACCCAGCTAAAATTTAAGCCACTATGAAACTAAATTAGCTAATATCAAATGGTTCAATGTTTGTTGCACAAATTATAATGAAATAAATGTATGTTAATTATGTAATTAATTTGTGTTAACCCCTTAATGACCGAGGACATGCAGGGTACGTCCTCAAAAAAAGGCAGTTAACGCCTGAGGACGTACCCTGCACGTCCTCGGTGTGGAAAGCAGCTGGAAGCGATCCTGCTCGCTTCCAGCTGCTTTCCGGTTATTGCAGTGATGCCTCAATATGGAGGCATCCTGCAATAACCTTACATGGCCATCCGATGCAGAGAGAGCCACTCTGTGGCCCTCTCTGCACCGGACATCGATGGCCGGTATCGTTGGTGGGTGGGAGCCGACTTGGGAGGTGGGTGGGCGGCCATCGGTGTGTCGTGTTACGTCAAGGGGGGCGGGATCAGGGGGGGACCGTAGGGGGGCACGCACAGACGCACGCACGTGCACGGAGGGTGGTGGGCGGGCGCCTGCACAGGGTGGGAGCGGGTGGGAACCGCTACACTACGGAAAATAATTAAAAAGTAAAAAGTTAAAAGTGGCCTAAGCACAAAAAAAAAAAAGCACAAAAAGAGATTGTGGAGGGGTGGGGGTTGGTTTTGTGTGGGGGGAAGCTACACTACAGAAAAGTTTAAAAAATGTAAAACAAAAACATTTTTTCTTCTAAACTGGGTACTGGCAGACAGCTGCCAGTACCCAAGATGGCGCCCATTAAGTTAGAGTGGGAGGGTTATAGAGCTGTTTGGGGGGGATCAGTGAGGTTGGGGGCTAAGGGGGGATCGTACACAGCAGCATATGTAAATATGCTTTTAAAAAAAAACACAAAAAAAAACAAATATAGCTTTTATTTTAGTACTGGCAGACTTTCTGCCAGTCCTTTAGATGGTGGGGACAATTGTGGGGTGGGGGAGGGAAGAGAGCTGTTTGGGAGGGATCAGGGGGTCTGATGTTTCAGGTGGGTGGCTGATCTCTACACTAAATCTAATATTAACCCTGCAAGCTCCCTACAAGCTACCTAATTAACCCCTTCACTGCTAGCCATAATACACGTGTGATGCGCAGCTGCATTTAGCGGCCTTCAAAATACCAAAAAGCAACGCCAAAGCCATATATGTCTGCTATTTCTGAACAAAGGGGATCCCAGAGAAGCATTTACAACCATTTGTGCCATAACTGCACAAGCTGTTTGTAAAAGATTTCAGTGAGAAACCTAAAATTGTAAAAAAAATTCAGTTTTTTTTAATTTGATCGCATTTGGCGGTGAAATGGTGGCATGAAATATACCAAAATGGGCCTAGATCAATACTTGGGGTTGTCTACTACACTACACTAAAGCTAAAATTACCCCAAAAAGCTCCCTACATGCTCCCTAATTAACCCCTTCACTGCTGGGCATAATACATGTGTGGTGCACAGTGGCATTTAGTGGCATTCTAATTACCAAAAAGCAACACCAAAGCCATATAAATATGCTATTTCTGAACAAAGGGGATCCCAGAGAAGAATTTACAACCATTTGTGCCATAATTGCACAAGCTGTTTGTAAATAATTTCAGTGAGAAACCTAAAGTTTGTGAAAAAATTTGTGAAAAAGTGAAAGATTTTTTTTATTTGATCGCATTTGGTGGTGAAATGGTGGCATGAAATATACCAAAATGGGCCTAGATCAATACTTTGGGTTGTCTACTAAAAAAAAATATATACATGTCAATGGATATTCAGAGATTCCTGAAAGATATCAGCGTTCTAATGTAACTAGCACTAATTTTGAAAAAAAAAATGGTTTGGAAATAGCAAAGTGCTACTTGTATTTATTGCCCTATAACTTATATATAACTTACCCTATAAGAACATGTAAACATTGGGTATTTCTAATCTCAGGACAAAATTTAGAAACTATTTAGCATAGGTGTTTTTTGATGGTTGTAGATATGTAACAGATTTTGGGGTCAAAGTTAGAAAAAGTGTTTTTTTTTTCAATTTTTCCTCATATTTTATAATTGTTTTTATATTAAATTATAAGATATCATGAAAATAATGGTATCTTTAGAAAGTCCATTTAATGGCAAGAAAAATGGTATATAATATGTGTGGATACAGTAAATGAGTAAGCGGAAAATTACAGCTAAACACAAACACCGCAAAAATGTAAAAATAGCCTTGGTCCCAAAAGGACAGAAAATGGAAAAGTGCTGTGGTCATTAAGGGGTTAATGTAACATTTATAAATAACAGAAAATGTTATAGTATTGCAAAGTATTACACTGACTGCACCCAGGTACTTCATAATGGCACTTTTCTGGCAACCTTTTCTGTAAAGGACAATGCTTCCTATTTTTAAAATAAGGGTTTAAAAAATGGAGAATATCCACACTTGAAACTGGGCTTGCATGCACGTGTGCACGATATAAGAATAAAACAGGCTCTAGAAATGTATCATTTGTAAACGGAGTTTGTCTGTGAACACATTTCTTATGTGTTTTGGAGGGAACAATTGGAAACTTTGTGTTTGCTATAATTGTGAAACTGCTATGGAAGAGTTGCAATAGCTTAAAGGATAGAATAACAATCATGCTGTCTATGGCCTGGATTCATTAACCTGAACACCTGTGTGCTTTAAATGGTTATTAAACAGTGCTGCTTTGTTATATCAAAATTAATATAAAAAGAAGCAGATTGTATTAAAAACAGCAAATAACTTACTTGCTTTCTTGCAAAATTAGCCATTACAAATTCTCAGTGTAGCCCTGCACCTATAGTGTGATAAGAGCAGAGAATTTTCAAAACCTAAGTTTTTCTTCTGTCAGTTCTGGGCATGAGCAAATCTCACTCCCTGTTATCTAGTCTATTCACTAGCCTACAAGTTTTATGGCATAAGGCTAAGATAAAGCTTCCTGCAAAGGCCTCCTCGTCCTTATAGGGCTGTGACAGGAAGCACAAATGTATTGTAAAATAAAAAGAAATAAAAAAGGTAAAATCCACTTAAATAGATAAATAATACATATTGCATGATGATTTTCTATAAGTATATATAATAATGCTTATCAAAAAGGGTTCAAACTCTCTTGAGCAATTTCAAATGAATCTGTAATGTTGCTATTACAATACCACCTCAGAAAATGTTTCCACTTGGCAACTATCTACCTTAGCATTCTCAGAAGCATGTGCCTATTAGGTTTAATTATGATCTCTGATTTGTTGGATCTTCTAGAAAATAAATATGTGCAAGTGCAGGGGACACATCAGGAATGTGTGCAAGTGCAGGGGACACATCAGGAATGTGTGCAAGTGTGGGGGGATACATCAGGAATATGTGCAAGTGCGGGGGATACATCAGGAATATGTGCAAGTGCGGGGGGACACATCAGGAATATATGCAAGTGCGGGGGGACATATCAGGAATATGTGCAAGTGCGGGGGGACACATCAGGAATATGTGCAAGTGCAGGGGACACATCAGGAATATGTGCAAGTGCGGGGGGATACATCAGGAATATGTGCAAGTGCAGTGGACACATCAGGAATATGTGCAAATGCAGGGGGACACATCAGGAATGTGTGCAAGTACGGGGGACACATCAGGAATATGTGCAATTGCGGGGGGACACATCAGGAATATGTGCAAGTGCAGGTGGACACATCAGGAATATGTGCAAGTGCAGGGGGATACATCAGAAATATGTGCAAGTGCAGGGGACACATCAGGAATATGTGCAAGTGCGGGGAGGGACATCAGGAATATATGCTAGTGCAGGGGACACATCAGGAATATGTGCAAGTGCAGGGGGGCACATCAGATGTATGTGCAAGTGCAGGGGATACATCAGGAATATGTGCAAATGCAGGGGGGCACATCAGAAGTATGTGCAAGTGCAGGGGACACATCAGGAATATGTGCAAATGCAGGGGGACACATCAGGAATATGTGCAAGTGCGGGGGAGACATCAGGAATATGTCCAAGTGCGGGGGAGACATCAGGAATATGTGCAAATGCAGGAAACACATCAGGAATATGTCCAAGTGCAGGGGACACATCAGGAATATGTGCAATATGTGCAAGTGCAGGGGACACACAATATCACCTCAGAAAATGTTTCCACTTGGCAACTATCTACCTTAGCATTCTCAGAAGCATGTGCCTATTAGGTTTAATTGTGATCTCTGATTTGTTGGATCTTCTAGAAAATAAATATGTGCAAGTGCAGGGGACACATCAGGAATGTGTGCAAGTGCAGGGGACACATCAGGAATATGTGCAAGTGCGGGGGTACACATCAGGAATATGTGCAAGTGCGGGGGTACACATCAGGAATATGTGCAAGTGCGGGGGATACATCAGGAATATGTGCAAGTGCAGGGGACACATCAGGAATATGTGCAAGTGCGGGGGTACACATCAGGAATATGTGCAAGTGCGGGGGTACACATCAGGAATATGTGCAAGTGCGGGGGGGGGGACATCAGGAATATGTGCAAGTGCGGGGGGACACATCAGGAATATGTGCAAGTGCAGGGGGATACATCAGAAATATGTGCAAGTGCAGGGGACACATCAGGAATATGTGCAAATGCAGGGGGACACATCAGGAATATGTGCAAGTGCGGGGAGGGACATCAGGAATATATGCAAGTGCAGGGGACACATCAGGAATATGTGCAAGTGCAGGGGGGCACATCAGAAGTATGTGCAAGTGCAGGAAATACATCAGGAATATGTGCAAATGCAGGGGGGGGCACATCAGAAGTATGTGCAAGTGCAGGGGACACATCAGGAATATGTGCAAATGCAGGGGGACACATCAGGAATATGTGCAAGTGCGGGGTAGACATCAGGAATATGTCCAAGTGCAGGAAACACATCAGGAATATGTGCAAGTGCAGGGGACACATCAGGAATATGTGCAATATGTGCAAGTGCAGGGGACACACAATACCACCTCAGAAAATGTTTCCACTTGGCAACTATCTACCTTAGCATTCTCAGAAGCATGTGCCTATTAGGTTTAATTATGATCTCTGATTTGTTGGATCTTCTAGAAAATAAATATGTGCAAGTGCAGGGGACACATCAGGAATGTATGCAAGTGCAGGGGACACATCAGGATTATGTGCAAGCGCGGGGGGATACATCAGGAATATGTGCAAGTGCGGGGGGACACATCAGGAATATGTGCAAGTGCAGGGAGGGACATCAGGAATATGTGCAAGTGCGGGGGATACATCAGGAATATGTGCAAGTGCGGGGGGGGACATCAGGAATATATGCAAGTGCGGGGGGACATATCAGGTATATGTGCAAGTGCGGGGGGACACATCAGGAATATGTGCAAGTGCAGGGGACACATCAGGAATATGTGCAAGTGCGGGGGGATACATCAGGAATATGTGCAAGTGCAGTGGACACATCAGAAATATGTGCAAATGCAGGGGGACACATCAGGAATATGTGCAAGTGCGGGGGGGGCATCAGGAATATGTGCAAGTGTAGGGGGATACATCAGAAATATGTGCAAGTGCAGGGGACACATCAGGAATATGTGCAAATGCAGGGGGACACATCAGAAATATGTCCAAGTGCAGGGGACACATCAGGAATATATGCAAGTGCAGGGGGGCACATCAGAAATATGTGCAAGTGCAGGGGACACATCAGGAATATGTGCAAATGCAGGGGGACACATCAGGAATATGTGCAAGTGCGGAGGAGACATCAGGAATATGTCCAAGTGCAGGAAACACATCAGGAATATGTGCAAGTGCATGGAACACATCAGGAATATGTGCAATATGTGCAAGTGCAGGGGACACACCAGGAATATGTGCAAGTGCAGGGGGACACATCAGGAATATGTGCAAGTGCGGGGAGGGACATCAGGAATATGTGCAAGTGCGGGGGGAGCATCAGGAATATGTGCAAGTGCAGGGGGACACATCAGGAATATGTGCAAGTGCAGGGGACACATCAGGAATATGTGCAAGTGCGGGGGGGACACATCAGGAATATGTGCAAGTGCGGGGGGGACACATCAGGAATATGTGCAAGTGCGGGGGGACACATCAGGAATATGTGCAAGTGCGGGGGGGACACATCAGGAATATGTGCAAGTGCAGGGGACACATCAGGAATATGTGCAAGTGCAGGGGACACATCAGGAATATGTGCAAGTGAGGGGGATACATCAGGAATATGTGCAAGTGCAGGGGACACATCAGGAATATGTGCAAGTGCGGGGGTACACATCAGGAATATGTGCAAGTGCGGGGGTACACATCAGGAATATGTGCAAGTGCGGGGGGGGGGGACATCAGGAATATGTGCAAGTGCGGGGGGACACATCAGGAATATGTGCAAGTGCAGGGGGATACATCAGAAATATGTGCAAGTGCAGGGGACACATCAGGAATATGTGCAAATGCAGGGGGACACATCAGGAATATGTGCAAGTGCGGGGAGGGACATCAGGAATATATGCAAGTGCAGGGGACACATCAGGAATATGTGCAAGTGCAGGGGGGGCACATCAGAAGTATGTGCAAGTGCAGGGGACACATCAGGAATATGTGCAAATGCAGGGGGACACATCAGGAATATGTGCAAGTGCGGGGTAGACATCAGGAATATGTCCAAGTGCAGGAAACACATCAGGAATATGTGCAAGTGCAGGGGACACATCAGGAATATGTGCAAGTGCAGGAAACACATCAGGAATATGTGCAAGTGCAGGGGACACATCAGGAATATGTGCAATATGTGCAAGTGCAGGGGACACACAATACCACCTCAGAAAATGTTTCCACTTGGCAACTATCTACCTTAGCATTCTCAGAAGCATGTGCCTATTAGGTTTAATTATGATCTCTGATTTGTTGGATCTTCTAGAAAATAAATATGTGCAGGGGACAAATCAGGAATATGTGCAAGTGCGGGGGGATACATCAGGAATATGTGCAAGTGCAGTGGACACATCAGAAATATGTGCAAATGCAGGGGGACACATCAGGAATATGTGCAAGTGCGGGGGGGGGGGCATCAGGAATATGTGCAAGTGTAGGGGGATACATCAGAAATATGTGCAAGTGCAGGGGACACATCAGGAATATGTGCAAATGCAGGGGGACACATCAGGAATATGTGCAAGTGCGGGGGGACACATCAGAAATATGTCCAAGTGCAGGGGACACATCAGGAATATATGCAAGTGCAGGGGGGCACATCAGAAATATGTGCAAGTGCAGGGGACACATCAGGAATATGTGCAAATGCAGGGGGACACATCAGGAATATGTGCAAGTGCGGAGGAGACATCAGGAATATGTCCAAGTGCAGGAAACACATCAGGAATATGTGCAAGTGCATGGAACACATCAGGAATATGTGCAATATGTGCAAGTGCAGGGGACACACCAGGAATATGTGCAAGTGCAGGGGGACACATCAGGAATATGTGCAAGTGCAGGGGACACATCAGGAATATGTGCAAGTGCGGGGGGAGCATCAGGAATATGTGCAAGTGCAGGGGGACACATCAGGAATATGTGCAAGTGCAGGGGACACATCAGGAATATGTGCAAGTGCGGGGGGGACACATCAGGAATATGTGCAAGTGCGGGGGGGACACATCAGGAATATGTGCAAGTGCGGGGGGACACATCAGGAATATGTGCAAGTGCGGGGGGGGGGACATCAGGAATATGTGCAAGTGCAGGGGACACATCAGGAATATGTGCAAGTGCAGGGGACACATCAGGAATATATGCAAGTGCGGGGGGGACATCAGGAATATGTGCAAGTGCGGGGGGACACATCAGGAATATGTGCAAGTGCGGGGGGACACATCAGGAATATGTGCAAGTGCGGGGGGGACACATCAGGAATATGTGCAAGTGCGGGGGGACACATAAGTGTTGGTATGTTTTATTACATATTTTTTCAAAATCTAAAAAAATTATTTAGTTTTTATAAAAGAAACAACTACATATTAATAACAAAAGAGAGCTGAAAATAAGAAATATTAATGCTTTGCAAGTGTAGGGGGATACATCAGAAATATGTGCAAGTGCAGGGGACACATCAGGAATATGTGCAAATGCAGGGGGACACATCAGAAATATGTCCAAGTGCAGGGGACACATCAGGAATATATGCAAGTGCAGGGGGGCACATCAGAAATATGTGCAAGTGCAGGGGACACATCAGGAATATGTGCAAATGCAGGGGGACACATCAGGAATATGTGCAAGTGCGGAGGAGACATCAGGAATATGTCCAAGTGCAGGAAACACATCAGGAATATGTGCAAGTGCATGGAACACATCAGGAATATGTGCAATATGTGCAAGTGCAGGGGACACACCAGGAATATGTGCAAGTGCAGGGGGACACATCAGGAATATGTGCAAGTGCAGGGGACACATCAGGAATATGTGCAAGTGCGGGGGGAGCATCAGGAATATGTGCAAGTGCAGGGGGACACATCAGGAATATGTGCAAGTGCAGGGGACACATCAGGAATATGTGCAAGTGCGGGGGGGACACATCAGGAATATGTGCAAGTGCGGGGGGGACACATCAGGAATATGTGCAAGTGCGGGGGGACACATCAGGAATATGTGCAAGTGCGGGGGGGACACATCAGGAATATGTGCAAGTGCAGGGGACACATCAGGAATATGTGCAAGTGCAGGGGACACATCAGGAATATGTGCAAGTGCGGGGGATACATCAGGAATATGTGCAAGTGCGGGGGTACACATCAGGAATATGTGCAAGTGCGGGGGTACACATCAGGAATATGTGCAAGTGCGGGGGGGGGACATCAGGAATATGTGCAAGTGCGGGGGGACACATCAGGAATATGTGCAAGTGCAGGGGGATACATCAGAAATATGTGCAAGTGCAGGGGACACATCAGGAATATGTGCAAATGCAGGGGGACACATCAGGAATATGTGCAAGTGCGGGGAGGGACATCAGGAATATATGCAAGTGCAGGGGACACATCAGGAATATGTGCAAGTGCAGGGGGGGCACATCAGAAGTATGTGCAAGTGCAGGGGACACATCAGGAATATGTGCAAATGCAGGGGGACACATCAGGAATATGTGCAAGTGCGGGGTAGACATCAGGAATATGTCCAAGTGCAGGAAACACATCAGGAATATGTGCAAGTGCAGGGGACACATCAGGAATATGTGCAAGTGCAGGAAACACATCAGGAATATGTGCAAGTGCAGGGGACACATCAGGAATATGTGCAATATGTGCAAGTGCAGGGGACACACAATACCACCTCAGAAAATGTTTCCACTTGGCAACTATCTACCTTAGCATTCTCAGAAGCATGTGCCTATTAGGTTTAATTATGATCTCTGATTTGTTGGATCTTCTAGAAAATAAATATGTGCAAGTGCAGGGGACACATCAGGAATGTATGCAAGTGCAGGGGACACATCAGGATTATGTGCAAGCGCGGGGGGATACATCAGGAATATGTGCAAGTGCGGGGGGACACATCAGGAATATGTGCAAGTGCGGGGAGGGACATCAGGAATATGTGCAAGTGCGGGGGATACATCAGGAATATGTGCAAGTGCGGGGGGGGGACATCAGGAATATATGCAAGTGCGGGGGGACATATCAGGTATATGTGCAAGTGCGGGGGGGGACATCAGGAATATGTGCAAGTGCAGGGGACACATCAGGAATATGTGCAAGTGCGGGGGGATACATCAGGAATATGTGCAAGTGCAGTGGACACATCAGAAATATGTGCAAATGCAGGGGGACACATCAGGAATATGTGCAAGTGCGGGGGGGGGGGGCATCAGGAATATGTGCAAGTGTAGGGGGATACATCAGAAATATGTGCAAGTGCAGGGGACACATCAGGAATATGTGCAAATGCAGGGGGACACATCAGGAATATGTGCAAGTGCGGGGGGACACATCAGAAATATGTCCAAGTGCAGGGGACACATCAGGAATATATGCAAGTGCAGGGGGGCACATCAGAAATATGTGCAAGTGCAGGGGACACATCAGGAATATGTGCAAATGCAGGGGGACACATCAGGAATATGTGCAAGTGCGGAGGAGACATCAGGAATATGTCCAAGTGCAGGAAACACATCAGGAATATGTGCAAGTGCATGGAACACATCAGGAATATGTGCAATATGTGCAAGTGCAGGGGACACACCAGGAATATGTGCAAGTGCAGGGGGACACATCAGGAATATGTGCAAGTGCAGGGGACACATCAGGAATATGTGCAAGTGCGGGGGGAGCATCAGGAATATGTGCAAGTGCAGGGGGACACATCAGGAATATGTGCAAGTGCAGGGGACACATCAGGAATATGTGCAAGTGCGGGGGGGACACATCAGGAATATGTGCAAGTGCGGGGGGGACACATCAGGAATATGTGCAAGTGCGGGGGGACACATCAGGAATATGTGCAAGTGCGGGGGGGGGACATCAGGAATATGTGCAAGTGCAGGGGACACATCAGGAATATGTGCAAGTGCAGGGGACACATCAGGAATATATGCAAGTGCGGGGGGGACATCAGGAATATGTGCAAGTGCGGGGGGACACATCAGGAATATGTGCAAGTGCGGGGGGACACATCAGGAATATGTGCAAGTGCGGGGGGACACATCAGGAATATGTGCAAGTGCGGGGGGACACATAAGTGTTGGTATGTTTTATTACATATTTTTTCAAAATCTAAAAAAATTATTTAGTTTTTATAAAAGAAACAACTACATATTAATAACAAAAGAGAGCTGAAAATAAGAAATATTAATGCTTTGCATAAAATGTATGCTTGTCCCTTGCTCCCCGTAGAGTCCACAAATGAAATTCTATAACCAAGTTTTTTTCAAAATACTGCGAACTGCCTATTGCTGTTGACTTGCAAAAAGCAAATCTAGGTTATATAATTTGCTTTGTGGCTTCCCTAGGAAGTGTAGGATATATAATTTCCTGTCACTTTAAACTCTGGCACTGACATTTTTTTACTGTTGAATTAAATGTATTTACTTTATTTACTTCCTGATACTTTTTCCATTGACTTATTATTAAACTGTGTGCTGTGATTTTTTTCCCCTTAATATCATTAATAAAATCCATGCATATTGCGTATCCTCATCATTTTAAGATATTGTGGAACTTCCAAAGCTGCTTCTTCGTCGTGTGGGATAAGTGTAATCATCACTAATCGTGACACTAACAATTGGTCTGTAGCGTTAATTCCAATTATTGCTTTGACACATATGCTTGTAACCTCTCTGCGTTCATCTACTTGGGTATTTGTAACTCAACCTGATAGCTCATTTTCATGAGAGCAAATGTGTTAATTGAGTACATTTTTAAAGGGGTGATTATACACTTAATACTCCCTCTGGCCATTTAACACAGCATTTTACCTGTTTCTGCTGATGAGGAACTGGCGGATGGTTAGAGGGTAACAGTCACAAGTGATACGTATAGTACAGTTGCTCAATATATTCAGTCACCTTCGGTCGCCTAGTTTCAGTGTAATCAAAATTGCATTTTGCTATCAAGATTATTTTTAAGATAGCAAATCGAAAATTGCGAATGTATATTTCATATTTAGCTTACTGATTGAATCTCAGTCTATTTTATTGAGTAAAAGGTTTAATGTGATACATTAAGTCATATCCAATGTAGAAATGGAATTATTTCAGATGTAAAAATACTTAATGGTTATAGAAGCATTTTTTTTCTGAGACTCTTTGAAACTGCTGCAAATAGCAATATAAAATGATTAGGCGATAAGCCTGTCCAAAGGGCAGTTTATGTTTCAAAAATACAAACCCCCAAGCTAAAGTCACAAAAAATAAAAAAAGTAAAATTACAGAAAAAAATAAACAAAGCTATACAAAATAAAAAAATTAAACCTAAACTAATACCTCTTTAAAAAGAAAAAATCCCCCAATATAAAAATGCCCACTAAGCTAATACTAAACCACCAATAGCCCTTAAAAGGGCCTTTTGAATGGCATTGCCCTAAGTTAAACAGCTCTTTGACCTCTAAAAAAGAATAAGCCACCCCCTAACAGTAAAAAAACCCACCTAGCAAACCCCCCAAAATAAAAAAACCTAACACTAAAAAAAACTAAACTAATTGCGCCTAAAGGGTCATTTGTATGTGCATTGCCATTAAAAAGGAGTTCAGCTCTTTTACTGCCCTTAAAAGGGCAATCAGCTCTTTTTCAAGCCCAAAAAACCCTAATCTAAAAAAACACCCCAAAAATTAAAATAAAAAAGCCTAAACCTAAGCCCCAAATAGGTACTCACTGTTCCTGAAGTCCGGCGGAGAAGGTCTTCTACCAGACGAATCCATCATCTTTTATCTTCATCCGGAGTGAAGGTGGCGCGGAGCGGAGGTCTTCAACGGAGGCGGTCCTCGGCGGCAGTGGCGGAGTTCCTCGGCGGTGGTGGCGGCGTTCCTCTGCGCCATGGAGGCTCCTCTTCATCTGATGTCCATTGCATTCAATCTTCAGTGTGTGACGGATGATCTCATGAAGAGGAGCCTCCACACTGCTGAGGGCCGCCGAGCACCGCTGCCTCTGAGGACCGCCACTGAGGACCAACGCTGAGGATCCAGGCATCGGGAACACAGCTCCGCACCTCCGCTCCATGCCGCCTTCACTCCGGATGAAGATAGAAGATGATGGATCCGTCTGGAAGAAGACCTTCTCCGCCGGACTTCAGGAACAGTGAGTACCTATTTGTGGCTTAGGTTTAGGCTTTTTTTTTTTATTTTTGGGGTGTTTTTTTATATTAGGGTTTTTTTGGGGCTTGAAAAAGAGCTGATTGCCCTTTTAAGGGTAGTAAAAGAGCTGAATGCCATTTTAAGGGCAATGCCCATACAAATGCCCCTTTAGGGGCAATGGGTAGTTAAGTTTTTTTAGTGTTAGGTTTCTTTTAATTTTGGGGGGTTAGGTGGGTGGGGGTAAAAGAGCTGTTTAACTTAGGGCAATGCCCTACAAAAGGCCATTTTAAGGGCTATTGGTAGTTTAGATTAGGAGGTGTTTTTATTTTAGGGGGGCTTTTTTATTTTCATAGGGATTAGGTATACATTTTTTTATTTTTGATAATTTTGTTTATTTTTTTCTGTAATGTTAGACTTTTTTATTTTTTGTGATTTAATGTTAGTTTTTTTTATTGTAATTGTAATTTAGTAGTAATTGGGGTTAATTTAGGGGGTGTTAGGTTAGGGGGCTTAGCAATTAATTTAGTTATTTGCGTTGTGGAGGGGTTGGGGGTATAGGGGTTAATATATTAATTAGGGTTATTGTGATGTGGGGGTTTAGGGGTTAATAGGTTAATTAGGGTTATTGTGATGTGGGGGTTTGGCAGTTTAAGGGTTAATAGGTTAATTAGGTTTCTTGCAATGTGGGGTATTGGCGGTTTAAGAGTTAATAGGTTAAGTAGGTTTATTGCGATGTGGGCGGTGGGCGGTTGGCGGTTTAGGGGTTAATATTTTAATTATGTTATTTGCAATTTAGGGGTTAATAACTTTATTGTTTTGCGATGTGGGGGTTGACGGTTTAGGTGTTTGTTAATACTTCGTGCGGGAGGTTAGGGTTTTTTTGTTTTACTTTGTGCGGGCGGTTACATGTTTTTCTTTATATTTCTTGTGAGCGGTTACAAGTTTTTTAGTTATTTCATTCGGGCTGTTGCATGTTTTTTTTTTTTTTAAGGCTTCGCATTTTCCTACGCTGCATCCAGGTGGATTCTCAAAATGGCAGGGTGGTGAAAGAATCCACCAAAGGTGGATTCTTTCGTTACCCTGCCATTTTCGGAATCTGCATACAAAGAGAGAAGCGTTCTGCCAGGAACGAACAACAGCTCATCAGCTATTTATATGGCGATTTACCATCCAGGAGCAGCCTTGTTTAGACCAGTGTGCTTTTCACAGAGGAAAACTTTACTGTAGTATATCAGTCTCACCCCGCCAAGTAAGGTCAGTCCAGCCCTGAAATACAAGGCAATTCTCCTCTGAACAAGGAACATGGCAACCCCAGACGATCGTTTCGGCCTCGTCAGTGAGGTGCAGCCACATTCCTCTAAGCACACTGGGCAAGGAATCCGCGTCTGGTTTCCCCCATCACCCATAGGGAGACCTCCCTAGGGTCATATTAATTTGCTTACAAAGAGAGAAGCACTTTACCAGGAATGAACAACAGCTCATCAGCTAGTTATATGGCAATTTACCACCCAGTAGCAGCCTCTTTTAGACCAATGTGCTTTTCACAGAGGAAAACTTTCCTGTAGTATATCAGTCTGATCCCGCCAAGTAAGGTCAGTCCAGCCCCGAATACCAGGTAATTATCCTCTGAACAAGGAACATGGCAACTCCAGATGATCGTTTCGGCCTCCTATGGGCCTCGTCAGTGAGGTGCAGCCACATTCCTCTAAGCACACTGGGCAAGGAGTTCACGTCTGGTTTCCCCCATCACCCATAGGGAGACCTCCCTAGGGTCATATTAATTTGCATACAAAGAGAGAAGCGCTCTACCAGAAACGAACAACAGCTCATCAGCTAGTTCTATGGCGATTTACCACCCAGGAGCAGCCTCTTTTAGACCAGTGTGCTTTTCACAGTGGAAAACTTTCCTGTTGTATATCAGTCTGATCCCGCCAAGTAAGGTCAGTCCAGCCCCGAAATACCAGGCTATTCTCCTCTGAACAAGGAACATGGCAACCCCAGGCAATCGTTTCGGCCTACTATGGGACTCGTCAGTGGGGTGCAGCCACATTCCTATAAGCACACTGGGCAAGGAGTCCACGTCTGTTTTCCCCCATCACCCATAGGGAGACCTCCCTAGGGTCATATTATTTTGCATACAAATAGAGAAGCGCTCTACCAGGAATGAACAACAGCTCATTAGCTAGTTCTAGTGGATTATTTTGGTTGCACGCAGCAAACATTCTTTTGGCTGCCTCGAGCAGCCAACATTCCTTTGAGGATTCGTGCGCAATTGATGACAGCGACGGACACGTTACAAACGTGATTATAGTATAGATATGATTTTATCCAAAAAGAAGTCTATATTTGCTTTTATCAACACAGCTTTGACTTCTACAAAGGCTTTTATTTTCACAGTATCTGTTATAATTTTTTCAAGTACATTTGATTATGATTTTAAAGTTGTAATAATCCCCATATTTGCCAGTTCAGACCAGCATTCTGGGGCCCGATCCGAATTTTGCGCGGGTTTGGTATCCTATATACGACGTAACCTAGAAGTTACGCTCGTATATTTCTGCCTTCGCCCGTAGTTTTTTGGGCCATAGGCAGGTACACCAAACCCGCGCAGTTTGGTATCCAATATACAGCGTAAGGACTTACATGGCAAAAATGGAGAAATCTTACTCCATTTTCACCTCGCCACAAAATGCAGCCGTAGTAAGCCTTACGCTGTCTATTGGAGCGCAATGTCTATCTACCTGTCAACCGCGATCTGCTAAATAAAATCTAATACCTGACGCATGCGCAATGTCTATCTACCTGTCAACCGTGATCCCCCGCTGCAATCCCTAATAAAGTATTTAACCCCTAAACCGCCGCTCCCGGACCCCGCCGCCACCTACATTAAAAGTATAACCCTCTAATGTGATCCCCCTACACCGTCGCCAGCTACATTACATACCCCCTAATGTGAGCCCCTTACACCGCCGCCATCTACCTTACCTACCCCCTAAAGTGAGCCCCTACCCCGCCGCCATCTACCTTACCTGCCCCCTAAAGTGAGCTCCTACCCCACCGCCATCTATTTTAAAAATATTAACCCCTAATTTAATCCCCCTACACCGTCGCCACCTATATTAAACACATTAACCCCTAATTTAATCCCCCTACACCGCCGCCACCTATAGTAAACACATTAACCCCTAATCTAATCCCCCTACACCGCCGCCAGCTATATTAACTATATTAACCCTAATTATATTAGGGTTAATATAGTTAATATATTTATTATATTATATATATTAACCCTAATTATATTAGGGTTAATATAGTTAATATCGTTATTATATTATATATATATATTAAGTATAATAACCCTATCTAACTCTAACATCCCTAACTAAATTCTTATTAAAATAAATCTAATTAATATTAATATTATTAATTAAAATATTCCTATTTAAATCTAAATACTTACCTATATAATAAACCCTAAGATAGCTACAATGTAATTAATAATTACATTGTAGCTATTTTAGGGTTTATATTTATTTTACAGGTAACTTGGTATTTATTTTAACTAGGTACAATAGCTATTAAATAGTTAATAACTATTTAATAGCTACCTAGTTAAAATAAGTACAAAATTACCTGTAAAATAAATCCTAACCTAAGTTACAAATACACCTACACTATCAATAAATTAAATAAACTACAAATATCTAAACTAAAATACAATTAAATAAACTAAACTAAATTACAAAAAAAAAAACACTAAATTACAAAAAATAAAAAAGATTACAAGATTTTTAATCTAATTACACCTATTCTAAGCCCCCTAATAAAATAATAAAGCCCCCCAAAATAAAAATATTTCCCTACCCTATTCTAAATTAAAAAAGTTAACAGCTCTTTTACCTTACCAGCCCTTAAAAGGGCCTTTTGCGGGGCATGCCCCAAAGAAAACAGCTCTTTTGCCTGTAAAAAAACACACAATACCACCCCCAACATTAAAACCCACCACCCACATACCCCTATTCTAAACCCACCCAAACCCCCCTTAAAAAAACCTAACACTACCCCCCTGAAGATCTCCCTACCTTGTATTCACCCAGCCGGGCAGAACTCTTCTTCCATCCGGCGATGTCTTCAATCAAGCGGCAAAGAAGAAGTCTTCATCCCGGCGATGTCTTCAAGCAAGCGGCAGAGAAGTATTCTTCCATCCGGCGATGTCTTCAAGCAAAGCGGCATCTTCAATCTTCTTTCTTCGCTCCTCTGCCGCGGAGCATCCATCCGGCACGACGACTGAACGAGGAATGAGGTACCTTTAAATGACTTCATCCAAGATGGCGTCCGTCAAATTCCGATTGGCTGATAGGATTCTATCAGCCAATCGGAATTAAGGTAGAAAAATCTGATTGGCTGATTTAATCAGCCAATCAGATTCAAGTTCAATCCGATTGGCTGATTGAATCAGCCAATCGGATTCAAGTTCAATCCGATTGGCTGATTGGTTCAGCCAATCGGATTGAACTTGAATCTGATTGGCTGATTCAATCAGCCAATCAGATTTTTCTACCTTAATTCCGATTGGCTGATAGAATCCTATCAGCCAATCGGAATTCGACGGATGACATCTTGGATGACGTCATTTAAAGGTACCTCATTCCTCGTTCAGTTGTCGTGCCGGATGGATGCTCCGCGGCGGAGGAGTGAAGAAAGAAGCTTGAAGATGCCGCTTTGCTTAAAGACATCGCCGGATGGAAGAAGACTTCTCTGCCGCTTGCTTGAAGACATCGCCCGGATGGAAGAAGACTTCTCTGCCGCTTGCTTGAAGACATCGCACGGATGGAAGAAGACTTCTCTGCCGCTTGATTGAAGACATCGCCCGGATGGAAGAAGACTTCTCTGCCGCTTGATTGAAGACATTGCCCGGATCGGATGAAGAGTTCTGCCCGGCTGGGTGAAGACAAGGTAGGGAGATCTTCAGGGGGGTAGTGTTAGGTTTTTTTAAGGGGGGGTTGGGTGGGTTTAGAATAGGGGTATGTGGCTGGTGGGTTGTAATGTTGGGGGGTGGTATTGTGTTTTTTTTTTACAGGCAAAAGAGCTGTTTTCTTTGGGACATGCCCCACAAAAGGCCCTTTTAAGGGCTGGTAAGGTAAAAGAGCTGTTAACTTTTTTAATTTAGAATAGGGTAGGGATTTTTTTTTTATTTTGGGGGGCTTTATTATTTTATTAGGGGGCTTAGAATAGGTGTAATTAGCTTAAAAATCTTGTAATCTTTTTTTATTTTTTTGTAATTTAGTGTTTGTTTTTTTGTAATTTAGTTTAGTTTATTTAATTGTATTTTAGTTTAGATATTTGTAGTTTATTTCATTTATTGATAGTGTAGGTGTATTTGTAACTTAGGTTAGGATTTATTTTACATGTAAATTGGTAATTATTTTAACTAGGTAGCTATTAAATAGTTATTAACTATTTAATAGCTATTGTACCTAGTTAAAATAAATACCAAGTTACCTGTAAAATAAATATAAACCCTAAAATAGCTACAAAGTAATTATTAATTACATTGTAGCTATCTTAGGGTTTATTTTATAGGTAAGTATTTAGATTTAAATAGGATTATTTTAATTAATAATATTAATATTAATTAGATTTATTTTAATACGAATTTAGTTAGGGATGTTAGAGTTAGATAGGGTTATTATACTTAATATATATATAATATAATAACGATATTAACTATATTAACCCTAATATAATTAGGGTTAATATAGTTAATATAGATATAATATAATAACGATATTAACTATATTAACCCTAATATAATTAGGGTTAATATAGTTAATATATATAATATAATAACTATATTAACTATATTAACCCTAATATAATTAGGGTTAATTTAGTTAATATAGCTGGCAGCGGTGTAGGGGGATTAAATTAGGGGTTAATGTGTTTAATATAGGTGGCGGCGATGTAGGGGGATTAGATTAGGGGTTAATGTGTTTAATATAGGTGGCGGCGAGGTAGGGGGATTAAATTAGGGGTTAATGTGTTTAATAAAGGTAGTGGCGGTGTAGGGGGATTAAATTAGGGGTTAATATTTTTAAAATAGATGGCGGCGGGGTAGGAGCTCACTTTAGGGGGTAGGTAAGGTAGATGGCGGCGGTGTAAGGGGCTCACTTTAGGGGGTAGGTAAGGTAGATGGTGGCGGGGTAGGGGCTCACATTAGGGGGTTATAGATTTAATATAGCTGGCGGTGGGGTCCGGGAGCGGCGGTTTAGGGGTTAATAACTTTATTAGGTAGCGGAGGGGTCCGGGAGTGGTGGTTTAGGGGTTAATACATTTTTTATTGTTAGGATAGTGAGGGGGGTAGCGGATAGAGGGTTAGACGTGTCGGGCTATGTTTGGGAGGCGTGTTAGACAGTACGGGTGATTTTATAACTTAGTCAGGTTTTGTAGGCGCCGGCAGTTTCTAACGTGCCGTAAGTCACTGGCGACTCCAGAAATTTCTACTTACGCAGATTTCTGGACATCGCTGGTTTGTCAGACTTAGGCACTTTAGCCTCTGACGGCGCCGTATATGGGATAGCTTGAGTTGCGAGCTGAAACTACGGGTGGTGGGGGTTCCCTCGCTTGCGCCACAAACTATGATCTATATCGGATTGCTCCCATGATTGGCTACAGTTGCTCAGTTATTCTTAAAGGGAGATAAATTGTAAAATGTTAATGCTCTAATATGTTATATGCCAGCAATAGCACAATAATAAAATGTTCTATATGTTTAACTTTTTAAACCCTGCAAAGCCTCAAATAGGGAAAGTTGGGAGGTCTGCAGCTATCTGCAAGCTCAGAACAAAATGGGAAGTTAAAAATAGGTTTTAAAAGAAGAAAGTAGCAGACTGCAATAAAAAATAGGTAAGTTGTAATAGGGTGTGAGAGACAGGGAAATAAAAGCAAGAAACTAAATGGGGGATTAAGGGATACAATGGAAAAAGAATAAGACATAGGAAATGTGGCAGTAAAAGGGAGAGAAAATGAATTTAGAGACATTAAAGGGATATTTTGTTAATGATTCAGACAGAGGATACAATTTTAAACAACTTTCCAATTTACTTTTATTATCTAATTTGCTTCATTATCTTAAAATCCTTTGTTGAAGAAGCAGCAATGGACTATTAGGAACTAGCTAAATGCATTGGGTGAGCCAATCACAAGAGGCATATATGCAAAGCCACCAATGAGCAGCTCCTGAGCCTACCTATGTATCCTTTTCAACAAAGGATAACAAGAGAACAAAACAAATTAGACAAAAGTAAACTGGAAAGTTGTTTAATATCACATGCTCTATCTGCATCACAAAAGGAAATTTGTGGGTTTCATGTCCCTTTAAGGTCAATTTATAAATATGCATAAAAATAATAATAATAACATATTTAATTAATTATTAAGAAGTACATTGCATAAAGTTCTGCATACAAAATTAATGTTTTTAATTTTTTTTGGCAGCAAACATTAGTCAAAGGATATAACCAGTGATGGGTTTCAGAAGTTTTAGCAACAGGTTCTCTAACTTCTCTAAAAACGTTCTTGTTGACTGTATACTCTGCTGCTAGTTTAACAGGAAATTGGAAACAAGGGACAGTATACAACAATCTTCATATAACTCCATGTAATAGATACAACTATAAAGAAGAATATGCACAGATACTGATTAACTCATACCCCCCAACTGTCCCGATTTTAGGGGTCTGTCCCCCTGTCCCGGGTTGCTAGCCATCTGTCACGATTTGCACCATTCATTAAAAAAAATTTTTTATTTTTTTTTAAATTCTATTGGGCGTAAGAAGGCTGTATACACTCTGACTACGGGTAATGGTGACATCTCTAACCTACCTCTGGTAGTGATGATGTCTAACCCCTGGTGATAATACTACTAGCATGCCTTCAGTTTTATACAATGAGCAGTGCTAATACCAGGGTAACAAACAGTGGCAGCCGCAGACTGCCAGCTAATGTGCTTGCCAATCCCAGGACCCCATACAATGAATTACAGATACCCATATATGATGTAGTGTGTGTATCTATCTGTATCCATAACTGTGTGTGTGTGTATCTGTATGTATAAGTTTATGCTATGTAGAGTGTGTGTGTCTGCATGTATAAATGTAAGCTATGTAGTGTGTGTATCTGCATGTATAAGTGTGTATCTGCATGTATATGTAATGATTTAGCTTAGGTTGCAAAGGATCACAACTGCAGAGAGTCTGTATAAAGTGGATGTATCACTTTGGCAATTGGAGTATATATGTAGCATAAATCAAGCTGCGTTCAGTGAATTTATTATAAAGGAAACAATTCGTTGCAGAGATAAGGTTTGTCACGCAACAGAAAACAAAGTCAGAATTGTTGTTAAACTTCACAACAAGAAGAATAGGTTAAACTGAAATGGCAGTCTCTTAGGTATAAATCAAATATAAGCACAGTAGCAATTGTCATTAACCAGTATTGTTATTATGATGCAGGCAGAGTGAAGTCTTAGTGCATTAACGGTGTAGCGTAGTAAGCAAGCAAATGTTATCAACGCATGTGAAAAGCAAACAGTCCAGCTACTTGTAAAATCAGATGTTCTTACCCCCTTAGTCAGGATACAACAGGTTGTGCACACAGTACCTTTCAGAGGTTCCGGGATAGTGGAGCTGTATACTGTGAGCAGGAGAACTTAGCACTGTATGCGAGAGGATGGGGGAAGCAGTCCGGTTACGCTGCAGTGAAACAAACTGTCAGCAATTCCAAGCAGCTCTGAGTGAGCGGTGAGAGAGTGACTGAGCATCTGAAGCAGGTTGTCAGATTCACTTAAAGCGTGCACAACAATAAGACTGCAGGAGGAAGGTTTGTTTAAGTTGAATAACGGATATGACCGTTATTTGTTTTAAGCTTGAAAAGGAATTATCCTTATGAGTGCAATTCCGGAAAAGGCAAAACTTAGAAAGCTTCTCTGAGGTAATTTCAAGAGGTGATTCAAATAGCAGCTACAGACTTTAGCTAGGTTAGTTTAATAATCAAGCACCTGTTTGTGGTCACATGATGCTTTAAATACAGGTAAAGCTAGAGTCAGGAGACTGGAGGAAGGAGGTAAGAAGTGGAATGGAATCCTTACATATGCCCCCCTCAAGCAAGCCGATCCTCGGCTTGATGCTTGGGCCGAAGAGGAAATCTACGATGGAAACGTGAGAGAAGTCTGGGTGCATTTATATGCGTGTAAGGTTCCCATGTGTCATCATCAGGTGAGTATCCTTTCCATCGTACCAAATACTGCAAAGTTCCATTATGACGTCTGGAATCTAGGATATCATGGATCTCATAAGTATCTGAATCCAGGGGTATAGGTGCAGGAGGTAAAATGGATTTTAGTGAAGGATCATTAGAAGCTGGTTTCAGAAGCGAGACATGAAAAGTTGGATGTATGGGTAAGGAACTGGGTAAATCCAGAGTGACTGCATTTGGGTTCACAACCCGAGTGATAGTGAAAGGACCGATGTATAAGCCTGCTAATTTTTTACTAGGTAGTGGTATTTTGATATTCTTTGTCGAGAGCCAAACTCTACTGCCCACGGTGTATGCAGGAGAAGGTCTTCTACGTAGGTCGTAATATTTTTTCTGGGAGTCCTGGGCTTGTTGGATGTTCTGTTTCAAGAATTGAAAGTTTTCGGCTAAGGTTTGTAGTAGATCATCAACACAAGGAGATATTGGAATTTCCATATTTTGTAAGGTAAAGTTGGGATGATAAGCGTAGTTAGCATAAAAAGGCGAGACCTTGGTTGAGGAATGAACAGAGTTGTTGTAGGCAAATTCTGCCAGATACAAGTATAGGGACCATTCAGTTTGATGATAGGAGCAGTAACACCGTAAATACTGCTCTAACCATTGATTTAGCTTCTCTGTTTGGCCATTGGTTTGAGGGTGGAAGGCCGTACTCAAGCGATGATCAATCTGTAGTTGTTGTGTGAGACATTTCCAGAACTTGGACGTAAACTGTGTACCCCTGTCTGTAGTTATCATGGAAGGGATACCATGGAAACGAACAATAGAATTCAAGAAAAGTTGTGCTGTCTCACTGGAGGTGGGTAGTTTATTGAAAGGAATGAAGTGGGCCATGTTAGTCAAGATGTCAGTAACTACTAAAATGGTGTTGAACCCAGAACTCACAGGTAATTCAACAATGAAATCCATGCCCAGATGTGCCCAGGGCCTATTGGGTATTTGGATTGGGAGGAGGTGTCCATAGGGTTTCTTTCTTTCCTTTTTGGAAGTGATGCAAATGGTACAATTTTCTATGTACTCTTTAACAGTGTTATCCAAATTTGGCCACCAGTAATTTCTACTGAGAAGTTCTTTGGTTTTCGTTATCCCAGGATGACCTAGAAGAGGTGGGTCATGATGCTGTTTGATCAAATGAGATCTGAGGGATTGAGGTACATATAACTTAGAGTCATGATAGTAGAGATTATCGTTGCAAGAGAGCTGGAGATGAGGTAACTGTTCATCTGCTTGTAGAGCTGATTGGATCTGTGTCTTAAAGCTGGGGAGCAATCCTAGGAATCGTTCCGGAGGGATGATGGAAGTACAAGTCTGTAGGTTTGGAGGTTTCGGATCCTTTCTTGAAAGGGCATCAGCCTTTCCATTCCTAGATCCAGGCCTGTAGACTATCTGAAAGTTGAACCTACTGAAGTATAGGCTACAACGAACCTGCCGGCTTGAGAGTGTTTTGTTTCTCTGAAGAAATTCTAGATTGCGATGATCAGTATATATTATAATAGGTAGGACAGTGCCCTCCAAAAGATGTCTCCAGTGTTCAAATGCACGTTTCATGGCTAGAAGTTCCTTTTCACCGATGGAATAGTTCATTTCAGGTGCAGACATGACTTTTGAATAATATGCAACGGGATGGAGGGGATGAGTTAGACTCTGTCTTTGCGAAAGAACTGCTCCGAGAGCATAGTCTGAAGAATCCACTTCCAACACAAACTGCAGTGAAGGATCTGGGAATTGGAGTATGGGAGCTGAGCAAAAAGACTCTTTTAGTAGGTTAAATGCTTCAGTTGCCTTATAGTTCCACACAAAAGGTGTAGATGAGCTGGTGAGCTTCGTGAGTGGTTTAGCAAGATGAGAGAAATTTTTGATAAACTTCCTATAGTAGTTGCTAAACCCCAAGAAACGTTGTAGTTCCTTTCTGTTCTTAGGAAGTGGCCAGTTCTTTACAGCTTCAACTTTATTGGTTTGCATTTGAATGCCATCAGGGCCAATGGAATAACCCAGGAAATCTATTTGGTTGGTGTGGAAGACACACTTTTCCAGTTTAGCATAAAGTCTATGTGCTTGTAGTCTGGATAGAATCCAGCTAACATGTTTAACATGGTCCTCGACTGAATTGGAGTAAATAAGAATATCGTCGAGATAGACGACTACACAGATATCCAAAAGATCATGAAAAATGTCATTTATAAACTGTTGGAACGTGGCCAGAGCGTTAGTTAACCCAAACGGCATGACCAGATATTCAAATAGGCCGTATCTCGTTCTGAAAGCTGTTAACCACTCATCCCCTTCTCTGATACGGACTAAATTGTACGCGCCCCTGAGGTCTAGTTTGGTGAAAATTTTAGCATGTTGCAGGCGTTTAATAAGTTCAGGGATGATTGGTAGGGGATACCTGTTTTTTATTGTAATTTTATTAAGTTCCCTAAAATCAATAATTAGACGGAGAGAGTTATCCTTGTTCCTTACAAAGAAAAATCCAGCGGCTGCTGGAGACACGGAGGGGCGTATGAAGCCTTTCTTTAGGTTTTCATCGAGATAGACTTTTAGGTGGTCGAGCTCAGGCTGGCAAAGGGGATAGAGATGTCCAAATGGGGGAGTGGTACCTGGTTTCAAGTCGATAGGACAGTCATACGAGCGATGGGGTGGCAGAGTGTCTGCTTCCTTTTTACTAAAAACCTCTGCAAATTTCCTGTACATCACAGGTATCTGATGATCCTCTGACACATGAAGTAATGAGGAATGATTCAGGCAAGTTTGATGGCAATAGGGTGAACTAAAACTTAATTTCAGAGAACTCTAATTAATGACTGGTTCATGTAGACGAAGCCAATGTAAACTTAACACAATTGGAAAAAGTGGTGTAGTAATTACATCGAATGAAATGTATTCTTGATGTGAATCTACAGTAGTTACAAGTATGGGAATGGTATGCTGTGTAACAGGACCAAAAGAAATTTCAGAGCCATCTACTACTCGAATAGAAACAGGACACAACTTAGTGATAAGGGGTATTTTGTTTTCCAACACAATAGATTTGTCAATATAATTCCCTTGGGCACCGGTGTCAATAATGGCCTCTCTCGTCAAGCGATTGTGGTCCCACTGTAAAGAGAGTTTTAAAGTACAGTGGATCGGTTTATCATGAACAATTAAAGTAGTCATATGAGTGAAAGACTTAGTATTCTTGTTTTTACGTAGAGAGGGATATTCACAAAGGGAATGGGATGGACTTCCGCAGTACATGCAAAGACCTTTGGATTTTCTCCTGAATCTTTCTTCTGAACTCAAAGGACCCCGAAAAAAACCGATATCCATAGGTTCAGGAGTGCTTGGAGATGGAGCAGCAGGCATAGGATGTGGGGCTCTTCTGTATGTGGAATCACCTGGTTGGCGTTCAGACTTCCTTTCCCGAAGCCTTCTATCGATATGCATCGATAATTTCATGAGACCGTCCAGGTTATCAGGTAGATTGGTTCGTGCCAATTCGTCTTTAACTGATTCAGAGAGTCCTAAGCGGAACTGATTCCTCAAAGCAATCATATTCCATTGGGAATCTATGGCATGTTGTTTAAATTCCGTTATGTAGACTTCAACAGGACGGTTACCTTGTCTGAGTTTTCTCATCTTACTTTCAGCCGTCAGTTGTAGGTTAGAATCAGAATAAAGTTCATCCATGACCGCCAAAAAGGAACTTAAAGAGGATAATATGGGGTCATTAGTTTCAAACAGAGTGTCAGCCCAAATTCGGGGTTCACCCCTTAGATAGCTAATCATAGTGAGTATTTTAATCTTCTCATTGGGATAGGTTAATGGCTTCAAATTGAACATGAGAAGGCAAGCATTCATGTATTGGCGATAAACATTCCTATCACCATTAAATAAGTCAGGTGCTGCTATCTGAGGTTCCACAAAAGTAGAAGTAGGTTGTGATTTAGGTAAGGTAGTATCTTCAATTATTTTTCTTAAAGTCTCATTCTCAACCTTTAGGTCTCTAAGACCCTGAGTAAGTTCATCCACTCTCTTAAACAGACTATAGACGAACTGTGGGAGCTCTGCTGGATCCATAGGTAGGCTTGATTATTCTGTAATGATTTAGCTTAGGTTGCAAAGGATCACAACTGCAGAGAGTCTGTATAAAGTGGATGTATCACTTTGGCAATTGGAGTATATATGTAGCATAAACCAAGCTGCGTTCAGTGAATTTATTATAAAGGAAACAATTCGTTGCAGAGATAAGGTTTGTCACGCAACAGAAAACAAAGTCAGAATTGTTGTTAAACTTCACAAGAAGAAGAATAGGTTAAACTGAAATGGCAGTCTCTTAGGTATAAATCAAATATAAGCACAGTAGCAATTGTCATTAACCAGTATTGTTATTATGATGCAGGCAGAGTGAAGTCTTAGTGCATTAACGGTGTAGCGTAGTAAGCAAGCAAATGTTATCAACACATGTGAAAAGCAAACAGTCCAGCTACTTGTAAAATCAGATGTTCTTACCCCCTTAGTCAGGATACAACAGGTTGCGCACACAGTACCTTTCAGAGGTTCCGGGATAGTGGAGCTGTATACTGTGAGCAGGAGAACTCAGCACTGTATGCGAGAGGATGGGGGAAGCAGTCCGGTTACGCTGCAGTGAAACAAACTGTCAGCAATTCCAAGCAGCTCTGAGTGAGCGGTGAGAGAGTGACTGAGCATCTGAAGCAGGTTGTCAGATTCACTTAAAGCGTGCACGACAATAAGACTGCAGGAGGAAGGTTTGTTTAAGTTGAATAACGGATATGACCGTTATTTGTTTTAAGCTTGAAAAGGAATTATCCTTATGAGTGCAATTCCGGAAAAGGCAAAACTTAGAAAGCTTCTCTGAGGTAATTTCAAGAGGTGATTCAAATAGCAGCTACAGACTTTAGCTAGGTTAGTTTAATAATCAAGCACCTGTTTGTGGTCACATGATGCTTTAAATACAGGTAAAGCTAGAGTCAGGTGACTGGAGGAAGGAGGTAAGAAGTGGAATGGAATCCTTACAGTATAAGTGTATGCTATGTAGTGTGTGTGAGTCTGCATGGATAAGTGCATGCTATGTAATGTGTGTGTGTGTGTCTGCATATATAAGTGTATACTATGTAGTGTCTGTGTATCTGCCTGTATAAGTGTATGCTATGTAGTGTGTGTGTATCTGCATGTGTAAGTGTATGCTATGTAGTGTGTGTGTATCTGCATGTGCAAGTGTATGCTATGTAGTGTGCTACTGTGCATTTTTGCTGACTTTAAAGGCCAAAATCTAGAATATTAATGGGGAATGCAGAGAGCAGTTTTAAAGAATTTATTATTAAATGTCCAATTAAGATAAAAATGTTTAGCAATGTCTTTGCAAAGGCTAATTAAATACATAGCTCACATAGCCATACCAGTGGTTTGAGCTTGTGTGTGATTTGCTGCCTAACGGCTAGATTTAGAGTTTGGCGTTAGCCGTCAAAACCAGTGTTAGAGGCTCCTAACGCTGGTTTTGGGCTACCGCTGGTATTTAGAGTCAGTCAGGAAAGGGTCTAACCCTCACTTTGCAGCCGCGACTTTTCCATACCGCAGATCCCCTTACGTCAATTGCGTATCCTTTTCAATGGGATCTTTCTAACGCCGGTATTTAGAGTCATGGCTGAAGTGAGCATTAGAAATCTAACGACAAAACTCCAGCCGCAGAAAAAAGTCAGTAGTTAAGAGCTTTCTGGGCTAACGCCGGTTTTATAAAGCTCTTAACTACTGTGCTCTAAAGTACACTAACACCCATAAACTACCTATGTACCCCTAAACCGAGGCCCCCCCACATCGCCGCCACTCTATTAAAATTTTTTAACCCCTAATCTACCGACCGCACACCGCCGACACCTACGTTATCCCTATGTACCCCTAATCTGCTGCCCCTAATACCGCCGACACCTACATAATATGTATTAACCCCTAATCTGCCGCCCCCGCTATCGCTGACACCTGCATATTTTTTTAACCCCTAATCTGCCGCTCCGTACACCGCCGCAACCTACATTATACCTATGTACCCCTAATCTGCTGCCCCTAACACAGCCGACCCCTATATTATATTTATTAACCCCTAATCTGCCGCGCCCAACGTCGCCTCCACCTACCTACAATTATTAACCCCTAATCTGCCGACCGGACCACACCGCTACTATAATAAATGTATTAACCCCTAAAGCTAACTCTAACCCTAACACTAACACTAACACTAACTTAAATATAATTTACATCTAACGAAATAAATTAACTCTTATTAAATAAATTATTCCTATTTAAAGCTAAATACTTACCTGTAAAATAAACCCTGATATAGCTACAATATAAATTATAATTATATTGTAGCTATTTTAGGATTAATATTTATTTTACAGGCAACTTTATAATTATTTTAACCAGGTACAATAGCTATTAAATAGTTAATAACTATTTAATAGTTACCTAGTTAAAATAATTACAAAATTACCTGTAAAATAAATCCTAACCTAAGTTACAATTAAACCTAACACTACACTATCAATAAATAAATTAAATAAACTACCTGCAATTATCTACAATTAAACCTAACACTACACTAGCAATAAATTAATTAAATAAAATACCTACAAATAAATACAATGAAATAAATTAACTAAAGTACAAAAAATAAAAAAGAACTAAGTTAAAAAAAATAAAACAATATTTACAAACATTAGAAAAATATTACAACAATTTTAAACTAATTACACCTAATCTAAGCCTCCTAATAAAATAACAAAATGCCCTACCCTATTCTAAAATTAAAATAGAAAAGCTCTTTTACCTTACCAGCCCTTAAAAGGGCCCTTTGTGGGGCATGCCCCAAAAAATTCAGCTCTTTTGCCTGTAAAAAAAAAACATACAATACCCCCCCCCCCCCAACATTACAACCCACCACCCACATACCCCTAATCTAACCCAAACCCCCCTTAAATAAGCCTAACACTAAGCCCCTGAAGATCTCCCTACCTTGTCTTCACCACACCGGGTCCCGATCTGTCCAGAGGAGCCTCCGAAATCTTCATCCAAGCCCAAGCGGGGGCTGAAGAGTGACGTTTATCCTCCGGCTGAAGTCTGGATCCAAGCGGCGGCAAAAGAATTCCATCTTCGGGCAGAAGTCTTCATCTTATCCGGGCAGAAGAGTCGATCCGGACCGGCAAACATCTTCATCCAAGCCGCATCTTCTATGTTTTTCCATCCTATGACGACCGGCTCCATCTTGAAGACCTCCGGCGCGGATCCATCCTCTTCTTGCGACGTCCTAAGTCCGAATGAAGGTTCCTTTAAATGACGTCATCCAAGATGGCATCCCTCGAATTCCGATTGGCTGATAGGATTCTATCAGCCAATCGGAATTAAGGTAGGAAAATTCTGATTGGCTGATGGAATCAGCCAATCAGAATCAAGTTCAATCCGATTGGCTGATCCGATCAGCCAATCAGATTGAGCTCGCATTCTATTGGCTGATAAGAACAGCCAATAGAATGCAAGCTCAATCTGATTGGCTGATCGGATCAGCCAATCGGATTGAATTTGAATCTGATTGGCTGATTCCATCAGCCAATCAGAATTTTCCTACCTTAATTCCGATTGGCTGATAGAATCCTATCAGCCAATCGGAATTCAAGGGACGCCATCTTGGATGACGTCATTTAAAGGAACCTTCATTCGGACTTAGGACGTCGCAAGAAGAGGATGGATCCGCGCCGGAGGTCTTCAAGATGGAGCCGGTCGTCATCGGATGGAAAAACATAGAAGATGCGGCTTGGAGAAGATGTTTGCCGGTCCGGATCAACTCTTCTGCCCGGATAGGATGAAGACTTCTGCCCGAAGATGGAATTCTTTAGCCGCCGCTTGGATCCAGACTTCAGCCGGAGGATGGACGTCACTCTTCAGCCCCCCACTTGGGCTTGGATGAAGATTTCGGAGGCTCTTCTGGACAGATCGGGACCCGGTGTGGTGAAGACAAGGTAGGGAGATCTTCAGGGGCTTAGTGTTAGGTTTATTTAAGGGGGGTTTGGGTTAGATTAGGGGTATGTGGGTGGTGGGTTGTAATGTTGGGGGGGTATTGTATGGGTTTTTTTTTACAGGCAAAAGAGCTGAATTCTTTGGGGCATACCCCACAAAGGGCCCTTCTAAGGGCTGGTAAGATAAAAGAGCTTTTCTATTTTAATTTTAGAATAGGGTAGGGCATTTTTTTTATTTTGGGGGTCTTTGTTATTTTATTAGGTGGCTTAGAGTAGGTGTAATTAGTTTAAAATTGTTGTAATATTTTTCTAATGTTTGTAACTATTTTTTTATTTTTTGTAACTTAGTTCTTTTTTATTTTTTGTACTTTAGTTAGTTTATTTCTTTGTATTTATTTGTAGGTATTGTATTTAATTAATTTATTGATAGTGTAGTGTTAGGTTTAATTGTAGGTATTTTATTTAATTAATTTATTGATAGTGTAGTGTTAGGTTTAATTGTAACTTAGGTTAGGATTTATTTTACAGGTAATTTTGTAATTATTTTAACTAGGTAACTATTAAATAGTTATTAACTATTTAATAGCTATTGTACCTGGTTAAAATAAATACAAAGTTGCCTGTAAAATAAATATTAATCCTAAAATAGCTACAATATAATTATAATTTATATTGTAGCTATATTAGGGTTTATTTTACAGGTAAGTATTTAGCTTTAAATAGGAATAATTTATTTAATAAGAGTTAATTTATTTTGTTAGATTTAAATTATATTTAACTTAGGGGGGTTTAGGGTTCGGGTTAGAGTTAGCTTTAGGGGTTAATACATTTATTATTGTAGCGGTGAGGTCCGGTCAGCAGATTAGGGGTTAATAATTGTAGGTAGGTGGAGGCGACGTTGGGGGCGGCATATTAGGGTTAATAAATATAATCTAGGGGTCGGCGGGGTTAGGGGCAGCAGATTAGGGGTACATAGGTATAATGTAGGTTGCGGCGGTGTACGGAGCGGCAGATTAGGGGTTAAAAAAAAATATGCAGGTGTCAGCGATAGCGGGGGCGGCAGATTAGAGGTTAATAAATATAATATAGGGGTCGGCGGTGTTATGGGCAGCAGATTAGGGGTACATAGGGATAACGTAGGTTGCGGCAGTGTACGGAGCGGCAGATTAGGGGTTAATAATAATATGCAGGGGTCAGCGATAGCGGGGGCGGCAGATTAGGGGTTAATAAGGGTAAGGTTAGGGGTGTTTAGACTCGGGGTACATGTTAGAGTGTTAGGTGCAGACTTAGGAAGTGTTTCCCCATAGGAAACAAAGGGGCTGCGTTAGGAGCTGAACGCTGCTTTTTTGCAGGTGTTAGGTTTTTTTCAGCTCAAACTGCCCATTGTTTCCTATGGGGATATCGTGCACGAGCACGTTTTTGAAGCTGGCCACGTCCGTAAGCACCGCTGGTATCTAGAGTTGCAGTGGCGGTAAATTATGCTCTACGCTCCCTTTTTGGAGCATAACGCACTGAAAACCCAGCCATTCTGTGAACTCTAAATACCAGCGGTATTTAAAAGGTGCGGGGGGAAAAAAGCATGCATTAGCTACGCGGGTCGTTACCGACAAAACTCTAAATCTAGCCGTAAGAGTATTAAAATATATAACTTTATTTAGAATTTTATTTATATTACTTTAATCTTATGATTTTTTAAGCCTCGCCCACCACATTTAATTTTTTTTGCCGCGAGGGGGGGGGTGTCCCTCTTTTGAATTTTAAAATGTTGGGAGGTATGGATTATTATTATTCTTTATTTATAAAGCGCCAACAGATTCCGTAGCGCTGCCCATGGGTAAAAGGATAAAAGTACAATGGATAAACAATACAATAAAACACAAAATTTTACAGACAAATACAGGGGGAAGTGAGGGCCCTATTCCTGTGGGAACTTACAATCTAGATGGGTAGGGGGATGGGAAACAGGAGGTGAGGACTGCAAAGGTGAGAATGATATTAGTGAGGAGATAGAGGGCAACTGTTAGTTAAGTGAAGTTAATTTGTTAATAAGTCGGGTGATAAGCTTCCCTGAACAGAAAGTTGTTTAGGGAACGTTTAAAGGAGGAAAGGTTAGGGGCAAGTCTGATAGCTTGAGGAAGTGCGTTCCTGAGGTTTGGTGCTACACAATAGAAGTCCTGTAGTCTAGCATGAGAGGAGGTGATGGTAGAGGACGCAAGAAGCAGGTCATTGTTGGATCTTAGGGGGGGACAGGAGTATAATTGTTGATGAGTGAGGTAGGGTGGGGCACCATTGTGAGGGCTTTGTAGGTCAGGGTGAGAATTTTGAATTTAACTCTGTTGTGAATATTGAGCCAGTGAAGGGACTAACAGAGAGGTGCAGCAGAAACAGAGCGTTGAGAGAGGTGGATTAGCCTGGCAGATGCATTTAGGATGGATTGGAGGGGAGAGAGTCGGGAGAGAGGGAGGCCAGTTAGTAAGTTGTTACAGTAGTCAAGTCGGGAAATTACCAGAGAGTGGATTAGCTGTTTAGTAGTTTCAGCACTCAGAAACGGACAAATTTTGGAGATATTGCGTAGGTGGTTGCGGCAGGGTGAAGAGATCAATTGGATGTGGGGAAGGAAGGACAGATTTGAGTCAAACGTGACTCAGAGACAGCGGACTTGGGGTGATGGGGAGATAGTGGTGCCGCCAACAGTGATAGAAAAATTAGAGCCTGGAGTAGAGTTAGAGGGGGGAATTAGAAGTAGTTTGGTCTTGGACATGTTTATTTTTAGGTAGTGAGAGGCCATCCAGGAGGAAATGCCAGATAAGCAGTCGCTGATGTGAGCATTTAGGAACAGATTTGCAAGAACTAGTGAGAACCGGCTGAATCCCACCACTGGACATAACCCTTGAATACATTTATTTTATTTTCTGAAGCCATTTAGGGAGTAATAATACGATAGCAGTAACTGTGTAGAATGTTGCAGGGTGAGAATCGCGATTTAGCTAGAATGATTACCACGACTTCAGATCTCTGGTTAACTGTTTTGCAAAAAAAAGAAGTTTCACAAAACACATCAAGAAATCAGTTAAAAATACACTTACACTCATAATAACACTATCTAATAAAAAACATTTTAAAAAAATATTGCACACAAAAGTTATAAGGGCTCAAAGATATGAGGTCTTAGGTGTTAGAATAAAATGCAGGCAAAGGGCTTTAACAAAGAGATACATAAATATAAATATCTAAAGATGTATATGTATGTATAGTTATATGTCTATATATGTGTACATATGTATTTAGATGTGTATATTTGTATTTACAGACATATATACACATATAAATACATAAATACATATGTACACATATATATAGACACAAATATATAAGTGCATTAACTGCCCTTTGCAGTTAAGTAGATGAAAACATGTTAAAGCATATTTATGCAATATTTAATAAAGTGTTATGCTGTGTATTTATTGTAAATATTTCACATTCCAATGTTCCACAAATAGCAGAATATGGTCTATCTATGTATAAATAGATATTCCTATATAAATCTGTACCTATATATAATCATGTGTATATATTCCCCCTACTCCACCTGTGATTTCACCCCTCCCAACATTGCCCACCACAGCCCCCTCAACCTCATGAGTCCCTAATACCTAGCTACATATGTTGGGATGTATGTAATAATACTATATCATAATCATATATATAATCTGCTGCTCAAATTCCTATTTACTACTAAATTATTATCAAATTATTATCAGTTTTCTGTTTGTGGGAATGAGATGGTCTTTGTTATTCTTATATATATTTTTGTATATTGTGACATCTGAATCTCCTGCACAACAGAATAATACAATTATATATATTTATATTATAAAGTATTTGGTGCCTTAAAATCTATTAATCTCTGTCTGTTTACAGGTGATTTTGAATAATACAGTGTTTGATATTTTCTTCATATTGTATGCAAATTATATTGGGTTGGAGCAGAACGGAGCAGCGCTATATCATTGCAAGGTTTGGCCAATAACCTGCTTACTGGAACATCTGCTTCAAATTGTTCCTGAATCCTGGAATTTTTTTTCAAATATTGTTAACTTTGTGACACATATGCGCATAAACATACAGGGGCAGATTCAATAGAACTAGCCACTCTAAGACTTCTGCAGATACAGTCATTTCTGTATTCATGGAAAAGGAGCTAAAACGTTAATCTTCTGCAAGCAGTTTCTTATAATATGCAATCAACCTTTAAAGGCACAAGCTTTAATTTACATCACATGGAACTAAAAACAGTTTGCCAAATCACAATTCAAGTGATACTTTACTTTGTGCAATCATTTTCTGTTTGATTTAGTATTAATTGGTAATAAAATGTAACTAAAGACTTCTTTAATGTGGGCAGATAAATAAGAAAATCTCATACTTGATATGGCGTGTTCATTAGCGTGCTGGCCAAATTTACCTTGATATTGCAAGTTGAACGTTTAAAACCCAGTGAATGTGATAATCAATTTTTATTATTGCTTTTTAAAAGCTGGTGTAAACTGTTACTGAGTGTCATCAGTGCCACTACAATCTAGCTAAGCCCCCATCACAATTAACCCAACCATTAAAACATCATAACTCCTAAACCACTGTTAATTACTTTTAACCTTTAAACTGTTAGACCCTCAATGAAATAAACCGCCCTCTGCACCAGATTGTGTTGCCAAAAAAACTTATGGAGGGGTAAGAAAAATGCTTGCTGCAATCCGGTGCACGCTACAGGGGTCCTGCACATATCCCTTCACTCAATACCAAATGTTCAAAAAGTAGCAGCACCACTCGAAGTAATGTTCAGTTCTGTTTATTGGGACATCACATTAAAAATAAGTACCAAAAAAACTGTTACTTTATTAACACCCTATCCGCAACGGTAATTCCAAAAAAAAAAAAAAAAATCCAAAAGTTAACCCCCTAACTGTAATGCTAGATGCAAATGTCTGTCCAGAAGGTGTCCCAGTGACTGAGTAAGGAATTAGGCAACTCTTAAACAGCCAGACCCCTAACCTACCAAGACTCCTTACCTAAACTCTTTCATACCCTAAGACCCCCTAATTAACCACTATCGTAAGAACCCCAACTACAGATTTGCCCAATGCAAAAGCCCATATCTAAACTCATTCCTATCCTAAGTCTTCCCCCACCCATATTTCACAGCCTAACTGATATAATAGAATTAGAACTGCTTCTGGACCAAAGAGATTTTACAATTTATCTAGATGTTTTTCTGTTCCTGAAAAAGTGCGTGGTGTCACTGAATAGAAGCCATAAGGAATGGGTAGCAGGCACCCATGTGAGAGTGCATGGCTACAGAGAATAGCAGGCTGTTTGCATCCCAAGAAGCTACTAGGGATAAATTGTAGATTCATCTATTTATTTTTATCACACATTCAACCATGCAGTGCCATACACATGCAAGTGCTTGTTACCCATTTCTTTTGGCATCTGAAATAATTCTCTATATAGTAGCTCACTGTCCCAAGCTCTAGTTAAAGCTTTTGTTTTTTATTTTCTTTGCTTTTCTGCATTGCAGTATTCTATAACTTCCCAGTCTTCTTTAAGCTTTTTACCAACAATATAATTTCTTTATTTTATTCAACTCCTCTACATCAGATCTCCATGACAATGGTAAATGTCATTTGTTGTCGTGACAACCTGCTTTACATGAGTTCCCAACTGTCCCCCATTTTCCGCAAAAGTCACAGGTTGGGAACTGTGCCTCACCTTCTTCATTAAGCTTTGTCCTCAAAGGGAAAATAAACACTTTAAGATAGTAAAATGCTTAATTATGCATAGGAAAAAAACTTTGAAATATTTTTTAATTGTTTATTTTGTCCCCTTGTCCTCTACTTTAAATAGCCCGGCAAATCCCCATAAAGGGGTTAAAAACATATTTTAATATAAATATTTGCTTTAATATAATTTGCTTTTTTTAAAATTGGAATCCAGGAGTTTCTGTCAACACACTTGGTGCATCTAGGCCACCCTACGTTCATAAGTATGTGTATAGAAATTCACCTGGCTCAGAGAACACTGACCTTCATTCTTCACTTACATATTGTGCACCATTCAACCCCAACTTGGCCACCAATTGTTTTACTCTTCTGTGATGTCTGTGACTTCATCACTCAATACAGAAAGAAAACTTTGCCTGATATTTTCCAACATTACACTATCCATTGTATAACCGCTCAGGAGATGGTCCCTCAGAGCCGTGGTAGGGAGCTGAAGGGAACCAACCCTTTAACCGGGAATCAGGATCCTGGATGTGGATAGCTGAGATGCTGTTGCTCATAAGAGCTGAGAGCTTCTGCAGGGTGTAGGAAGTGGAAAAAGGAACATGTAAGCAAAGATCAAAATATTAATACTCCATAGAAAACAAGTATTAATGAGTATTAAAGTATATGACTGCAGACTTGATAAACACAGCAATAGATCCTGGTAAATGAGATGTGCTGCAGGATTCACAGTACACAGTATAACTTTGGTAGAAAACTGGATAATCGCAGTAATACTTGACTGGTAACTCAGATAAGTTGCAAGGTCAGGTATACAATAGCAGATGAATGGATAATCATACTAATACCCGACTGGTGATTGAGATATGTTGCAGACTCAAGGTATACAATATAGATGAAGCAGATGACGGGAAAATCACCGTAAAAGTTGTCTAGTAACTGAGATATGTTGCAGAGTACAAAGTATACAAAATAGCTGTGTTTAGAATAAATACTGCAGGTAACAAAATAGAATATATCTGGGTACGTCAGTAGAACACAGTCTTAAAGTGATAGTAAAAACAGGCAGACAGAAATAACACAACCTTTTGTCAGATAAATGTATTGCTCATTTGGCTACTTTCCTCCTAATGTCAAACCTTATTGCAGCTATGAGACCCATATTTTGCCAGGTCTCAATGTAATTTCTGCCTACTTAGATAATTACCACATCTGGTTTCCCCACCTTTCTTCTTAGTTAATTGTATGTGGCAGCTGCTTCCATCTCATCCCCCTCTGTCTCAGTCTAAACATACATTTTTGCATCAATGTGAATATTTGCTGCCCACCCTCTTATGCTGTTGCACCCACTGTAGGTCAGTGTATGCAGGAGTGACAGATGATCCATCCTCTAATAATCATCTCCTTTTTTTGTCTGCAATGGTGAAAAAGAATTACAATATTACTCACTGGTAAGTGTACTGATGTAACTAAGGTAGGTGTGCAACTTCCACCTACCCATTCAATTTATCTCCTCTAACTCCACCTGGGCAGTGTTTACACCAATTCTAAAATAATAAGATCAAGTATGATCTCATCTCATGTTGCATATTTAAGGACCTACCTAGTTTAGAATTGTGATAATGATCTCCTGTCTGCATGGCTTAGGAAGTTGTTGCCCTTTACCTTTGGCTACGGAAGTTGGCAGCACTATACAAATAAATGATGATAATAATAATAATTTTACTCCAGAATTATACGTATGGGGCATGGTAAGACAACCCAAGCTTACATTCCTGGTCCATATTTTACTTAGGAATCAGAAGCATTTCTTGAGCCAATGTTAATGATCCTCCAGCAAGTTAACTGGCCGCCTTGGTTGAACCTTTCTAATCCAATATCCCATGGAAGTTTACCCTGTGACATACCTCACTGTAAATAAACATAAAGACTTTTCCCATCACAAACCCCCATTTGTAAAAACCTGCAATAATTAGGATTGAAACTCTGCTTCTGCCTCTCAGAGGTGATGTATTAAAGTCACCCTGGATTGATCTGACAAGATTGTCAAGACCTGCTTTTGTGTGATTGGTTGCAGGACAGCAGGGATGCGTTGCACAAACATCTATCCAGGTGGACAGGTCCCCTACCTGCGAGCCTTGTCTGTCTGGACAGTGATAAATATGGCCCTAAATATTAGATGACTAATGTGTGTTGCAGTCTGGTTTAACAGTCAAAGGGTACATAGCAATGTGGTAATTAAAAAAAGTTTGATCTATCATCTCATTTTTCAGATCTAAAGGGAATGGCTCTGTTGCAACAGCAAAATGGTATCACAGTGTACATAAATATATCATAGTGTTTGTGTTCACTTAACAATGTCAATATTTTATTTCTCCTCTGCTAAATATGCTCAGTAGAATCTGTGATCCAATCTCACATTTTCCGGTCAGTTGCTGCAAAGAATAAGATTACTACAACAAACACATACACACACACACACACACACACACACACTTACACACACTTACACATAAACACACACATTTGTCCTCCCCTGTCTTCCCTTCCCACTCTATTGATTTATTTATTCTTGCTGTTTGTTTTGTGTAAGAGTTTGCGTGCCGTCTTCCTAATGTTTTCATTGATGTCGGGACCTTGGTATAAAAACATGCCTATCGCTGTATTCTTTTCCCCTGGTCCCTTACACACCCTCCACTGCATCTCTCTCTCTTTCACTCTCCCTCTGCCCCCGGCAGCTCCCGTTCCTCTGTTTACCTCATGCCTTATTTCCCCTTTTATCTTTCATGTCCCGCGATGTCAGAGGCTGTGAATTTAATATTGATTTTGTAAAGTACTTTTACTGTAACATGTCATCTCAGATTAGGAGCTCAGATGAGAAGCGAGAGCAGTCAGACGGATTGGCACGCAATGTGGTCCTCTCCGCTCTGGCTCCGTACCCTGGCACATGCCTTATTTATAAGAATGACTGCATGCGGTGGGAGTAGGGGGGAGGTCAGACAGCCTCAGGCTTCCCCCTCCCCACCTGCAAGTCTTGTTGGGGGCTGTGTGTATGCTGGATTTGAAAGCCTAAGTGTATTTTAGAGATGTATCATTGGCCGCTATGTAAACAGACAGATGAGTTTATGAATTGAATTAAGCCCCAGCGGTTCTGAGCAAGTCATACAGGGAAAAAAAACAACTGTGTAACGTTTCCTCCTTGTCTATCCTCTGCATATTGTGCACCCTCCCATTACTACAATGATTATGTCAGAGGCCCCTTTGCTGTTAAGGTGGAAGACCTGCAAAAAATGCAACAAAAATCTATTTTTGTTACGTTCACAGACATAGCCTACACATATCAGCTCAACACTATTTCTACTATGTTAAACTACGAGATTTGCCATCCTGCATCTGTATAGAGGGTAGTGTGCACTCTGTATAAAGCCTTTGATTGTCATAGATCTGGTTAAATCTGGCACCTAGACCAATGGGAATATAAATAATTAGAAAAAATGGATGTTGTTGTAATTCTCTAAGTATTGCCCAGCAAATCATTGGTTATGGCTTTTTCTTTTATTGCCCTAAGCCATTGAAGAACAGGCTTTTTTTTTTTTTTGGAGAATTTATCTGTAATAGTTGTAAAAAGTTGTAAGTTTTCACAGTTATTATTATCAATAAATCCATTAAAAAGCCTTGGAGATAATTTGCACCTTTCAGTACTGTAAGTAATATCTGAATTTAGAAGAAGCAAAATCTTTCTCACCCAGCATTTTATTTGAAGGTTTTTTCTCCTGGAAGTGTATGCAGCTATGTAAATGTGTGTATGCTGTGTGATAACTGAGAGCACCCAGAAGCGTAGTTCCATTGGGAATAATGACTCTGATAATACAGCCTATGATTGTATCATCCACAGCTGATTTTCAACAACAAAAATGTGCAAGAACACAGCTTACTATAGCAACAAAAGATGATAATATTTAACTTTTCCTTTGCAAAACTGGAACATGCATATTGTTTTTATTGAAATAATGACACTATATATTAAAGGAGCATGAAGTGATGCATTTCTAGGTTTTGTGCTGCCCTAGGCACTTACAATTCTGCTGCCCACCTAGGTTTTAAAACTTTTTTGGCCATAATATTTGTTGGTTAGAGTGTAACGTGACTTTTTTTTTTTGTTCATGGCATTATGACAAATGTTCACCAGGGCTTGCAAAAAAATAATTATATATATATATATGTACAGTATGTAGTTTTCATAGGTAAATAAAAAAAAGTATGATAGCATAAATGCTAAAAACAATCTCTGGTATTTTGGGCAAGTTTTTCTCTGAAATTCCTGGTAGTGAAGGAGTTAATTCTGAAACTAAACCTTTTTTTTATTAATCCTTTGACCCAATATGACGTATATATACGTCATGCCGTACATTGCCCATGCACTTGTTTAAAGAACCTAAGGAGCTTGTACCCTCTGATAGTCACAATTTGTTAATTGCAGACACGAAACAAGCCCCACTGGTGCTCTGAACAGCTGCAAAATTTAAAATGTTGGTGCACTGAGATGTTTCACATGTACATGCAGAGGAAAATGTTAACACTAAAACAATGATCAATTTTTTCCAGAAGCATTTTTACAAATACATGTAAATATGTTTCTATTCAAAGATGTAATTCATCTACAGTATATGCATTTAAATTTTGACTGTAATGTCCCTTTAAAGGGACAGTCTAGACCCAATATTTATTTTTTACTACTTATTGTTACATACTAAACAAGTATCTTGCAGTGGTTTCAACATTTATAAGCTTGTAAGAAGTATAATTTTTAAATAATCATCGTTTGGTAGCAACTGAAAATGGCCACCAAGTTTCACACTCTGCTTTCTTCTTGTCCAGCTAGCCTTGGCCTTGTATGACAGTTTAGCAGTGCACGTTTAGTATTTTTCAGTAAATTCAGGGTTTTTTCTTCAGCTGGAAATGCAGGGGACATTTATTGCAGGAGGACCGGCATCAGTTCTAAGAACTATTGATAGTTATTGTGGCTGTCTAGTGGCAGTTCTGTTTGCTTTTTACTCGTGAATTTTTTCTACTGTGAGTGATTATCATATAAATAATCTTTATATTCTTGTGGTAACATTTTTTTATTTTCTTCAATTATTGATTTGTTGATAAAGTCTAAGGAAGTTTAACTCCTCATTACTTATGAATTTTATTAAAAAAATGTTTTTCCTGATTTTCCTGTCTGTGCACGCAAACACAGCTATGCACCCCCCTCTCATTTAGTGTATAGTTGTGCCAGTAGTAGCAATTTGATTGTGCTCTGGGCTATCGATTACATGAGCGGTGCTGCAAGCCGGTGGCTACTGTCCATTGATAATATTTTGCTTCTTTTTATGTGATTACACCTCATGATCACTCCTTTTAGTTTTGTGAGAGGAGAGCTTGTCATTTAGACTAGGAGGTGTGCTAAGCTCACGTATCAGCCAGTCTGTGCTGATTTTGTGTGCAGGTAATTTATTCCTTTGCATGTCATTTGCAAACCTTAGTTTCAGGACCACAAACTATCCCTATGACCAGGGATAGGCACAGAGAAAGGCTGTGGTGGACATTTTCCAAAGTACAGACCTTAGTGAAGGACACCAAGATACATTTGAAATTAAAAACATTATTTTATAGTGCTTGGTGTTATTATACTGATGCAGATACCACTGACCCTATACCCAGCCCTTGTCTGGCTCTACCCATGAGCCAGTGTCACTACTGTGTCATTATATAATGCTGGGTGTTATTATACTGATGCAGATACCACTGATCCTATACCCAGCCCTCCTCTGACTATACCCATGAGCCAGTGTCACTACTGTGTAATTATATAGTGTTGGGTATTATTATACTGATGCAGATACCACTGACCCTATAACCAGCCCTCCTCTGACTATACCCATATGCCAGTGTCACTACTGTGTCATTATATAGTGCTTGGTGTTATTATACTGATGCAGATACCACTGATCCTATAACCAACCCTCCTCTTGCTATACCCATGTGCGTGCCAGTGTCACTACTGTGTCATTATATAGCGTTGGGTTTTATTATACTGATGCAGATACCACTAATCCTATAACCAGCCCTCCTCTGGTTATACCCATGTGCCAGTGTCACTACTGTGTCATTATATAATGCTGGGTGTTATTATACTGATGCAGATACCACTGATCCTATAACCAACCCTCCTCTTGCTATACCCATGTGCGTGCCAGTGTCACTACTGTGTCATTATATAGCGTTGGGTTTTATTATACTGATGCAGATACCACTAATCCTATAACCAGCCCTCCTCTGGTTATACCCATGTGCCAGTGTCACTACTGTGTCATTATATAGTGCTGGGTGTTATTATACTGATGCAGATACCACTGATCCTATAACCAACCCTCCTCTTGCTATACCCATGTGCGTGCCAGTGTCACTACTGTGTCATTATATAGCGTTGGGTTTTATTATACTGATGCAGATACCACTAATCCTATAACCAGCCCTCCTCTGGTTATACCCATGTGCCAGTGTCACTACTGTGTCATTATATAGTGCTGGGTGTTATTATACTGATGCAGATACCACTGATCATATAACCAACCCTTGTCTGGCTATATGCATGTGCCAGTGTCACTACTGTGTCTTTGTATAGAGCTGGGTGTTATTATACAGATGCAGATACACATCCAGTATTTCACTCAGGCTTTATTTTTTCCATAACTTATCACCCAATATCGCTAGCAGTCTCTTGACAAGCCACTAACTTTATTCACGCTACATATTTTTTTTATTCCTATTATTTAATGATTAAGAAAAGAAATACTAAGTTTGTGGCGGACACTGCAAGGGCTAGTCACAGACACCAGTGTCCGTATACGGACACCTTGCCTATCCCTGCCTATGACTGAATACTGTAGAATTGTAAATGTCATTTGCAATTTATCTTGCTTATTAATTATTAATAATAATTATATAATTATTATTAATTAATTGATAAAAACCTTGTTAAACATTTACTGCAACTCTGCCATCTTTCAAATTTCATGTTTACAATAAAAAAGTGAAACAAAACACAGGAAAATAATAAATTGAATGGACAGTCTACACCCTTCATTAAGATTTACATACCTATGCAAACTCATAAATCAAGCCTCATGCACCGTGTACATACTTCAGCTGCTGGAACGTAGTAGATTAAAATTTAAAAAATGTTTCTCTTTAAAAAAGTCTAAAATGTCCGGCAGGCTCCAACCACCGCAAGTTTGCAGTTTTCCAGGTGCTAGTTAGTATTGCATGCTAGTTAGTATTGCATGTTTAATTTTTTTTTAAATTTAGAGTATGTTACTGCGCATGTGCAATGGGATTTGTAAACCAGAACTTCTGTGTATATCCGGCTGTTATGCAATCCTCCTGCCCAGTGGAGAACTGGCAACTTTTGGCCCAGGGTGTAATTATAATCCAGTGGCTCAGCCCCCAGATACAGCAGTTTTACACTAGTAGTAGTAGGAATGTTTTTTCCAGCTATAAGTAATAGCTTAGATCACATACATCATATTGCATCCATATTCATAAACCTGTAGACCTATTTATATAAAATATTGATCCAAATGAGACGTCAACTTAGCTATATACCCAAATAAAAGATCAGTTCAGGTACACAGCTATTTCATGTCAGGGATATGTCAAAATAATATTTCTGAAAAGACAAATGGACTTAGCGGCCCCCTTTGTTGATGTTAAATGCCTAAATAAAAACTTATATTAAATGTTTGATGCTTGCAGACCACTTTTTGCCAGCTCTGTGCCTAATAAGACCGGATATCATATACATAGTTTTTTTGAGGTCCCATAATGCAAATTACCGTATATACTGAAATTAGAGCCCAGATCACACACATAACACTTGAATATTCTTCACAGAATAGCCATACAGCTAGGTCAATCAAAGTGTGGATAGAGGACCACCAGAACAAGACAGTGTCATGGTCAGCCCAATGTCCAGACCTGAACCTAATTGAAAACTTCTGGAATGTGATCAAGAGGAAAATGGAGGGTCACACAAGCCTTCAAAGAAAGCTGAGCTGCTTGTATTTTTGCGCCAGGAGAAACATAAAGTCACCAAACAGCAATGTGAAAGACTGGTGGAGAGCATGCCAAGACGCATGAAAGCTGTGATTGAGAATCAGGGTATTCCACCAAATATTGATTTCTGAACTTTTGCTAAGTTAAAACATCAGACCACTGCTTTGCTAACCTCTTTGCCACCTCTTGCTTGGCGAAATTCAATCTCCCGGTCTTTTCTGACCTGGGAGATTGACAGCTCCTGCCCGCATGTGATTGGCTGTGCGCGGACAGGGGGACGGGATTGCACGCGAGCGCAAAATAGCGCTTGTGTGCAATGCTGAATTCCTCCAGGAAAATTAAGACCGCCAGAGGCAAGTTGTGGTGGACAGGGGTGCGTATATGCGACCCTGTCCGCCTCAGCTTCATAAATAGCCCCCTAAGTATTAACAGCAAATGGATATGTAAAGCCAGTATACATCTACGCTCTAACACTGTCAGCCCTTTCATTGCAATGCCCCCTCCTCCCCCTCCCTTTCCTGGCCAGGCTGTCCTCCTCAGGTCTAAAAGCTCCCGTTCGATCGCTCCCCCACCAATAACGTGCGCATAGAGAAACTGATTCAGAAACCTACTGATCAGTAGGTTTTGTGATTTATTATTTAAGTGTCAACCCCAAGCAGTTTATTGTTCAACTTTAAATGAAGACAAACAACTGAGGTTGTACTAAGCAGAGGGTAGGTCTGGAACAGCGTGTTGGCTGTGACAAGAGACAGACACAGGAATTGCTAGGGAAAAGATCTTATATGATTGCAGGACCCTTACCAAATGGCGTTCTGTGTAGCTGCTGAAGGAGAGAGGGAGAGAGGACAGGAGTGTTCTTGCACAATGTGACAGGGTATGGCAGTGTCTGGGATTGGAATGTGATAAATGTTAAAGTGAATTTGTAGGTTGCCTCCCCCTGGCCAGTCCACCTATTTGCGGCCATTGAAATCCCCCTCCCCCATCCTAACATTTTGCTACCTGCAGCAGAGTGGACTCACTACACTCACACTATCCACAGCTGATGAGGCACTACATTCACTGTTATTACAGTATAGTGCTATGCAGAGCAGGTACAAAAATGTTAATATACAGTTTCTGGGGAATTTTTAGGAAGTGAAACTCCTCTGTATCAGTTGCGCATGCATTTAAACTTATTTACGAGTCGATTGGGATTGGCCACAACTAGACATATCCAACTATACACCAAGCGGTGGGTGGAGCTTAAGTACCGTTTTCAACTGCAAACGAGCAATGGATTTTTAAAGTTTTCCTATACTTCATAGAAGCAGAGACATGAGGGACATGTTAAGCAATGTTTAAATGGCATTTAGCAGTAAGTTAGCAAAAAATATACTGGGTGTAGATTGTCCCTTTAAGTTACAGGAAAAAAGGGCGCACATGGATTGGAGGAAGCTGGATTCATCATTGATATGCTAACTACAGTAGGAGATGCGGGCGGAGGATGGGCGGTATGTTTTCCATAACGCAATGGTAAGTATTTAAAAAAAAAGAAGCGTCATTGTAAAGTTTAACAATTTAAAGTGCCCCTGTTTTTAGATTATTTTTAGATAGCGGCCACTAATTCCTTAAACTTTACAATCACTTTAAGCACTACATCTAGTGCTTTTTACTGAGCGAGTGCAGTAATTGGGTACAATTTTTAGGGAACTTGTGTTGTTTTATCTGCACCGTGAAGCACTTCCTGTTTGCTTTTATCTAAATGAAAAACCTTTGAAGGATTAACAAAAATAAAAACACTCCAATTTCTTCGGTGCTTAAAAACTCGCTGCAAGCCATGCAACATAGTTTCCCTGCGTTTCTTTTTAAATATGCATCAAAATACAGTGCACATTAAAGCGAATCGAACCTGCTTGCATCTTTTGGACAAAAATTAGCTAAAATCTCTCCCTACTCTCTCTCGCTTACTATGTTATCCAATGCTGCTGATTCACTCAAGCACACTCATCTCTCCATTCATAAGAGAAGCCTTTGCATAGAATAATATAGCAGCTAGTACAGCTGGAAAGGGCGGCTGTTAATGAATTTTGCCCAGTGGGATTCTCAGGCAGCTCAACCATGTAAAATCTTGTGTCTACAGCAAACACTGTACATTTACTGTTTGGTGACCTTGTAAAAAGCTGCCTCTCCTTCTGAGCCTTGCATTGTCTTGTTTAGCACTACATAGAGAGGGAGCTGCAGAAAGCAGCCTCATGTTTATTTTCATTTTCAGCAACATGTTATTTGCCCAGTAGCATTGCCCCAAGTGTTTCTTATGTCGCACCTTGTGCATTGGTCTTGTATGTACTCAAATGATGAGCTTTTTAAGAAATACATGTCCTCAAATACCTCCTCTGCTACCTCTGGATATATGGGCTAATGATGTCCATTTAGTTAAAAATAGAAGGAATGGAAGAATGTTTCTTAATACTAAGGGGTCGATTTATGAAGCAGCAGATGCTGCATCCGACCCACTCCGCTTCAGGTCTGCCTGAAGTGGAAGTTAAGAAGCAGCGGTCATAAGACAGCTGCTCCTTAACTCGTCCGCCACCTCTGAGTGCCGGCGGATAGCAATCATACCCATCAGATATGATGGGGATGAATGACACCCCCTGCTAGCGGCTGATTGGCCGCGAACAGAGGATGATGTCCGCCTGCATCATGATAAGTTTGTTTCAAAATACATTGCTGAAGAGGAGCAAACAGTTGTTTAAAATGGATCTTAAAGTGATTGTAAAGTTTAATGATTTAAAGCCCAGTATCTAAAAATTATCTTAAAAGCAGGGGCAATTTAAGTCATTAATCTTTATAAAGACGCTTTATAGGTAAGTGTTTAGTTTTAAATAGGAATAATTTAGTTAATGATAGTAATTTTATTTAGATTTATTTAAATTATATTTAAGTTAGGGGGTGTTAGGGTTAGACTTAGGTTTAAAGGGTTAATAAATTTAGAATAGTGGCGGCGACGTTAGGGGCGGCAGATTAAGGGTTAATAAATGTAGGTAAGTGGCGGCGATGTTAGGGGCGGCAGATTAGGGGTTAATAAATATAATGTAGGTGTCGGCTATGTTGGGGGCAGCATATTAGCGGTTAATAAATGTAGGTAGGTTGCGGTGACATTGGAGGAGGGAGATTAGGTGTTAATATATGCAATGTAGGTGGCGGCGATGTTGGGGGCAGCAGATTAGGGGTTAATAAGTATAATGTATGTGGCGGCGATGTAAGGAGCGGCAGATTAGGGGTTAATATTTTTATTTTAGTGTTTGCGATGTGGAAGGGCCTCGGTTTAGGGGTTAATAGGTAGTTTATGGGTGATAGTGTACTTTTTAGCACTTTAGTTATGATTTTTATGCTACAGCTTTGTAGCGTAAAACTCATAACTACTGACTTTAAAATGCGTTAGGAATCTTGGCGGTAGAGGGTGTACGGCTCACTTTAATCTTTATAAAGAAGCGTCTTTATAAAGATTATTGACTTAAATTGCCCCTGCTTTTAAGATAATTTTTAGATACTGGGCTTTAAATCATTAAACTTTACAATCACTTTAAGATCCATTTTAAACAACTGTTTGCTCCTCTTCAGCAATGTATTTTGAAACAAACTTATCATGATGCAGACGGACATCATCCTCTGTTCGCGGCCAATCAGCCGCTAGCAGGGGGTGTCATTCATCCCCATCATATCTGATGGGTATGATTGCTATCCGCCGGCACTCAGAGGTGGCGGACGAGTTAAGGAGCAGCTGTCTTATGACCGCTGCTTCTTAACTTCCACTTCAGGCAGACCTGAAGCGGAGTGGGTCGGATGCAGCATCTGCTGCTTCATAAATCGACCCCTTAGTATTAAGAAACATTCTTCCATTCCTTCTATTTTTAACTAAATGGACATCATTAGCCCATATATCCAGAGGTAGCAGAGGAGGTATTTGAGGACATGTATTTCTTAAAAAGCTCATCATGATAAGTTTTTTAAATACTTACCATTTTGTTACGGTAAACTGACCGCCATTCCTCTACCCAAATCTCCTTCTGTAGTGAGCATATCGATGACAAATCTGGCTTCCTCCAATAATTACGTGTCCCCTTTAGCGTCCAGCTCGTGGGGCACGCAACAATGATTTGTCATCATTATGCTGAATACAAAAGGTAAGTATTTAAAAAAGAAGCATCTTTTTTAGAGTTTAAAGTGCCCCTGTTTTTAAGATTATTTTTAGATATTGGGCTTTAAATCCTTAAACGTTACAATCTCTTTAAGATACTATCGGCTAGAATACGAGTTGTGCTTAAGGTAAAAAAAAGCAGCGTTAACTGGTCCTAACACTGCTTTTTTATGCCCGCTGCTATTACGAGTCTTGCAGGTATAGGGGTACTGCACACTTTTTTGGCCTTACCGCAAACCAACTTACATAAATTTCGTAAAGGCTTTTTTCTATGGGACTTCAATAGCGCCGGTATTACGAGTTTGTCCTGGGAGGCCAAAAAGTGAGCCGTACACCCTCTACCGCCAAGATTCCTACCGCATTTTAAAGTCAGTAGTTATGAGTTTTACGCTACAAAGCTGTAGCATAAAAATCATAATTAAAGTGCTAAAAAGTACACTATCACCCATAAACTACCTATTAACCCCTAAACCGAGGCCCTTCCACATCGCAAACACTAAAATAAAAATATTAACCCCTAATCTGCCGCTCCTTACATCGCCGCCACATACATTATACTTATTAACCCCTAATCTGCTGCCCCCAACATCGCCGCCACCTACATTACATATATTAACACCTAATCTCCCTCCTCCAATGTCACCGCAACCTACCTACATTTATTAACCGCTAATATGCTGCCCCCAACATAGCCGACACCTACATTATATTTATTAACCCCTAATCTGCCGCCCCTAACATCGCCGCCACTTACCTACATTTATTAACCCTTAATCTGCCGCCCCTAACGTCGCCGCCACTATTCTAAATTTATTAACCCTTTAAACCTAAGTCTAACCCTAACACCCCCTAACTTAAATATAATTTAAATAAATCTAAATAAAATTACTATCATTAACTAAATTATTCCTATTTAAAACTAAATACTTACCTATAAAATTAAACCCTAAGCTAGCTACAATATAACTAATAGTTAAAAGTTTGTATTTATTTTAGCTAGGTAGAATAGTTACTAAATAGTTATCAACTATTTAATAACTACCTAGCTAAAATAAATACAAATTTACCTGTAAAATAAAACCTAACCTAAGTTACACTAACACCTAACACTACACTACAATTAAATAACTTATCTAAATGAAATACAATTAAATAAATTAAAAACAATTAGCTAAATTACAACAAAAAAAAAAACACTAAATTACAGAAAATAAAAAACAAATTACAAGATATTTAAACTAATTACACCTAATCTAATAGCCCTATCAAAATAACCCCCCCCCCCTAACAAAAAAAAACAAAAACCCTAGCATAAACTAAACAATCAATAGCCCTTAAAAAGGCCTTTTGCTGGGCATTGCCCCAAAGAAATCAGCTCTTTTACCTGAAAAAGAAATACAAACAACCCACCCCAACAGTAAAACCGACCGCCCACACAACCAATAAAATCCTAACTAAAAAAAACTAAGCTCCCCATTGCCCTGAAAAGGGCATTTGGATGGGCATTGCCCTTAAAAAGGGCATTTAGCTCTATTGCTGCCCAAAGCCCTAACCTAAAAATAAAACCCACCCAATACACCCTTTAAAAATCCTAACACTAACCCCCGAAGATTCACTTACTGGGAGAAGTCTTCATCCAAGCGGCAAGATGTCCTCAACGAAGCCGGCAGAAGTGGTCCTCCAGACGGGCAAAAGTGGTCCTCTAGACGGGCAGAAGTCTTCATCCAGACGGCATCTTCTATCTTCATCCTTCCGACGCGGAGTGGCTCTATCTTCAAGACATCTGGCACAGGGCATCCTCTTCAATTGACGGCTTCTTCGGAATGAAGGTACCTTTAAGTGACGTCATCCAAGATGGCATCCCTTAGATTCCGATTGGCTGATAGAATTCTATCAGCCAATCGGAATTAAGGTAGAAAAAATCTTATTGGCTGATGCAATCAGCCAATAGGATTGAACTTCAATCCTATTGGCTGATCCAATCAGCCAATAGGATTGAGCTCACATTCTATTAGCTGTTCCAATCAGCCAATAGAATGCAAGCTCAATCCTATTGGCTGATTGGATCAGCCAATAGGATTGAAGTTATATTCTATTGGCTGATTGCATCAGCCAATAGGATTTTTTCTACCTTAATTCAGATTGGCTGATAGGTAAGTTATTTAATTGTAGTGTAGTGTTAGGTGTTAGTGTAACTTAGGTTAGGTTTTATTTTACAGGTAAATTTGTATTTATTTTAGCTATGTAGTTATTAAATAGTTAATAACTATTTAGTAACTATTCTACCTAGCTAAAATAAATACAAACTTAACTGTAAAATAAAAATAAACCCTAAGCTAGCTAGTGTAACTATTATTTTATAGGTAAGTATTTAGTTTTAAATAGGAATAATTTAGTTAATGATAGTAATTTTATTTAGATTTATTTAAATTATATTTAAGTCAGGGTGTGTTAGGGTTAGGGTTAAACTTAGGTTTAAAGGGTTAATAAATTTAGAATAGTGGCGGCGACGTTGGGGGTGGTAGATTAGAAGTTAATAAATGTAGGTAGGTGGCGGCGATGTTAGGGGCGGCAGATTAGGGATTAATAAATATAATGTAGGTGTCGGCTATGTTGGGGCAGCAGATTAGGGGTTAATAAATGTAGGTAGGTTGCCGCGACATTGGGGGAGGGAGATTAGGGGTTAATAAATATAATGTAGGTGTCGGCGATGTTGGGGGCAGCAGATTAGGGGTTCATAAGTATAATGTAGGTGGCGGCGATGTCTGGAGCAGCAGATTAGGGGTTAATAAGTATAATGTAGGTGTCGGCGATGTCGGGGGAGGGAGATTAGGGGTTAATAAGTGTAAGATTAGGGGGGGTTAGACTCGGGGTTCATGTTAGGGTGTTAGGTGTAAACATAACTTTAGTTTCCCCATAGGAATCAATGGGGCTGCGTTACTGAGTTTTACGCTGCTTTTTGGCAGGTGTTAGACTTTTTCTCAGCCGGCTCTCTCCATTGATGTCTATGGGGAAATCGTGCACGAGCACGTATAACCAGCTCACCGCTCACTGAAGCAGCGCTGGTATTGGAGTGCAGTGTGGAGCGCAATTTTGCTCTACGCTCACTTCTTGCCTTTTAACGCCGGGTTTGTAAAAACCCGTAATACCAGCACTGCAGGGAAGTAAGCAGTGAGAATAAACTGCAAGTTAGCAACGCACAGCTCATAACGCAAAACTCATAATCTAGGCGTATGTATAGTGCAAATCTGTGAAATATCATTCCTATTATTATTGAAGCAATGAAATCCGCACTTCACCACTGAGTGTATCTCAGTATTTCAGTATATATTCATAGACAGACCAGCGCAACACCTTAAGAGAACACCCTCTAGGCCTCAGGATACATGAAAGCACAACACAAGGTGGCACACGGTATAAAGGCTATACCTTTTATTAGAGCAACGTTTTGGGGCACCTACCCCTTTTCCCTTAATAAAGTGGCCTTGTGTTGTGCATTCCTATTATTGTTATCATCATCATGTATGTGTAACGTGCCACCAAATTCCATATAAATGTATTAAAAAGACAGTAATGCGATTTTGTAATACATGCATTAGAAATTACTTACTGCATTGTAATACATCTGCAAGCAATATAAATATTTTAAAAACATTAAAAGTTGAAATTTTGTTAACAGAAAACTACTGGTCTTGTGCAGGAAACCAGTGAGCCAATCGGCATCATCATACAGACAACCCCACCAATCACCTGGCTGTGTTCAGCTCTGGAGTTGCTGTGTTTGAAACTCCCAAGCTGGATTTTTACCTATGTGTGTAACCCCTTTGTGGGGATTAAACACGCTGGACCCGATTATCTAAAGCTGTCTAAGCTTGCAAGATTTTCTAAGAAGACAGATTTTACCTTGAGAATGGTATGTCTCGCAAAGGGGTGTTCTCTGCATTTATTATCATATAAATTAATTAATGAAATAAAAAGACACAATTACAATTTTGTATTGTTAAATTGTATTAAACAGCATAAAGAAATTGTTCTGCAAAAATCGTATTTTATGGAAAAAAAATAATTTGTAAAGAAGAAAACTATTGTTTTCCTTATGTAAAATGAGTTTCCTTGCCTCTGCTAATGGGCTAAACAGGGGCGTTCCATGGGCATAGCTGAAAGTTCTCTGCCAGTTGTAGTTTATCCTCTAAACATTTTCTGTTTTATCTCGCAAACTAAAAGGTGCTGAGATTGTGTCAAAATATGCAAAACACTTAACCCAATAAAAAACACTTGCACGTGAACAAACAGATGATTGTAAGATTGCATACACTGAAAACAGGGTCATCTGAATTGTATTGTCTCATATGAATGCAGTATTTAAAGGGATAGAAAAGTCAAAATTGAAATTTGAATTAGAAGCATTTTACAATATAATTCCATTAGCAAAAATGCTTCTAGTAAAAGTGATAACTATTTTTCTGTGGCGTACAGACATATGCTGTGAGGGCCTGTGCACAAGTATTTAAACACGTCACTTTTTCATAGCGTCAGCAGTGGCTTGTATGACACAAATTGAGTCTTCACAAAAGTAATACACACCACCAGGGCCGGCTCAACCATGGGACCAAGTTGTCCAACGGGCAGCACTTGACAAGGGACAGCACTTTAGTGACTGAGTCAGTCACTGTCAGACCCAGACCACCCCTGTTCTCTGTCTCCTTGGAGGAAGTTGCAGACTCCCAGCAATATAACATCATCATGCACAAAGACACAGAACCGGTCAGGGGCAACATTCAAGGTGGGATATGTTTGTCAATAATGTGACTACTGGGGGGGGGGGCACCAATTTATTCTCTAACCCAGGCAGCACAATATCCTGAGCCAGCCCTGCACACCACCACCATCTCTCTTAGCAGGCATGGGGTGTGAATGCTGCTGCACAACCCTTATGGGATATGCACGTATGCTGCTGATAAACGGTAATAACTTTTAAATCATTTTTGCTAATGGAAGTATATCACAAAAATGCTTCTTCTTCAAACTGAAATGCACCAGTGCACATTTCAATTTTGACCTTTTTATACCTTTAGGGCTAGATTACAAGTGGAGCACTAAATTATCGTGTGACCACAAACGGGCAAATTTTTGTTTACAGGGCGCGTGATAATTAACCAGTCATTACAGTGGCTGGTTACTGCTACCGCTAACTTTTGGTAGCAAATAGCGCTCAGAAAAAAAACTTACCCCTTTGCTGCTCTTAGGTTCTAATGCTGTCACTGACTGTGTCAGAACGAGGCTCCCATTGGAGCCTATGGAAGCACGCTCTTGTAAGCTCAATGCTTCACAGCAATGCGTACGCGATCTCGTGTTCGAATTGCTGTCGACTTGTAATACCAGCGCACATTGAAAGCGATATTTAATGCTCCACTTGTAATCTGGCCCTTAAATGTTAAACTGAGCTTTTGGCTCCCTGCCAATTTAGCTCTTCTCAGCAAAGTTTTCCTTTATAGCAAACTCCAGTACTCTCTATGGAAGACAATCCGCAGGGACACACCAGTTTTTAAGGCAAATTCCCTGCGAATGTCAGTGAGGTGTTTTATATCAGACTAGTACTAAAGCCCGTGTACACGGGCCATTTTTTGCAGTACAGCGGTCCCACCCCTTGCTCTCTTTTCCCCCCTCTATTTTGCTCTCTTTTCCCCCCTCTCTTTTGCTTTCTCTCCCCCCTCTCTTTTGCTTTCTCTCCCCCCTCTCCTTTGCGCTCTATCTCCTCAATTTGCTTTCTCTCTCCCCTCTTTTGCTCTCTCTCTCCCCTCTTTGACTCTCTCCCTCCCTCTTTGGCTCTCTCTCCCCCCCCCTCTTTGGCTCTCCCCCCCCCCCCTCTTTGGCTCTCTCTCCCCCCTCTTTGGCTCTCTCCCCCCTCTTTGGCTCTCTCCACTCTTTTGCTCTCTCTCCTCCTCTTTGGCTCTCTCTCCTCTTTGGCTCTCTTACCTCTTTGGCTCTCTCTCTCCCCCCTCTTTGGCTCTCCCCCCCTTTGGCTCTCCCCCCTTTGGCTCTCTCCCCCCCTTTGGCTCACTCCCCCCTTTGGCTCTCCCCCCCCCCTTTGGCTCTCTCCCCCCCCTTTGGCTCTCCCCCCCCTTTGGCTCTCCCCCCCCCCTTTGGCTCTCTCCCCCCCCCCTTTGGCTCTCTCCCCCCCCCCCTTTGGCTCTCTCTCCCCCCTTTGGCTCTCTCCCCCCCCCCCTCTTTGGCCCTTCTCCCCCCCTCTCCTACTCCCTCTCTGGCTCTGTCTTAATTGAAAGCCTTTGCCTCTCTGGCCACGCCCCCATCACGACGCTCCCGTCGGCCACGCTCCCTGACACTCCACTTCAGCCTTGCTCTGTACTGAGTGCTGAGTGTCAGGATCCAAACGGCCAGGTATGTTTGTTACGTGCAGTCTCTACTGCGCATGACTACATCTGACAAACATACTTGGCCATTTATTATATAGGTTCAGGTGAAAGAAAGATAATCTGGCCCATATAGTTCTATGGCAAGTAGTGCAAAAACTGCATGTTGTAACAAATTAGAATATTTGATTTTTGCACTACAATGTCCATTTTGGACTAGATTACAAGTGGAGTGCAATCAACAGTGCAGCAAACTCAGCCTCGTATACAGAATAATGCACAGTCTAGTATATTAAATGAATAGTTAAATATTTTAACCAAAGTATATTTTACTTTCCAAACATTTTTAGCGCTCCCTATACTTTAAATGGTACTAGAGCACTCATTGCGCTCATTTTACAAGTGGTAAGTTAACTGAGAGCAATCCAAAATTCCATTGTAAAATGTATTCCATTATTCATATTAATAACAGAGACCTACATGAAGAATTCTACTACTTGCTCACCATTGGCTGAGAACTTGAGCGATAACCAACTTGAATTTTACTGTGTGCTCCCACAGAAGTTTATTTAGTGAGGGATTTAGTGCACATGCGCTATTCAACATGCAGATGTTAGAGGTTAGAGCCCCATAGACCATCGATCAAGTGATAAAAAATAACTCTGCACAAATATAGAATTGCTATTTACTGCTCTTGAGCTATGTTAAAGCACACTAGTGTTAATATATTTGCACTTTGTAATCTAAGCCTTATGGGGAAATAAATATTTAGTTTAAAGGGATGGTAAACTCTTCAATATAACTTTAAAAAAAATTAAAGTTCATGCCATCATTTTTCTAAAAACCTCTTTTTTTAATACTTCTATTAAATTAATTTTTTATTCCTCTATTATCTTTTAGATTATACTCCTCTGTTTTTTTTTTTCTTCCCTTTTTTTCTGCCCATTTAAAAGCTCAGCCATGTGGACCATTAAATAATATGTATTTTATTACAAGCATGCATAGTAACCACAGTCTGTCAGTGCTTGTTACTTTTCTGCATGAGTGGCACAAAAAAGAGGATTCATAATATACCTCAACTGATTGATGCTCAGTAAAATTTCTAAAGTGACGTGTACAGCAGTCCCGCCGCTGTACACGTCACTCTTTGTAAAGCGTTCATTTTCAACTGAACGCTTGTTTCTATGCATGTCTGCGCGTATCTTGCATTGTGCTTGCGCATTCCAATACGCTCTACTCTTCACTGAGTGAAGCTTTGCTGGCCAAAGAAATACCTGTTACTAGGTGAGCTTTTGATCGCTCACGTCTAGTAACAGGATCACGCATGCGCCTATTTTGTTTACTTGACCCGCAATCTGCACAGTAAAGAGAGTATTTAGAGATTCACTGTTACTTGCAGAAAGTACTGACTAACAAGCACATTTTTAATCAAAGAATGTAAGTCCAATAATCACATTATACATATATTACTGATTTTATCTAAACATAAATCATTTACAGATTATGGGGTCTATTTATGTAGGTGGGGACAGACATGATCCGTTATAGCGAATCATGTACGCCGCACATCGATAAATGCCGACAGCATACGCTGTCTGCATTTATCATTGCACCAGCAGTTATGGTGAACTGCTGGTGCAATACCGCCCACTGCAGATTAGCGGCCAATCGGTGGCTAGCAGGGGGTGTCAATCAACCGGATTGTATTCGATCGGGCTGATTGCTGTCCACCACCTCAGAGGACCGCTGCTTCTTAACTTCCACTTCAGTCAGAACTGAAGCAGAGAGGGTCAGAAGCAGCGTCCACTGCTTCATAAATAGACCCCTACAGTGGCGTAGCGTGGGGGGGGCCAGAGGGGCTGTTGCCCCGGGCGCATAATTATGGGGGGCGCAAAAGTCTCACTCTCAGTCATTAGTCAACTTCTTTAATTGTTTGTCAGTGTGTCGTCTGTCTGACTCGTCATGGTCTGGTCGCCTCCTGTAATCCCTAAATCTACTTATCCAACTCTCTCTAGTCTGAACGTTACCCCTGCTGTGCTGCTGTCTGTTTACAGTTTATGCCACTAGCACAGCACGCCGGGTCCTGACTCCTCCCACTCCCAGCGCGCGCAGTTCAAGAGGGACCGAGAGTGCAAGAAGTGGAGGGGAAGAGCTGCTGCCTGCCTGAGGTGAGGACTGTTAAACATGGAAAGCATTTTTTATGTATAACATTGCTAAAAGCAATATTGCAGAAATGCCGCCATAGATGTAGATACCTGCCTAGATTTTCTGAATCAAGATAAAATGAGAATGAAGTAAATTTGATGTACAACATTTTTTGTAGCAATCTAAACTTTTAAAATGCATTACAATGGTATATCGCCTTCACGAGTGTTGGTGCACATTTCAAGCATTACGCGCATAACAAAATATTTTACTACAAACCGCCTACCTGAGCACTATACTTACGGCATCATCACATAACACTTTGAGCTCAGGGATTTGAGCCTTGCGGCTCACCATACAAGTTTCCTGGGAAGCGTCTGGTTTCTTAGCAACATAAAAGTATTCAACAGAGGAGAGAAACAAGAATCTACCGGACGAGGCAGGCAGCAAGTAAGGAGCTTAACGCTACTGGTTTAGAGATAATAACGTAAGAAAAAGGATCCTTAATCAAGCGTTTGGAAGTAGTACAATTAATTATTAAAACTCACTGTTATCAATGGCTGCCAAGATAGTCAAATATTAAATATTCTATGCATAGAGAGATCGAACTGTGACAAATGGTCACCTGAACATTATTTTGAAATCTGCAATATTTGCTTCTTTGAATGTGGTTCATAATTGTTTAGTACATACAAGTGGAGGTAGTTTCCACGTTAAATGGTGTTTAGCTTTCTACTTCAGCAGGTATATTATGACATTGCACCTGCAGCTGAACTGACCCATGCATGTAACTTGACCATAGGGCATGTGTGCTTTTGTCGCTGTTTAAAACTTGCGAGTCAGATCCAGTGTATTCATTGTTGGTAACATCAATGAAATAAAATATTTTTGCAAGACTGAGAATATAAGATTCATTTTGTATGCTGCGATGTTCAACTAACATTTACTTTAAAAAAAAAATCATATAACATGAATAAATAAGTTTACACAACTCAATAAAATGTACAAACATATAATGTATTGTATTTTGTTTGTAACATGCTATCTTATTCTGTTTGGGAGTTTGCAGTAGGCTATCATCAATTGGATTATATTCCTTTCCACCAAGCAATTCTAAACCAAATTTAAAGATAATTGGTGTGTGTGTATTGGCTAGCGTGTCGTGCCTGCCCTGCTGCCCGTGACTTTATTAAGCCTGGTGGTAAGTAATTTGGGGAGGAGAGGAAAGGGATGTCTGTGGCAGCAGCTTATACTGGGTGTTAATTGGTGAATGGGGTCTGGGGATGAGATCAGCTTTGTTTGTTTTAAAACAAAAACCTGTCTCCTACGTTGTTGAGCTGGCTCCTAGATTCAAAGCAAATTTGCCAATCCCTACTGTACTGTTGGAAGAGACTCAGTCAGTGCTAATGGGTTAGGGGGGCGCAATTCTTACCTTGCCCTGGGCGCTGACAACCCACGCTACGCCACTGGACCCCTATATATATATAATGTGGAATTGATGTATGTTTGTATAAAATAAGTAATATATGTATAATGTAATGATTAGACTTACATGCTTTTATTAAAAATGTGCTCGTTAGCAGCTAGGGGATTATTGACTACTCACTTACACCTAGATTACAAGTTTGTGCGTTCGTTTTTTATCGCTGAAAATATTTCATATATATAATTTTCAGCGTTAAAACAGCAACGCAGCCATTACAAGTCTTGTCGGTATAGGTGTACCGCAAGCCTTTTAGCCTGTAACGTAACATCAGTACCACACTCGTAAAAATTACGTTTTTTCATGGGATTCCCATAGCGCTGGTATTATGAGTTTTGCAGTGATGTTAAAAAGCGAGCGTTACAGCCTAAAACCTCAAGATCCGTAACGCCATCTAAAGTCAGTAGTTATGAGTTTTACGCTACAAAGCTGGAACATAAAACTCATAACTAATGTGTTACAAAGTAAACTAACACCCATAAACTACCTATTAACCCCTAAACCAAGGCCCTCCCGCATCGCAAATACTATAATAAATTTATTACCCCTAATCTGCCGCTCCCGATATCACCGCCACTAATAAAATTTATTAACCCCTATTCTGCCACCCCCTGACCCCTAAACCACGCCTTCCCGCATCGCAAACACTATTTAAATATTAATAACCCCTAATCTGCCTTCCTCTCACATCACCCCCACTATACTAAAGTTATTAAGCCCTACACCGCCGCCAATATAATAAACCTATTAACCCCTAAACCGAAAGCCCCCCACAACGAAATATAATAAATTAAACTATTAACCCCTAAACCACCAGCCCCCCACATCGCAACAACCTAAATTAAACTATTAACCCCTAACGTAACCCTAACACCCCCTAACTTTAACATAATTAAAATAGAGCTAAATTCAACTTACAATTATTAACTAAATAATTCCTATTTAAAACTAAATACAAACTTACCTGTAAAATAAAACCTAAGCTAGCTACAATATAACTAATAGTTACAATGTAGCTAGCTTAGGTTTTATTTTTATTTCACAGGTAAGTTATTAACTATTTACTAACTACCTAGTTAAAATAAATACAAACTTACCTGTGAAATAAAACCTAACTACCTTACACTAAAACCTAAAATTACAAAAAATAAAAAACCTATCATTACAAAAAATAAAAAACCTACCATTACAAAAAAAAACAGAAATTATCCAAAAAAATAAAAATTATTCCTATTCTATTACCGTTTTTTTTTTAAAAAAAAAGCACCCCAAAATAAAAAGCCTAATCTAAAATAAACTACCAAGGGCCCTTAAAAGGGCCTTTTGTAGGTCATTGCCCTAAGTTAAACAGCTCTTTTGCTAAAAAAAAATATACAAACACTCCCTAACACTATACAACCCCCCACCCCCAAACTACCAAGGGCCCTTAAATTGGCCTTTTGGGGGCCCTTAAAAGGGCCTTTTGTAGGGCATTGCCCTAAGTTAAACAGCTCTTTTGCTACTAAAAAAAAAACCGCCTAAAAATATACATTAAACAAAAAAACAAACAAATTATCAAAAATTAAAAAATTATTCCTATTCTAATACCCATAAAATAACACCCCAAAATAAAAAACCTAATCTAGAATAAACTACCAATGGCCCTTAAATGGGCCTTTTGTAGGGCATTGCCCTTAAAAAATCAGTTCTGATTATGAAATAAAAATATAAATACCCACTAACATTACAAACCCCCCAAAACCACAAAATAAAAAAAACTATCTAAAAAACCTAAGCTACCCATTGCCCTGAAAAGGGCATTTGTATGGACATTGCCCTTAAAATGGCATTAAGCTCTTTTACTGCCCAAACCCTAAACTAAAAAATAAAACCCACCCAATAAACCCTTAAAGAAGCCTAACACTAACCCCCGACGATCCACTTATAGTTTTTGAAGTCCCGCTTGAACGATCTTTATCCCGGCATTGAAGTCCTCATCCAGGCGGAGAGAAGTCTTCATCCAGACAGCCTCTTCAATCTTCATCCGGGCGGTGAGGTCCTGATCCCAGCGGCGAGAAGTCTTCATCCAGGCAGCATCTTCAATCTTCATGCAGGCGACATCTTCTATCTTGATCCCGGAGGCGCGGTGTGGGTCCATCCTGAAGACATCCGGCACGGAGCATCCTCTTCATATGGTCGCCGCTGTACACAGAATCGTCAATGCATTCCTATTGGCTGAAAAATTTGAATCAGCCAATAGGAATTAGGGCTGCTAAAATCCTATTGGCTATTCAAATTCAAATTCAATTTGAATTTTTTTATTTTTGATAATTTTTTTGTTATTTTGTGTAATGTATATTTTTAGGCTGTGTTTTGTTTTAGCAAAAGAGCTGTTTAACTTAGAGCAATGCCCTACAAAAGGCCCTTTTAAGGGCCCCCCAAAAGACCCTTTTAAGGGCCCTTGGCAGTTTGGGGGTGGGGGTTTGTATAGTGTTAGGGGGTGTTTGTATTTTTTTTTAGCAAAACAGCTGTTTAACTTCAGGGCAATGCCCTACAAAAGCACCTTTTAAGGGCCCCCCAAAAGGCCATTTTAAGGGCCCTTGGTAGTTTATTCTAGATTAGGCTTTTTTATTTTGGTGGGGGTTTTTTTTGTTTTTTTTTTTTAGAATAGGAATAATCTTTATTTTTTTGGATAATTTCATTTGTTTGTTTTTTTGTAATGGTAGGTTTTTTATTTTTTGTAATAGTAGGTTTTTTATTTTTTGTAATGGTAAGTGTTAGTGTAAGGTAGTTAGGTTTTATTTCACAGGTAAGTTTGTATTTATTTTAACTATGTAGTTAGTAAATAGTTAATAACTATTTACTAACTAGTCTACCTAGTTAAAATAAATACAAACTTACCTATGAAATTAAAATGAAACCTAAGCTAGCTACAATATAACTATTAGTTATATTGTAGCTAGCTTAGGTTTTATTTAATAGGTAAGTATGTATTTCGTTTTAAATAGGAATTATATAGTTAATAATTGTAAATTTAATTTAGATCTAATTTCATTATGTTAAAGTTAGGGGGTGTTAGGGTTAAAGGGACAGTCTAGTCCAAATTAAACTTTCATAATTCAGATAGGGCATGAAATTTTAAAAATTTTTCCAATTGACTTTTATCATTAAATTTTCTTTGTTGCCTTGGTGGTAATTTTCAAAAGCTAAACCTAGGTAGGCTCAAACTGATTTCTAAACCTTTGAAAACCACCTCTTAGCTCAGAGCATTTTGAGAGTTTTTCACAGTTAGACTGTACTAGTTCATGTTTGTCATATAGATAACATTGTGCTCACTCCCGTGGAGTTATTTAGGAGTCTGTGCTGATTGGATAAACTGCATGTCTGTCAAAAGCACTTAGATAATGGGGCAGTCTGCAGAGGTTTAGATACAATGTAATCACAGAGGTAAAAAGTGTATTAATATAACTGTGTTGGTTATGCAAAACTGGGGTATGAGTAATGAAGGGATTATCTATCTTTTTGAACAATAACAATTCTGGTGTAGACTGTCCCTTTAAGGTTAGGATTAGGGTTATGGTTACTTTAGGGTTAGGTTTAGGGGTTAATATAGTTTAATTTAGGTTGTTGCGATGTGTGGGTGTGGCGGAATAGGGGTTAATAACTTTAATATAGTTGCGGCGATGTTGGGGTGTGGCGGAATAGGGGTTAATAACCTTAGTATAGTGGCGGCAATATCGGGAGTGGCACATTTGGGGTTAATAATTTTATTTAGGTGGCGGCAATATCGGGAGCGGCAGATTAGTGTTAATAACTGTATGCAGACGTCGGCAATGTCAGGGGCAGCAAATTAGGGGTGTTTTGACTTGAGGTTTATGTTTATACTGTATTTTCTTTTTCCCCATAGACATCAATGGTTCTGCGTTACGGAGGTTTTGTTTGCGCGGTCGCAGATGTTAGACTTTTTTTTTGCCGGCTCTCCCCATTGATGTCTATGGGAAAAGCGTGCACAAGCACGTCAAATCAGCACTTGTTTTTGGTGCGGTATGGAGCTCAAAATCTCCATATCGCCCGCGTAAGCTGTTTTTTTTAAAACTTGTAATGGCAGCACTATAGGGGGTTAAATAATGCAACTTTTGTAATCTAGGTGATAGTCAGTATTTTTAGCAAGTAAATAAACAGATCATCTCCAAATACTCCATTTACTGTGAAGATTGCTGCTCAAGTAAAAAAAACCCAAAAAAACATATGCGCGATCCTGTTACTAGACGTGAGCGAGCAAAAGCTCACCTAGGAAAAGGTAATTCTCAGTAAAGAGAAGAGCGCTATTTGAAGGCGCAAGCACAATGTAAGATATGCGCAGACATGCATAGAAACAAGCGTTCAGTAGAAAATGAACGCTTTACAAAAAGTGAAGTGCACAGCGGGCGGGACTGCTGTTCACGTCAATACAATCATGAAGAGAAAAACGGGAAAAAAATTGAAAGGAAAAAAAAAAACTTTATATTGATAAAAACATTTGAAACATATAGAATGTATTTAAAAAAAAATGTTGTTCAACTAAGCATGGCAACCTCTAGTCAGTAAAGAGTAGAGGAGATAGGACTGTGCGCGCACAAATGAACACTCGCACGCAGCATAATAAAAAAAACGCTTTACTAATAGTGTAGTGTACTGAGGACACAGTGGAGAGGGAATACTTTGAGGGATGGAGCCAGCAAAATGATTGACAGTAAAAAATTAGGCGATAGAAAATAGATATATAAAAAAAGTAAATAATATTTTTTAAAAGGTAAATGTAATTTGATACTGAAATATGTAATACAGCATTTGCAACATTAGATACATGATAAAATGTACCATCCCTAATCTGTGGGCACCACAGCCTGCAAAACCTTTCTCCCAAAAGCTGCTTCAGCTGAAGCAAACACATCAAATTTGTAAAATTTAGAAAAAGTATGTAAGGAGGACCAGGTAGCCGCCTTATAAATCTGATCCATAGAGGCTTCATTTTTAAAAGCCCAGGAAGAAGCAACTGCTCTAGTGGAATGGGCCGTAATCCTCTCAGGAGGCTGCTGTCCCGCTTTCTCATAAGCCAAGTGGATGACACTCCTCAACCAGAAAGACAAGGAAGACGTAGTGGCTTAAATGACAAACAAAGATAAAGTTTGTCTGAACTCCTTATGGTAGCCTGAAGATAAAACTTCAAAGCACGAACCACATCCAGATTGTGAAGCAAACGTTCCTTTGCTGAAGAAGGATTGGGGCACAAGGAAGGAACAACAATCTCTTGATTAATGTTACGATCATACACCACCTTAGGAAGGAAACCTAACCTAGTACGTAAAACCGCCTTATCGGCATGAAAAACAGGGTAAGGTGGGTCACACTGTAAAGCCGAAATCTCAGAGACTCTGCGAGCAGAGACAATGGCTAATAGAAACAAAACCTTTCAAGATAACAGTTTAATGTCAACATTATGCATGGGCTCAAACAGAGCCTGATGCAAACCCCCGAAGAACAAGATAGAGACTCCAAGGCGGAGTCACAGGTCTAAACACAGATCTGATCCTAATCAGAGCCTTAACAAAGGACTGCCCATCTGGAAGCTTAGCTAATCTCTTGTGCAGCAACACCGACAGGGCCAATATCTGTCCCTTCAGAGAGCTGGCAGATAGACCCTTCTCATATCCATCTTGGAGGAAAGATACAATTCTGGCAACCTTAACTCTATGCCAAGAAAAACCACTTTTCTCACACCAGTGCAGGTAAGTCAGCCATACCTTATGGTAGATGCGCCGAGTAACTGCAGGTCTCTGCGACAAGGTAACCTTCACAGAGGAGAAGAGGACAGTCCTGGCCAGGATGGAGCAATTAGAATCACTGATGCTTGCTCCTGCTTGATGCAGGCCACAACACGAGGGAGAAGAGGCAATGGAGGAGAGAGATATATGAGTCTGAACCTCCATGGAACCGCAAGAGTGTCTATTAACTCTGCTTGAGGATCCCTCGATCTCGACCCGTACCTGGGTAGTTTGGCATTGAGCCGAGAGGCCATGAGATCTATCTCTGGCATCCTCTACCTGCTGCAAATCTCTGGAAACACCTTGGGGTGGAGGGAAGATTCCCCCCGGGTGAAAAGGTTGTCTGCTGAGAAATTCTGTTTCCTAGTTGTCCACACCCAGAATGTGGATCACTGACAGCATACAGTTTTGGGCCAGATAGACTTGCATCCGTAGTCACAATCTCCCAGGACGGTCTCAAGAAGCACGTGCCTCGAGACAAATGTTTTTGAGAGACACCAAGAAAGTGAGTTTCTTGACAGGCTGTCCAATACGATGTGTTGGGACAGATCTGAATGGTCGCCGTTCTGCATATTCACATCACAGATAAAGGAATTAGCTATTCTTAAAGCCTTAATCCTCTCCTAAACATTCTCAAGGGGAGATTCCACCTCGATACGTTCTGACAGAGAGTCACACCAGTAGGTGGCTGCCGCTGGTTGGAATAAAAACCCGATGTATAGGAACATTCTTCTCAGGTAACTTTCCAACTTCTTGTCCAGAGGTTCCCTAAAGGAAGAGCTATCTTCCAGAGGAATAGTGGTACACTTAGATAGCGTCCAAATGGCGTCATCCACTTCAGGGATGGAACCCCACAATTCCATCTGAGAATCAGGGACCGGGAATAACTTCTTAAAAGTTGACAAAGGGGAAAAAGGAGTTCCAACCCCCATTCACTACTGATAATATTCGCCATGCTAGATGGGACAGGAAAAGTCTGTGGAGCCTTTCTGTCCTCATAAACCCTGTCTAACTTAGGAATCTTAGGTTCCTCAGGCAGTTTCGCTTCTGGAACCTCTAAAGTAGACAGAACCTCCTTTAGTAAAAAACGCAGATGTTCAATCTTAAATCTGAAGGAGGGCTCCTCGGAAGGAGGGGGTTTAGTAAATGAAGTCTCCAAATCTGAGAGTTTACCCTCTGACGCCAGAGAGGTTAGCTCATCCTCGGACAGTTAAGACATACTGACTAAATCCCATTGGAAATTAGCTGGAAATTTAATAGAACTATGTTTAACCTTTCTCTTTTGTTTCCCAGAGATAGGAAAGGCACTTAGGCCGCAGACACAACAGATTGCAACTGCGTGGTAAAGTCTGCAGGGAAAAAGCCCCCCTCCAGCCAGAGTAATAGGCATGGCGAACTGCATGTGAAGTGGTTTGAGGAGATAGGGTAAGCATCTCTCGGACCACAAAGTCCTGAGAGGTTGACGGCTCAGAGGGACTAATTATGCTAGGGGGGTTAGCAGATTTAGCTCCCTTCTTAGACTTTAGAATGGCACCCAGGCAACTGGGATAAAATTGAGCAGGTGTACAAACCACCACCTCCTCACAATATAAACAGGTATTGTTATTTAAAGGGACACTGAACCCCAAAATGTTGTTTTGTAATTCAGAAAGAGCATGCAATTTTAAGAAACTTTCTAATTTACTCCTATTATCAATTTTTCTTTGTTCTCTTGCTATCTTTATTTGAAAAAGAAGGCATCTATGCTTTTTTTGGGTTCAGTACTCTGGACAGCAATTTTTTATTGGTGGATGAATTTATCCACCAATCAGCAAGGACAACCCAGGTTGTTCAACAAAAATGGTCCGGCATCTAAACTTACATTCTTGCATTTTAAATAAAGATACCAAGAGAATGAAGAAAATTTCATAATAGGAGTAAATTAGAAAGTTGTTTAAAATTTAATGCTCAATCTGAATCATGAAAGAAAGATTTTGGGTACAGTGTCCCTTTAATATAGAAAGTGTAGAACCTTCTAACGTTTCTCAGAGTCCTCCATTGCTGGAGATGCAATCCCACAGTAGGAAAACAGTTTCAAACAACAAACGGCTTATTAAAAAAAGAGGCACCTTTATAACCAAAATAGCTGGGGCACTCACCACCTCCTAGACCCAGACAGTTATAGAAAGTAGTATTGCCCGAGTTCCTGCAGCAGGATCGTAAGGAAAACGAATGTAGCCACACCCAATTATGTGGTGCGCAAGAAGAGACCTCCCCTTGCTATGAGAAAAGCGCGCAAAGCTATTAGGAGCTGCGTAACTCACAAAAACAAAAGGGAAACCTGTCTGTTCCATTGCCAAAAGTACGCAGTTTTTTTGTGCCCAAACCTTCACAAGTATTCCTTAGCGAACAAAGCAGTACATATATTCCCCAAACTGTTCCAAATTTTTTTCTTTCGGGTTTCAGATAGAGCATGAAATTTTAAGTAACTTTCTAATTTACTCCTATTATAAAATTTTCTTTATTCTCTTGGTATTTTTATTTGAAATGCAAGAATGTAAGTTTAGATGCCGGTCCATTTTTGGTGAACAATCTGGGTTGTCCTTGCTGATTGGTAGATAAATTCATCCACCAATAAAAAAAGTGCTGTCCAGAAGTCTGAACCAAAAAAAAAAAGCTTAGATGTCTTTTTCAAATAAAAATAGCAAGAGAACGAAGAAAAATTGATAATTGGAGTAAATTAGAAAGTTGCTTAAAATTGCATGCTCTATCTGAATCATGAAAGAAAATTTTTGGGTTCAGTGTCCCTTTAAGCCTCTGGCTGGGGTGTCTTTGTCTCCTCATGGTGGCCATGTGTTGTATTTCCCAACAGTAAGGAATAAAGTTGTGGACTCTCCCTGCCTTTGGAAATAAACAGGAGTATTTCTTCTTATCTACAATCAATATATTTCTGTATTGTGCATCCCTTACTGACTCCACATGATTACCATGGTCTAAACATGTTCACACAGGGAGCCCTTCTGTGTACGAGAAGCACAAACAGCTACCCACTCCTAAAAGAAAGAAAAGCCCCAATCAGGAAGGCTGTGCTGCGTTGCTTATGTATTTCTGCCAGGTTAAACACAAGCAGAGCCTGCCGCAACAATAGCTGATACACAAAAAAACACATTTTTATTTTAGTCAGAATCAGAGTAAAGGTTTTCCTGCTAGTTCTACTTTTTTTTTCTTTCCCATTCTCTCCCTGCTACTGGCCATTCTATTTGATTTCCCTTATATATACATATATATATTTACTTAATGTTCTATCACTCACATATTTCAAAACACCTAGGACAATGCTTCTGACTGCAAAAATAGCTAGTTCAATTTCTAAGCTGCAGGATCCCTTTCCAACCTCCAAATCTCCAATTCAGAGCTGTTTCACTTATTCCCAGATGTCTCCAGTCTCTCTCAATTTTCCCCTTCGCCTCTGAAAGCCATGCACTGCGAGCTGCCTATTACAGCCTCAATAATGCTGATTAGATGCTGGGTTTTTTTTATAAGCCTCTTACTCCTTGTACCTCTGAGCTTCCATCACAAAAGAACATTGAAGAAAGTTTGTATCAGCTCTAAGTGACCTGTCTGAAATACAAACACCTAAACTCTTAAAGGGACAGTCTAGTCCAAAATAAACTTTCATGATTCAGATAGGGCATGTAATTTTAAACAATTTTCCAATTTACTTTTATCACCAATTTTGCTTTGTTCTCTTGGAATTCTTAGTTGAAAGCTTAACCTAGGAGGTTCATATGCTAATTTCTTAGACCTTGAAGGCCGCCTCTTAAGAATGCATTTTAACAGGTTTTTCACCACTAGAGGGTGTTAGTTCATGAATTTCATATAGATAACACTATGCTCATGCACGTGAAGTTACCTGGGAGCTATCACTGACTGGCTAAACTGCAAGTCTGTCAAAAGAACTGAAAAAAGGGGCAGTCTGCAGAGGCTTAGATACAAGATAATCACAGAGGTAAAAAATATATAAATATAACTGTGTTGGTTATGCAAAACTGGGGAATGGGTAAAAAAGGGATTATCTATCTTTTAAAACAATAACAATTCTGGTGTAGACTGTCCCTTTAAACTAGGGCTCTACAGTGAATAGGTTAAGGTGGTGATGTTGACTGAAGGTGTATTTTAAATATACATATTCTAAAATGTGTAAATGTATTAATAAATTGAAATAGAAAAATAGGAAAATAAATATTAGAACAAGAGGCCATGCACTTAAAATTAAAATTAGTGGTAATGTAAATACAGGAAGACAGACAAGAAGGGGAAATGTAGAAAAAAGAAAGGTTATAATATAGCAGATTGGTTCAGCTTTGAGATCCAATGTGGAAGGACCTAAGCAACTCATAAAGACCAAATCTAATCATCATAGTGCATCTAATCAACATTGTGCATCTTTGTATATTTCAATAGTGTAATAAAACATTACAACATTTTTATTGCAATTTTATGTCCCTTTAATACAGGCTCCTCTTTTGGGAAGCAATTAAATTAGGTCTAAAAGCCATATTACATTTATGAGGAAATAAACTAGACCTAATATTGCATACAAGACTCTCCATTAAAAGGAGCTGGCTCTCTATTTTACTGGCCCACATGTCTCTACAAAACATAGCCACAGAGACAGTGACAGCACAGCAGCAGCGGTAATGGTGGGCGGGGCTAAGGTAGATGGCGGCCCACCAGGCATTTGCCCGGTATGCCCTATGTTCAGTCTGGGCCTGTTCACAGTGTTTGAACATGAACATATAAACACACATGAACAAGCCCAATTTTGAACCTTGTGTGTAACGCTACCAGGACTGTAAATCATTGTAATTTGAAGGTTGTAAAGTTACAAGAAAAGGCATCTCCTAAACCACAAAGTTAAAAAAAAATCTATCTTATAGGAAGGTTCTATGGTGTGGGATTTCACTTCAGCTTCTTCTACTTCATCATTATCACTAGCTAATAAGCAGCTCTATTTTCCTTTAAAAGGACAGTAAACATTACAAAGAAAACAAATGTAATGCATTGTGCATTACTAAAACATTGCATGTGTGTATGTGAAACTCTATGCAGTATAAATAGTAATATTCACTTTTAAAATCCTCTTCTGGAATCTTAATCTGTCCTCCCCCATGGCTGAAGGTTTTTTTTCTTGAATCCCTTTATGGTCAATCATTGAGTTCTTAACCATGCCATAGACTTAAAGGGACAGTCTACTCCAGAATTTTTATTGTTTATAAATATAGATAATTCCTTTATTACTCATTCCATAGTTTAGCATAAACAACATGATTATATTAAAGTGGTGGTAAACTTCAGACTATAAGAATGCTGCAATAAAAATATATATTAGTTTGCAAGTAAATCCAAATATTTTTTTATTTTTAAAGTGTATAAATATTTTATAATAAAATATTTGTAATCCTAATTGGTATTGTGTGTTCCTCCGCCCCCCCTTAATTTCCTCTTTTGGCTGGGCTGTGATGTATAGAGCAGTCCCACCCATTCTCTACATAGGCTTTCTATGGGCTTTGGTCGTTAAGCCCTTGGCCTCTCTCTGCCACAATCTCGCTAAAAGTAGCGAGATTGTGCTATTTCTGCATGCCTCATGAGTGGATAAAGATGGATAGAGATAGAGGGATAGGGATAGAGATAGAAGGATAGGGATAGATGGATAGAGGGATAGGGATAGTGGGATAGAGATAGAGGGATAGATGGACACAGGGAAAGAGGGATAGGGATAGAAGGAGAGGGATAGAGATAGAGGGATATAAATAGAGTGATGGATGGATAGAGGGATAGAGATAGAGGGTTAGAGATAGAGGGGTAGATGGATAGAGGGATATAGATAGAGGGATAGGGATAGATGCATAGGGATAGATGGATAGAGATAAATGGATAGAGGGATAGGGATAGAGGGATAGGGATAGAGGAATAGGGATAGAGGGATAGAGATAGAGGGATAGGGATAGAGGAATAGGGATAGAGGGATAGAGATAGAGGGATAGGGATAGATGCATAGGGATAGATGGATAGAGATAAATGGATAGAGGGATAGGGATAGAGGGATAGGGATAGAGGAATAGGGATAGAGGGATAGAGATAGAGGGATAGGGATAGAGGAATAGGGATAGAGGGATAGAGATAAAGTGATAGGGAAAGAGATAGAGGGAGAGAGATAGAGGGATAGAGATAGAGGGACAGAGGGAGGGGCTGGAGTGGGTGGGACAGCTGCGCTGCAGAAAAAAATGTTGAAAGCGTCATGGAGGGGGAAGGAGGGAGGGGGGATCCGAGTGGATGGGGGGATCAGAGGGTGGGAAAGATACTTGGAGGGAGAGGTAGGTAAATAAGTGAGGGGAGAGGGAGTTGGACACATTTTGACCGTGTACACAGACTTTAACACCAGTATATATATATAAATTATTACAAATTGTTTATAAAAACTGCTCTTTACGTCTTATGGGGTGAAGTTGATTCTTGTAGCATCACACAAACAACTTTAACATCTAGCTGGATTACAGTGTGAGCCTCAAAATACACTGGTTTTAACTGCATGCTTAGGTTGTCTTCACTAGGAGACTGGGCAGACATTAGACATTTCTCATGGGCTGTGCCGCACAGGAACAATTTACACAAGTGAACCACAAAGCCATGGGGGCAGACTGTGGAAAATGCTAGTCATAAATGTGTAAGGTACATTTTCTAAAAAAATAATGATTTAAACAATGTGATATGTACGTATCTGTGATCACAATTAAAAACGGTGTAGTTCTGTTTTATAAAGTACGTTTTCATTGTTTACTGCCACTTTAAAAGGAACGGTCAACTCCAAAAATGTTATTGTTTAAAAAGATAGATAATCCCTTTATTACCCATTCCCCAGTTTTGCACAGCCACTATGGTTAAATTAATATTCTTTTAACCTCTGTGATGACCTTGTATCTAAGCCTCTATTGACAGCCCCCTGATCACATGGCTATTTATTTATTATCTATTGACTTGCATTTTAGCCAATTAGTTCAGTGTCATCAACAATCCACGGGCATGAGCACAATGCTATCTATATGGCCCACATGAACTAGCAGTCTACTGTTGTGAAAAGCTAATAAAAAAGCATGTGATAAGAGGCTGTCTGTAGTGGCTTATAAACAGACAGAAATTTAGAGGTTGAAATGTTATAAAGTATATTAATATAACAATGTTGGTTGTGCAAAGCTGGGGAATAAATATATAATCAATCTTTTTAAACAATAACAATTTTGGTGTTGACTGTCCCTTTAAGTACTCCCTTTCACAGTGTGAAAATTATTATCCATAGTGTAATGGAGAAGACACTCAGAACAGTGTGTTACTCTGTCTCATAATGTGACTTGACTAGACACTAGAAAATATTCAAAAGGAGGGCTACTAAATGATACAGGGTCTAGAAAATAAAACTTACAAGTACTTTCCAATCTTAATATTTATAGTTTAGAGGAGAAGAGAGAGGTGATATTGCTGCATCACCTCACCAGCAGCACAACCCCATTTAAGTGTAGCTGGCCCCAGCTGCTGCAGCTCACCGGAAAATCTCCTGGTGTCCTGGTTTGCTCATCCAGCATTTGCAAGATCCCACTCTGTCCCTCAGATCTTTTGAGATCACAGTGTTTCATCCTTCAGAACACACAGGCCAAGTGTTTAAAAAGACAGCCTACTCCAGAATGTTTATTGTTTACCCATTCCCCAATTTTTCATAAACACGGTTATATTAATATACTTTTACCTCTGTGATAACCTTGTATCTAAGCCTCTGCAGACTGCCCCCCCTTATTTCAGTTCGTTTGACAGACTTGCATTTTAGCCAATCAGTGCTGTCTCATAAATAGCTCAACGGGAGTAAGCACAATGTTATCTATATGGCACACATAAACTAGCGCTGTGTAGCTGTGAAAAACTGTCAAATGCACTGAGATAAAAGGTGCCTTCAAGGGCTTAGAAATAAGCATATCAGCCTACCTAAATTTAGCTTTCAACAAAGAATACCAAGATAAAAGTGCATTGGGAAAATTGCATGCCCTATCTGAATCCTGAAAGTTCTATTTTATCTAGACTGACATTCTAGTCAAAATTAAACTTTTATGATTCAGATAGGGCATGCAATTTTAAAAAACTTTCCAATTTACTTTTATCAGCAAATTTGCTTTGTTCCCTTGGTGGTATTTTTGAAAAGCTAAACCTAGGTATCCTCAAACTGATTTCTAAAACCGTTGAAAACCACCTCTTAGCTCACAGCATTTTGAAAGTTTTTCGCAGTTAGACAGTACTAGTTCATGTGTGTCATTTAGATAACATTGTGCTCACTCCCGTGGAGTTATTTAGAAGTCTGCACGGATTGGCTAAACTGCATGTCTGTCAAATGCACTGAAATAAGAGGGCAGTCTGCAGAGGCTTAGATACAAGGTATTCGCAGTGGTAATACGCGTATAAATATAACTGTGTTGGTTATGCAAAACTGGGGAATGGATAATAAAGGGATTATCTATCTTTTTAAACAATAACAATTCTGGAGTAGACTGTCCATTTAACATTGAGCTGTGAATTGTTAAAAAATACAGTTGCTATAAAGTGACATCAGCTTCTGTTTTGCACCTATTTTACATACTTTTCTTTATCATTTCGCAACTGCTTGAAAATGTCATTAGTTATTAAGCTTAACGATAATCTCATTTTTAACATCCAGCAACGTGGTAATTTTTGGAAGGAAATTAGCGTCTGAGTAGTTGCTTAGCAACCATAACAAGATGGTATAAATGCTGTTGCAACTTTCACTTTTGATCAACTCTGCAGACTCAGCCACAAAAGACATGCCTAAATATTTTTAAATATACAATAAACTAATTAATTTAATTTACATTTATGTCTGACTCCTATTTTTACTAAGACTTTAATTCATGGTTTTAAACAATGCATTTATATGAATTATGAACTTTTATTTTAATACTGCACATGATATTTCAGAAAAACAGGGAGACAAAAGGAGCGCAAAACTCGATTCAACTGAGTTTTATTAAACAAAAGTACAACGCAAAAAAAGATACACACTTACAAGATATGCAAGTAATATCAGCATGTAGTCAATACAGACAACCAGGTAAGCAATTCACAGGATTTGCACTTTGTTGCTACACTGGCAGATGAACATAGTGAGGTACTGCGGTCAGCTTTGCATTAAAATACCCAGCCTGACATTCTGTATACGGTCATCATTTGGCCATACTCACCTGTGATTCAGTTTGAAACATTTAACAACAGAGACATTACCTTTGAATATTGCGTGCACAATGATATTACCAATTGTTGCATAGCTGTTATTAACATTTATATGGTAATTGGAGCATTCGTACTGTAACCGTTGTATTTAACTATTATTTGGGAAGTAGCGCAGATAAAAAAATTTGTGTGTTACATAATATTTAAGTGTTTAATATCTTAAATGTTCATATTTATAGGTATCTTTATATGTCAAATAGAACCAGCATAAATCGTAAATATTAATATATTATGTGTGTGTTTTACATGGGGTTTTTTTTTTTAACAAAATAGTAAAAGGGCATTTTGAGCCTTTACACCTAGGAGAGGAGCTAACATTCTGAGTCCAATAACAGCTGCATATGGCAAGCTGAAAGCTGTTAATGAGCTCATGTAAATGCTACACAAATTTTAGTTTGATGAGCACAAAACAAAAATCTGACAGCTTTGTGAATTGCAAGATTGGGGGGGGGGGAGGTAGGGTTTTAAAGCAGAATTAACAGCTATTGACCAGGCAAAAAAAATTGCAACAACAATGTGAACTCTATTTTCTTTTCAGAGATCACATTGATTCTTCTCAAGGTCAAAATACCTCACCACAAGACCATATATTCTGGGATCACTGACCTATATGGTGAATCAGTTTAAAAATCCTTTTTTGGTTATTACATCCTATAATAATTATTAATATAATTAGCCTCCTTTACTTGGATGTAAAACTTACAACACTAGCTGTTGTTGTCTTTCTCTAGAAATATTTGTAAGAAAGACTTCTCATCTATATCCTTCCCTATATCAATCCAGTACTATAAGACTCGTGCTGTTGCTATTCCCCAAACTTTCACAACACAGAATCACCTATCTTTGCCCCCCACATTCTACTAGTCTCCAAAGACTACAAATCTGACAAGAAGCAGATAATGGAATTCAGTTAATGAATTAATTATGTGAGACCCCCTAGGTGCATATAAAGACATGGTATGAACTATCACAGAGGAGGATGCAAAGTTAATTTGATATTAGACTGTCACACTTGCTAATTAGAACAATCATCAGAGATGTGAATTCTGCATATCAGGATAACATGAGAGAAAATGTTGCAGGGATATTGGCGCATGATATTAGTAGCCAAAGCTTTAACAAAAGTAGACAGTTTAGGGCTGGATTACGAGTGGCACGCTAACTGTAGTGTAAGAGCGATATGGGGTATTTGTCGACTCTTTATGTGTGACAGATAAAGCGCGCGTTTTACGAGTAGAAAGTAAATACTTTCGTTTGAGCATAATTTAATTTGTTGGGTTACAAGGTTTTTTTAGTTAGGGTTTTATTTGGGGGGTTGGTTGTGTGGGTGGTGGGTTTTACTGTTTGGGGGTTGTTTGTATTTTTTTCAGGTAAAAGAGCTGATTTCTTTGGGGCAATGCCCCGCAAAAGGCCCTTTTAAGGGCTATTGGTAGTTTAGTTTAGGCTAGGGTTTTTTTTTATTTTGGGGGGACTTTTTTATTTTGATAGGGCTAATAGATTAGGTGTAATTAGTTTAAAGATCTTGTAATTTGTTTTTTATTTTGTGTAATTTATCTAATTGTATTGAATTTAGTTAATTGTATTTAATTTAGGGAATTTATTTAATTGTAGGGTTAGGTTAGGACAGGTCAGGTTTTATTTTACAGTTCAATTTGTATTTAATTTAGCTAGGTAGTTATTAAATAGTTAATAACTATTTAGTAACTATTCTACCTAGTTAATATAAATACAAACTTGCCTGTAAAATAAAAATAAACCCTAAGCTAGCTACAATGTAACTATTAGTTATATTGTAGCTAGCATAGGCCTAGATTTGGAGTTTGGCGGTAGAAGGGCTGTTAACGCTCCGCAGACTTTTTTCTGGCCGCACCATAAATTTAACTCTGGTATCGAGAGTTCAAACAAATGCTGCGTTAGGCTCCAAAAAAGGAGCGTAGAGCATTTTTACCGCAAATGCAACTCTCGATACCAGAGTTGCTTACGGACGCGGCCAGCCTCAAAAACGTGCTCGTGCACGATATCCCCATAGGAAACAATGGGGCTGTTTGAGCTGAAAAAAAACCTAACACCTGCAAAAAAGCAGCGTTCAGCTCCTAACGCAGCCCCATTGTTTCCTATGGGGAAAAACTTCCTACGTCTGCACCTAACACTCTAACATGTACCCCGAGTCTAAACACCCCTAACCTTACACTTATTAACCCCTAATCTGCCGCTCCCGCTATCGCTGACACCTGCATATTTTTTTTAACCCCTAATCTGCCGCTCCGTAAACCGCCGCAACCTACGTTATCCCTATGTACCCCTAATCTGCTGCCCTAACATCGCCGACCCCTATATTATATTTATTAACCCCTAATCTGCCCCCCACAACGTCGCCGACACCTGCCTACACTTATTAACCCCTAATCTGCCGAGCGGACCGCACCGCTACTATAATAAAGTTATTAACCCCTAACCCGCCTCACTAACCCTATCATAAATAGTATTAACCCCTAATCTGCCCTCCCTAACATCGCCGACACCTAACTTCAATTATTAACCCCTAATCTGACGACCGGAGCTCATCGCTACTATAATAAATGGATTAACCCCTAAAGCTAAGTCTAACCCTAACACTAACACCCCCCTAACTTAAATATAATTTACATCTAACGAAATTAATTAACTCTTATTAAATAACTTATTCCTATTTAAAGCTAAATACTTACCTGTAAAATAAATCCTAATATAGCTACAATATAAATTATAATTATATTATAGCTATTTTAGGATTAATATTTATTTTACAGGCAACTTTGTAATTATTTTAACCAGGTACAATAGCTGTTAAATAGTTAAGAACTATTTAATAGTTACCTAGTTAAAATAATAACAAATTTACCTGTAAAATAAATCCTAACCTAAGTTACAATTAAACCTAACACTACACTATCAATAAATTAATTAAATAAACTACCTACAATTACCTACAATTAACCTAACACTACACTATCAATAAATTAATTAAACACAATTCCTACAAATAAATACAATTAAATAAACTAGCTAAAGTACAAAAAATAAAAAAGAACTAAGTTACAAAAAATAAAAAAATATTTACAAACATCAGAAAATTATTACAACAATTTTAAACTAATTACACCTACTCTAAGCCCCCTAATAAAATAACAAAGACCCCCAAAATAAAAAATTCCCTACCCTATTCTAAATTAAAAAAGTTAAAAGCACTTTTACCTTACCAGCCCTGAACAGGGCCCTTTGCGGGGCATGCCCCAAGAATTTCAGCTCTTTTGCCTGTAAAAAAAACACATACAATACCCCCCCCCCCAACATTACAACTCACCACCCACATACCCCTAATCTAACCCAAACCCCCCTTAAATAAACCTAACACTAAGCCCCTGAAGATCTTCCTACCTTGTCTTCACCATCCAGGTATCACCGATCCGTCCTGGCTCCAACATCTTCATCCAACCCAAGCGGGGGTTGGCGATCCATCATCATCAGTGGCTGAAGAGGTCCAGAAGAGGCTCCAAAGTCTTCCTCCTATCCGGCAAGAAGAGGACATCCGGACCGGCAAACATCTTCTCCAAGCGGCATCTTCGATCTTCTTGCATCCGGTGCGGAGCGAGTCCATCTTGAAGCAGGCGACGCGGATCCATCCTCTTCTTCCGTTGTCTCCCGACGAATGACGGTTCCTTTAAGGGACGTCATCCAAGATGGCGTCCCTTGAATTCCGATTGGCTGATAGGATTCTATCAGCCAATCAGAATTAAGGTAGGAATATTCTGATTGGCTGATGGAATCAGCCAATCAGAATCAAGTTCAATCCGATTGGCTGATCCAATCAGCCAATCAGATTGAGCTCGCATTCTATTGGCTGTTCCGATCAGGTGTCGGCGATGTTAGGGAGGGCAGATTAGGGGTTAATACTATTTATGATGCTATTTATGATAGGGTTAGTGAGGCGGATTAGGGGTTAATAACTTTATTATAGTAGCGCTCAGGTCCGCTCGGCAGATTAGGGGTTAATAAGTGTAGGCAGGTGTCGGCGACGTTGAGGGGGGCAGATTAGGGGTTAATAAATATAATATAGGGGTCGGCGGTGTTAGGGGCAGCAGATTAGGGGTACATAAGTATAACGTAGGTGGCGGTCGGCAGATTAGGGGTTAAAAAATTTAAATCGAGTGGCGGCGATGTGGGGGGACCTCGGTTTAGGGGTACATAGGTAGTTTATGGGTGTTAGTGTACTTTAGGGTACAGTAGTTAAGAGCTTTATGAACCGGCGTTAGCCCAGAAAGCTCTTAACTCCTGCTATTTTCCGGCGGCTGGAGTTTTGTCGTTAGAGCTCTAACGCTCACTTCAGAAACAACTCTAAATACCGGCGTTAGAAAGATCCCATTGAAAAGATAGGATACGCAATTGACGTAAGGGGATCTGCGGTATGGAAAAGTCGCGGCTGAAAAGTGAGCGTTAGACCCTTTAATCACTGACTCCAAATACCGGCGGTAGCCTAAAACCAGCGTTAGGAGCCTCTAACGCTGGTTTTCACGGCTACCGCCGAACTCTAAATCTAGGCCTTAGGGTTTATTTTATAGGTAAGTATTTAGTTTTAAATAGGAATTATTTAGTTAATGATAGTAATTTTTATTTAGATTTATTTTAATTATATTAAAGTTAGGGGATGTTAGGGTTAGGGTTATACTTAGATTTAGGGGTTAATAAATTTAATATAGTGGCGGCAACGTTGGGGGCAGCAGATTAGGGGTTAATAAGTGTAGGTATGTGGCGGCGATGTTAGGGACAGCAGATTAGGGGTTAATAATATTTAACTAGTGTTTGCGATGCGGGAGTGCAGCAGTTTAGGGGTTAATATGTTTATTATAGTGGTGGCGACGTTGGTGGCGGCAAATTAGGGGTTAATAAGTGTAGGTAGGTTGTGGCGACATTGGGGGCAGGAGATTAGGGGTTAATAAATATAATGTAGGTGTCGGCGATGTTGAGGGCAGCAGATTAGGGGTTAATAAATATAACGTAGGTGTCGGCGATGTCGGGGGCAGCAGATTAGGGGTTAATAAGTGTAAGATTGGGGGTGTTTAGACTTGGGGTTCATGTTAGAGTGTTAGGTGTAAACATAAAATTTGATTCCCCATAGGAATCAGTGAGGCTGCGTTACTGAGCTTTACGCTGCTTTATTGCAGGTGTTAGACTTTTTCTCAGCCGGCTCTCCAGTCCCCATTGATGTCTATGGGGAAATCGTGCACAAGCACGTACAACCAGCTCACTGCTGACTTAAGCAGCGCTGGTATTGGAGTGCGGTATGGAGCACAATTTTGCTCTATGCTCACTTCTTGCCTGTTAATGCTGGGTTTGTAAAAACCTGTAATACCAGCGCTGTAGGTAAGTGAGCGGTGACAATAACGTGCAAGTTAGTACCACACCCCTCATAACGCAAAACTCGTAATCTCGCCGTATGTGTTTAACTATGTATTTACTGTAAACATTTCACATTCCAATGTTCCACATAGGAGAATATGTTCTATTTATTTTTAAATAGATATTCCTATATATATCTGATATATCTATAATAATGTGTATATATATATATATATATATATATACTGTATATATATATATATATATATATACTGTGTATATATATATATATATATATATATATATATATATATATATATATATATATAAATAAATATATATTTCTCCAACATTGGTGTGTCCGGTCCACGGCGTCATCCATAACTTGTGGGAATATCTCTTCCCCAACAGGAAATGGCAAAGAGTACAACAAAAGCTGTCCATATAGTCCCTCCTAGGCTCTGCCCACCCCAGTCATTCTCTTTGCCGTTGCACAGGCAACATCTCCACGGAGATGGTTAAGAGTATGTGGTGTTTAGTTGTAGTTTTTGTTCTACTATCAAGAGTTTGTTATTTTAAAATAGTGCTGGTATGTACTATTTACTCTGAAACAGAAAAAGATGAAGAGTTCTGTTTGTGAGAGGAATATGATTTTAGCAGCAGTAACTAAAATCGTTTGCTGTTTCCACATAGGACTGTTGAGATGAAATAACTTCAGTTGGGGGAAACAGTTAGCAGACTTTTCTGCTTAAGGTATGACTAGCCATATTTCTAACAAGACTGTGTAATGCTGGAAGGCTGTCATTTCCCCTCATGGGGACCGGTAAGCCATTTTCTTAGTCTCAAACAGAATAAAGGGCTTAATATGGGCTATAAAACTGGTAGACACTTTTATGGGCTAGATCGATTGCTTTATTTGGGCATTTTATACAGATTGAGGTTGAATTTCACACTTATAAACTTTGGGGAACGTTTTTTAACGTCAGGCACTGGTTTAGACACCTTTTCAGTCAGGAAGGGCCTTCACTGTAGTAGGCTGAGCCTCATTTTCGCGCCATTACTGCGCAGTTACTTTTGAGAGCAGGACATGCAGCTGCATGTGTGTGGATCTGAAAGTAGTTGAAAAGGTTCCTAGAAGGCTTCATTTGGTATCGTATTCCCCCCTGGGTTTGGTAAAGTCGCAGCAAAGGCTGTAGCTGGGACTGTAGAGGGGTTAAATCTGTAACCGGCTCCGGTTTCTTCATTTTAAGGGTTAAAGCTCTGAAAATTTGGGTGCAATACTTTGAATGCTTTAAGACAATGTGGTGAAAATTTGGTAAAATTTGAACAATTCCTTCATTGTTTTTCACATATTCAGTAATAAAGTGTGCCCTGTTTAAAATTTAAAGAGACAGTAACGGTTTTAATTAAAACGTTTTTTTGTACTTTATTGACAAGTGTAAGCCTGTTTAACATGTCTGTACCTTCAGATAAGCTATGTTCTGTATGTATGGAAGCCAATGTGTCTCCCCCTTCCAAATTGTGTGATAATTGTGCCATAGCGTCCAAACAAAGTAAGGACAGTACTGCCACAGATAGTAAGGTTGCCCAAGATGGTTCATCAGATGAAGAGAGTAAAGATAGTTCTACTTCATCTCACTCTGTGTCTACACCAGTTTTACCCACGCAGGAGACGCCTAGTACTTCTAGCGCGCCAATGCTTGTTACTATGCAACAATTGGCGACAGTAATGGATAACTCCATAGCTAATTTTTTATCCAAAATGCCTGCATTTCAGAGAAAGCGCGATTGCTCTGTTTTAAACACTGTAGAGCAGGAGGGCGCTGATGATAATTGTTCTGTCATACCCTCACACCATTCTGAAGGGGCCATGAGGGAGGTTTTGTCAGATGGGGAAATTTCAGATTCAGGTAGAATTTCTCAACAGGCAGAACCTGATGTTGTGACATTTAAATTTAAATTAGAGCACTTCCGCGCACTGCTTAAGGAGGTGTTATCTACTCTGGATGATTGTGACAACCTGGTCATTCCAGAAAAATTGTGTAAGATGGACAAGTTCCTAGAGGTTCCGGTGCACCCCGACGCTTTTCCTATACCCAAGCGGGTGGCGGACATAGTGAACAAGGAGTGGGAGAAGCCCGGCATACCTTTTGTTCCCCCTCCTATATTTAAGAAATTATTTCCTATGGTCGACCCCAGAAAGGACTTATGGCAGACAGTCCCTAAGGTCGAGGGGGCAGTTTCTACACTAAACAAGTGCACTACTATTCCTATCGAGGATAATTGTGCTTTCAAAGATCCTATGGATAAAAAATTGGAGGGTTTGCTTGAAAAGATTTTTGTTCAGCAAGGTTACCTCCTACAACCTATTTCGTGCATTGTTCCTGTCACTACAGCAGCGTGGTTCTGGTTCGAGGAACTAGAAAAGTTGCTCAATAGAGAGACTCCGTATGAGGAGGTTATGGACAGAATACACGCACTTAAGTTAGCTAATTCCTTTATTTTAGATGCCGCTTTGCAGTTAGCTAGATTAGCGGCGAAAAATTCTGGGTTTGCAATTGTGGCGCGCAGAGCGTTCTGGCTAAAGTCTTGGTCAGCGGATGTATCTTCCAAGACAAAATTGCTTAATATCTCCTTCAAGGGTAAAACCCTTTTTGGACCAGAGTTGAAAGAGATTATCTCAGACATCACTGGGGGTAAGGGCCATGCCCTCCCACAAGATAGGCCTTTCAAAGCCAAGAATAAGTCTAATTTTCGTTCCTTTCGCAATTTCAGGAACGGACCGGCCTCCAACTCTGCAGCCTCTAGACAAGAGGGTAATGCTTCACAGACCAAACCAGCTTGGAAACCGATGCAAGGCTGGAACAAGGGTAAACAGGCCAAGAAGCCTGCTGCTGCTACCAAAACAGCATGAAGGAGCAGCCCCCGATCCGGGACCGGATCTAGTAGGGGGCAGACTCTCTCTCTTCGCTCAGGCTTGGGCAAGAGATGTTCAGGATCCTTGGGCACTAGAAATAGTTTCTCAGGGTTATCTTCTGGAATTCAAGGAACTACCCCCAAGGGGAAGGTTCCACATGTCTCACTTATCTTTAAACCAAATAAAGAGACAGGCATTCTTACATTGTGTAGAAGACCTGTTAAAAATGGGAGTGATACACCCAGTTCCAATTGTGGAACAAGGACTGGGCTTTTACTCAAATCTGTTTGAAGTTCCCAAAAAAGAGGGAACCTTCAGACCAATTCTAGATTTAAAGATTCTAAACAAATTTCTCAAAGTACCATCGTTCAAAATGGAAACTATCCGAACGATTTTACCCTCAATCCAGGAGGGTCAATTTATGACTATCGTGGATTTAAAGGATGCGTATCTACATATTCCTATCCACAAAGATCATCACCAGTTCCTAAGGTTCGCCTTTCTGGAAAACATTACCAGTTTGTGGCTCTCCCATTCGGGCTAGCCACTGCTCCAAGGATTTTCACAAAGGTACTCGGGGCCCTTCTAGCGGTTCTAAGACCAAGGGGCATTGCAGTGGCACCTTACTTGGACGACATTCTGATACAAGCGTCGTCTCTTTCAAAGGCAAAGGCTCACACAGACATCGTTCTGGCCTTTCTCAGATCTCACGGCTGGAAGGTGAACATAGAAAAAAGTTCCTTGTCTCCGTCGACAAGAGTCCCCTTCTTGGGGACAATAATAGATTTGTTAGAAATGAAGATTTTCCTGACAGATGTCAGAAAGTCAAAGCTTCTAAACGCTTGTCAAGTTCTTCACTCTGTTCCTCGACCTTCCATAGCTCAGTGCATGGAAGTAGTAGGATTGATGGTTGCAGCAATGGACATAGTTCCTTTTGCGCGAATTCATCTAAGACCATTACAACTGTGCATGCTCAAACAGTGGAATGGGGACTATACAGACTTGTCTCCAGTGATCCAAGTAGATCAGAAGACCAGAGACTCACTACGTTGGTGGCTAACCCAGGATCATCTGTCCCAGGGAATGAGCTTCCGCAGACCAGAGTGGGTCATCGTCACGACCGACGCCAGTCTAGTGGGCTGGGGCGCGGTCTGGGACTCCCTGAAGGCTCAGGGTCTATGGTCTCGGGGAGAATCTCTTCTCCCGATAAACATTCTGGAACTGAGAGCGATATTCAATACTCTCAAAGCTTGGCCTCAGCTAGCAAAGGCCAGATTCATAAGATTCCAATCAGACAACATGACGACAGTTGCTTACATCAACCATCAGGGGGGAACAAGGAGTTCCCTGGCGATGAGAGAAGTGACCAAGATCATAAAATGGACTGAGGATCACTCCTGCCACCTATCTGCGATCCACATCCCAGGAGTGGAAAACTGGGAGGCGGATTATCTGAGTCGTCAGACATTCCATCCGGGGGAGTGGGAACTCCACCCGGAGATATTTGCCCAGTTGACGCAATTATGTCGCATTCCAGACATGGATCTGATGGCGTCTCGTCAGAACTTCAAAGTTCCTTGCTACGGGTCCAGATCCAGGGATCCCAGGGCGACTCTAGTGGATGCATTAGTAGCGCCTTGGACCTTCAACCTAGCTTATGTTTTTCCACCATTTCCTCTCATTCCCAGGCTGGTAGCCAGGATCAAACAGGAGAGGGCCTCAGTGATTTTGATAGCTCCTGCGTGGCCACGCAGGACTTGGTATGCAGATCTGGTGAATATGTCATCGGCTCCACCATGGAAGCTACCTTTGAGACAGGATCTTCTGGTACAGGGTCCATTCGAACATCCAAATCTAGTCTCTCTCCAGCTGACGGCTTGGAAATTGAACGCTTGATTTTATCTAAGCGTGGGTTTTCGGATTCTGTGATAGATACTCTGGTACAAGCCAGAAAACCTGTAACTAGAAAGATTTACCATAAAATATGGAAAAGATATATCTGTTGGTGTGAATCCAAGGGATTCTCATGGAGTAAGATTAAAATTCCTAGGATCCTTTCCTTCCTACAAGAGGGTTTGGATAAGGGATTATCAGCGAGTTCTCTAAAGGGACAGATTTCTGCTTTATCTGTCTTGTTACACAAACGACTGGCAGCTGTGCCAGATGTTCAAGCCTTTGTTCAGGCTTTGGTCAGGATCAAGCCTGTTTACAGGCTGTTGACTCCTCCCTGGAGTTTACATTTAGTTCTTTCAGTTCTCCAAGGGGTTCCGTTTGAACCTTTACATTCCATAGATATTAAGTTGTTATCTTGGAAAGTTTTGTTTTTAGTTGCTATTTCTTCTGCTAGAAGAGTTTCTGAGTTATCTGCTCTGCAGTGTACTCCGCCCTATCTGGTGTTCCATTCAGATAAGGTCGTTTTGCGTACAAAACCTGGTTTTCTTCCAAAAGTTGTTTCCAACAAGAATATTAACCAGGAAATAGTTGTGCCTTCTTTGTGTCCGAATCCAGTTTTCAAAGAAGGAACGTTTGTTACACAATTTAGATGTAGTCCGTGCTTTAAAGTTTTATCTAGAAGCAACAAAGGATTTCAGACAAACATCTTCTTTGTTTGTCGTCTATTCTGGTAAAAGGAGAGGTCAAAAAGCTACTGCTACCTCTCTTTCCTTTTGGCTGAAAAGCATCATCCGATTGGCTTATGAGACTGCCGGACGGCAGCCTCCTGAAAGAGTCACAGCTCACTCTACTAGGGCTGTGGCTTCCACATGGGCCTTCAAGAACGAGGCTTCTGTTGATCAGATATGTAAGGCAGCGACTTGGTCTTCCCTGCACACTTTTGCCAAATTCTACAAATTTGATACTTTTGCTTCTTCGGAGGCTATCTTTGGGAGAAAGGTTTTGCAAGCCGTGGTGCCTTCCGTTTAGGTAACCTGATTGGCTCCCTCCCTTCATCCGTGTCCTAAAGCTTTAGTATTGGTTCCCACAAGTTATGGATGACGCCGTGGACCGGACACACCAATGTTGGAGAAAACAGAATTTATGCTTACCTGATAAATTACTGTCTCCAACGGTGTGTCCGGTCCACGGCCCGCCCTGGTTTTTTAATCAGGTTTGATAAATTTATTTCTTTAACTACAGTCACCACGGCACCCTATAGTTTCTCCTGTTTTTTCTCCTGTCCGTCGGTCGAATGACTGGGGTGGGCGGAGCATAGGAGGGACTATATGGACAGCTTTTGCTGTACTCTTTGCCATTTTCTGTTGGGGAAGAGATATTCCCACAAGTTATGGATGACGCCGTGGACCGGACACACCGTTGGAGAAAGTAATTTATCAGGTAAGCATAAATTCTGTTTTATATATATATATATATATATATATATATATATATATATTACCAAAAAATCATCAGATATGTATAGAAATATTTATTTAAGAATACATAGAACATATCCTTCTATGTGAAAAACATTGTAATATGAAATATTTATAGTTCGTGTTGGGTTTAGCGCACTTTAATAAACGCGATCAGGCTTAGCGTGCAAGTATGGGTGTTAGTTTTTTTTCCAGTTTTCATGCTCCATTAAAGTCTATGGTAGAATACGATAACACGTTGCAATATTTGTAGTTCAAAACTTTTTGTGCTGTGCTTTACTTTCAACTTGTAATAAAAGCGCAACCCAACGCGCAAAAAAGTTAGGCGAGCGCTAAATAGCGCTCCACTCTTAATCTAGCCCTTAATAGCAATCAGTCATTGTGACCATAAAGGGGATAATATTGTGATTTGCAAGAGCATACACAAAACTGTTTTAAAAAGTAAATGAAAAAATATGCATAAAATGAGAACATTAATTCGTAGATCCTACTTGAAAGAGTATTGAAGTTGGGCCATTGTTAAAATCATAACAAGATTTCCATCTAGTATTATTATTATTTATTAGGATTTATTTGTAGAGCGCCAACAAACTCTGCTGCGCTAAGTATGGCTATCCTGTAGTAATATAGTGCTATTATGGTTTAAAGGTGTCATAGTCCAAAAGTAATACAAATCCATAGTTGGAGCTTAAAGGGACATTATACACTAGATTTTTATTTGCATAAATGTTTTGTTGATGATCCACTTATATAGCCTATACAGGGTTTTTTGGGGGGTTTTTTAATTATTGAATTGCTTATTTTTAAACCAAGCCACAAAGTTTTTAAAGTATACTGCTGCACACCTACTCCAGCTTGCTCCTGTTTGTGAAAAGAGCCTTTTCAAATGCAGAGGATGGGAGAGGGGGGTAGTGCCTTTTTTTTCTATACCCCCATTTTTTTTTATCAGTATCAATCTGTGCATATTTTTCTTTATAGTAGTGTCTATTACATGCAGTTATATGAAAATTGGTGTATACTGTCCCTTTAACACTTAAAACACACAGACATATGGATCTTCAAAAGGTTCTTTTGTGGGGTGAGAAATAAAATATAAATAAATAAAATATTTGGTCCGTAATACTATCAATGCTGTCCAAGAAACAATAAATATTCAATACCAAATTTCTTATTAAAAAATGCAAAAGGCAGAAAACTCCTAAATTAAAGGGACAGTCAAGTTAAAAAAAAACTTTCATGATTTAAATAGGGCATGTAATTTTAAACAACTTTCCAATTTACTTTTATCACCATCATCAATTTTGCTTTGTTCTCTTCGTATTCTTAGTTGAAAACTAAACCTAGGAGGTTCAAATGCCACTTTCTTAGACCTTGAAGGCCGCCTCTAAGCTGAATGCATTTTGACCACTAGAGGGAGTTAATTCATGTGTTTCATATAGATAACATTGATCTCATGCACGTGAATTTACCGGGGAGTGAGCACTGGTTGGCTAAAATGCAAGTCTGTCAAAAGAACTGAAATAAGGGGACAGTTTGCAGGTGCTTAGATACAAGGTAATCACAGAGGTAAAATGTGTATTATTATAACTGTGTTGGTTGTGCAAAATTGGGGAATCGGTAATTAAGGGATTATTTATCTTTTAAAACAACAAAAATTCTGGTGTTGACTGTCCCTTTAATATAAACTCTGTGCTCTCAAAAGAATACCTAAAGCATTTCAATTGCACATTTCCAAGATGGTGTTATCCAATAACAACAATTGGCATGTGCATAAGTAAAGCACTTTTTTTTTTTTTCTAACACATATCTAAAAAAAATGCTCAGGTTCACTGGTTTCCTTTTTTTAAGGTATTAGAAAGCAATAAAGTCTAACATTGTCAGTATCTGACTGTGAGAGTGCCAAGCTCTCCCCAGTTGCTATCCTGGGGTGAGATTACATATACGGTGTAGGTTTCAGCGCAAGTGCTGAAACCCCTGTTACCCATAAGTTCACCTCGCGCATCGGGTGATCACATAAAGCGAGCCGGCAGATGACATACTGCTGAAAGTCTGATAAACTGGTGAGGTTCAGAAATTATTATATTATACTTTATTTATGAAGTGCCAACATATTCCACGGTGCTGTCCATAGGTACAATTCATTTAGACAAAACAATGATATAAAACTTGTAAGAGACAGGACAAAATTTACAAACACATACAGGAGAAATTGAGGGCCCTATTCGCGTGGGGATTTTTAATCTAGAAGTGTAGGAGGTTGAGAAAAAGGAGGTGAGGACTGCAAGATTGAGAAAGAACAAAAAAGTCTTCAGGTAGCATTTAAAGGAAGAAAGATTAGGGCAAAGCCTGACAGCACGAGGGAGAGTGTTCCAGAGGGTAGGTGCTGCACGACAGAAGTCCTGCAGTCTAGAATGGAGAGAGGTTATAGTCAAAGATGCAAGGAGCAGGTCATTGTTGGATCTTAGTGGGCGGGCTGGAGTATACTTGTTTATTAGAGAGGATAGGTAGTGGGGAGCTGCATTTGTGAGAGCTTTGTATGTAAGAGTGAAAATTTTGAATTTAATTCTGCTGTGAATGGGGAGCCAATGAAGGGACTCGCAGAGAGGTGCAGCAGATACAGAGTGACGGGAAAGGTGAATTAGCCTGGCAGAGGCATTTAGGATAGTTAAAGGGGGGAAATGCAGGAAAGAGGAATGCCAGTAAGTAGGTTTTTGCAGTAGTCAAGTCGGGAAATAACAAGGGAGTGGATTATGTGCTTTGTGGTGTTAGCACTCAGAAAAGGGTGAATCTTGGAAATATTGCGTAGGTGGTTGTGGCAGGATGTAGAAAGCGATTGGATGTGGGGGATGAAGGATAGATTTGAGTCAAGTGTAACTCCGAAGCTTGAGAGGGGATTAGATGGAGCTCAGTCTTGGACAAGTTAATCTTTAGGTGGTGAGAGACCATCCAGGAAGAGATACCAGATAAGCAGTACCTGACATGAGAAAGGATAGAGGGAGAGAGAGATCTGGGTGTCATCAGCATAGAGGTGATATATGAAGCCATATAAATGGAGAAGAGTAGAGGACCCAGAACAGATCCTTGAGGTATTCCAACAGACAGAGGAATTGGAGAGGAGGAGTCACTGGCAAATGACACAGAAAAAGACCTGTGAGAAAGATAGGAGTGAATCCAAGAAAGAGCAGTGTCACAGAGGCCAAAAGAGCTAAGGGTCTGTAGGAGGAGGGGGTGGTCAACTGTTTCGAAGGCAGCTGAGAGGTCAAGTAAGATGAGTATAGAGTAGTGGCCAATACTTTTATCAGAGAGAAGAGCGTTAGTAACCTTGGTAAGGGCAGTCTCAGTTGAGTGTTTGAGGCAGAATCCAGATTGCAGGGGGACAAGTAAGGAGTTGATGTACAGGAAGTGGGTAAGGCAATTGTAAACTAGTTGTTCGTAAATACACATTTCTGGAGTCTCCCGTGACTTACGGCAGTATATGAACTGCCAGCACCTATTTTTTAAACAAAATCCCACGTAAAAATCTAACCCGTCTAAAATAAAACAAAACGACACGTCAAAACCCCTATATCCGACATCCCCCCACATCGCAACTACTAATAAAAGTATTAATGTAATGCTCGTGGGATATTCCACTATACGACCAAACTTGGCCAGTAGTCTTCTTATCCCAGCGTCAAGTGGAATGATAGGAAATATCCCAGAGCAGAGAGAGAGTTTGTAAAATGAGGTAAGCAGTACTCACAGCAGGCAGGGCAGTACTCAGCGGCAACAGGAAGGTAATCCAGCAGTATGGCAGTTCAGGGGTAAACCAATAGAAGGACTGGGAACAGGCAGGAGTCAGCAACAAAAGGATATCAGGCAGTATAACAGTTCAGGGGTAAACCAATAGAATGGTCAGACAGGCAGAGTTCACCCACAGTTAAGCAATCCAGCAATGCAGAGGTTAAGGCAAGCAGAGTAGTCAAAACAGGCATAGTTAATCAACGATAAAGCAATCCAGCAATTCAAGGGTTAAGGCAAGGAGAGTAGTCAAAACAGGCAGATTTCATCAACGGTAAAACAATCCAGCAATTCAGGGGTTAAGACAAAGAGAGTATTCAAAACAGGCAGATTTCATCAACAGTAAAGCAATCCAGCAATGCAGAGTTTAAGTTATACCTAGAGAGCTAATTGTTCAGTTCATGTAATATGTTTTTTTTTCTAATGTATGTTTTCATGTTTATTAGGCTGAATAGACTTTGTATCCTAACTTTATTGTTATTTATACAAGAAGTATGGTTAGTATGCTAACACAATCTTCATCTATAGCTACTATTAAGTGTATACTGGTGTATGAATACAAAGGGTTAATTTTCCTGGTACTTGTTTTTAATCCAATCAGGAGATGATGCAGTCTGTTTAAATAGATGCTTCACATGTTAGAAATTAGTCTATGATTACGGTCTGGAAGACTTAAACCGGTCAGACTATGTGCTGCCATGAATTTTATCCACATGTCCTGTTGTTTTAACTGGAATAAATCTACACTTGGATATTTAAAGGCTTCTCTTTTGGACCTTTTTATTTTCTGCATTTGCCTAGTGGACAGTGGGGTGTCTACTCCTTTAATTGGAAGCCTGTAGCCCTTGGGGTTACGAATCATCTATCCTACTATACGAGTATTGGAAACAAAGATGCAGCTGCTGGGGCTATGGTCGTGACCACTTCAGCTTGGGAACGTGTTGTCGTGCTGTTTGGCAATTTTCAGCTTGGGAACGTGTTGTTGTGCTGACGTGCAAGCTGGGGATCCTGTGCCTCTTTACAAAACTTGGCGGAGCTATACAGTTACCAGGAGGACGCTCCATGATTTGGAGCTCAGCTTGTTTCTGGTTGGCCATGATCCGGTCACATGACTTGCAGAGATAAGCGCATGGACTCCGCTTAACTACTAGAAGCAAAAGTGAGCTTCGTACACACGGTGCGCTAAGTGGAGTCAGAGTGAAGAGTTGTGCAGTTATGGACTTTGTCTCCATTACCTACTGGATCTTTACCTTCGCGTTGAATCCTGTATTACCCATGAGGGGGTGGTGAGTGTTTTTATGTTTCATATCACTCCTCACAGGATCTAGCAAAGGGTTATTCCAAGATCCATATAAGCCTTTGGGAAGTTTACCTCCACGTTGTTCTCTATTTCTTAACCTCAGGTGGATGCTATATGGTTTTAATCGAATTACTGTCAGCAATAGAGCTAGTGGTTGGTATAGCTAAATGGCGTACAACTTTTAAGTCTCACCCGGTAAAGAACTCTCAGTCAATCAAGTGTCTGCATATCTGCATCCTCTCTTTTTCTTTACCATGTGTTCTTATCCCTGCGTCAAGTGCAATGATAGGAAATATCCCAGAGCAGAGAGAGAGTTTGTAAAATGAGGTAAGCAATACTCACAACAGGCAGAGCAGTACTCAGGGGCAACAGGAAGGTAATCCAGCAGTATGTCAGTTCAGGGGTAAACCAATAGAAGGACCGGGAACAGGCAGGAGTCAGCAACAAAAGAATATCCAGCAGTAACAGTTCAGGGGTAAACCAATAGAATGGTCAGACAGGCAGAGTTCATCAACAGTTAAGCAGTCCAGCAATTCAGGGGTTAAGGCAAGCAGAGTAGTCAAAACAGGGAAGACAGGGTGGGCAGTGATCAGCCAATAGGATTTTTTCAACCTTAATTCCGATTGGCTGATAGAATTCTATCAGCCAATCGGAATCTAAGCGACGCCATCTTGGATGACGTCACTTAAAGGAACCTTCATTCATCGGGTAGTCGTCGGAAGAAGAGGATGCTCCGCGCCGGATGTCTTGAAGATGGACCCGCTCCTCGCCGGGTGGATGAAGATAGAAGATGCCACCTGGATGAAGACTTCTGCCCACCTGGAGGACCACTTCTCCCGGCTTGGATGAAGACTTCTCCCGGCTTCGTTGAGGACTTCTGCCGGCTTCATTGAGGATGGATGTCGGGTCTTCAAAACTGTAAGTGGATCTTCAGGGGTTAGTGTTAGGTTTTTTTAAGGGTCTAGTGGGTGGGTTTTATTTTTAGATTAGGGTTTGGGCAGCAATAGAGCTAAATGCCCTTTTAAGGGCAATGCCCATCCAAATGCCCTTTTCAGGGCAATGGGGAGCTTAGGTTTTTTTAGTTAGGGTTTTATTTGGGGGGTTGGTTGTGTGGGTTGTGGGTTTTACTGTTGGGGGGGGGGTGTTTGTATTTTGTACAGGTAAAAGAGCTGATTTCTTTGGTGAAATGCCCCGAAAAAAGGCCCTTTTAAGGGCTACTGGTAGTTTAGTTTAGGCTAGGGTTTTTTTTTATTTTGGGGGGCTTTTTTTATTTTAATAGGGCTATTAGATTAGGTGTAATTAGTTTAAATATCTTGTAATTTGTTTTTTATTTTTTGTAATTTAGTGTTTGTTTTTTTGTAATTTAGGTAATTGTATTTAATTTTATTAATTGTATTTCATTTAGGTAATTTATTTAATTGTAGTGTAATGTTAGGTTTTATTGTAAGGCAGGTTAGATTTTATTTTACAGGTAAGTGTGTATTTATTTTAGCTAGGTAGTTAGTAAATAGTTAATAACTATTTAGTAACTATTCTACCTAGTTAAAATAAATACAAACTTGCCTGTAAAATAAAAATACAACCTAAGCTAGATACAATGTAACTATTAGTTATATTGTAGCAAGCTTAGGGTTTTGTTTTTATAGGTAAGTATTTAGTTTTAAATAGGAATTAATTAGTTAATGATAGATTTATTTTAATTAAATTTAAGTTAGGGTTAGGGTTAGACTTAGGTTTAGGGGTTAATAAATTTAATATAGTGGCGGCGACGTTGGGAGCGGCAGATTAGGGGTTAATAGATAAAGGTAGGTGGCGGCAGATTAGGGGTTAATAATATTTAAATAGTGTTTGTGAGGCTGTAGTGTGGTGGTTTAGGGGTTAATATGTTTATTATAGTGGGGGCGACGTTGGGGGCGGACGATTAGGGGTTAATAAATATAATGTAGGTGTCGACGATGTTGGGGGAAGCAGATTAGGGGTTAATAAGTATAATGTAGGTGTCTGCGATGTCCGGAGCGGCAGATTAGGGGTTAATAAGTATAATGTAGGTGTCGGCGATGCCGGGAGCCACAGATTAGGGGTTAATAAGTGTAAGATTAGGGGTGCTTTATGTAAGGGTGTTAGGTGTAAACATAAATTTTGTTTCCCCATAGGAATCAATGGGGCTGCGTTACGGAGCTTTACACTCCTTTATTGCAGGTGTTAGGCGTTTTTTTTAGCTGGCTCTCCCTATTGATGTCTATGGGGAAATCATGAACGAGCACGTACAACCAGCTCACCGCTGATTTAAGCAGCGCTGGTATTGGAGTGCGGTATGGAGCACAATTTTGCTCTATGCTCACTTCTTGGGTTTAGGAAAACCTTTAATTGCAGTGCTGTAGGTAAGTGAGCGGTGACAATAACATGCAAGTTAGCACCGCACCCCTTTTACAGCAAAACTCGTAATCTAGCTGAAAGTTATTAATCCCTAATCCACCATCCCCCACAATGCAAAGTACTAATCTAATAAATAAGAACCCTAAATTAACCCCAATGAAAATACACTGACATAAAAATAAAAATACTAGCTACATTAAAAATGTATTAAAAATTATCAAAAATACAAAAAATTCATTACTTTAAAAAAAAAATAACATTTTCCAAAATAAAAAAATCCTAACTTTATATTAAAATAAAAAATCCTAACATTAAATGAAAATAAAAAAAACCTAAGATTACATAAAAATGAAAAAAACTAAGATTAAATTAAAATAAAAAAATAAGATTACAAAAAATAAAAAAGCTAAAATTACAGGAAAAAACAAACATTACCCCCAAAAAATAAAAATATTCCTAATCTAATACCCCCTTGAAAACAAAAAGTCACCCCAAAATAAAAACACTGACTAATCTAACAATATACTACCAATAGCCCTTAAAAGTGCCTTTCTTTCATGTAATTGGCAAGAGTCCATGAGCTAGTGACGTGTGGGATATACAATCCTACCAGGAGAGGCAAAGTTTCCCAAACCTCAAAATGCCTATAAATACAGCCCTCACCACACCCACAATTCAGTTTTACAAACTTTGCCTCCCTATGGAGGTGGTGAAGTAGGTTTGTGCTTGATTTTCTTCTGTGATATGCACTCAGCATTTTGAAGCCTGTTTCCTCTCAGAGTACAATGTTTGTCAGAGGGATGTGAAGGCAGTATCTATCACCTATTGATTCAATGGTTTTCCTCACGGGAAATCTTTTCATAGGTTCTCTGTTATCGGTTGTAGAGATTCATCTCCTACCTCCCTGTTAGGTGTTGTTTTCAGAGGGGGGTGTCAGTTCAGAACTGGGCATCGGGTACACCGTACCAGCTGGAAATTAGTACTTATCTGTTCAGGATATCCAGGAGAATAAACAATGCTGCATCTTTTATTTCTCCACCTGCATTGCTAGCAACCCCCTATGTGTCCAACAGTTCATTCTCCACTATAAAGCATGACTTGGTAACAGCACAACTGTCTCTAGGTGGCCTCTGATAACTTTAAGAACAGTCTTTGTCCTTTTAGAGCGCTCCACCTTCCTCAGACACTTTGCTTTAATACAGTTCATTTGCAGTAGGGGTGCTTATCCAGTGTTCTTCCGCAGGGAGATGCTGGAAATCTGATGGTTTGTTCATGGGGTAGACAAGGCAACCAGTGGATCCCCATAGCAAGCAGACACTCAAGTCAGAAGGAGTCTACGAAGGGAACAGAAACAGCAGAAGATGAGTACACACCCCAATACAATCACAATTATGTACAAATAAAACTTCTTTCATCTTTTTTTTAAGCATCACAATTCCTTTAGCTTAACTCATCCTATGTCATTTAAAACCAAGAAAAAACATTGGGGATATATGATACAAATTAAATACATTGATACTTTACAGAGAATAATTCACAGCTTCTCTATACAATTTAAATGATACTTCATGAATACTAAGCAAGTGAAAACTGCTAGACTTCATCAAGAGGCTAAATGGCTATGCTAAAACGTATGGTAAGGCCTGCCCTGTAGCAAAAACGAAAAAATAAATAAAACAGTCAATAAAAATATTTTCTTAAAAAACAAAATTAATCTCTCTACACTGTCACTTTGAACTACTAAAAATAAAAGAAACTAGTGTTGCTTTATTCTGCACAGCTACTATCTATAATGTTTATAATTCTCCAACCATGATCCTAATAGTCAACAATCTCATCTGATATAAACACTACTAGTTTACTAATTATTTTATGCAACCTAAATTCTCTCACACTCCTGTATGAGGAAAGAATACAATCATAACATTATTTAAAACTACAAAATCTCTTAAAGGTAAACACATCCTTATGGTAAGATAAATCCTTTCTTTGACAAACATCTGGAATTACCACATTCAAATTGCAGATACCATACCAATTAATAAAAGGGAAACATACACTTGCTTTCATAAACTATAATTATGCTGCTCCCTAAATAAATATTTCTCTGTCTAATTAATATAAACTTCTAGCTGAGACATGTCCTCATTATGTTCTATAGGGTGAAGGGTCTAAAATATTCTGATATATTGCAGCATTTTCTTAAACTATAAAGGTGCAAACATATTTTTTATACTCTGTGGGCCATTCAATAGGTTACAATACTGCAAGGTTTAGAGTTACGCTTATCTAAATGGTTACTTTGTACTTTGTACATAAACTACAATGTGCACTAATACCAATAAGGCATACTTTTCTGCAGACAAAACTATATGACTTCTTATAACTAATATGATCAACAGAAAATAACACCAATACAATAGCATACAAAACAAGAAATATAAGTACACAAGTTAAAACAATACTCCCCTAATTTAATTGGTTGACCCTGTAACAGCATAACAGGTCCTCAATATCAACCGGCAAGGCACAGTCCAGAGAAGGATAGTCTTTATGTTCTGACGACACACATCAGAGGAAATAGTCATGGATTACCCAGAGTCCAGTTCTGGGGCTGGTACCAGCATGCAAAGCAAAGAATGGATCCAAAGATAGTTCAGCAACTTTTACTGCAGTATGGTGGTTAAAACAAGCTTGACAAAGGGTCTGCTATCTTCATTTTTTCTCTTTAAAAGGTTTACTTGCATTCAATCTCCAATCTTTTGAAGAGTGCACTTATGGAATCTGTACAGATTTTACCTAAATATGGAAACTCAAAAATAATTCAGTTAGTGTCTTTAATCTCTAGATACAGCTGCATGATCTCAGCCTGCAAATACAAATATTGTGTTAAGAACAAAATAGAAAGATAAAAACATTTTAGGTTCACTTTCTTACTTAAAATAATAATCACCCAAATCACATAAAGATACTCATCAATACTCATCAATATTTCCCCCTTGTTTGCGTGAAACATCCCATGTGGCACGCAAACACAATATAACAATAAACTAAAAGACAAATCATGCACTCCACTCATGCATGCAGACTCACTATTCAATATGCCATCCCTACATCACGCTTCCACACACAGTCACAAAAGAGAAAGATATAACAATCTCTTAGAAAACAGTTAAAACCACTTGTCCATTCCACAAAACAAAACATTAACAGCCAACACAAACTTTAAACAACCACAATTAACCTGAAATTCAACATATATACTTATACATTCACTGAAACACAGCACTCGCAAAACACTACAAATAATTCAAATCCTAAAAGAACTATCTATACCCTGGTTTGCAAATTCTACTATGCACAATACTATAAGATCATACTAATGATGCAATCACTGCAGATGCTCAATAAACTCCAGTTGCATATTTACAAATAAAATCCCTAACCATAAATTTACAAAGGAACACACAAACACCTAAGTATCCTATTTTGGTAAAGATTAGATAATAATGATGATACAGCCACTGCTCTATATAGCTCCTGCTCGCATGCACCATTAAAATCCACTGTTAAAGGGACATTCTAGTATAAATTAAACTTTCATTATTCAGATAGGACTTTTAATTTTAATCAACTTTCCAATTTACTTTTATCATCAAATTTGCTTTTTTTCTCTTGTTATTCTTAGTTTAAACTAAACATAGGTAGGCTCATATGCTAATTTCTAAGCCTTTGAGGGCTGCCTCTTATCACAGGCTTTTTAAATCTCTTTTCAACACAAAGTGACAGAAAGTACACGTGGGCCATATAGATAACACTGTGTTCAGGCACAGGGGGTTATTTAAGATTTAGCACAAAACAATGCTAAATTTAAGACAATAGATAATAAACAGTTACAGTCATGTGATCAGGGGGCTGGAAGAAGGTTCTTAGATACAAGGTAATTACAGAGGTAAAAAGTATATTAATATAACTGTGTTGGTTATCCAAAACTGGGGAATTGGTAATAAAGGGATTATCTATCTTTAAAACAATAACAATTATATGGTAGACTGTCCCTTTAAATAAATCAGGTGTGGCACAAATAATTTGTGAAAAGCTGCTAGAATCCAGTCTATACTTTTACATAACCAAAATTTTAATAACAACACAATTATTTGATTTAACTTTGTTTATAATTTGATATTCACCATTCTGCAGCTCTCTAGCCAAATGTAACAAATGTATATAACCAAAAAAATAAGCTTTCTACTCAAGAATAATAATAAAATTTCCCCTTTAAATTATTCCCAATGATCCATTGGCCTTACTTATAATAAAAATGTATACTGACGTTCATTAAATAGCCTAAGCAAGCATAACCAGCATAAAAACACACTCACAGTGGGGTGTAGGCTAGTTAAAGGGACTTTTTACTCAAATTTAAAATATCTTTAATTGAAACTACTGACACAGTTAAATATACTAGTGTTAGGCTTACAGGAAACCTCATTGTCTTCTTTGTAAATATTTCCATAAAATTTCAAATTTTATATCAGTTTGCCTGTATCCCTTTAAATACTTTCTCTTCTCTTTTTTTTTTTTCTTTTCTGCTAGTATCAAGGATTACAACACCAAGAATGCAGGCAATTTATCTTTTCAGCTTGCATTACAGAGAGAATTAAGTTACACTGCATAAATATCTGCTATTTAAATGGCAGATTTAAAAAGAATAATACAAAGAAAGGTCTCAAAAAAATATATTTTGCAAACTACTAATACAGTGTTATTGCTGCTCCTGCTGCTCCTGAACTCCTTTCACATGAGTGAACTGGTCCTTTAAATAATAAAATTACAATTTTCTATTGCTCTGTCTAATCCCTAAGCTTCGGTTTTACAGACAAATATAACACAATAAAATATACTTATTACCTGAAATTCAACCCATTGCAATAACTGTGTCTTGAAAGCACAAAACTAGCTACTTAATCTACACAAACAAACTCACAAAGGCAATTCCTCCCCTATATTTTAAACTATTCAGCTTGTATCACAAGTCATTACAAATACATTAATATAAAAAACAATTTTACAGTACACTGTCCCTTTAAGGACTAACCATTTATCATGTAACACCCATGTATATTAAAAAAAAAAACTTCTACTGAATTAATTTACTTGCAACAGAAACGGACCCAAATACTTTTAGATAAATTTAATGATATACAGCCTATAACCATATTTTATCTTTTCCACTAACACCGTGCACAGATCTTGCAAATACAATGTTAATCTTTTTTCATTTACATCAATCAAACTTTAAATACCTCATTACAACGTCTGATTTCTTAGCTAATAAACTAGCTTAAATAATTATCATACAGAAAGCAATACACACACACAAGCTCATCTCCTCTCGCATACCAGAAATCCACTCCTCTTTTCCTTCCTTTCCTTCTCAAGAAAACATATATTTCATAACATACCAAAGACATATCAAAATACAAGATCAACTTTCCACCAAATTTAAAATGTATTTGAAAGTTTCAGAATTTGTAAAGAATGGCCATTTCTCCACAAATTGAGAAAAACACATTTCAAATAATACATTCTCCTTTGGTTTAGAGTAAATCTGTTACACGTCAATCTCCTTTTCATTACTGCAGAGAAAGAGTTTTACAAACGGAGCTGCTGTAACAGTTTTTTTTTTTGTGCGCTCGGTGTCCCCCCTTCTTTCCCCTCAACATTCTTTAACACAGAGTGCTTACTGACAGTGTTTTTTATGATCCCCCTCCCTTTCTAGAGTGGATATTTCTGCCTGAAATATTTCTGTCTTTAACAGAAACTGTTAACCCTTTTGTAGACATTAAATATGTAATCTTCTCTGTGCATTATTATCTATTTGCAGACCCCATTTCCACAACACAATAATAGCAACAATGATAAAATGCATAATCACTTAATATTTTCTAAGCACAGCACAATTGTATATCAATAAAAGCAAGCAAGCAAACAAATAGTATCTAATTTCCAGTGATAGGTAACAAAAAATCTACTATGGGAATGGATATGGACAACTTCAACACATGTGGGACTTAAACCCATTTATCACAATCTTGCGCGCTTACCAGACAGGACTACAATACCTGTCATAAACTAACACAGGACTATTAACCTGTCTAGAGGGATTTATCACAAGTGTCGACAGGACCTTCGCACAAACCCTGCTTCTTTCTTTACTGCAGGAATCTCTTTTAACCCTTTATCATATATTACCAACACCTATTACAAAAAATAAAACCAACTAAATTTAGGTTCAGATTCACAGAGGGAAAGCAGAGTAAAAAAACACTTACTCACCCTGTGTAAATCCCACTTCTGACACCAGAAACTGTTAGGTGTTGTTTTCAGGAGGGGGTGTCAGTTCAGAACTGGGCATCGGGCACACCGTACCAGCTGGAAATGAGTACTTATCTGTTCAGGATATCCAGGAGAATAGATTTTAGACCACGCAGCTATGATTCCAAAAGCTATTCTGTTTATTGCAAGTTGAAAGGCACTCTTTATAGCCAAGAGTTGCCGCATATAGGTTTAACAAGTGACATATTCATAATTACATCATCTTACATAGTATTTCTATAAGAACAAAGAAACTCATTTAAAATATAATTGGAAGAAAAGGAGTGTTAGGGAGTAATTTCTACAGAAATACCTAACTTCAGATAACAGTAAATGGGCCTCCTAGCCCATCACAAATCAAAGCCGTTTGACATCTTGTAGAGATAACAATGCATCCAAGCACATCGTCAGGGTCATTCTCAGGGCTATTCTATCTATGCAAGTCTCCCTAACATCAGCATATTTCTCACTACATAATAAACCACTATAATAAAAGATTCATTAGACAAGATGGATGCCTAAGACAAAATGGCGGCGAAGAACAAAATGGCGCTAGTCATGCTAACACTCCCTTTTCAGATCGACGATATACTCTCATATTCCATTATCTCTACTGATACTGTTTCAATACTGGTTTGGCTATCTGCTATATGTGGATGCTTGTCTTTCGGTAAGTATGTTCTCATTACTTAAGACACTTTCAGCTATGGTTTGGAATTTTATGTATTAATATAAAGTTTTAAATATATGTATTGTACTTATATTTTCCATGAGTCAGGTTTATGTATATTTCCTTTTGCAGACTATCAGTTTAAAAATTGGGAAAATATTTAGTTATTTATAATATTTAAGTTATTTTTTTATTACCTGGGGTATAGTCTTTTCTTCAAATTGACTGATTTTTCATTAAATTTTGTGGGCAAAATTAGGCTTGCAAGGTCTCAATCTGATCCTGTCTCAGAAACAACTGTTGGAATCCTGCTGCCTGATAACAGTTCTACCAAAGCTAAGTGTATCTGTTGTAAATTAGTGTAGATTATATCTCCAGCTGTAGTATGTAACAGTTGTCATGATAAACTTTTACATGCAGAGAATGTATCCATCAGTACTAGTACAATACCAGTTGTTCCTTTAACATCTAATGTACATGATATCCCTGTGAATATAAAAGATTTTATGACAGATGCAATTCAGAAGGCTTTTGTCTGCTATTCCACCTTCTAATAAACGTAAAAAATCTTTTAAAACTTCTCATAAAGTTGATGAAATTTCAAATGACCGACAACATAATGAATTATCCTCCTCTGATGAAGATCTATCTGATTCAGAAGATCCTACCTCAGATATTGACACTGACAAATCTACTTATCCCTTTAAGATGGAGTATATACGTTCCTTGTTAAAAGAGGTGTTGATTACTTTGGATATTGAGGAATCTAGTCCTCTTGATACTAAAACTAGTAAACGTTCAAATTCTGTTTATAAACCTCCTGTGGTTACTCCAGAGGTTTTTTCAGTTCCTGATGCAATTTCTGATATGATTTCAAAGGAATGGGATAGGCCTGGTACTTCTTTTATTCCTTCTTCTAGGTTTAAAAAGTTGTATCATTTGCCAGCAGCTAGATTGGAGTTTTGGGAAAAAATCCCCAAATAGTAGTACGTTGCCAAACATACTACTATTCCTATGGAAGATAGTACTTCTTTTAAGGATCCTTTAGATAGGAAACTTGAATCTTATCTAAGGAAAGCGTATTTATTTTCTGGCTATATTCTTAGGCCTGCTATATCTATGGCTGATGTTGCAGCTGCATCAACTTTTTGGTTGGAAAACTTAGCGCAACAGAAAACAGATTCTGATTTGTCTAGCATTGTTCACTTGTTTCAACATGCTAATTATTTTATCTGTGATGCTATTTTTGATATCATCAAAATTGATGTTAAATCTATGCTTTTATCTATTTTAGCTAGAAGAGCTTTGTGGCTCAAATATTGGAATGCTGACATGGTATCTAAGATTACTATCTCTTTGTTTCCAAGGCAACAATTTATTTGGTTCTCAGTTGGATTCTATTATTTCAACTGTCACTGGGGGGAAGGGAGTTTTTTTGCCTTGGGATAAATTATCTAAGGGTAAATCTAAAGCTTCTAATCGTTTTTGTTCTTTTCGACAGAATAAGGAACAGAAAGCCAATCCTTCCCCAAAGAATCTGGTTCCAATCGGAAAACTTCTTTAAATTGGAATAAATCCAAGCCTTTTAAGAAACCAAAGCCAGCCCCCAAGTCTGTATGAAGGTGCGGCCCTCATTCCAGTTCAGCTGGTGGGGGGCAAATTAAAATTTTTCCAAAACATTTGGGCAGATTCTGTCCAAAATCAGTGGATTCAGAGTATTGCCTCTCAAGGGTATCGAATAGGATTCAGAGTAAGACCTCCTGTGAGAAGATTCTTTCTCTCTCATGTTCCAGCAAACCCTGTGAAGGCTCAGGCTTTTCTGAAGTGTGTTTCAGATCTAGAGTTTTCAGGGGTAATCATACCAGTTTCGTTTCAGGAACAGGGTCTGGGGTATTATTCAAATCTATTCATTGTCCCAAAGAAAGAAAATTCATTCAGGCCAGTTCTGGATCTGAAAATTTTGAATTGTTTTGTAAGAGTGCCAACTTTCAAAATGGTGACTATAAGGACGATTTTGTTCAGCAAGGTCATTATATGTCCACGATAGACTTACAGGATGCATATCTTCATATTCCGATTCACCCAGATCGCTATTGATTTCTGAGATTCTCTTTTCTAGACAAGCATTACCAATTTGTCGCTCTTCTATTTGGCATAGCGACAGCTCCAAGAATTTTTTTCGAAGGTTCTCGGTGCCCTACTCTCTGTAATCAGAGAACAGGGTATTGCGGTGTTTCCTTATTTGGACGATATCTTGGTACTAGCTCAGTCTTTACATTCTACCGAATCTCAAACAAATCAACTAGTGTTGTTTCTTCAAAGACATGGTTGGAGAATCAATTTACCAAAAAGTTCCTTGATTCCTCAGACAAGGGTCACCTTTTTAGGTTTCCAGATAGATTCAGTGTCCTTGACTCTGTCTCTAACAGACAAGAGACAAATAAAATTGGTTTCAGCTTGTTGAAACCTTCAGTCTCAATCATTACTTTCAGTGGCTATGTGCATGGAAATTTTAGGTCTCATGACTGCAGCATTGGACGCGAACCCTTTTGCTCATTTTCATATGAGACCTCTTCAGCTTTGTATGCTGAATCAATGGGTGCAGGGATTATACAAAGATATCACAGTTAATATCCTTAAATCCCAAAGTTCGACTCTCTCTAACTTGGTGGTTAGATCACCATCGTATAGCTCAAGGGGCCTCTTTTGTTCATCCAACCTGGACTGTAATCACAACAGATGCAAGTCTTTCAGGTTGGGGAGCTGTCAGGGGTTCTCTGACAGCACAAGGGGTTTGGAAATCTCAAGAGGTGAGGTTAACAATCAATATTTTAGAACTCTGTGCTATTTTCAGGGCTCTTCAGCTTTGGCCTCTGTTGAAGAGAGAACCATTCATTTATTTTCAGACAGACAATATCACAATTTTGGCATATGTCAATCATCAGGGTGGGACGCATAGTCCCCTAGCTATGAAAGAAGTATCTCGGATATTTTCTTGGGCGGAATCCAGCTCTTGTATAATTTCTGCAATACATATCCCAGGTGTAGACAACTGGGAAGCGGATTATCTCAGCCGTCAGACTTTACATCCGGCGGAGTGGTCTCTCCATCCAGATGTGTTTTTTCAGATTGTTCAGATGTGGGGTCTTCCAGAAATAGATCTGATGGCTTCCCATCTAAACAAGAAACTTCCAAGGTACTTGTCCAGGTCTAGGGATCCTCAGGCGGAGTCAGTGGATGCGTTAGCAGTTCCTTTGTTATACCAACCTGCTTATATCTTTCCACCTCTAGTTCTTCTTCCAAGAGTGATCTCCAAGATTATCATGGAACAATCGTTTGTGTTTCTGGCAGCACCAGCATGGCCTCACAAGTTTTGGTATGTGGATCTTGTCCGGATGTCCAGTTGCCAACCTTGGCCACTTCCGTTAGGACCAGACCTTCTGTCTCAAGGACCGTTTTTCCATCAGGATCTCAAATCGTTAAATTTGAAGGTATGGAGATTGAACACTTAGTGCTTAGTCATAGAGGTTTCTCTGACTCAGTGATTGATACTATGTTACAGGCTCGTAAATCTGTTTCTAGGAAGATTTATTATCGAGTTTGGAAGACTTATATTTTATGGTGTTCTTCTCATAAATACTCCTGGCATTCTTTTAGAATTCCTAGAATTTTACAATCTCGTCAGGATGGTTTGGATAAAGGTTTTTCTGCAAGTTCCTTGAAGGGACAAATCTCTGCTCTTTCTGTTTTATTTCACAGAAAGATTGCTAAGCTTCCTGATATTCACTGTTTTGTGCAGGCTTTGGTTCGTATCAAGCATGTCATTAAATCAATCTCTCCTCCTTGGAGTCTTAATTTGGTTTTAAGGCTTTACAGGCTCCTCCTTTTGAGACTATGCATTCTTTGGATATTAAACTACTTTCTAGGAAAGTGTTGTTCCTTTTGGCTATCTCTTCTGCTAGAAGAGTTTCTGAGTTATCTGCTCTTTCTTGTGAGTCTCCTTTTCTGATTTTCCATCAGGATAAGGCAGTTTTGTTGTGAATTCTAACAACATTGATAGGTAAATTGTTGTTTCCTCTTTGTGTCCTAATCCTAAGAATTTTTTGGAGAGATCCTTACATTCTCTGGATGTTGTAAGAGCTTTGAAATATTATGTTGAAGCTGCTAAAGATTTCAGGAAGACTTCTAGTCTATTTGTTGTCCTTTCTGGTCCTAGAAAAGGTCAGAAAGCTTCTGCCATTTCCTTGGCATCCTGGTTAAAGCTTTTGATTCATCATACTTATTTGGAGTCGAGTCAGGCCCCGCCTCAGAGAATCACAGCTCATTCTACTAGATCAGTTTCCACTTTGTGGGCTTTTAAGAATGAAGCTTCAGTTGATCAGATTTGCAAAGCAGCAACTTTGTCTTCTTTGCATACATTTACTAAATTCTATAGTTTTGATGTATTTGCCTCTTCGGAAGCAATTTTTGGTAGAAATGTTCTTCAGGCAGCTGTTTCAGTTTGATTCCTCTGCTTAAGTTTTACGTTTTTCCTTTTCAATTATGAGAAAAATTTATTTTTCTTTTTGGATGTGGATTTAATTAATCTAGAGACTCTTCTGTGGAGTACCACATCTTGGGTATTACTATCCCATACATCACTAGCTCATGGAATCTTGCCAATTACATGAAATAAAACATAATTTATGTAAGAACTTATCTGATAAATTAATTTCTTTCATATTGGCAAGAGTCCATGAGACCCACCCTTTTTGTGGTGGTTATGTTTTTTTGTATAAAGCACAATTATATTTCCAGTTCCTTTTTTGATTTTTTTACTCCTTTTTCTATCACCCCACTACTTGGCTATCGTTAAACTGAATTATGGGTGTGGTGAGGGGTGTATTTATAGGCATTTTGAGGTTTGGGAAACTTTGCCCCTCCTGGTAGGATTGTATATCCCATACATCACTAGCTCATGGACTCTTGCCAATATGAAAGAAATGAATTTATCAGGTAAGTTCTTACAGAATGTAAAGAAAAAATGGATAAAATATACACTTTATTAACAAATATGCAAAGACAAACAATTATATCTATAATTGGATCAGATTAGTAAAGGTGGGAAATCACCATCCACTCTTATGTATTCATAGATAACTGATCCAACAAAGTTACAAACATTTAAAAGGACTGTGCATCCTAGGGTAGCGATGTAAATGAACACAAATTAGAGCAAAAGGAGCTATAGTGAATACAGGGATAGATTCAATCACACAAATCTCACAGACTATGCGCTCAAAGGCGTCCTCCTGCCTGCGTACTGCTGGGATTCAACCCAGTCAGCCGATTGCTAGATAGATTCCCTATCACTAAAAGTCACACATAACAGGAATTCACTCTGTTATTCTGCATATTAGCAGCATTCTATAGTTACAAAACTAGCTCAAATGTGCTCTAAGAGGCTTGTATAGTTAACAGATAGATACAATGTGTCACCAGTAATCACTATCTGACACCAACATTAATAAGCGTTTAATCTGTATCTTTAGTGTTTCTTATTCAATAGTTACAAACGGTCACCAATGTCTTAATAGCCCTGTATCAACTTAATCAAGAGTTTCTATATATGCAATACGTCAACAGCATTCATGCTGTATTAACTAGGATTAAGTTAAAGCACATAAAGCATTTTACATAAATTGGGCTATATGGTGATGTTCAGAGCTAAAGTATAACAAGCCGTTCATTTAGTCCATAACATGAGCGCCACTAGGACACGCCCACCGACGCATTTCGTCACTATAGCGTGACTTCGTCAGGGCATAGGGGCCGTCCAGCCGTACTCTCAGCAAGATATACTGTTGTGTTGCCATGGAAACATAGCGCGTATGCGGAAGTGTTACCCGCATCTGTCTGGCGATTTTATTTTCAATATATCATATTGCAAATCACCCAAATTAGTAGGTAGCGTTGTCCTAATATCATAATAAGAAGTCATATGGTGTTATTATTAGTGAAATCAATAATGGAGACAAAGGGGGCTAGTTATCAAGCCGTCTACTTTTCTGGCTTCGCCGGCCCAATACGTCCGCCTAAGCTCGCCTACCTTCGCCGCCGCGGACCTGAAAAAATACGCCTAAGTTATCAAATAAAGCTGTCAAAAAGCCGCGGGGCGATGAGCAGCGGACTGTGACAGTTATCACTCATCCGATCTCGCTGCCCTTCGGCTTTTTCCCAGCTTTATTGCTAGCCTGTCACTAAGCACTCACACTAAACTGCACTGTTCTACCCCCTATACCGGCGCCCCCGGAGCCCCCCGCAACTCAATAAAGTTACTAACCCCTAAACCGCCGCTCCTAGACCCTGCCGCAACTCTGATAAATGTATTAACCCCTAAACCGCCGCTCCCGGACACCGCTGCCACCTACATTATACCTAGTAACCCCTATCCTGCCCCCCCTATACCGTAGCCCTCTATTATAAAATTATTAACCCCTATCCTGCTGATCCCGCACCTCTCCGCAACTAAATAAATAGTTTAACCCCTAAACCGCCGCTCCATGAACCCGCCGCAACCTATAATAAATTTATTAACCCCTATCCTGCCCCCCACTACGCCGCCGCCACTGTAATAAAATGATTAACCCCTAAACCTAAGTCTAACCCTAACCATAACGCCCCCCTAACTTAAATATTAATTAAATAAATCTAAATAAATTAACTCTTATTAACTAAATGAATCCTATTTAAAACTAAATACTTGCCTTTAAAATAAACCCTAATATAGCTACAATATAAATAATAATTATATTCTAGCTATCTTAGGATTTATTTTTATTTTACAGGTACCTTTCAATTTATTTTAACCATGTACAATAACTATTAAATAGTTATTAACTATTTAATAGCTTACCTAGCTAAAATAAAGAGAAATGTACCTGTGAAATAAATCCTAACCTAAGTTACAATTACACCTAACACTACACTATACTTTAATAAATTATTCCTATTTAAACTAAATACTTACCTGTAAAATAAACCCTAAGATAGCTACAATATAATTAATAATTATATTCTAGCTATCTTAGGATTTATATTTATTTTACAGGTAACTTTGTATTTATTTTAGCTAGTTAGAATAGTTATTAAATAGTTATTAACTATTTAATAACTACCTAGCTAAAAGAAATACAAAATTACCTGTAAAATAAATCCTAACTTAAGTTACAATTAAACCTAATACTACACTATCATTAAATTAATTAAATAAATTACCTACAAAGAACTACAATGAAATACAATTACATAAACTAACTAAAGTACAAAAAATAAAAAAAGCTAAGTTACAAAAAATAAAAAATTAAGTTACAAACATGTTAAAAATATTACAACAATTTTAAGCTACTTACACCTAATCTAAGCCCCCTAATAAAATAACAAACCCCCCAAAATAAAAAAAATCCCTACCCTATTCTAAATTACATAAATTTCAAAGCTCTTTTACCTTACCAGCCCTTAAAAGGGCCATTTGTGGGGGCATGCCCCAAAAAGTTCAGCTCTTTTGCCTGTAAAATAAAAATACAACCCCCCCCCAACATTAAAACCCACCACCCACATACCCCTAATCTAACCCAAACCCCCCTTACAAAAACCTAACACTAATCCCCTGAAGATCATCCTACCTTGAGTCGTCTTCACTCAGCCGAGCCACCGATGGAACTGAAGAGGACATCCGGAGCGGAAGAAGTTAATCCTCCAAGCGGCGCTGAAGAAATCTTCCATCCGATGAAGTCATCATCCAGGCGGCGCTGAAGAAGTCTTCGATCCGGCCGATGTCATCTTCAAAGAGGCGCTGAAGAGGTCTTCTATCCGGGCGAAGTCATCTTCCAAGCCGGGTCTTGAATCTTCCTTCCGCCGACGCGGAACCACCTTCTTCACCGACGGACTACGACGAATGACGGCTCCTTTAAGGGACGTCATCCAAGATGGCGTCCCCTCAATTCCGATTGGCTGATAGGATTCTATCAGCCAATCGGAATTAAGGTAGGAAAATCTGATTGGCTGATGGAATCAGCCAATCAGATTGAGCTCGCATTCTATTGGCTGTTCCGATCAGCCAATAGAATGCGAGCTCAATCTGATTGGCTGATTGGATCAGCCAATCGGATTGAACTTGAATCTGATTGGCTGATTCCATCAGCCAATCAGATTTTCCTACCTTAATTCCGATTGGCTGATAGAATCCTATCAGCCAATCGGAATTGAGGGGACGCCATCTTGGATGACGTCCCTTAAAGGAGCCGTCATTCGTCGTAGTCCGTCGGTGAAGAAGGTGGTTCCGCGTCGGCGGAAGGAAGATTCAAGACCCGGCTTGGAAGATGACTTCGCCCGGATAGAAGACCTCTTCAGCGCCTCTTTGAAGATGACATCGGCCGGATCGAAGACTTCTTCAGCGCCGCCTGGATGATGACTTCATCGGATGGAAGATTTCTTCAGCGCCGCTTGGAGGATTAACTTCTTCCGCTCCGGATGTCCTCTTCAGTTCCATCGGTGGCTCGGCTGAGTGAAGACGACTCAAGGTAGGATGATCTTCAGGGGATTAGTGTTAGGTTTTTGTAAGGGGGGTTTGGGTTAGATTAGGGGTATGTGGGTGGTGGGTTTTAATGTTGGGGGGGGGGTTGTATTTTTATTTTACAGGCAAAAGAGCTGAACTTTTTGGGGCATGCCCCCACAAATGGCCCTTTTAAGGGCTGGTAAGGTAAAAGAGCTTTGAAATTTATGTAATTTAGAATAGGGTAGGGATTTTTTTTATTTTGGGGGGGTTTGTTATTTTATTAGGGGGCTTAGATTAGGTGTAAGTAGCTTAAAATTGTTGTAATATTTTTAACATGTTTGTAACTTAATTTTTTATTTTTTGTAACTTAGCTTTTTTTATTTTTTGTACTTTAGTTAGTTTATGTAATTGTATTTCATTGTAGTTATTTGTAGGTAGTTTATTTAGTTAATTTAATGATAGTGTAGTATTAGGTTTAATTGTAACTTAAGTTAGGATTTATTTTACAGGTAATTTTGTATTTCTTTTAGCTAGGTAGTTATTAAATAGTTAATAACTATTTAATAACTATTCTAACTAGCTAAAATAAATACAAAGTTACCTGTAAAATAAATATAAATCCTAAGATAGCTATAATATAATTATTAATTACATTGTAGCTATCTTAGGGTTTATTTTACAGGTAAGTATTTATTTTTAAATAGGAATAATTTATTAAAGTATAGTGTAGTGTTAGGTGTAATTGTAACTTAGGTTAGGATTTATTTCACAGGTACATTTCTCTTTATTTTAGCTAGGTAAGCTATTAAATAGTTAATAAATATTTAATAGCTATTGTACATGGTTAAAATAAATTGAAAGGTACCTGTAAAATAAAAATAAATCCTAAGATAGCTAGAATATAATTATTATTTATATTGTAGCTATATTAGGGTTTATTTTAAAGGTAAGTATTTAGTTTTAAATAGGATTCATTTAGTTAATAAGAGTTAATTTATTTAGATTTATTTAATTAATATTTAAGTTAGGGGGCGTTAGGGTTAGGGTTAGGTTTAGGGGTTAATAATTTTATTACAGTGGCGGCGGCGTAGTGGGGGGCAGGATAGGGGTTAATAAATTTATTATAGGTGGCGACGGTGTAGGGGGGGCAGATTAGGGGTTAATAAATGTATTATAGGTGGCGACGGTGTAGGGGGGGCAGGATAGGGGTTAATACATTTAATATAGGTTGCGGCGGGTTCAGGGAGCGGCGGTTTAGGGGTTAATACATTTATTATAGTTGCGGTGGGCTCCGGGAGCGGCGGTTTAGGGGTTAATATGTATAGAGTAGCTTGCGGTGGGCTCCGGGAGCGGCGGTTTAGGGGGTAATAACTTTATTTAGTTGCGGCGGTGTAGGGGGGGTCAGATTAGTGGTGTTTAGACTCGGGGTACATGTTAGGGTGTTAGGTGTAGACAGCTCCCATAGAAATCAATGGGATGTCTGTCAGCAGCGAACTTGTACTTTCGCTATGGTCAGACTCCCATTGATTCCTATGGGATCCGCCGCCTCCAGGCTGGCGCTTTGAAAACCAGGTACGCTGGGCCGTAAAAGTGCCGAGCGTACCTGCTAGTTTTTTGATAGCTAGCAAAAGTAGTGAGAATGTGCCGCACTTGTGTGCGGAACATCTGGAGTGACGTAAGAATCGATCTGTGTCGGACTGAGTCCGGCGGATCGAAGCTTACGTCACAAAATTCTACTTTTCCCGGTCTCGAGCCTTTGATAACTAAGGCGTATCAGCCTCGCCACAAATACGCTGCGGAATACGCAGCGTATTTGAGGTTGACGGCTTGATAACTAGGCCCCAAAGTATTGATCATGAATATTGCAGAGGGAAGGTATTTTGCTGTATTTAAATCCATTCAGCATTATTTTACGTGGACATATATGTGCACATTTTTAGATTTCTTTTCAATCCCTTTAGGGACTTGTAGGATATTATTATATCATAATTAGGATGAATAACAGTAAGATGATACTTATATTGAAAAGTGTGGGATTGTGTGTAGATCTTATTCTCACAGCGGCCTAGATTTGGAGTTCGGCGGTAGCCGTCAAAACCAGCGTTAGAGGCTCCTAACGCTGGTTTTGGCCGCCCGCTGGTATTTGGAGTCAGTGATTAAAGGGTCTAACGCTCACTTTACAGCCGCGACTTTTCCATACCGCAGATCCCCCTACGCCATTTGCGTAGCCTATCTTTTCAATGGGATCTTTCTAACGCCGGTATTTAGAGTCGTTTCTGAAGTGAGCGTTAGAGCTCTAACGACAAAATTCCAGCCGCCTGAAAATAGCAGGAGTTAAGAGCTTTCTGGCTAACGCCGGTTTATAAAGCTCTTAACTACTGTACCCTAAAGTACACTAACACCCATAAACTACCTATGTACCCCTAAACCGAGGTCCCCCCACATCGCCGCCACTCGATTTAAATTTTTAACCCCTAATCTGCCGACCGCCACCTACGTTATCCTTATGTACCCCTAATCTGCTGCCCCTAACCCCGCCGACCCCTATATTATATTTATTAACCCCTAACCTGCCCCCCACAACGTCGCCGCCAGCTACTTACAATAATTAACCCCTAATCTTCCGACCGCAAATCGCCGCCACCTACGTTATCCCTATGTACCCCTAATCTGCTGCCCCTAACATCGCCGACCCCTATATTATATTTATTAACCCCTAATCTGCCCCCCTCAACGTTGCCGACACCTGCCTACACTTATTAACCCCTAATCTGCCGAGCGGACCTGAGCGCTACTATAATAAATGTATTAACCCCTAATCCGCCTCACTAACCCTATCATAAATAGTATTAACCCCTAATCTGCCCTCCCTAACATCGCCGACACCTACCTTCAATTATTAACCCCTAAACTTCCGATCGGAGCTCACCGCTATTCTAATAAATGGATTAACCCCTAAAGCTAAGTCTAACCCTAACACTAACACCCCCCTAACTTAAATATAATTTTTATCTAACGAAATAAATTAACTCTTATTAAATAAATTATTCCTATTTAAAGCTAAATACTTACCTGTAAAATAAACCCTAATATAGCTACAATATAAATTATAATTATATTATAGCTATTTTAGGATTAATATTTATTTTACAGGCAACTTTGTAATTATTTTAACCAGGTACAATAGCTATTAAATAGTTAAGAACTATTTAATAGTTACCTATTTAAAATAATAACAAATTTACCTGTAAAATAAATCCTAACCTAAGATATAATTAAACCTAACACTACCCTATCAATAAATTAATTAAATAAACTACCTACAATTACCTACAATTAACCTAACACTACACTATCAATAAATTAATTAAACACAATTGCTACAAATAAATACAATTAAATAAACTAGCTAAAGTACAAAAAATAAAAAATAACTAAGTTACAGAAAATAAAAAAATATTTACAAACATAAGAAAAATATTACAACAATTTTAAACTAATTACACCTACTCTAAGCCCCCTAATAAAATAACAAAGCCCCCCAAAATAAAAAAGTCCCTACCCTATTCTAAATTTAAAAAGTTACAAGCTCTTTTACCTTACCAGCCCTGAACAGGGCCCTTTGCGGGGCATGCCCCAAGAATTTCAGCTCTTTTGCCTGTAAAAAAAAACATACAATACCCCCCCCCCCAACATTACAACCCACCACCCACATACCCCTAATCTAACCCAAACCCCCCTTAAATAAACCTAACACTAATCCCCTGAAGATCTTCCTACCTTGTCTTCACCATCCAGGTATCACCGATCCGTCCTGGCTCCAAGATCTTCATCCAACCCAAGCGGGGGTTGGCGATCCATAATCCGGTGCTCCAAAGTCTTCCTCCTATCCGGCAAGAAGAGGACATCCGGACCGGCAAACATCTTCTCCAAGCGGCATCTTCGATCTTCTTCCATCCGGTGCGGAGCGGGTCCATCTTGAAGCAGGATTCTATCAGCCAATCGGAATTAAGGTAGGAATTTTCTGATTGGCTGATGGAATCAGCCAATCAGAATCAAGTTCAATCCGATTGGCTGATCCAATCAGCCAATCAGATTGAGCTCGCATTCTATTGGCTGATCAGAACAGCCAATAGAATGCGAGCTCAATCTGATTGGCTGATTGGATCAGCCAATCGGATTGAACTTGATTCTGATTGGCTGATTCCATCAGCCAATCAGATTTTTCCTACCTTAATTCCGATTGGCTGATAGAATCCTATCAGCCAATCGGAATTCGAGGGACGCCATCTTGGATGACGTCCCTTAAAGGAACCGTCATTAGTCGGGAGACATCGGAAGAAGAGGATGGATCCGCGTCGCCTGCTTCAAGATGGACCCGCTCCGCACCGGATGGAAGAAGATCGAAGATGCCGCTTGGAGAAGATGTTTGCCGGTCCGGATGTCCTCTTCTTGCCGGATAGGAGGAAGACTTTGGAGCACCGGATTATGGATCGCCAACCCCCGCTTGGGTTGGATGAAGATCTTGGAGCCAGGACGGATCGGTGATACCTGGATGGTGAAGACAAGGTAGGAAGATCTTCAGGGGATTAGTGTTAGGTTTATTTAAGGGGGGTTTGGGTTAGATTAGGCGTATGTGGGTGGCGGGTTGTAATGTTGGGGGGGGGGTATTGTATGTTTTCTTTTACAGGCAAAAGAGCTGAAATTCTTGGGGCATGCCCCGCAAAGGGCCCTGCTCAGGGCTGGTAAGGTAAAAGAGCTTGTAACTTTTTAATTTAGAATAGGGTAGGGAATTTTTTATTTTGGGGGGCTTTGTTATTTTATTAGGGGGCTTAGAGTAGGTGTAATTAGTTTAAAATTGTTGTAATATTTTTCTTATGTTTGTAAATATTTTTTTATTTTCTGTAACTTAGTTCTTTTTTATTTTTTGTACTTTAGCTAGTTTATTTAATTGTATTTATTTGTAGGAATTGTGTTTAATTAATTTATTGATAGTGTAGTGTTAGGTTAATTGTAGGTAGTTTATTTAATTATTTTATTGATAGGGTAGTGTTAGGTTTAATTATAACTTAGGTTAGGATTTATTTTACAGGTAAATTTGTTATTATTTTAACTAGGTAACTATTAAATAGTTCTTAACTATTTAATAGCTATTGTACCTGGTTAAAATAATTACAAAGTTGCCTGTAAAATAAATATTAATCCTAAAATAGCTATAATATAATTATAATTTATATTGTAGCTATATTAGGATTTATTTTACAGGTAAGTATTTAGCTTTAAATAGGAATAAGTTATTTAATAAGAGTTAATTTATTTCGTTAGATAAAAATTATATTTAACTTAGGGGGGTGTTAGTGTTAGGGTTAGACTTAGCTTTAGGGGTTAATACATTTATTAGAATAGCGGTGAGCTCCGGTCGGCAGATTAGGGGTTAATAATTGAAGGTAGGTGTCGGCGATGTTAGGGAGGGCAGATTAGGGGTTAATACTATTTATGATAGGGTTAGTGAGGCGGATTAGGGGTTAATAACTTTATTATAGTAGCGCTCAGGTCCGCTCGGCAGATTAGGGGTTAATAAGTGTAGGTAGGTGTCGGCGACGTTGTGGGGGGCAGATTAGGGGTTAATAAATATAACATAGGGGTCGGCGATGTTAGGGCAGCAGATTAGGGGTACATAGGGATAACGTAGGTGGCGGCGTTTTACGGAGCGGCAGATTAGGGGTTAAAAGTGTAATGCAGGGGTCAGCGATAGCGGGGGCGGCAGATTAGGGGTTAATAAGTGTAAGGTTAGGGGTGTTTAGACTCGGGGTACATGTTAGGGTGTTAGGTGCAGACATAGGAAGTGTTTCCCCATAGGAAACAATGGGGCTGCGTTAGGAGCTGAACGCTGCTTTTTTGCAGGTGTTAGGTTTTTTTTCAGCTCAAACAGTCCCATTGTTTCCTATGGGAGAATCGTGCACGAGCACGTTTTTGAGGCCGGCCGCGTCCGTAAGCAACTCTGGTATCGAGAGTTGCATTTGCGGTAAAAATGCTCTACGCTCCTTTTTTGGAGCCTAACGCAGCATTTGTTTTAACTCTCGATACCAGAGTTAAATTTATGGTGCGGCCAGAAAAAAGCCCGCGGAGCGTTAACAGCCCTTTTACCGCCAAACTCCAAATCTAGGCCAGCGTGTTTTGTAATATAAGCATATGCTACACAGTGAAATATATCTTTTTGGGTGATTAAATATCCATATTAGGGTTATTTGCTATTATTCAATTTTAAGTGATAATATCAATGAACAGATTTAATATCAATTGTGTGTAATATTAAGATACATGATTTAGTTCATGCCTAATGTTGCTGTTCATATTGAAAGACACTAATCAAATACCCTATTAATAATCATCTGATGGAAAAGTTTTGCTTGGAATGGTAAAATTAACAAACTAGGAACATATCAAATTCCTATTCTTATTATAGTATTATGCTTATCAATGTATATTATACACTTGTGAAATACACTGTGACACTTGGCATAGTACCACTTATCAACTAGGTACTTATATCTATATTTTTTCATCTTATGTAGCCATATCATAGTGCTAATATGAGTATCATTGTATATATACAGATTCACTTCTTATTCAGAGGTAACCAATATGACTAGTGATGTAAATATTAGCACCCCATGTATGGTTACTTACATCTGGATTGTATAGATTATAGTACTCTAGTGTAGTGACTATAAAGGTTAAGATGTTATAAGAAACTTTTGAACAAAATTGCTTCGTTGAGACCTTTGGGGGATGCTGATCGTAACTCATGTATCCACCTGCATTCTTTTTGTAAAAGTAACTTATTTATATCTCCCCTTCTCCCTTTCAATTTAAGTTGTTCGATTGCAAAGAAGTGTATTTGGTATTTGTCATCTTTATGTACACTATTCATATGTTTTGCTATCGGTACATTACGGTCCCACTTTATGTCTCCCAAATGTTCCAGCACTCTGGTTCGTAGTTCATGGGAGGTTTCACCTACATAGATTAAGGGACACTTGCATGTCGCTACATATATGACTCTTTTTGTTCTGCAGTTCATGAAATCATTTATCTGATAATTTTTCCCCGTTTGGGGATGTGTGAATATTTTTGTTGGTGCCATATTTTTGCAAGCCTGGCACCGGCCACATTTGAAGAAATCCTTAGTTTCTTGGAGCCATGTTCTTTGCTTCACTTGGCAATAGTGACTTCTAGTCAAGATATCCTTTAGATTTTGAGATCTCCTATTTGTTATATTGGGTTTCTCAGTAACTACTTCTAACAAATCAGAGTCTTCATGCAGGACATGCCAATGTTTTTGGAAGATATTACGTATAATGCTGTTTTTCTCATCAAAAGTACCAATCATTCTGATTTTGTTGGTATTGACATTTTCATCCAATATCCTTTCTTGCAATAGCGGTGGTCTCTCTAGTGCTTTAGCACGCTGATAAGCTTTTTTAAGGCACCTATTGGGATAACCTTTTTCTTTAAATCTTTTTCTCAGTTCTTTTGCTTCAGACTCAAAGTCTTCCATAGTGCTACAGTTGCGTCTAGCCCTCAGATATTGTCTGTAGGGAATACCCATCTTTTGACCTTTTGGATGATGACTTTTCCAATTTAATAGGTTATTGGTGGATGTCTTTTTTCTGAAAAGCTTAGTACTGAGGGAACCATCAGATTCTTTTTGGATCATTAGATCCAAGAATGGGATGCATGACTCCTCAATTGCAGAGGTATAATGCATGCCATGTCTGTTATCATTTAGCCAATCTATGAAACTTTTAAAATCATCCTTTGAACCTGTCCAAAGTATCAGGACGTCGTCAATATAACGAATGTATAAATCCATGTATTTCATGAAAGGATTAACATCTTGGTTAAGGATATGTGTATGTTCTATCCACCCTATTAAGAGATTGGCATAAGTGGGTGCACAGCAAGTACCCATTGCTGTGCCCCTTTTTTGTCGATATATTTTATTGTCAAAAAGAAAGTAATTATGCTGTAATACAAAATCTAGAAGCTCTAGAACAAAGTCATCTTTTTCATTACCACGAGGATTAATCGTTTTCTGAAAATATTGTATAGCTTCTCTGCCTAGATCATGAGAGATGTTGGAGTACAAACTCTCAACATCTATGCTTGCCAAAAGGGTGTTTTCTTGTACAAAAATATTTTCTAGACACTTTAGAACATCTTTTGTGTCCTGAACATATGAGGTGAGGGTGTACACAAAATCTCTTAACTTTTTGTCAATATATGTGCTGGTGTTTTCAGTCAATTAACCATTACCGGACACTATCGGCCTGCCCGGTGGTGTCTTAATATCCTTGTGGATCTTAGGCAAGCTATAAAATGTTGCTATCCTTGGAGTCATGTTACACATGTATTGATATTCAGATTTGGTGATTAATCTTTCGCCATAACCCCTATCTAATAGTGATTTAAGATCTTTTGTAAATCTCACTGTAGGGTCCTGCGGTAGTATCTGATAGTACTCTGTGTTTTTTAAGATTGTTGAGACACATTTCTTAATATTGGGTATTCTTCATAATCACTAAATTACCACCCTTATCAGCATTTTTAATTGTTATCTCATGATTGTTTTTAAGGTCAGTCAGTGCTTTTCTTTCTTTAAAGCTCAGGTTTTTCTTGGCTTTGCTTTTGTAATTTAGAGCTTCTAATTCAGTGGTGACAAGGGAAACAAATTTATCAATTGTGGGATATTTAGATATGGCTGGCATAAAGGTACTCTTAGGTTTTACTACACTAGATATATTTGAGTAGTCAGTATCATCATTTTCATCAAGTAAGGTTATCATCAAGTTGACTATCTCTTGATCCTCTTCTTCAACACCCATATCGGAAAGACACGCTTTGTTGGCCTCCTTGTGATATTTATAAAGTGCTAATTTTCTCGCAAAGAGGTGTGTGTCTTTAATCCAATTGAAGTTATCATATTTCGGAGTGGGGATAAATGACAAACCTTTTGATAAAAGAGTGTAGTGTTCAGTTTTTAACTCTATGTCTGCCAGATTGATTATCTGTAATCCCTCATCTTTTACTTCTGTTTGTTTGGTTTTATTTTGGTTTGCTGCCTTGTTCTCACTGTTCTTTTTGGTGGGAACAGATCCTTTTCTAAAAAAATCCTCGTTATGGAGGGTTCAGTTATAGGTAAGGATGTACTTGTGTTGGCTGTTTGTATAGGTTCCTCATCTGAAACCTCAGATTCAGTGGAGGAATTCTCAGATATATTCCCTTTACCTCTAGTATCTTGTGTATATCTGATGTTTTTACGCTTATAATTAGCCTTGTATATATTTCCCTTCTGATGGTCTGACCAGTCCCTCTGCAATTTTCTATTTTTAGTTTCACTTAATTCCTCTTTTAGTTTGTCAATATGGAATTTTAATTTTTGATCTAAAGCATCAAAATCTTTGTGTGACATAAACTTGTTGGTTTGTATTTTAGCCTCATCCACTAGTTTAGTCAATTGATCATGTTGATTTCTTTCATATTCTAATGTGAGTTTCATTAGATCAAGAGAGCATTGTGTTAAAATCTCTTGCCATCTTAAAACGAAGTTTTCATCAGGGATGTGAAAGGAGGGTGCTAATTGTATCCTTAACCCCCTTGGAATAAGTTTGTTTTTAACATAGTTCTCAAGGCTAAAGATCTCCCAAAATGATTTCACTTGCTTTTTCATGATTTTAGCTATGCTTTTAAATGCTTCTTCAATATTAGAAGCTTGAGGACAAACATTACTTACATTTAGGGTGAAAAGCCTTTCGTCTTCTTGTTTCCATTTATCAAAGTCAATGGTAGAGGATAGATAGCCCGCCATAGCTATCTATTCTCTGTACCCTTAAAAATACAAATTCGGTATTGTGAATTGAATCACTTGATGAATATCAATAGGTTAGAAAAGTTAAGGGATTTAGCATTAAAGCCAAGTGCTGAATTAGGCACTGATAATAATGTAAAGAAAAAATGGATAAAATATACACTTTATTAACAAATATGCAAAGACAAACAATTATATCTATAATTGGACCAGATTAGTAAAGGTGGGAAATCACCATCCACTCTTATGTATTCATAGATAACTGATCCAACAAAGTTAAAAACATTTAAAAGGACTGTGAATCCTAGGGTAGCGATGTAAATGAACACAAATTAGAGCAAAATGAGCTATAGATTCAATCACACAAATCTCACAGACTATGCGCTCAAAGGCGTCCTCCTGCCTGCGTACTGCTGGGATTCAACCCAGTCAGCCGATTGCTAGATAGATTCCCTATCACTAAAAGTCACACACATAACAGGAATTCACTCTGTTATTCTGCATATTAGTAGCATTCTATAGTTACAAAACTAGCTCAAATGTGCTCTAAGAGGCTTGTATAGTTAACAGATAGATACAATGTGTCACCAGTAATCACTATCTGACACCAACATTAATAAGTGTTTAATCTGTATCTTTAGTGTTTCTTATTCAATAGTTACAAACGGTCACCAATGTCTTAATAGCCCGGTATCAACTTAATCAAGAGTTTCTATATATGCAATACGTCAAACAGCATTCATGCTGTATTAACTAGGATTAAGTTAAAGCACATAAAGCATTTTACATAAATTGGGCTATATGGTGATGTTCAGAGCTAAAGTATAACAAGCCGTTCATTTAGTCCATAACATGCGCGCCACTAGGACACGCCCACCGACGCATTTCGTCACTATAGCGTGACTTCGTCAGGGCATAGGGGCCGTCCAGCCGTACTCTCAGCAAGATATACTGTTGTGTTGCCATGGAAACATAGCGCGTATGCGGAAGTGTTACCCGCATCTGTCTGGCGATTTTATTTTCAATATATCATATTGCAAATCACCCAAATTAGTAGGTAGCGTTGTCCTAATATCATAATACGAAGTCATATGGTGTTATTATTAGTGAAATCAATAATGGGGACAAAGTATTGATCATGAATATTGCAGAGGGAAGGTATTTTGCTGTATTTAAATCCATTCAGCATTATTTTACGTGGACATATATGTGCACATTTTTAGATTTCTTTTCAATCCCTATAGGGACTTGTAGGATATTATTATATCATAATTAGGATGAATAACAGTAAGATGATACTTATATTGAAAAGTGTGGGATTGTGTGTAGATCTTATTCTCACAGCGTGTTTTGTAATATAAGCATATGCTACACAGTGAAATATATCTTTTTGGGTGATTAAATATCCATATAAGGGTTATTTGCTATTATTCAATTTTAAGTGATAATATCAACGAACAGATTTAATATCAATTGTGTGTAATATTAAGATACATGATTTAGTTCATGCCTAATGTTGCTGTTCATATTGAAAGACACTAATCAAATACCCTATTAATAATCATCTGATGGAAAAGTTTTGCTTGGAATGGTAAAATTAACAAACTAGGAACATATCAAATTCCTATTCTTATTATAGTATTATGCTTATCAATGTATATTATACACTTGTGAAATACACTGTGACACTTGGCATAGTACCACTTATCAACTAGGTACTTATATCTATATTTTTTCATCTTATGTAGCCATATCATAGTGCTAATATGAGTATCATTGTATATATACAGATTCACTTCTTATTCAGAGGTAACCAATATGACTAGTGATGTAAATATTAGCACCCCATGTATGGTTACTTACATCTGGATTGTATAGATTATAGTACTCTAGTGTAGTGACTATAAAGGTTAAGATGTTATAAGAAACTTTTGAACAAAATTGCTTCGTTGAGACCTTTGGGGGATGCTGATCGTAACTCATGTATCCACCTGCATTCTTTTTGTAAAAGTAACTTATTTATATCTCCCCTTCTCCCTTTCAATTTAAGTTGTTCGATTGCAAAGAAGTGTATTTGGTATTTGTCATCTTTATGTACACTATTCATATGTTTTGCTATCGGTACATTACGGTCCCACTTTATGTCTCCCAAATGTTCCAGCACTCTGGTTCGTAGTTCACGGGAGGTCTCACCTACATAGATTAAGGGACACTTGCATGTCGCTACATATATGACTCTTTTTGTTCTGCAGTTCATGAAATCATTTATCTGATAATTTTTCCCCGTTTGGGGATGTGTGAATATTTTTGTTGGTGCCATATTTTTGCAAGCCTGGCACCGGCCACATTTGAAGAAACCCTTAGTTTCTTGGAGCCATGTTCTTTGCTTCACTTGGGAATAATGACTTCTAGTCAAGATATCCTTTAGATTTTGAGATCTCCTATTTGTTATATTGGGTTTCTCAGTGACTACTTCTAACAAATCAGAGTCTTCATGCAGGACATGGCAATGTTTTTGGAAGATATTACGTATAATGCTGTTTTTCTCATCAAAAGTACCAATCATTCTGATTTTGTTGGTATTGACATTTTCATCCAATATCCTTTCTTGCAATAGCGGTGGTCTCTCTAGTGCTTTAGCACGCTGATAAGCTTTTTTAAGGCACCTATTGGGATAACCTTTTTCTTTAAATCTTTTTCTCAGTTCTTTTGCTTCAGACTCAAAGTCTTCCATAGTGCTACAGTTGCGTCTAGCCCTCAGATATTGTCCGTAGGGAATACCCATCTTTTTTTTTTTTTTTTTTTAATAATTTTTATTGAGGTGAAAAGTTGGCATACAAATAAAAAATTGCAGCAGTATACAGTAGAAATCTAGAGTGGCTTATAACAGAGTACAATGCGTAAATTCTAGGTTGATAAACATTACATGTGGTCTCAATCACGCTAAGCGATACGTACAACTTCTTCATCTACCACATGGATAAAAGACAAGTAATACAGTAGCTCACGGGAATGCCAATAAAAGTATAGAACCTTCATATTTATCTAAGCGACCGCTCTTGGGCCTCATAACAAACAATATTAAACAGTTATAACGGAAGGTGACCCCAACGATAAGAGGCCCCTTATGGACCCCATCATGAAAACCTCAGATTTTAGTATAATTGCGCTGTAGGATTGGTATAAGACACGCTTAAGTAAATAAATTCAATTTAACAAGATGGTTTAGTATTAGAAAGCTGTAAGTAAGACTCTGCAAGAGATATATTTTTTTTATAGTTTTTTAGTGCAAGATATAATTGTAAAAAGAGGGAAATAAGGTGTGGTATTAACGAAAGAAACCACATAATTCACTCTCCGAAAAGTAGGAGGTATATTAAGGGGGGGGGGAGGTGGGAAGTTACATACGATGGACAAATTGTAAAAGTTGCGTTGAGCGCCACACCAGGTCTGAGAGATGCACAAGCCCCACACTATGTGGAAAGTTTCGTGGGCACGTTGGGTACTTTTCAACTAATGCACTGTCCACCACTACTATGAATGAATAATTATCAACCCAGTAGAGTGTAAATACTGTAGTGAAGGAATGATTTCCTATATATGAGTAGAAAACTAGAATTTTAACATGGGAAGGGAAAAGATGATAGGTTATCTTTGCAAAGCTGGAGAAGGGAAGCAAAGTAAAAAACGAGGTATACTGCAAGAATTTTTAATAAAAAGTATATGCAGGGTGCGGCATAAGCTAGATGAGCTGCATATTAAGCTCTCTTTACATAGGAGGAATATTATGTGTGGGGGGGAGGGGGTGATAATGTAAATGAAGTAGTGTCCACAAGTTTCAATAAAATCAGGCAGTAGGTCTATGTGGGTGATTTTACAGGCATATGGGCTACTGAGGTATACATGGAATTGGGTCAGTTATGTGCCGAATCTTTATTATACCTGGGTTAGAAAAATTGAAAATTCTAAGATAAAAGACAATAGATCCATCATGGATTATAAGGCTTGGCTGTGGTATTGTGAGGAGAAAAGTTATATGCAGTGACAATAGTGCAGGTCCAGCCCGCCCTAGAATACCACACTAAATACTGACAGGAAGTGCAGCGCATCATAAGATAGGGATGGTCAGAATTACAAGTAGGGAACCCAAAACATAGTAAATATAATAACAGAGAAACCTGCATATGCATAAATCAGATTATATAGCAATAATGTATTTAAACATCCCCGTTAATTGGATATGGGCCCTATACCCAACAACAGGTCAGTGTGCTAGAAAGTGTAGGTTTACCTCAACTTAGGACGCAAGTGAGCTGCCCCTTTCTTGAATATACAATATGTAAGCAGCTGCCATATTTTCATCGAGTTTACAGTGTTCAGAGCTTGCATGATATAAAAACTAAACCCTTTAGCTAGACATAGCAAAGATAGATTAAACATTGAGAACTAGGACTCCCTTGGTCCTAACACTTGTTCAACAGTAGGCTTATACAGGTTCAGGAATAGAACATATTGTAAATGATCAATAACCAACAAACTTCTGGCTAACATAGTATAACACACCCATGAGCAAAATAAAATGTAAATTAGAACATGAAACACAGCGGGCTTACCACTCCCCAAGTGAAAAGGAAGCAAAAATTTTAAAAATAAATTGTAAGTGGAAGAAAACAGATAGTCATAAGTCCTATACTAGCTGGTATGTCCCTCGTATATTCTAGTCTGAGAGATAGGACTGACATTTCCCAACTTAAGAAAAAAGGTGTAACTTGCCCCAGTATACGAGAGGCGAAAAGCATAATGAAGGCAAAGATAGCTGTTCGTGGGAGGCATCCCTCCTCGCCTCTCCCGCTCCGGGAACGGTCCGTCTTGATGGGGAGCTTCAACCCACGACCTGTCTTCCGCCGCTGCATTGCAAGCTCCAAGTAAAGTTTATCACCAAACAGCAGGGAAGCTATGGCCAACCAGTCCCAATAAGTAAGCCGATACAAGGGTTCTCTGCTGGCAGAAAGATCCGGTGTATCTAGGGCACCAGCCGCAGCCCGCTCTAGTTGTTTCCCATGGGGGTGGGCAGGTGTTCCATCCCAGAAAGAAAGCAGATCGTAGCGCGCCACACTTGATGACTCCAGAATGTTATCCTTCAGGTTTAGCGGTGGCCTTATTGTCTCATTTAATACCGCCTCTTGTATACGGACAGGGCTCCGCCGATCAAGCTCAACAGACATCTCGGCTGGGAGTAAATCAGTGCTCGCTGGGTCTTGATCAGGAGAGCAAAGTGCCCCCTCCACAGACTCCCACAGTCGCACATGGTGTGCGTTCAGTAATTCTGTCAGGGCTGCAATAAATGTGAGCGGCTCCATCTTCCAACAGATAGTTATTTTTGAATATTAGGAGTGTAGCTTCTCTCAGCTTGAATTCCAAGATGGCCGCACAACTAGTATACAATGTGAGAGATACAAACTCCGCAAGAAAGCTCTGTGTCCCTTCAGATCTTCTCTTCCTCCTCAAAACTTCCAATAGGTGTTTCAATGATTTTAGTTACTATCTTGTAAGATTTGGGGCATTACTGAGCGGTCCAGAATGTAGTTTTTTATTTTCTATGAGCAGAGCTCAGTTCATGTGCGACCGCTCAGATGCCCGGCTTGCTCCGCCCCCGGGAATACCCATCTTTTGACCTTTTGGATGATGACTTTTCCAATTTAATAGGTTATTGGTTGATGTCTTTTTTCTGAAAAGCTTAGTACTGAGGGAACCATCAGATTCTTTTTGGATCATTAGGTCCAAGAATGGGATGCATGACTCCTCAATTGCAGAGATATAATGCATGCCATGTCTGTTATCATTTAGCCAATCTATGAAACTTTTAAAATCATCCTTTGAACCTGTCCAAAGTATCAGGACGTCGTCAATATAACGAATGTATAAATCCATGTATTTCATGAAAGGATTAACATCTTGGTTAAGGATATGTGTATGTTCTATCCACCCTAGAAAGAGATTGGCATAAGTGGGTGCACAGCAAGTACCCATTGCTGTGCCCCTTTTTGTCGATATATTTTATTGTCAAAAAGAAAGTAATTATGCTGTAATACAAAATCTAGAAGCTCTAGAACAAAGTCATCTTTTTCATTAACACGAGGATTAATCGTTTTCTGAAAATATTGTATAGCTTCTCTGCCTAGATCATGAGAGATGTTGGAGTACAAACTCTCAACATCTATGCTTGCCAAAAGGGTGTTTTCTTGTACAAAAATATTTTCTAGACACTTTAGAACATCTTTTGTGTCCTGAACATATGAGGTGAGGGTGTACACAAAATCTCTTAACTTTTTGTCAATATATGTGCTGGTGTTTTCAGTCAAGCAACCATTACCGGACACTGTCGGCCTGCCCGGTGGTGTCTTCATATTCTTGTGGATCTTAGGAAAGCTATAAAATGTTGCTATCCTTGGAGTCATGTTACACATGTATTGATATTCAGATTTGGTGATTAATCTTTCGCCATAACCCCTATCTAATAGTGATTTAAGATCTTTTGTAAATCTCACTGTAGGGTCCTGCGGTAGTATCTGATAGTACTCTGTGTTTTTTAAGATATTGAGACACATTTCTTTATATTGGGTATTCTTCATAATCACTAAATTACCACCCTTATCAGCATTTTTAATTGTTATCTCATGATTGTTTTTAAGGTCAGTCAGTGCTTTTCTTTCTTTAAAGCTCAGGTTTTTCTTGGCTTTGCTTTTATAATTTAGAGCTTCTAATTCAGTGGTGACAAGGGAAACAAATTTATCAATTGTGGGATATTTAGATATGGCTGGCATAAAGGTACTCTTAGGTTTTACTACACTAGATATATTTGAGTAGTCAGTATCATCATTTTCATCAAGTAAGGTTATCATCAAGTTGACTATCTCTTGATCCTCTTCTTCAACACCCATATCGGAAAGACACGCTTTGTTGGCCTCCTTGTGATATTTATGAAGTGCTAATTTTCTCGCAAAGAGGTGTGTGTCTTTAATCCAATTGAAGTTATCATATTTCGGAGTGGGAATAAATGACAAACCTTTTGATAAAAGAGTGTAGTGTTCAGTTTTTAACTCTATGTCTGCCAGATTGATTATCTGTAATCCCTCATCTTTTACTTCTGTTTGTTTGGTTTTATTTTGGTTTGCTGCCTTGTTCTCACTGTTCTTTTTGGTGGGAACAGATCCTTTTCTAAAAAAATCCTCGTTATGGAGGGTTCAGTTATAGGTAAGGATGTACTTGTGTTGGCTGTTTGTATAGGTTCCTCATCTGAAACCTCAGATTCAGTGGAGGAATTCTCAGATATATTCCCTTTACCTCTAGTATCTTGTGTATATCTGATGTTTTTACGCTTATAATTAGCCTTGTATATATTTCCCTTCTGATGGTCTGACCAGTCCCTCTGCAATTTTCTATTTTTAGTTTCACTTAATTCCTCTTTTAGTTTGTCAATATGGAATTTTAATTTTTGATCTAAAGCATCAAAATCTTTGTGTGACATAAACTTGTTGGTTTGTATTTTAGCCTCATCCACTAGTTTAGTCAATTGCTCATATTGATTTCTTTCATATTCTAATGTGAGTTTCATTAGATCAAGAGAGCATTGTGTTAAAATCTCTTGCCATCTTAAAACGAAGTTTTCATCAGGGATGTGAAAGGAGGGTGCTAATTGTATCCTTAACCCCCTTGGAATAAGTTTGTTTTTAACATAGTTCTCAAGGCTAAAGATCTCCCAAAATGATTTCACTTGCTTTTTCGTGATTTTAGCTTTGCTTTTAAATGCTTCTTCAATATTAGAAGCTTGAGGACAAACATTACCTACATTTAGGGTGAAAAGCCTTTTGTCTTCTTGTTTCCATTTATCAAAGTCAATGGTAGAGGATAGATAGCCCGCCATAGCTATCTATTCTCTGTACCCTTAAAAATACAAATTCGGTATTGTGAATTGAATCACTTGATGAATATCAATAGGTTAGAAAAGTTAAGGGATTTAGCATTAAAGCCAAGTGCTGAATTAGGCACTGATAATAATGTAAAGAAAAAATGGATAAAATATGCACTTTATTAACAAATATGCAAAGACAAACAATTATATCTATAATTGGATCAGATTAGTAAAGGTGGGAAATCACCATCCACTCTTATGTATTCATAGGTAACTGATCCAACAAAGTTAAAAACATTTAAAAGGACTGTGCATCCTAGGGTAGCGATGTAAATGAACACAAATTAGAGCAAAATGAGTTATAGTGAATACAGGGACGCTTATTAATGTTGGTGTCAGATAGTGATTACTGGTGACACATTGTATCTATCTGTTAACTATACAAGCCTCTTAGAGCACATTTGAGCTAGTTTTGTAACCATAGAATGCTGCTAATATGCAGAATAACAGAGTGAATTCCTGTTATGTGTGTGACTTTTAGTGATAGGGAATCTATCTAGCAATCGGCTGACTGGGTTGAATCCCAGCAGTACGCAGGCAGGAGGACGCCTTTGAGCGCATAGTCTGTGAGATTTGTGTGATTGAATCTATCCCTGTATTCACTATAGCTCATTTTGCTCTAATTTGTGTTCATTTACATCGCTACCCTAGGATGCACAGTCCTTTTAAATGTTTTTAACTTTGTTGGATCAGTTACCTATGAATACATAAGAGTGGATGGTGATTTCCCACCTTTACTAATCTGATCCAATTATAGATATAATTGTTTGTCTTTGCATATTTGTTAATAAAGTGTATATTTTATCCATTTTTTCTTTACATTATTATCAGTGCCTAATTATGTTTTTTGTAGGGCATTGCCCTAAAGAAAACAGCTTTTTATGAAAAAAAATACAAAGTCCCCCCTAACAGTACAACTCCCCACCCATTGACCCCCTAACTAAAAAAAAAACTAATTTACCCATTGCCCCTAAGGGGCATCTGTCTGGGCATTGCCCTGAAAAAGGCAATCAGCACTTTTAGTGCCCATGAAAATAGAAAAATCCCAAATCTAAAAAAAAAAACACCCCAAAAAAAATGTATCCAAAATAAAAAAATCCTAACTTTACATTAAAATAAAAAAGCCTAACATTACATGAAAATAAAAGAAAAACTAAGATTACATAAAAATAAAAAAAGCTAAGATTACAGAAAAAAAACAACAACATTATCCTAAATAAAAAAAAAATAATCTAATACCCCCTTGAAAAAAAAGTCACCCCAAAATAAAAACACCCCTAACAGTACATCTCCCCACCCACCCGACCCCCCAAAATAAAAAACACCTAACTAAAAAAAAACAACTTATTTACCCATTGCCCCTAAAGGGGCATTTGTATGAGCATTGCCCTGAAAAAGGCAATCAGCACTTTTAGTGCCCATGAAAATAAAAAAATCCCTAACCTAAAAAAACACCCCAAAAAAAATAAAACTGACACTAACCCGAAAAAATGTACTCACCATTCCTGAAGTCCCGATATCCATCTTCTTCCAGGCGGAGAAAAGTCTTCATCCCGGTTGTGCGGAGCAAAAGATGCAGCACTGGCGGTGCAGTCATCCAATGTGGAGGTCCTCTTCCTCCAATCGTCCTCCACAGACTGTAGATTGAATGCAAAGTAAGAGGCTGCTTCTGGGGTGGTGACTAGCCATAGAGCAAGCTATTATGCTATTGTTCATTCCCAGGTTGAGCGCTTCTCTCTTTTTATTTATGCAAATTATGACACTTAGGGAAGTCTCCCTAAGTGTGATGCGGGAATCCAGACGTGGACCCGTTGCTCAGTGTGCCTAGAAGGATATGGCTGCACCTCACTGACGAGGCCCACAATAGGCCGAAACGATCAGCTGAGGTTGCTTCTCGGGCCTTTGGCTTGGATCAAGTGCAGTTTTCTGTGCTTGGTCTTGGTCTTGGTTTGCTGCCTGGAGACCTGCTCCTTCGGCCTGGGGTCCTTTCCCTTTGGGGTTTGGGCTCCTGCTGCTATTGGGGGGGTGGCTACTCCTTAGGCGTAGAGCAACTGGGTAGTAGGGCCGTCCCCTTGGCCTTGTGGCATCGTCCCTGGACTTCAGCCACATGCTGCTTTTGGGGGGACGCTCTGAAATCCAGCCTAAAGAGGCAATAGGGCAAATATGGCTACCAATGTGCCAAATGTTCCCCATACACTTCGGGTGTTGATTTCTGAGGACTTTCGAGAGAAGATTGGTTTGGCTCATGTCCAGCAGGTGGTTTTGGAGGGTGTTTTGAAGATGCCAAGAGCAAGTTTGCATTGTGTTCAGTCATTCCCTTCAAGAGGGATTTTTGATGTGGCTTTCACCGATGAGCATTATTTACAGACCTGCTATCAACGGACTATTGATATGGCTGCTGCTCCAGAGTTGGTTGGCATGAAATTTGTTGCCTGTGTGCAGAGGGAGAGAAGAATCCCGGTGACAGTACATATGTACAACCCTTGGGTCACTGATGTGGAAATTCGTCTGTTTCTTTGTCGCTACTTTGATGATGTTCAAGGAGGTAGCAAGCTGAAGAATCAGTTTGGGACTTTCAATGGAAAGCGCAGGTTCTGGGTGCGGTTTGTGCCTGATGAATTAGGTATTGGTGGAAAGAAACACCCTCCACAGACTTTCGCCATTGGTGGAAATAGAGGTTTCCTATACTATGATGACATGCCTCTTTTTTGCCGTAGTTGCAACCTGTTTGGTCACATTGCTGAAAATTGCCCAGGTGCCAGATGTCGAAATTGCGGTGAGGAGGATCATCTTGTTGCCCACTGTAGTAAACGCCGGACCTGTGACCTGTGTGGTTCTTCAAGTCATCTGTGCAGGATGTGTCCTTTGATGATGTTGCAGGGGCTTGATAGAGTGAAGCCTTCCTATGCTGATGTTGCAAAAAAAACCATCTTCAGTTGCAGTTGAGCCATCTGTGAATGAGGAGGAGGTCTCTGATGAGGCATTGAACTCTATATTACCTCTTTTGTGCAAGAAATCTGCATTTAGGGTCCCTGTCAGAGAGGTGTCTGATGCTCCTGTGGTGGTTCCTGTGGCTGAGAAGGTGGAGGAAGCCCAATCTCATCTTCAGGAAGTGGATCTTGCTACATCTAATGTGATAGCTGCTTCAGATGTTCTTGAAGCCCTGTTGCCCAATGTGGATGATACTGTTGCTGTTCCTGGGACAGAGAATGTTTCCTTCACTGAGTCATCTTGTGATGCTGCTCCTGATGCTGTTCTTGGTGAAGGGGAGAACATTGATTGGTCTGCTGTTGTGTCCTCTAGTTCTGAGGAGGATATGGACACTGAAGGGAAAAAATCTGCCTCCAAGCGAAAAATAGATCCGGATTCTGATGGATGGGAGAGTCCTGATTTGAATCTTCCAGTAGTTAAGGGTGCAGATCCAGATACTACAAGTGATGCTGACTCTTTAATTTCAGAGTTTCCTTCTGTCTCTACTAAAGACGTTCCTTCTGACTCAAGCCAGTGTATAGGTGACTTTTCTGATGCCTCTTCTGTTGGTTATCTAGATAAAAGAGATGTGAACCAACTTGCTGAAGTTACTGGTTATGAGGCTGGCAAGGGGGAGCCTAGGAGGTCGGAACGTCACAGAGGCAGATTTAAAGGATCTCCTTTGAGTCCTAAGAAAAAGAAAGGAAAGAAGAAGTCCTGATGTTATTTCTTTTTTTGTTTTTCTTTAATTTATTTTTGTGATGTTTCTGACCATTTCTTCCCTTAATGTCAGGTGTATGACAACTTTAGCAAGGAGAGCTGCAATTTTTAAATTATTATCTGTATGTTCTGCTAATATTTTTTGTTTGCAGGAATGTGGTCTCTCTGAACATCCTAAATGTGCTGACTGGGAATATGGTCCTAAAGTATGGTCTTGTTCTTCTGATAGGAATGGGGGAGTGGGAGTTTTGTTTAAGGGGTTTAGTTTTTCTATCCTTAATGTAGTTCATATTGTCCCAGGTCGGGTACTTTTGGTTAGTTTTAGTTTTTGTGGGACTGTTTTTCGTTTGTTTAATGTATATGCTTCTCCAAATAGGGTAGAACGTTTGCTTAATTTTGAAACTTTAAAGTTTTTTCTGCCAGGTCGAGAGCCAACTTTTTTGGTTGGGGATTTTAATTGTATTATTAAGAATGGGGACAGAGAGGGTGGGAGTGATTGTAGGGTGGATAGCTCAGGGAAGTTTTTACTTGATTTGCTTAAATCTTTCGGTTTGAAGGATGCCTTTGGGTCTGTTTCTTTTTCAGGGGAGGGTTTTACTTTCTTTAGTGATAGTGGTGGGATAAAATCTCGAATTGATTTTTGTTTTTTATCTAAATTTTTATGTGTTGATGATTTTTCTTTAAAGCGGATGCCCTTTACGGATCATGCCCTTTTGATGTGTAAGGTGAATTGTGATTTGAAGATTAAGTATGGTAAGGGTGTTTGGAAACTGAATGTGGATTTGTTAAAAGATGAGAAGTTTAAGCGTCAGTTTGTTTGGATGTATGAAAGGTGGCGTGAAAGAAAATGTGATTTTAGTAATGTGCTTATGTGGTGGGAATGGTTGAAGGTGGAAATAAAGAGGTTTTTTATTAAGAAAGGCTGTGAGAAAGCTAGAATGGAAAGGGAGTTGTATGATAAATGGTATCTGAGGTTGTTGTATTTGTATGAATTGAGAAATTGTGGTATTGATGTGCATGAGGAAATTGCTGAAGCAAGAAAGATAATTAAAAAGTGTATGCATGAAAAAGGAAAGAAAATTGTTTTTATGGCAAGATTGGAGAAAATGGAAAAGGATGAGTCTTGTAGTAAATATTTTTTTAAGAAAGCTTTTGAAGGAAAGACTGGTTTTGTTAGTGTTTTTGATAAGGTTGAGTGTGAAGTTAATGGTACGGATGGTGTTTTGCGTGAAGTTCATGAGTTTTACAGTGAGCTGTATAAAGAAAAAACAAGAGATGTTTTATTGGAAAATGAGTTGTTGGAAAACATTGAGGTTAAGTTGGAAAAATATGATAATGATTTGTTAGAAAGGGATCTAAGTTTGGATGAGATTGCAGAGGTTGTTAGGAGTTTTAAGAATGGGAAGGTACCTGGTTGTGATGGTTTGCCTGTTGAATTTTATACTTGTTTTTGGAATTTGATTGGGGTGGATATGTTGGATGTTTGTAAGTTTGTTTTTAGAATGAATGTTTTGCCTGTTTCAATGAGGAAAGGTTTGATTGTTTTGTTATTTAAAAAGGGTGATAAGAGAGATTTGAGGAATTGGAGGCCGATTACGTTGTTGAATGTTGACTATAAGGTTATTGCAAAGGTGTTGGCAAATAGAATGCGTGGAGTGATTGGTAAGGTTGTGGGTGAAGAGCAAGTGTGTGCTGTTCCTGGGCGTCAGATTTCTGAAAGTTTGTTGTTACTACGTGATGTACTGTGGTATGTGAGGGAGAGGATGAGGTCTGTTGCTGTTGCTATTGTGGATTTTGAAAAAGCGTATGATAGGGTAGTGCATGATTTTATGTTTCATGTTTTAGAACGTTTAGGTTTTTCTGGTAAGATTATTGGATGGTTTAAATGTTTGTATAGTGATATTGTGAGTCAAGTCCAGGTTAATGGTTTTTTGACTGAGGAATTTTGTGTTAAATCTGGAGTGCGTCAAGGATGTCCTTTGTCTCCTGTGTTATTTGTATGTGTCATTGAGCCATTATTAACTAGTTTGAGGAAGGATAAATTAGTTAGAGGTGTGAGTGTTCCTGGTAGTAATGGAAGGTGTTTAAAAGTGATTGGGTATATGGATGATGTGAGTGTGGTATGTGAGACTCAGGCTGGTTTGAGGAGGGTGAAAACTTTAGTTGAATGTTTTTGTATGGCAAGTGGTTTCAGAGTTAATTGGAATAAGTGTAAAGTTAAAGTTTTTGGTAATGATAGGGAGATTGATTCCTGTGGATGGCCTGTGACTGAAGGTGCAATTGAGGTGTTGGGTGTGAAATTTGATGTGGATTTGAAAGGCTTGGAAAGTTGGGAGAATGTTTTTGATAAAGTGAGTAGAAAACTTCAGTTTTGGTCTTTAAGGACTTTATCTTTGGAAGGAAAAATGTTAGTTATTAAATCGGTTTTGATTCCTATTATGTTATATTTGGCGTTAGTTTTTCCGCCACCTGAGAGGATTTTTCGGAGAATTTTGAGAGTGTTGTTTTCTTTTTTCTGGAGTTCTGGTATGGAGCGTTTGAAAAGAGATGTTGTTGTTAAGAGTAAGAATGTTGGTGGTAAGGGTTTTCCAAATGTGGAGAGATTTTTGGCTGTGAAATATGTTAGTAGGTGTGTGGTTCTGAGTGGTAAGGATAGCATGGCTGGTTGTATGGTAAAGTATGCTTGTGGAAATGTTTTAAGACGATATGGTTTATTTGAGATTGATAGAAAGAAACCGGTATGTTTTGCTGTTCCGTGGTTTTATGTAAGGGTGGAATGTTGGATTAAAAAATATGGTTTGGAGAATGTTAGTAGGGAGATGTGGTGTGCAAACAGAATGGTGTTGAAAATGTTGGAGAAGAAGGAAGGTCTTGAGTTGATTGGGGGTTTGAATGAAAATGAATGTGTGTTGGTATGGAAAAATGTGTGTAATAAGTATTTGATGAATAGGCAGAAAGATATTAGTTGGATGAGTGTGCATAAGTGTTTGCCAACAAGGGATTTTCAGAGAATGCGTCGTTTAGTGGCTTCAGAAGTGTGTCCTAGAGATGGTTGTTTTCAAAGCGAGAGTGTTATTCATTTGTTTTGGAATTGTGAGTATGCTAGGGATGTTTGGAGAAGTTTGAAAAGGATGATTAAGGGTTTGACTGGAGTGCAGTTTTTTACTTTTAATATGATGATGTATGGTTTGTGTGGAAGTGGTGTGGAAAAGGAGAAAGCAAGATTGATATGGTTGTTGGCATGTTGTGTGAAGGAGGTGTTGTGGGATGTGCGTAATATTTTGATTTTTAAGAAAGAGGTAGTTACTGTAGGTAATTGTGTGGGTATGATCCGTGGGAAGTTGTTTTTGTATTTTTCTTTTGATAGGAGGCGATATGGGGAATTAGATTCTGAAGGCATCTGGAAGACAAAGAAGTGGAAGGATTGGATTATTTAGTTGTTTTTTTTTTTTGTCTGTATTTGAAATATGTTTAATTTTATTTTGTGTGATTATTTAAGTTTAATATTTGCATTTTGATTTTTTTCTGATGACAAAAATTTGGGTCAATATTTCAGTTTTGTAACAAGAGATATATTGTTTGCATTTGTTATTATGATTTTATTTTGTATATATGCATATATGATTATTTTTCTAATAAAAGAATTACGAAACGTACGTCTGGGGTTTTGCTGTTTCTCTTGTTCAGAGAGGGATTGCCTGGTATTTCAGGGCTGGACTGTACTGTGAAGTCAGGATCAGACTGATATGCTACAGGAGAGTTCTTCTCTGTGAAAGGCACATACTGAGCAAAAAGAGGCTGCTTCTGGGGTGGTGACTAGCCATAGAGCAAGCTATTATGCTATTGTTCGTTCCCAGGTTGAGCGCTTCTCTCTTTTTATTTATGCAAATTCTGACACTTAGGGAAGTCTCCCTAAGTGTGATGCGGGAATCCAGACGTGGACCCGTTGCTCAGTGTGCCTAGAGGGATATGGCTGCACCTCACTGACGAGGCCCACATTAGGCCGAAACGTACGTCTGGGGTTTTGCTGTTTCTCTTGTTCAGAGAGGGATTGCCTGGTATTTCAGGGCTGGACTGTACTGTGAAGTCAGGATCAGACTGATATGCTACAGGAGAGTTCTTCTCTGTGAAAGGCACATACTGAGCAAAAAGAGGCTGCTTCTGGGGTGGTGACTAGCCATAGAGCAAGCTATTATGCTATTGTTCGTTCCCAGGTTGAGCGCTTCTCTCTTTTTATTTATGCAAATTATGACACTTAGGGAAGTCTCCCTAAGTGTGATGCAGGAATCCAGACGTGGACCCGTTGCTCAGTGTGCCTAGATGGATATGGCTGCACCTCACTGACGAGGCCAACAATAGGCTGAAATGATCAGCTGAGGTTGCTTCTCGGGCCTTTGGCTTGGATCAAGTGCAGTTTTCTGTGCTTGGTCTTGGTTTGCTGCCTGGAGACCTGCTCCTTCGGCCTGGGGTCCTTTCCCTTTGGGGTTTGGGCTCCTGCTGCTATTGGGGGGGTGGCTACTCCTTAGGCGTAGAGCAACTGGGTAGTAGGGCCGTCCCCTTGGCCTTGTGGCATCGTCCCTGGACTTCAGCCACTTGCTACTTTTGGGGGGGCGCTCTGAAATCCAGCCTAAAGAGGCAATAGGGCAAATATGGCTACCAATGTGCCAAATGTTCCCCATACACTTCGGGTGTTGATCTCTGAGGACTTTCGAGAGAAGATTGGTTTGGCTCATGTCCAGCAGGTGGTTTTGGAGGGTGTTTTGAAGATGCCAAGAGCAAGTTTGCATTGTGTTCAGTCATTCCCTTCAAGAGGGATTTTTGATGTGGCTTTCACCGATGAGCATTATTTACAGACCTGCTATCAACGGACTATTGATATGGCTGCTGCTCCAGAGTTGGTTGGCATGAAATTTGTTGCCTGTGTGCAGAGGGAGAGAAGAATCCCGGTGACAGTACATATGTACAACCCTTGGGTCACTGATGTGGAAATTCGTCTGTTTCTTTGTCGCTACTTTGATGATGTTCAAGGAGGTAGCAAGCTGAAGAATCAGTTTGGGACTTTCAATGGAAAGCGCAGGTTCTGGGTGCGGTTTGTGCCTGATGAATTAGGTATTGGTGGAAAGAAACACCCTCCACAGACTTTCGCCATTGGTGGAAATAGAGGTTTCCTATACTATGATGACATGCCTCTTTTTTGCCGTAGTTGCAACCTGTTTGGTCACATTGCTGAAAATTGCCCAGGTGCCAGATGTCGAAATTGCGGTGAGGAGGATCATCTTGTTGCCCACTGTAGTAAACGCCGGACCTGTGACCTGTGTGGTTCTTCAAGTCATCTGTGCAGGATGTGTCCTTGGATGATGTTGCAGAGGCTTGATAGAGTGAAGCCTTCCTATGCTGATGTTGCAAAAAAAAACATCTTCAGTTGCAGCTGAGCCATCTGTGAATGAGGAGGAGGTCTCTGATGAGGCATTGAACTCTATATTACCTCTTTTGTGCAAGAAATCTGCATTTGGGGTCCCTGTCGGAGAGGTGTCTGATGCTCCTGTGGTGGTTCCTGTGGCTGAGAAGGTGGAGGAAGCCCAATCTCATCTTCAGGATGTGGATCTTGCTACATCTAATGTGATAGCTGCTTCAGATGTTCTTGAAGCCCTGTTGCCCAATTCTATGGATGATACTGTTGCTGTTCCTGTGACAGAGAATTTTTCCTTCACTGAGTCATCTTGTGATGCTGCTCCTGATGCTGTTCTTGGTGAAGGGGAGAACATTGATTGGTCTGCTGTTGTGTCCTCTAGTTCTGAGGAGGATATGGACACTGAAGGGAAAAAATCTGTCTCCAAGCGAAAAATAGATGCAGATTCTGATGGATGGGAGAGTCCTGATTTGAATCTTCCAGTAGTTAAGGGTGCAGATCCAGATACTACAAGTGATGCTGACTCTTTAATTTCAGAGTTTCCTTCTGTCTCTACTAAAGACGTTCCTTCTGACTCAAGCCAGTGTATATGACTTTTCTGATGCCTCTTCTGTTGGTTATCTAGATAAAAGAGATGTGAACCAACTTGCTGAAGTTACTGGTTATGAGGCTGGCAAGGGGGAGCCTAGGAGGTCGGAACGTCACCAAGGCAGATTTAAAGGATCTCCTTTGAGTCCTAAGAAAAAGAAAGGAAAGAAGAAGTCCTGATGTTATTTCTTTTTTTGTTTTTCTTTAATTTATTTTTGTGATGTCTCTGACCATTTATTCCCTTAATGTCAGGTGTATGACAACTATAGCAAGGAGAGCTGCAATTTTTAAATTATTATCTGTATGTTCTGCTAATATTTTTTGTTTGCAGGAATGTGGTCTCTCTGAACATCCTAAATGTGCTGACTGGGAATATGGTCCTAAAGTATGGTCTTGTTCTTCTGATAGGAATGGGGGGGTGGGAGTTTTGTTTAAGAGGTTTAGTTTTTCTATCCTTAATGTAGTTCATATTGTCCCAGGTCGGGTACTTTTGGTTAGTTTTAGTTTTTGTGTGACTGTTTTTCGTTTGTTTAATGTATATGCTTCTCCAAATAGGGTAGAACGTTTGCTTAATTTTGAAACTTTAAAGTTTTTTCTGCCAGTCCGAGAGCCAACTTTTTTGGTTGGGGATTTTAATTGTATTATTAAGAATGGGGACAGAGAGGGTGGGAGTTATTGTAGGGGGGATAGCTCAGGGAAGTTTTTACTTGATTTGCTTAAATCTTTCGGTTTGAAGGATGCCTTCGGGTCTGTTTCTTTTTCAGGGGAGGGTTTTACTTTCTTTAGTGATAGTGGTGGGATAAAATCTCGAATTGATTTTTGTTTTTTATCTAAATTTTTATGTGTTGATGATTTTTCTTTAAAGCGGATGCCCTTTACGGATCATGCCCTTTTAATGTGTAAGGTGAATTGTGATTTGAAGATCAAGTATGGTAAGGGTGTTTGGAAACTGAATGTGGATTTGTTAGAAGATGAGAAGTTTAAGCGTCAGTTTGTTTGGATGTATGAAAGGTGGCGTGAAAGAAAATGTGATTTTAGTAATGTGCTTATGTGGTGGGAATGGTTGAAGGTGGAAATAAAGAGGTTTTTTATTAAGAAAGGCTGTGAGAAAGCTAGAATGGAAAGGGAGTTGTATGATAAATGGTATCTGAGGTTGTTGTATTTGTATGAATTGAGAAATTGTGGTATTGATGTGCATGAGGAAATTGCTGAAGCAAGAAAGATAATTAAAAAGTGTATGCATGAAAAAGGAAAGAAAATTGTTTTTATGGCAAGATTGGAGAAAATGGAAAAGGATGAGTCTTGTAGTAAATATTTTTTTAAGAAATCTTTTGAAGGAAAGACTGGTTTTGTTAGTGTTTTTGATAAGGTTGAGTGTGAAGTTAATGGTACGGATGGTGTTTTGCGTGAAGTTCATGAGTTTTACAGTGAGCTGTATAAAGAAAAAACAAGAGATGTTTTATTGGAAAATGAGTTGTTGGAAAACATTGAGGTTAAGTTGGAAAAATATGATAATGATTTGTTAGAAAGGGATCTAAGTTTGGATGAGATTGCAGAGGTTGTTAGGAGTTTTAAGAATGGGAAGGTACCCGGTTGTGATGGTTTGCCTGTTGAATTTTATACTTGTTTTTGGAATTTGATTGGGGTGGATATGTTGGATGTTTGTAAGTTTGTTTTTAGAATGAATGTTTTGCCTGTTTCAATGAGGAAAGGTTTGATTGTTTTGTTATTTAAAAAGGGTGATAATAGAGATTTGAGGAATTGGAGGCCGATTACGTTGTTGAATGTTGACTATAAGGTTATTGCAAAGGTGTTGGCAAATAGAATGCGAAGAGTGATTGGTAAGGTTGTGGGTGAAGAGCAAGTGTGTGCTGTTCCTGGGCGTCAGATTTCTGAAAGTTTGTTGTTACTACGTGATGTACTGTGGTATGTGAGGGAGAGGATGAGGTCTGTTGCTGTTGCTATTGTGGATTTTGAAAAAGCGTATGATAGGGTAGTGCATGATTTTATGTTTCATGTTTTAGAACGTTTAGGTTTTTCTGGTAAGATTATTGGATGGTTTAAATGTTTGTATAGTTATATTGTGAGTCAAGTCCAGGTTAATGGTTTTTTGACTGAGGAATTTTGTGTTAAATCTGGAGTGCGTCAAGGATGTCCTTTGTCTCCTGTGTTATTTGTATGTGTCATTGAGCCATTATTAACTAGTTTGAGGAAGGATAAATTAGTTAGAGGTGTGAGTGTTCCTGGTAGTAATGGTAGGTGTTTAAAAGTGATTGGGTATATGGATGATGTGAGTGTGGTATGTGAGACTCAGGCTGGTTTGAGGAGGGTGAAAACTTTAGTTGAATGTTTTTGTATGGCAAGTGGTTTCAGAGTTAATTGGAATAAGTGTAAAGTTAAAGTTTTTGGTAATTATAGGGAGATTGATTCCTGTGGATGGCCTGTGACTGAAGGTGCAATTGAGGTGTTGGGTGTGAAATTTGATGTGGATTTGAAAGGCTTGGAAAGTTGGGAGAATGTTTTTGATAAAGTGAGTAGAAAACTTCAGTTTTGGTCTTTAAGGACTTTATCTTTGGAAGGAAAAATGTTAGTTATTAAATCGGTTTTGATCCCTATTATGTTATATTTGGCGTTAGTTTTTCCGCCACCTGAGAGGATTTTTCAGAGAATTTTGAGAGTGTTGTTTTCTTTTTTCTGGAGTTCTGGTATGGAGCGTTTGAAAAGAGATGTTGTTGTTAAGAGTAAGAATGTTGGTGGTAAGGGTTTTCCAAATGTGAAGAGATTTTTGGCTGTGAAATATGTTAGTAGGTGTGTGGTTCTGAGTGGTAAGGATAGCATGGCTGGTTGTATGGTAAAGTATGCTTGTGGAAATGTTTTAAGACAATATGGTTTATTTGAGATTGATAGAAAGAAACCAGTATGTTTTGCTGTTCCGTGGTTTTATGTAAGGGTGGAATGTTGGATTAAAAAATATGGTTTGGAGAATGTTAGTAGGGAGATGTGGTGTGCAAACAGAATGGTGTTGAAAATATTGGAGAAGAAGGAAGGTCTTGAGTTGATTGGGGGTTTGACTGAAAATGAATGTGTGTTGGTATGGAAAAATGTGTGTAATAAGTATTTGATGAATAGGCAGAAAGATATTAGTTGGATGAGTGTGCATAAGTGTTTGCCAACAACGGATTTTCAGAGAATGCGTCGTTTAGTGGCTTCAGAAGTGTGTCCTAGAGATGGTTGTTTTCAAAGCGAGAGTGTTATTCATTTGTTTTGGAATTGTGAGTATGCTAGGGATGTTTGGAGAAGTTTGAAAAGGATGATTAAGGGTTTGACTGGAGTGCAGTTTTTTACTTTTAATATGATGATGTATGGTTTGTGTGGAAATGGTGTGGAAAAGGAGAAAGCAAGATTGATATGGTTGTTGGCATGTTGTGTGAAGGAGGTGTTGTGGGATGTGCGTAATATTTTGATTTTTAAGAAAGAGGTAGTTACTGTAGGTAATTGTGTGGGTATGATCCGTGGGAAGTTGTTTTTGTATTTTTCTTTTGATAGGAGGCGATATGGGGAAATAGATTCTGAAGGCATCTGGAAGACAAAGAAGTGGAAGGATTGGATTATTTATTTATTTTTATTTTTATTTTTTTCCCTCCAGTTTGTTTTTGTCTGTATTTGAAATATGTTTAATTTTATTTTGTGTGATTATTTAAGTTTAATTGCATTTTGATTTTTTTCTGATGACAAAAATTTGGGTCAATATTTCAGTTTGTAACAAGAGTTATTTTGTTTGCATTTGTTATTATGATTTTATTTTGTATATATGCATATATGATTATTTTTCTAATAAAAGAATTACGAAACGTACGCCTGGGGTTTTGCTGTTTCTCTTGTTCAGAGAGGGATTGCCTGGTATTTCGGGGCTGGACTGTACTGTGAAGTCAGGATCAGACTGATATGCTACAGGAGAGTTCTTCTCTGTGAAAGGCACATACTGAGCAAAAAGAGGCTGCTTCTGGGGTGGTGACTAGCCATAGAGCAAGCTATTATGCTATTGTTCGTTCCAAGGTTGAGCGCTTCTCTCTTTTTATTTATGCAAATTATGACACTTAGGGAAGTCTCCCTAAGTGTGATGCGGGAATCCAGACGTGGACCCGTTGCTCAGTGTGCCTAGAGGGATATGGCTACACCTCACTGACGAGGCCCACATTAGGCCGAAACGTACGTCTGGGGTTTTGCTGTTTCTCTTGTTCAGAGAGGGATTGCCTGGTATTTCGGGGCTGGACTGTACTGTGAAGTCAGGATCAGACTGATATGCTACAGGAGAGTTCTTCTCTGTGAAAGGCACATACTGAGCAAAAAGAGGCTGCTTCTGGGGTGGTGACTAGCCATAGAGCAAGCTATTATGCTATTGTTCGTTCCCAGGTTGAGCGCTTCTCTCTTTTTATTTATGCAAATTATGACACTTAGGGAAGTCTCCCTAAGTGTGATGCGGGAATCCAGACGTGGAGCCGTTGCTCAGTGTGCCTAGAGGGATATGGCTGCACCTCACTGACGAGAGGCCCACATTAGGCCGAAATGTACGTCTGGGGTTTTGCTGTTTCTCTTGTTCAGAGAGGGATTGCCTGGTATTTCGTGGACTGGACTGTACTGTGAAGTCAGGATCAGACTGATATGCTACAGGAGAGTTCTTCTCTGTGAAAGGCACATACTGAGCAAAAAGAGGCTGCTTCTGGGGTGGTGACTAGCCATAGAGCAAGCTATTATGCTATTGTTTGTTCCCAGGTAGAGCGCTTCTCTCTTTTTATTTATGCAAATTATGACACTTAGGGAAGTCTCCCTAAGTGTGATGCGGGAATCCAGACGTGGACCCGTTGCTCAGTGTGCCTAGAGGGATATGACTGCACCTCACTGACGAGGCCCACATTAGGCCGAAACGTACGTCTGGGGTTTTGCTGTTTCTCTTGTTCAGAGAGGGATTGCCTGGTATTTCGGGGCTGGACTGTACTGTGAAGTCAGGATCAGACTGATATGCTACAGGAGAGTTATTCTCTGTGAAAGGCACATACTGAGCAAAAAGAGGCTGCTTCTGGGGTGGTGACTAGCCATAGAGCAAGCTATTATGCTATTGTTCGTTCCCAGGTTGAGCGCTTCTCTCTTTTTATTTATGCAAATTATGACACTTAGGGAAGTCTCCCTAAGTGTGATGCGGGAATCCAGACGTGGACCCGTTGCTCAGTGTGCCTAGAGGGATATGGCTGCACCTCACTGACGAGGCCCACATTAGGCCGAAACGTACGTCTGGGGTTTTGCTGTTTCTCTTGTTCAGAGAGGGCTTGCCTGGTATTTCGGGGCTGCACTGTACTGTGAAGTCAGGATCAGACTGATATGCTACAGGAGAGTTCTTCTCTGTGAAAGGCACATACTGAGCAAAAAGAGGCTGCTTCTGGGGTGGTGACTAGCCATAGAGCAAGCTATTATGCTATTGTTCGTTCCCAGGTTGAGCGCTTCTCTCTTTTTATTTATGCAAATTATGACACTTAGGGAAGTCTCCCTAAGTGTGATGCGGGAATCCAGACGTGGACCCGTTGCTCAGTGTGCCTAGAGGGATATGGCTGCACCTCACTGACGAGGCCCACATTAGGCCAAAACGTACGTCTGGGGTTTTGCTGTTTCTCTTGTTCAGAGAGGGATTGCCTGGTATTTCGGGGCTGGACTGTACTGTGAAGTCAGGATCAGACTGATATGCTACAGGAGAGTTCTTCTCTGTGAAAGGCACATACTGAGCAAAAAGAGGCTGCTTTTGGGGTGGTGACTAGCCATAGAGCAAGCTATTATGCTATTGTTCGTTCCCAGGTTGAGCGCTTCTCTCTTTTTATTTATGAATGCAAAGTACCCCTGTTCAAATCAGCCAATAGGATGTAAGCATCCCTCATCCTGTTGGCTGATTTAAAAATTTCCGCCAATAGGAATTCAAGGTACCCCAATATAAAAGGGGTACTTTGCATTCAATCTTAAGTGTGCGGCGGACGATCACATGAAGAGGACCTCCATGTCAGATGACCGCATCGCCGCCGCTCCACGACACCGGGAAGAAGATAGAAGATGGTGCCACGCTTGAAGAAGACTTTCGCCGCCTGGATGAAGACTTTTCTCTGTCTGGAAGTAGATGGATGTCCAGACTTCAGGAATGGTGAATACATTTTTGGGGGCTAGTGTTAAAAAGTTCTTTTTGGGGTGGTTTTTTTTTAGATTAGGGATTGTTTTATTTTCATGGGCACTAAAAGAGCTGATTGCCCTTTTAAGGGCAATGCCCATACAAATGCCACTTTAGGGGAATGGGTAGATTAGTTTTTTTTTGTTAGGTCTTTTTTATTTTGGGGTTTTTCGGTTGTACTGTTGGGGGGACTTTGTGTTTTCTTTCATAAAAGAGCTGTTTTCTTTAGGGCAATGCTCTACAAAAGGCCCTTGTAAGGGCTATTGGTAGTTTATTGTTAGATTAAGGTGTGTTTTTATTTTGGGGAGGCTTTTTTGTTTTTAAGGGGGTATTAGATTAGGAATAAAAAAAAATTGGATAATGTAGGTTTTTTTGTGTAATCTTAGCTTTTTTTATTTTTTGTAATGTTAGGATTTTTTATTTTAATGTAAAGATAGGATTTTTTATTTTTGAAAATGTTTAAATAATTTTTAAGTAGATAGTCTTGTTTTATTTTATGTAAGTGTATTTTAATTAGGGTTAACTTAGGGGGTGTTAGGTTAGGGGGCTTGGTTATTTGATTAATACTTTGTGCTGTGGGGGGTTGGTGGATTAGGGTTTAATAGTGTAACTAGGTACTTTGCGTTGTGGGGATTTGGCGGTTTAGGGGTTAATAGTATAATTAGGTACTTTGCGTTGTGGGGGGTTGGCGGATTAAGGGTTAATACTTTTATTAAGTACTTTGCGTTGTTTGGGTTGTGGGTTAGGGGTTAATAGTTTAAATAGGTAGATTGCATTGTGGGGAGTTGGCGGTTTAGAGGTTAATAAAAAATGTATTTATTGTGGTGGGGGGATGGCGGATTAGGTGTGGATATTGCACATGCTTTAGGTGTTTGATAAGGCTTCTAGGAAGTTACAGTACTTATATACTCAATGCAAGGTTTGCTGCGCCTGCCTATGTGTAGGGAGGTGAAAATGGAGTAAAATTTCTCCATTCTCAGCGCGTAAGTCCTTGCGCTGAATATGTGATACCGACTTGCGACGCTGGTTCTATGTTAGTTTATGGGAGTAAAAACAGCGGGCAATGGGTGAAATATACGTGACAAACTTGTATGTGGATATATGTGAAGTTTAATCCAACTAAAAATAGGCGACACTGGGTTTTTGCGTCCGACGCTGCAAATGTAATCTCGCCCCTGGTCTGCTCTAGAGCACAAAGTCATAACCTTATTGTTATTGTGTGCTGTTTCAACTACAAGATTGCTAAATTCAGTCCAGCTGTTGTTCACCTGGTCTTTTCATTTCTATAATAGTAGTCAGTATGTCCTATGTCTACAGGTAGCAGAGCCAGTCCATTCCTCAGTATCATTTTTCCAAGTTCTATCCTATTTTTTTTTTTTTATTAATTCATTTATTATTTTTTATTAAGATTTTAAATACAAAAACAAATCACAATGGACATATATAATAGGTCCACAAATAGCATTTATAGCCAAAATCATCTTATAAATGTATGTACTCCTAGCAAAGAAACCTTTAAGAGACATTAAACATTTTGATATGGTAATATAAAATGATAAATCATATATATATATACAAAAAACTTTGCAATATACTTTTATTTATTTTGTCCCCTTTTCCTGTAATTCCATTCTGAAATTGTGAGCTTTTCAGTTTATGTTATAAATGGAAGTGCAGAACATTATTATATTCCACACAGCCATTGGGGGGTAGTTATCAAGCCGTCTACTTTTCTGACTTCGCCGGCCCAATACGCCCGCCTAAGCTCGCCTCACATCGCCGCCGCGGACCTGAAAAAATACGCCTAAGTTATCAAATAAAGCTGTCAAAAAGCCGCGGGGCGATGAGCAGCGGACTGTGACAGTTATCACTCATCCGATCTCGCTGCCCTTCGGCTTTTTCCCAGCTTTATTGCTAGCCTGTCACTAAGCACTCACACTAAACTACACTGTTCTATCCCTATACCGGCGCCCCCGGAGCCCCCCGCAACTCAATAAAGTTACTAACCCCTAAACCGCCGCTCCTAGACCCCGCCGCAACTCTTATAAAAGTATTAACCCCTAAACCGCCGCTCCTAGACCCCGCCGCAACTCTTATAAATGTATTAACCCCTAAACCGCCGCTCCCGGACACCGCTGCCACCTACAGTATACCTAGTAACCCCTATCCTGCCCCCCCCTACACCGTCGCCCTCTATTATAAAGTTATTAACCCCTATCCTGTTGATCCCGCACATCTCCGCAACTAAATAAATAGTTTAACCCCTAAACCGCCGCTCCCTGAACCCGCCGCAACCTATATTAAACCTATTAATCCCTATCCTGCCCCCCCTACACCGTCGTCACCTATAATAAATTTATTAACCCCTAATCTGCCTCCCCTACACCGTCGCCCCCTATAATAAATGTATTAACCCCTATCCTGCCCCCCACTACGCCGCCGCCACTGTAATAAAATTATTAACCCCTAAACCTAAGTCTAACACTAACCCTAACACCCCCCTTACTTAAATATTAATTAAATAAATCTAAATAATATTTTTATTATTAACTAAATGAATCCTATTTAAAACTAAATACTTACCTATAAAATAAACCCTAATAGAGCTACAATATAAATAATAATTATATTGTAGCTATCTTAGGATTTATTTTTATTTTACAGGTACCTTTCAATTTATTTTAAATAGGTACAATAGCTATTAAATAGTTATTAACTATTTAATAGCTTACCTAGCTAAAATAAACTGAAATTTACCTGTAAAATAAATCCTAACCTAAGTTACAATTACACCTAACACTACACTATACTTTAATAAATTATTCCTATTTAAAACTAAATACTTACCTGTAAAATAAACCCTAATATAGCTACAATATAAATAATAATTATATTGTAGCTATCTTAGGATTTATATTTATTTTACAGGTAACTTTGTATTTATTTTAGCTAGTTAGAATAGTTATTAAATAGTTATTAACTATTTAATAACTACCTAGCTAAAAGAAATACAAAATTACCTGTAAAATAAATCCTAACCTAAGTTACAATTAAACCTAACACTACACTATCATTAAATTAATTAAATAAACTACCTACAAATAACTACAATTAAATACAATTACATAAACTAACTAAAGTACAAAAAATAAAAAAAGCTAAGTTACAAAAAAATAAAAAATAAGTTACAAACATGTTAAAAATATTACAACAATTTTAAGCTACTTACACCTAATCTAAGCCCCCTAATAAAATAACAAACCCCCCCAAAATAAAAAAATGCCCTACCCTATTCTAAATTAAATAAAGTTCAAAGCTCTTTTACCTTACCAGCCCTTAAAAGGGCCATTTGTGGGGGCATACCCCAAAGAAAACAGCTCTTTTGCCTGTAAAAGAAAAATACAACCCCCCCAACATTAAAACCCACCACCCACATACCCCTAATCTAACCCAAACCCCCCTTACAAAAACCTAACACTAATCCCCTGAAGATCATCCTACCTTGTCTTCACTCAGCCGAGCAGCGATGGAACCGAAGTGGACATCCGGAGCGGAAGAAGTTAATCCTCCAAGCGGCGCTGAAGAAATCTTCCATCCGATGAAGTCATCATCCAGGCGGCGCTGAAGAGGTCTTCTATCCGGGCGATGTCATCTTCCAAGCCGGGTCTTGAATCTTCCTTCTGCCGACGCGGAACCTCCTTCTTCACCGACGGACTACGACGAATGACGGCTCCTTTAAAGGACGTCATCCAAGATGGCGTCCCCTCAATTCCGATTGGCTGATAGGATTTAAGGTAGGAAAAATCTGATTGGCTGATGGAATCAGCCAATCAGATTGAGCTCGCATTCTATTGGCTGTTCCGATCAGCCAATAGAATGCGAGCTCAATCTGATTGGCTGATTGGATCAGCCAATCGGATTGAACTTGAATCTGATTGGCTGATTCCATCAGCCAATCAGAATTTTCCTACCTTAATTCCGATTGGCTGATAAAATCCTATCAGCCAATCGGAATTGAGGGGACGCCATCTTGGATGACGTCCCTTAAAGGAGCCGTCATTCGTCGTAGTCCGTCGGTGAAGAAGGAGGTTCCGCGTCGGCGGAAGGAAGATTCAAGACCCGGCTTGGAAGATGACATCGCCCGGATAGAAGACCTCTTCAGCGCCTCTTTGAAGATGACATCGGCCGGATCGAAGACTTTTCTTCAGCGCCGCCTGGATGATGACTTCATCGGATGGAAGATTTCTTCAGCGCCGATTGGAGGATTAACTTCTTCCGCTCCGGATGTCCACTTCGGTTCCATCGCTGCTCGGCTGAGTGAAGACAAGGTAGGATGATCTTCAGGGGATTAGTGTTAGGTTTTTGTAAGGGGGGTTTGGGTTAGATTAGGGGTATGTGGGTGGTGGGTTTTAATGTTGGGGGGGTTGTATTTTTCTTTTACAGGCAAAAGAGCTGTTTTCTTTGGGGCATGCCCCCACAAATGGCCCTTTTAAGGGCTGGTAAGGTAAAAGAGCTTTGAACTTTATTTAATTTAGAATAGGGTAGGGCATTTTTTTATTTTGGGGGGGTTTGTTATTTTATTAGGGGGCTTAGATTAGGTGTAAGTAGCTTAAAATTGTTGTAATATTTTTAACATGTTTGTAACTTATTTTTTTATTTTTTGTAACTTAGCTTTTTTTATTTTTTGTACTTTAGTTAGTTTATGTAATTGTATTTAATTGTAGTTATTTGTAGGTAGTTTATTTAATTAATTTAATGATAGTGTAGTGTTAGGTTTAATTGTAACTTAGGTTAATATTTATTTTACAGGTAATTTTGTATTTCTTTTAGCTAGGTAGTTATTAAATAGTTAATAACTATTTAATAACTATTCTAACTAGCTAAAATAAATACAAAGTTACCTGTAAAATAAATATAAATCCTAAGATAGCTACAATATAATTATTATTTATATTGTAGCTATCGTAGGGTTTATTATACAGGTAAGTATTTATTTTTAAATAGGAATAATTTATTAAAGTATAGTGTAGTGTTAGGTGTAATTGTAACTTAGGTTAGGATTTATTTTACAGGTACATTTCTCTTTATTTTAGCTAGGTAAGCTATTAAATAGTTAATAACTATTTAATAGCTATTGTACCTGGTTAAAATAAATTGAAAGGTACCTGTAAAATAAAAATAAATCCTAAGATAGCTAGAATATAATTATTATTTATATTGTAGCTATATTAGGGTTTATTTTAAAGGTAAGTATTTAGTTTTAAATAGGATTCATTTAGTTAATAAGAGTTAATTTATTTAGATTTATTTAATTAATATTTAAGTTAGGGGGGCGTAAGGGTTAGGGTTAGACTTAGGTTTAGGGTTTAATAATTTTATTACAGTGGCGGCGGTGTAGTGGGGGGCAGGATGGGGGTTAATACATTTATTATAGGTGGCGACGGTGTAGGGGGGGCAGATTAGGGGTTATTAAATTTATTATAGGTGGCGACGGTGTAGGGGGGGCAGGATAGGGGTTAATACATTTAATATAGGTTGCGGCGGGTTCAGGGAGCGGCGGTTTAGGGGTTAATACATTTATTATAGTTGCGGTGGGCTCTGGGAGCGGCGGTTTAGGGGTTAATATGTATAGAGTAGCTTGCGGTGGGCTCCGGGAGCGGCGGTTTAGGGGGTAATACATTTATTTAGTTGTGGCAGTGTAGGGGCGACAGATTAGTGGTGTTTAGACTCGGGGTACATGGTAGGGTGTTAGGTGTAGACAGCTCCCATAGAAATCAATGGGATGTCGGGCAGCAGCGAACTTGTACTTTCGCTATGGTCAGACTCCCATTGATTCCTATGGGATCCGCCGCCTCCAGGGGTGGCGGATTGAAAACCAGGTACGCTGGGCCGTAAAAGTGCGGAGCGTACCTGCTAGTTTTTTGATAACTAGCAAAAGTAGTGAGAATGTGCCGCGGAACATCTGGAGTGACGTAAGAATCGATCTGTGTCGGACTGAGTCCGGCGGATCGAAGCTTACGTCACAAAATTCTACTTTTGCCGGTCTCGAGCCTTTGATAACTAAGGCGTATCAGCCTCGCCACAAATACGCTGCGGAATTCCAGCGTATTTGAGGTTGACGGCTTTATAACTAGGCCCCATTGGCTCCACACTCTATTGACCTATCTATAACTGTCGGTGATAAGCCACAGCAAAGAAGGTAACCTAAGTTACAACATGGCAGCTCCCATTGTTTTATAGATACTAAAACTTTACACTTATTTTGTCAATATTTAAACAGCTAATGAAACTATAAAAAATACATCTACATATTATTCTCAGATTAGTCTTTTCTATTAATTAATCTGCGCTATTTATCAAAATTTGGAGTAAACAATGATGCAATGTAAGAAAAGATAAGTCTGAGAATAATCTGCTGTGGCCAATTAGTGATAGTTATAAATAGGGCACTAGAGTGTGCAGCCAATGGCTGTGTGGAATATAATAATGTTCTGCACTTCCACTTCTAACAGGAACTGAAAAATTCACAATTTCAGAATGGAATTACAGAAAAAGTGGACAAAATAAATTATGAAAGTATAGTGCACATTTTATTTTATATATACATTTTTATCATTTATATTATATATTATCATCTCAAAGTGTCCCTTTGATGCTTTCTCCATTTCATTAATCACTTCTGTCCAGCAATTGTGAATTTGTGGACAAGATCACCATATACTGTATATATGTCACTGTTCCTAGCTCCTGACAACCTCTCCAGCAAGTATGGCATAACTAGGGGGAAAATTCTAGCTAATCTATCTATCCCTGCAGATAGGAAGATCTGGCAGTATGTCCTATTTCTACAGGTAGCAGAGCCAATCCACTTCTTACTATTTGGCTCCCAAGTTCTGTCCTGTTTCTACAGGTAGCTGACCTAATCCATTCTTTACTATCATATTGTCAAGTTCTGTCCTGTTTCTACATGTAGCTGGCCCAATCCATTCCTCTCTATTAGTTTGCCAAGTTCTGCCCTATTTCTACAGGTAGCAGAGCCAGTCCATTCCTTACTATCTGGCTCCCAGGTTCTGTTTATTTCTGCAGCTAGCTGGCCCTGTCCATTCCTCACTATCATTTTGCCATGTTCTGCCATATTTCTGCAGGTATAGCTGACCCAGTCCATTCTTCATTTTCAGGCTGCTAAATTATGTACTATTCCTACAGGTAGCTGGCCCAGTCCATTCCTCACTATCAGTTTGCTAAGTTCTGTCATATTTCTACAGGTAGCTGACCCAGTCCATTCCTCACTATTAGTTTGCCAAATTATGTCCTATTTCTACAAATAGTCCTGTTTCTACAGGTAGCTCACCCAGTCCATTCCTCACTATCAGTTTGCCTAGTTCTGTCCTGTTTCTACAGGTAGCTCACCCAGTCCATTCCTCACTATCAGTTTGCCAAGTGCTGTCCTTTTTCTACAGGTAGCTCACCCAGTCCATTCCTCACTATTAGTTTGCCAAGTTCTGTCTTGTTTCTACAGGTAGCTGATCCAGTCCATTCCTCACAATTAGTTTGCCAAGTTATCTCCTATTTCTACAGATATAGCTGACCCAGTCCATTCCTTGTGGCAGATTGCCAAATTATGTCCTATTTCTACAAATAGCTGACCCAGTTCATTCCTCACTATTAGTTTGCCAAGTTCTGTCTTGTTTCTACAGGTAGCACACCCAGTCCATTCCTCACTATCAGTTTGCCAAGTTCTGTCTTGTTCCTACAGGTAGCAGAACCAGTCCATTCCTCACTACCAGTTTGCCAAGTTCTGTCTTTACAGGTAGCTCATCCAGTCCATTCCTCACTATCAGTTTGCCTAGTTCTGTCCTGTTTCTACAGGTAGCTCACCCAGTCCATTCCTCACTATGAGTTTGCCTAGTTCTGTCCTGTTTCTACAGGTAGCTCACCCAGTCCATTCCTCACTATCAGTTTGCCTAGTTCTGTACTGTTTCTACAGGTAGCTCACCCAGTCCATTCCTCACTACCAGTTTGCCAAGTTCTGTCTTTACAGGTAGCTCATCCAGTCCATTCCTCACTATCAGTTTGCCTAGTTCTGTCCTTTTTCTACAGGTAGCTCACCCAGTCCATTCCTCACTATCAGTTTGCCTAGTTCTGTACTGTATCTACAGGTAGTTCACCCAGTCCATTCCTCACTATCAGTTTGCCAAGTTCTGTCCTGTTTCTACAGGTAGCTCACCCAGTCCATTCCTCACTATCAGTTTGCCTAGTTCTGTCCTGTTTCTACAGGTAGCTCACCCAGTCCATTCCTCACTATCAATTTGCCTAGTTCTGTACTGTTTCTACAGGTAGCTCACCCAGTCCATTCCTCACTACCAGTTTGCCAAGTTCTGTCTTTACAGGTAGCTCACCCAGTCCATTCCTCACTATCAGTTTGCCTAGTTCTGTCCTGTTTCTACAGGTAGCTCACCCAGTCCATTCCTCACTATCAGTTTGCCTAGTTATGTACTGTTTCTACAGGTAGCTCACCCAGTCCATTCCTCACTATCAGTTTGCCAAGTTCTGTCCTGTTTCTACAGGTAGCTCACCCAGTCCATTCCTCACTCTCAGTTTGCCAAATTCTGTCCTGTTTCTACAGGTAGCTCACCCAGTTCATTCCTCACTATCAGTTTGCCAAATTCTGTCCTGTTTCTACAGGTAGCTCACCCAGTCCATTCCTCACTATCAGTTTGCCAAATTCTGTCCTGTTTCTACAGGTAGCTCACCCAGTCCATTCCTCACTATGAGTTTGCCTAGTTCTGTCCTGTTTCTACAGGTAGCTCACCCAGTCCATTCCTCACTATCAGTTTGCCTAGTTCTGTACTGTTTCTACAGGTAGCTCACCCAGTCCATTCCTCACTACCAGTTTGCCAAGTTCTGTCTTTACAGGTAGCTCATCCAGTCCATTCCTCACTATCAGTTTGCCTAGTTCTGTCCTTTTTCTACAGGTAGCTCACCCAGTCCATTCCTCACTATCAGTTTGCCTAGTTCTGTACTGTATCTACAGGTAGTTCACCCAGTCCATTCCTCACTATCAGTTTGCCAAGTTCTGTCCTGTTTCTACAGGTAGCTCACCCAGTCCATTCCTCACTATCAGTTTGCCTAGTTCTGTCCTGTTTCTACAGGTAGCTCACCCAGTCCATTCCTCACTATCAATTTGCCTAGTTCTGTACTGTTTCTACAGGTAGCTCACCCAGTCCATTCCTCACTACCAGTTTGCCAAGTTCTGTCTTTACAGGTAGCTCACCCAGTCCATTCCTCACTATCAGTTTGCCTAGTTCTGTCCTGTTTCTACAGGTAGCTCACCCAGTCCATTCCTCACTATCAGTTTGCCTAGTTATGTACTGTTTCTACAGGTAGCTCACCCAGTCCATTCCTCACTATCAGTTTGCCAAGTTCTGTCCTGTTTCTACAGGTAGCTCACCCAGTCCATTCCTCACTCTCAGTTTGCCAAATTCTGTCCTGTTTCTACAGGTAGCTCACCCAGTTCATTCCTCACTATCAGTTTGCCAAATTCTGTCCTGTTTCTACAGGTAGCTCACCCAGTCCATTCCTCACTATCAGTTTGCCAAATTCTGTCCTGTTTCTACAGGTAGCTCACCCAGTCCATTCCTCACTATCAGTTTGCCAAATTCTGTCCTGTCTTTACAGGTAGCTCACCCAGTCCATTCCTCACTATCAGTTTGCCTAGTTCTGTCCTGTTTCTACAGGTAGCTCACCCAGTCCATTCCTCACTATCAGTTTGCCTAGTTCTGTCCTGTTTCTACAAGTAGCTCACCCAGTCCATTCCTCACTATCAGTTTGCCTAGTTCTGTCCTGTTTCTACAGGTAGCTCACCCAGTCCATTCCTCACTATCAGTTTGCCTAGTTCTGTCCAGTTTCTACAAGTAGCTCACCCAGTCCATTCCTCACTATCAGTTTGCCTAGTTCTGTCCTGTTTCTACAAGTAGCTCACCCAGTCCATTCCTCATTGCCAGACTGCCAAAATATGTCCAGTTTCTACAAGTTGCTAACCCAGTGCATCCTTCACTACCAGATTACCAGGTTTCGTCCTATTTATACAAGAAGCTGACCCTGACTGTTCCTCTCTATCAGCTTGCCAAAGGCCTAGCTATATGCACTTCAATTACCTCTGATTAGAGGTTGAAGCCACTAGCCAACTATCAGATTAATCTCAAGACCTTGGTGAGGAATAATGTATCTAACATACAAGTAAAATGTATCAGAATCACTTCCCTTTCCTTTAAGTCTCAAATTAGTAATTATACATTCTCATCAGTACTTTGCCCTTAACAGTGTGACCCCTGTAATGATCAAGGCATAAGATATGCACATGCTCACAATCAGTGAGATGTAGTGTTTGTTAGTTAGAGGGCAGGAACTGTGTTGTGTGTCTGCACAGTATTAAAGCATCCCAAGAGGAGCCTTGGAGCTCCCAGCTGTTTTGCTGCTCATCTCTTGCAGATATTTATTTGCACATCTGTCAGTACCCTATGCTCTGACTACATAGAAACAAGGTATCTGGGGGTTGAGGACAAAATTATACGTAGCAACTATAGGATTCATATGTACAGATATTTACAAGGGGGTATTTGTAGCATCAGGAATTTTTATAAAATATTAAGAATGAGTTTGGAAAGTAAAAGGATAATTTATCATGGGAGATTATATAGAGAATAGGAGGAAATATAGTGTTGGATTTTATGGAGCTGTAGGCGAAGTTTAGATTGTTCTTAGGATGAACGAAATAGTTAACATGAACAATTAGAAAGCATTATTGCAAGAAGAGGAAATAGAATGAATAGTTATCAAGGGCTGATACATTTTATATATAGATAGATATATCTACCGATATATATATATAGATATATCTATCTATAGAAATATCTATATATATATATATATATATATATATATACACACACGCATGGTATATGTGTATATATATGTGTGTATATATATATATATATATATATATATATATATTAGAAGCATGCAGATCAATGGGTTGTGATCTCAGATTGTAGAATAGTAGATTCAGAAGTAAATTCTAGAGGTTCTAGCATATATATAGGGATATACTGAGAATCAATTAAAGGGGCATTTATTTTGTTAGAGCATTTTATTTTTTAAACAGATTCCCTTATGATACTATGTTTTAGCTCCTTCAAAAAGCATTAAACACATAGTTACAGTTGTACTTGCATCTGCATTTAGAAATACTAGATAAGCCTTCTTGGTTCTTATTTGCTGTCAAAATCTGTTTCTCAATTTCTATGCTTAATGCCCCTTTAAATTTGTCATAATAAAAATGAAGTATTGTCATTTTTTATGTGACTATTCCTCTTATAAAAAAATGTTAACCTCACAGAATCACGTATTTTCACTTACTCCAAATCTTTATTTGTCAATCACACACCTTAGACATTCTGACAAGTGACCTCTGAATTCTGTTCTGAATGACATACTGGAACAATAGCTGACACAGAACTTGATCAGACTGCACCAGAAATGGGATGCCAAAGCGCAGAAGAGAAAACAGAAAGATAATCAGACTCTGTAAGTCTTGAGGTGTTCCTGCAACCCGAAGGGGGTAGGAAAAGATTTGGCGTATGCTGGCAGCAATTTCCCTAAGCTGCATGAGCCGATGAAATACCAGCTGTGGAATATAAAATGCGTCCGAAGACCAGGCTGGCAGTTCCTCTCCTGGGGAACAATGGATATTGAAAATTCTTCCTAACTAAGGAAAGCTGCCTTAATTTGCCTATAGAGAAAAGGAGAGATTCTCCAGGCTCTCACACTTGTTCACAGCTCCCTCCAGGCTTGATAATCACTTTCTGATATTCTTATTTTTATTCTTATTTCCAAATGAGGAGTGACACCTGAAAACGAGGAGTGCTAACGAAGCAGCGCTCCCCTGCCTGCTAACGAGAGACCTTTGTACTCATTGTTCAACGGTGGGGGAGGGGGGGAATAAAAGAGATATTTTTTCTGTCTTGTATATCCGAGCAGCCAAATCACAAGGGACCTCCGCACCTGAGCTCACAACCAGAGTTATTACACTGTAACTAATAGTCTCCCTAATGAGCAACACCAACACACAAGAGAAGGTTTTGAAAAACACCAGATAAAACTTTCCATGTTTATCCAATAAAACAACCAAATTATTTTTATTTTCTTCACCTGAGCTGTATAAATGTGTATTTGTTAAGTACAATTCTTTCCAGCATCCTAATGTTGTGAGGCATATTAGGAATAAAAACACAGTTTTAGTAAAAGTCTTTGTTTAGTTTGGTAGGAACTGGTGGGATTGTGAATATGGTTAGATATAAAACAATTTCATGTGAATATTATTTGTTAGTCAACATTCTTTTCATATTGATGTATACTCTGAGATGGAAATAATGGTTAAAGGGTCTTTTTAATGCCGTCATAAATTATTCTAAAGTTATTATGGCATTTTATTTCTATACAAATGTCCCATTGTAACATGTTTAACCTTTTGCAAAGGAATTAGGGGTCTATTGAAATCAAATTGATCTTGTTTTTTGGCTCCTAATATGCATTTTTCAAATTGACCCTGGAACAATAACAATGCAAATGATTACTGTAATTGAGAAAAGTCACCTATATCCCGGATATAGGTGACTTTTCTCAATTACAGTAATCATTTGCATTGTTATATGGGCCATATGGTGCATGGACAGTATCAAAGCATTTACAACACACCTGAACACAAGCTATTGACTAAATATAAAAAACATAATAGACATCAATCAATATCAACAGACAAAGCTAGTTGATAAATGCTCAAACCCCCACTCAATGGCTTTGTCCATGACAACAACTGTGACAGCCCTTTTTGATGACGATTGAATAGAGGCAAATAAAAAACTACACTGAACATGTAACCACCATGAATAAAACAAAATACAAATAAAACATATCTACAGATATCAACACAGTTGCAACATGCAGCGAGAGAAAGGAGACTGGTTAGGCTGACCATATTGCCGCTTAAAAAAGGGACAGATATGAAAAATACATATGACAGGGTTCTTATAACAGAACATTATTCAAAGCATTTCTTTAAATAGCCCTGACATATGTATTCCCTTTTTGAAGCGGCAATATGGTCAGTCTAAGACTGGTACTAAATTAGTCTCAATGGCACAGACTCTCCAGTGCACACACACTGACTACAAAACATATAGGTGCCAGGTTATGGCTGTTGGACAGTCTGCACTATATCCTCCATTTACACCACTTCACTAGGGCTCTGCCATCTTCCCCCTCCTAGCAACCTTTCTTGTGTGCCTCTGTTCTCTCATTGTTCTTCACTTCACACCCTTTTCTACCTATTGCTCCATCCTTGTGCCCGTTTGCCCCACCTCACCCACTGGAAGAGGAGACTGGAGGTCATCAGAAGTTGGCATTGATATAGTATAGTAGGTGCCTTGTGCAGCTTTCAGGAATAGCTTGTGTAGAGGCTTTCGCAGGTTGTTTCAGATGTGTAATTAACTGTAACATGTATAGGTGGCAGTATAGAGTTATTGCAGATGTGCTACTCCTGTGTGTAACAGGAGGAATTATAAAGCTTACCAATAGCAATAAAGGTACTAAATATCCAGAGGGTCCTTACTGCACTACCGGATTTCCTTCCTGTTAACCTGTACTGCCCCTTGACTGAATAACTCTATACACAGCTAAACCTTTTGTTCTACTCTGCACTGTCCATATTCTCAGAAACAGCAGTTCAAATAAAATCTAATTGCTGTTGGCATAATTGTCATAACTAGTAATAGTGCTTATGGGCTTCGAGACTTACTGAAACAGCGTCTGTCTTAAATGTTCTAGTTCAAATAACAAACCTATGTTCTGACAACCTGCTGGCAGTGATCCACAGCCTGTAGCTACTTAGGTTTAGCTACTGCATAGGTTTACAAAAAACCCTGTGAAAAAAACACACTGAGAGAAATATAAAAAAAATACTTATAGATTTTCATCTCTTTATAATCCCCCCCAGTTATATTTCATGTGTAATTTAGATATCTTAACCAATTCATACAGCTGCACTTCTGGTAGACTGAAATGTCGCCAATTTTTTTACCACTTTTCCAATTTACTTCTATTATATAATTTGCTTCATTCTCTTGGTATCCTTTGTTGAAAAGCCTATCTAAATAGGCACAGGAGATGAGATCGCATGTGCATTTTCAAAGGTTTTTTTATTTTAACAGTGGGCAGCTGGAGCAGACGATTAGAAAATAAGGTATACAGTAAAAATGTAAAAAATGTAAAATTGATTAATTAAACTGCACTTCATAAAGAGCTTAGATTTGAGATCTTATTAAAGAACTAGTTAAATTTATCATTACTTTAACATTTTATCTACAAATCGCATTATCTACCCATTCCCCAAGTTTGCATAACCAATACAGTTATATTAATACACGTTTTACCGCTGTGATTACATTGTATCTAATCATCTGCCAACTGCACCCTTATCTCAGTTCTTTTGACAGACTTGCATTTTAGCCAATCACAGGAGTGAGCACAATGTTATCTAAATGACACACAGTGATTGCCAGGGAGAGGAGATAGCCGATCTCTCTCCCCAGTGGCATATCGGTTTACAGGTAGAGGAGGTAGCCAATTTCTCTCCCCAGCGGCAGAGCCAGTTCCAGGGAGAGGAGGTAGACGACCTCTCTCGCCAGCAGCAGAGTGATTGCCAGGAAGAGGAGATAGCAGATCTCCCTTCCCAGCGGCAGATCAGTTTCCAGGGAGAGGAGGTAGCTGACCTCTCTCCCCAGTGGCAGAGTGATTGCCAGGGAGAGGAGATAGCCGATCTCCCTCTTCAGCGGCAGATCGGTTTCCAGGGAGAGGAGGTAGTTGATCTCTCTCCCCAGTGGCAGAGCCATTTCCAAGGAGAGGAGGTAGCTGACCTCTCTCCACAGCAGCAGAGCCAGTTACAGGGAGAGGAGGTATCCAACCTCTCTCCCCAGCGGCAAAACGGTTTCCAGGGAGAGGAGGTAGCCGACCTCTTGTACCAACAGCATAGCGTGTTCCAGAGAGAGGAGGTCAGCATCCTCACCCCCCAGTGGCAGTGACCAATAACAAAAATGGAGGAGAGTTTGGGGTTGGACCGTTTGACTAACTCAAGTCTATACCAGTGGGAGAAATGTAACGGAAGCCTCCGTTACTTTTGCACTTGGAGAGGATGGCAGGCCAGCCTCCTCCCCACCTACTATGGACCCTAGATCTTGAGAGGATTCTGTGTTTTGGGAGGCTGGTGTCCAGGGGACATGTGGAGTAACATCACCGGACAGCCCCAGGATCCAGCCGGGTCTGCCGGACTATAGGGGGGGAGCACTGTCATGGATACCAGGCTGCCAAGGCCACCCCCTCTCCTATTTGGATTATTGTGTTTCCCACCAGTGCCCCTTTTGTTTATTACAATGATTGAACTTTGCCCTGAAAGAGCTGATTGCTACCCTGCTTGGCCCCTTCCTGCTTTGCCGAGTCCCAGCCAGAATCTTATAGAACTACTCGTCGGCTGTGATTGCTAGAGATTCCCACTGGACTTTAACCTAGGTCACTCCAGAAGCCCTTTGCCCCAGAGTTCCGCTCTTTTGGGGATTTGTCATACCTTTGATGGGCATCGGTTGGGGTGATTACTAAGAGGGAGCTCACACAGGAATCTGGGGTTCTGACACCCCCTCCCACCTCGGACTGTTCCTGAGTACCCTGTGCCAGGCTAGCGCTTCGGCCCCCAGCCAAAGATCATTTAGCTTTTTGGACTGGGACATCTAGGGGCCCGGAGCTCTCCAACTGGAATAGCCAGCGCTCCCTCGGGATCAACCCTAAACTACAACCTAGTTATTGTGGGATCTCTATGCGCCTATGGCTCCTATGGAGGTGCCAGCCTGTCTGGAGGGACGGGGCTCTCTTGATCAGATAAGGCTCTTATCAGATGGCAAATGTGTATATAAGCTGTGTGTTTGTCTCAATAAAGCCTGTTCATGTTTCACCTTAATTCTGGTCTTGTCAGGTTATTAGGGTGGGGTACTTGCTATAATCACTTTCCCTCTATACAGCTATAGTGGAAGCAGGCCCTTTTGGTGGAGATACCCAGTTGGGGTATCCGGGGTCCGTCACACAGGCCCTGCCAATAAAATAAAAATTGAGTAGCAGCCAATCCAGATCTTGTCTTAGCTCCACCCGTTTACAAGCCAATTCCACTCAGCACTGCCCACAAGGCCATTCACCTCCTTTCCCTGGAAAAGCCTCTGTGATCATTTTGGGAGGTATGCTAATTACATGCCACACCATATTGATTATTTCCTGTGTAGGACTTCATCCATTCTCTGAAATAGTTCATTCCTGTTCTGTGAAGGAGGATCTAAAGATTAAGGTTCTAAAGCTTTCCACTCTGGCGAGATGATATAGGAAGCCTCGTCGTTAGTCACTCAAAGAATTTTATAAAATAGAGAATTTTACCTTGATAGCTGATCATCTACCTGTTTGCTGAATGTGAAGGAGAGACCAAAATATTTAAATAAAATACTCACAAAAAAATACCACCAAAGATTTTGAGTGATTTCTGTGTGGCGAGTTTTTCATCATCATGCCCTATGTATCTGGGTCTGTGTGTATGTGGTTTTTGAGACATTTGCGTTAGCATAAATATAGCTCATCGGAAGTTTGTTTAGAAACAAATGTATATTTTTGCATTCACAAAAAGATAAATGCAAATAAACTAGTGAACAAGCAAAAGCATAATAGCATGTTCTATGGATAGTTGATAGTTATCACCACTATAGCTGGATACCAACTTTCACATAGAAGAACTTTCCTGCAATATATTAGCCCGGTACTGCCGAAAAACCACAGTCCAACCCCAAAATACGCATGTGTATTTGTATATAAATGCATGCATGTTTTTGTGTGTGTGTTTCGCATGTGTTTGTGTGCTTGTATATGTGTTCCTGCATGTGTTTGTATGTGTGCATGTGTTTGTGTGTGTTTACAGTATATGTGTATACATGCATGTATTTATGTGTATGTATGTGTGCATGTGTATGTGTGCGTTTATATGTGTATATATGTGTATGTATGTGTTTGTGTGTGTATATGTGTATGTATGTGTTTGTGTGTGTGTGTGTATATGTGTATGTGTATATATGTGTATGTATATGTGTGTATGTGTATATATGTGTATGTACGTGTTCGTGTGTGTGCGTATGTGTATATATGTGTATGTGTTTGTGTGTGTATATGTGTATATATGTGTATGTATGTGTTTGTGTGTGTATGTGTATGTGTATATGTGTGTGTGTATGTATGCGTGCATGTGTTTGTGTGTTTATACGTGTGTATGTGTATATATGTGTATGTATGTGTTTGTGTGTGTGTGTGTATGTGTGTTTGTGTGTGTGTATGTGTGTATGCATATGTTTATATGTGTACCAGTGTTTGTGTGTGTTCATATGTGTGTAAATGTGTATACATGCATGTATTTATGTGTGTATATGTGTATGTCTGCGGGCATTTGTTTGAGTGTGTGCTGTTCAAATGAAGTGGGCCCTGCAATAGACTTTGGCCTGGGACCCATTGAGTTCTCTGATTGAGCACTTTTCTCTTTTTACAAATGTATTTTTTTGTTTTAATTAAAGGACCACTAAACACAGTAGAATAACATCTATACTCTAATCGCGTTTGTAACGCGTCCATCGCCGTCACCAGTTGCGCCTGCATCCTCAAAGGAATGTTGGCTGCGTGAGGCAGCCAAAGGAATGTTGGCTGCGCACGCAGCCAAAAGAATGGACCTTTGCTGCATCCCCGTGGATTCCGAAAATGGCAGGGTGGTGGATTCTTTCACCACCCTGCCATTTTCGGAATCCACCTGGATGCAGCGTAGGCAAACGAAGCCATAAAAAAAAAACGCAACCGCCTGCACGAAACAACAACAAAATATGTAACCGCCTGCAAGAAATAAAAAAAACCTAACCACCCGCACAAACTATAACAAAAAAAAAACCTAACCTCCCGCACAAAGTATTAACAAACACCAAAACCGCCAACCCTACATCACAAAATAATAAAGTAATTAACCCCTAATCCACAAATAACATAATTAAAATATTAACCCGTAAACCGTAAACCCCCCACATCGCAATAAACCTAATAAACCTACTTAACCTATTAACTCCTTAACCGCCAAACCCCCACATCACAATAAACCTAATTAACCCATTAACTCCTAAACCGCCAACCCCCCACATCGCAATAAACCTAATTAACCTATAAACCCCTAAACCCCCACATCGCAATAAACCTAATTAACTTATTAACTCCTAAACCGCCAACCCCCCACAATGCAAATAACTAATTTAATTACTAAGCCCCCTAACCTAACACCCGCTAAATTAACCCCAATACTAAGTTACACTTAAAATAATAAAACCTAACATTAAATTACAAAAAAAATTATCTAAAATTACAAAAAATAAAAACTCTAAAATTACAGAAGAAGAATAAACAAAATTATCAAAAATCAAAAAAATTAAACCTAATCCCTATCGGCTAGATTTGGAGTTTTGTCGGTAACGACCCGAAAATCTAACGCCAGCTTTTTTCTGGCCGCACCATAAAAATAACTCTGGTATTGAGAGTCCACATAAAGGCTGCGTTAGGCTCCAAAAAAGGAGTGTAGAGCATTTTTAACGCAGCTTCAACTCTCGATACCAGAGTTGCTTACGCAAGCGGCCAGCCTCAAAAACGTGCTCGTGCACGATTCCCCCATAGAAAACAATGGGGCTGTTTGAGCTGAAAAAAAACCTAACACCTGCAAAAAAGCCGCGTTCAGCTCTTAACGCAGCCCCATTGTTTGCTATGCAGAAACACCTCCTAAGTCTGCACCTAACACCCTAACATGTACCCCGAGTCTAAACACCCCTAACCTTACACTTATTAACCCCTAATCTGCCGCCCCCGCTATCGCTGACACCTGCATTTTATTTTTAACCCCTAATCTGCCGCTCCGTAAACCGCCGCTACTTACATAATCCTTATGTACCCCTAATCTGATGCCCCTAACACCGCCGACCCCTATATTATATTTATTAACCCCTAATCTGCCGCCCACAACGTCACCCCCACCTGCCTACACTTATTAACCCCTAATCTGCCGAGCGGACCGCACCGCTACTATAATAAAGTTATTAACCCCTAATCCGCCTCACTAACCCTATAATAAATAGTATTAACCCCTAATCTGCCCTCCCTAACATCGCCGACACCTAACTTCAATTATTAACCCCTAATCTGCCGACCGGTGCTCACCGCTATTCTAATAAATGTATTAACCCCTAAAGCTAAGTCTAACTCTAACACTAACACCCCCCTAAGTTAAATATAATTTACATCTAACGAAATTAATTATCTCTTATTAAATAAATTATTCCTATTTAAAGCTAAATACTTACCTGTAAAATAAATCCTAATATAGCTACAATATAAATTATAATTACATTGTAGCTATTTTAGGATTAATATTTATTTTACAGGCAACTTTGTAATTATTTTAACCAGGTACAATAGCTATTAAATAGTTAAGAACTATTTAATAGCTACCTAGTTAAAATAATTACAAAATTACCTGTAAAATAAATCCTAACCTAAGTTACAATTAAACCTAACACTATACTATCATTAAATTAATTAAATAAAATATCTACAATTACCTACAATTAAACCTAACACTACACTATCAATACATTAATTAAATACAATATCTACAAATAACTACAATGAAATAAACTAACTAAAGTACAAAAAATAAAAAAGAACTAAGTTACAAAAAATAAAAAAATATTTACAAACATAAGAAAAATATTACAACAATTTTAAACTAATTACACCTACTCTAAGCCCCCTAATAAAATAACAAAGACCCCCAAAATAAAAAATGCCCTACCCTATTCTAAATTACTAAAGTTCAAAGCTCTTTTACCTTACCAGCCCTGAACAGAACCCTTTGCGGGGCATGCCCCAAGAAGTTCAGCTCTTTTGCCTGTAAAAAAAAACATACAATACCCCCCCCCAACATTACAACCCACGCTGGTTTTCACGGCTAACGCCAAACTCCAAATCTAGGCCTATGAAAATAAAAAGCCCCTCCAAAATAAAAACACCCCCTAATCTAAACTAAACTACCAATAGCAATTAAAAAGGCCTTTCGTAGGGTATTGCCCTTTTACAAGTCCCCCCTAACAGTAAAACCGCACCACCCACCAAATCCCCCAAAATAAAAAAAATAACACTAAATAAACCTAAACTATCCATTGCCCCTAAAGGGGCATTTGTATGGGCATTGTCCTTAAAAGGGCATTCAGCTCTTTCACTGCCCTTAAAAGGGTAATCAGCTCTTTTACAGCCCATTAAATCCCTAATCTTAAAAATAAAAAAAAATAAAAAAATTTAAAAAAATCTTAAGACTAAGCCCCAGCGGAGGTCTTCTTCCAGATGACACCATCATCTTCTATCTTCATCCGGAGCGAAGGCGGCACGGAGCGGAGTTGTGGAGCTGGCTTCCCGATGCACAGATCCTCAGCAGCGGTCTTAAGTGGCGGCGGTCTTAAGCGGCGGCGGTCCTCAGCGGCATGGAGGCTCCTCTTCATGTAATTGTTCTTCGCACACTGAAGATTGACTGCAAGGTACCCCATATTTATTGGGGTACCTTGCATTCCTATTGGCTGAAATTTAGAAATCAGCCAATAGGATGAGAGCTACTGAAATCTTATTGGCTGATTTGAACAGCCAATAGGATTTAAGTAGCTTTAATTCTATTGGCTGATTTCAAAATTTCAGCCAATAGGAATGCAAGGTACCCCAAATTGAATGCGGTACCTTGAATTCAATCTTCAGTGTACGACAGACATTGGATGAAGAGGAGCTTCCATGCCACCGAGGAACACCGCCGCTGCTGAGGACCACCGCCGCTGAGGATCCACGCATTGGAGAAGACAGCTCTGCACCACCGCTCCATGCCGCCTTCGTTGCGGATGACGATAGAAGATGATGGAGCTGCCTGGAAGAAAACCTTCTCCGCCGGACTTCAGGAACGGTAAATACCTATTTGGGGCTTAGTCTTAGGCTTTTTTTTAATTTTTTGGGGTGGCTTTTAAGAGCAGTAAAAGTGCTAATGCCTATACAAATGCCCCTTTAGGGGCAATGGGTAGTTTAGGTTTTTTTAGTGTAAGGTTTTTTTATTTGTGGGGGTTTGGTGGGTGGGGGGGGGGTTGCTGTTAGGGGGTAATTGGTCATTTGTTTAGGTAAAAGAGCTGTTTAACTTAGGGCAATGCCCTACAAAAGCCTTTTTAAAGGGACACTGAACCCAAATTTTTTCTTTCGTGATTCAGGTAGAGCATGCAATTTTAACCAATTTTCTAATTTACTCCTATTATAAAGTTTTCTTCGTTCTCTTGCTATCTTTATTTGAAAAATAAGGCATCTAAGCTTTTTTCTTGGTTCAGTACTCTGGACAGCACTTTTTTATTGGTGGATGGATTTATCCACCAATCAGCAAACACACCCAGGTTGTTCACCAAAAATGGGCCGGCATCTAAACTTACATTCTTGCATTTCAAATAAAGATACCAAGAGAATGAAGAAAAACAGAATTTATGCTTACCTGATAAATTACTTTCTCCAACGGTGTGTCCGGTCCACGGCGTCATCCTTACTTGTGGGAATATCTCTTCCCCAACAGGAAATGGCAAAGAGTCCCAGCAAAGCTGGCCATATAGTCCCTCCTAGGCTCCGCCCACCCCAGTCATTCGACCGACGGACAGGAGGAAAAATATAGGAGAAACCATATGGTACCGTGGTGACTGTAGTTAGAGAAAATAATTCATCAGACCTGATTAAAAAAACCACGGCGTCATCCTTACTTGTGGGAACCAATACCAAAGCTTTAGGACACGGATGAAGGGAGGGAGCAAATCAGGTTACCTAAACGGAAGGCACCACGGCTTGCAAAACCTTTCTCCCAAAAATAGCCTCCGAAGAAGCAAAAGTATCAAATTTGTAAAATTTGGCAAAAGTGTGCAGTGAAGACCAAGTCGCTGCCTTACATATCTGGTCAACAGAAGCCTCGTTCTTGAAGGCCCATGTGGAAGCCACAGCCCTAGTGGAGTGAGCTGTGATTCTTTCAGGAGGCTGCCGTCTGGCAGTCTCGTAGGCCAATCGGATAATGCTTTTAAGCCAAAAGGAAAGAGAGGTAGAAGTCGCTTTTTGACCTCTCCTTTTACCAGAATAGACAACAAACAAAGAAGATGTTTGTCTGAAATCTTTTGTAGCCTCTAAATAGAATTTTAGAGCATGGACTATGTCCAAATTGTGTAACAAACGTTCCTTCTTTGAAACTGGATTCGGACATAAAGAAGGTAGAACTATCTCCTGGTTAATATTCTTGTTAGAAACAACCTTTGGAAGAAAACCAGGCTTAGTACGCAAAACCACCTTATCTGCATGGAACACCAGATAAGGCGGGGAACACTGCAAAGCAGATAACTCTGAAACTCTTCTAGCAGAAGAAATAGCAACCAAAAACAAAACTTTCCAAGATAGTAACTTAATATCTACGGAATGTAAAGGTTCAAACAGAACCCCTTGAAGAACTGAAAGAACTAGATTTAGACTCCAGGGAGGAGTCAAAGGTCTGTAAACAGGCTTGATCCTAACCAGAGCCTGAACAAATGCTTGAACATCTGGCACAGCTGCCAGTCTTTTGTGTAGTAAGACAGATAAAGCAGAGATCTGTCCCTTTAGAGAACTTGCAGATAATCCTTTCTCCAAACCTTCTTGTAGAAAGGAGAGAATCTTAGGAATTTTTATCTTATTCCATGGGAACCCTTTGGATTCACTCCAACAGATATATCTTTTCCATATTTTATGGTAAATCTTTCTAGTTACCGGTTTTCTGGCCTGAACCAGAGTATCTATCACAGAATCTGAAAACCCACGCTTTGATAGGATCAAACGTTCAATCTCCAAGCCGTCAGCTGGAGGGAGACCAGATTTGGATGTTCGAATGGACCCTGAACAAGAAGGTCCTGTCTCAAAGGTAGCTTCCATGGTGGAACCGATGACATATTCACCAGGTCTGCATACCAAGTCCTGCGTGGCCACGCAGGAGCTATCAAGATCACCGAGGCCCTCTCCTGTTTGATCCTGGCTACCAGCCTGGGAATGAGAGGAAACGGTGGAAATACATAAGCTAGGTTGAAGGTCCAAGGTGCTACTAGTGCATCTACTAGAGTCGCCTTGGGATCCCTGGATCTGGACCCGTAGCAAGGAACCTTGAAGTTCTGACGAGACGCCATCAGATCCATGTCTGGAATGCCCCATAATTGAGTCAACTGGGCAAATATCTCCGGGTGGAGTTCCCACTCCCCCGGATGGAATGTCTGACGACTCAGATAATCCGCCTCCCAGTTTTCCACTCCTGGGATGTGGATCGCAGACAGGTGGCAGGAGTGATCCTCCGCCCATTTTATGATTTTGGTCACTTCTCTCATCGCCAGGGAACTCCTTGTTCCCCCCTGATGGTTGATGTAAGCAACAGTCGTCATGTTGTCTGATTGGAATCTTATGAATCTGGCCTTTGCTAGTTGAGGCCAAGCCCTGAATGTATTGAATATCGCTCTCAGTTCCAGAATGTTTATCGGGAGAAGAGACTCTTCCCGAGACCATAGACCCTGAGCTTTCAGGGAGTCCCAGACCGCGCCCCAGCCCACTAGACTGGCGTCGGTCGTGACGATGACCCACTCTGGTCTGCGGAAGCTCATTCCCTGGGACAGGTGATCCTGGGTTAGCCACCAACGTAGTGAGTCTCTGGTCTTCTGATCTACTTGAATCACTGGAGACAAGTCTGTATAGTCCCCATTCCACTGTTTGAGCATGCACAGTTGTAATGGTCTTAGATGAATTTGTGCAAAAGGAACTATGTCCATTGCTGCAACCATCAACCCTACTACTTCCATGCACTGCGCTATGGAAGGACGTGGAACAGAATGAAGAACTTGACAAGTGCTTAGAAGTTTTGATTTTCTGACCTCTGTCAGAAAAATCCTCATTTCTAAGGAATCTATTATTGTTCCCAAGAAGGGAACTCTTGTTGCCGGAGACAGAGAACTTTTTTCTATGTTCACCTTCCATCCGTGTGATCTGAGAAAGGCTAGAATGATGTCTGTATGAGCCTTTGCTTTTGACAGGGACGATGCTTGTATTAGAATGTCATCCAAGTATGGTACTACTGCAATGCCCCTCGGTCTTAGAACCGCTAGAAGGGACCCAAGTACCTTTGTGAAAATCCTTGGAGCAGTGGCTAACCCAAATGGGAGGGCCACAAACTGGTAATGTTTGTCCAGAAAGGCGAACCTTAGGAACTGATGATGTTCTTTGTGGATAGGGATATGTAGGTACGCATCCTTTAGATCCACGGTAGTCATAAATTGACCTTCCTGGATAGTGGGTAGAATCGTTCGAATGGTTTCCATCTTGAACGATGGTACCCTGAGAAATTTGTTTAGGATCTTCAGATCCAAAATTGGTCTGAAGGTTCCCTCTTTTTTGGGAACTACTAACAGATTTGAATAAAATCCCATTCCTTGTTCCTTTATTGGAACTGGGTGTATCACTCCCATCTTTAACAGGTCTTCTACACAATGTAAGAACGCCTGTCTCTTTATTTGGTTTAAGGATAAGTGAGACATGTGGAACCTTCCCCTTGGGGGTAGTTCCCTGAATTCCAGAAGATAACCCTGAGAAACTATTTCTAGTGCCCAGGGATCCTGAACATCTCTTGCCCAAGCCTGAGCAAAGAGAGAGAGTCTGCCCCCTACTAGATCCGGTCCCGGATCGGGGGCTACTCCTTCATGCTGTTTTGTTAGCAGCAGCAGGCTTCTTGGCCTGCTTACCCTTGTTCCAGCCTTGCATCGGTTTCCAGGCTGGTTTGGGTTGTGAGGCATTACCCTCTTGCTTAGAGGATGCAGAATTAGAGGCCGGTCCGTTCCTGAAATTGCGAAAGGAACGAAAATTAGACTTATTCCTGGCCTTGAAAGGCCTATCTTGTGGAAGGGCGTGGCCCTTTCCCCCAGTGATGTCTGAGATAATCTCTTTCAATTCTGGTTCAAATAGAGTTTTACCTTTGAAAGGGATGTTAAGCAATTTTGTCTTGGATGACACATCCGCTGACCAAGACTTTAGCCAAAGCGCTCTGCGCGCCACAATTGCAAACCCTGAATTTTTCGCCGCTAATCTAGCTAATTGCAAAGCGGCATCTAAAATAAAAGAGTTAGCCAACTTAAGTGCGTGAACTCTGTCCATAACCTCCTCATATGGAGTCTCTCTACTGAGCGACTTTTCTAGTTCTTCGAACCAGAACCACGCTGCTGTAGTGACAGGAACAATGCACGAAATGGGTTGTAGAAGGTAACCTTGCTGTACAAAAATCTTTTTAAGCAAACCCTCCAATTTTTTATCCATAGGATCTTTGAAAGCACAACTATCCTCGATAGGAATAGTAGTGCGCTTGTTTAGAGTAGAAACTGCCTCCTCGACCTTAGGGACTGTCTGCCATAAGTCCTTTCTGGGGTCGACCATAGGAAATAATTTCTTAAATATAGGGGGGGGAACAAAAGGTATGCCGGGCTTTTCCCACTCCTTATTCACTATGTCCGCCACCCGCTTGGGTATAGGAAAAGCGTTGGGGTGCACCGGAACCTCTAGGAACTTGTCCATCTTGCATAATTTCTCTGGAATGACCAAGTTGTCACAATCATCCAGAGTAGATAACACCTCCTTAAGCAGTGCACGGAGATGTTCTAATTTAAATTTAAATGTCACAACATCAGGTTCAGCTTGTTGAGAAATTTTTCCTGAATCTGAAATTTCCCCATCTGACAAAACCTCCCTCATGGCCACTTCAGATTGGTGTGAGGGTATGACAGAACAATTATCATCAGCACCCTCCTGCTCTTCAGTGTTTAAAACAGAGCAATCGCGCTTTCTCTGATATGTAGGCATTTTGGATAAAATATTTGCTATGGAGTTATCCATTACAGCCGTCAATTGTTGCATGGTAATAAGCATTGGCGCGCTAGATGTACTAGGGGCCTCCTGCGTGGGCAAAACTGGTGTAGACACAGTAGGAGATGATGTAGTATCATGTCTACTCCCCTCATCTGAGGAATCATCTTGGGCAATTTCATTATCTGTGGCAGTACTGTCCTTACTTTGTTTGGACGCTATGGCACAATTATCACACAAATTTAAATGGGGAGACACATTGGCTTTCATACATATAGAACATAGCTTATCCGAAGGCACAGATATGTTAAACAGGCTTAAACTTGTCAATAAAGCACAAAAAACGTTTTAAAACAAAACCGTTACTGTCTCTTTAAATTTTAAACAGAAACACTTTATTACTGAATATGTGAAAAAGTATGAAGGAATTGTTCAAAAATTACCAAAATTTCACCACAGTGTCTTAAAGCATTAAGAGTATTGCACGCCAATTTTCAGAGCTTTAACCCTTAAAATAACGGAACCGGAGCCGTTTACAAATTTAACCCCTATACAGTCCCAGCTATAGCCTTTGCTGTGACCTAACCAAGCCCAGAGGGGAATACGATACCAAATGACGCCTTCTAGAAACTTTTCCAACAACTTTCTGGTCCTCACACATGCATCTGCATGTCTTGCTCTCAAAAACAACTGCGCAGTAATGGCGCGAAAATGAGGCTCAGCCTACAACTGGGAAGGCCCTCCCTGACTGGAAAAGGTGTCTAACATAGTGCCTGCCGTTAAAAAACATTCCCCAAGTTTATAAATGTGAATTATCAGCATAAACATGTATAAAATGTCCAAATAAAGCAATCGATTTAGCCCATAAAAGTGTCTACCAGTTTTATAGCCCATATTAAGCCCTTTATTCTGTTTGCTTGACTAAGAAAATGGCTTACCGGTCCCCATGAGGGGAAATGACAGCCTTCCAGCATTACATGGTTTTGTTAGAAATATGGCTAGTCATACCTTAAGCAGAAAAGTCTGCTAACTGTTTCCCTCAACTGAAGTTACTTCATCTCAACAGTCCTATGTGGAAACAGCAATCGATTTTAGTTACTGTCTGCTAAAATCATCTTCCTCTCACAAACAGAAATCTTCATCCTTTTCTGTTTCAGAGTAAATAGTACATACCAGCACTATTTTAAAATAACAAACACTTGATAGAAGAATAAAAAACTACATTTAAACACCAAAAAACTCTTAACCATCTCCGTGGAGATGTTGCCTGTGCAACGGCAAAGAGAATGACTGGGGTGGGCGGAGCCTAGGAGGGACTATATGGCCAGCTTTGCTGGGACTCTTTGCCATTTCCTGTTGGGGAAGAGATATTCCCACAAGTAAGGATGACGCCGTGGACCGGACACACCAATGTTGGAGAAATTTGATAATAGGAGTAAATTAGAAAGTTGCTTAAAATTTCATGCTCTATCTGAATCACAAAAGAAAAAAATTGGGTTCAGTGTCCCTTTAAGGACTATTGGTAGTTTAGTATTAGATTAGGGGGTGTTTTTATTTTGGGGGGGATTTTTTATAGGGGTATTAGTTTAGCCTAGTAATCAATAAATGCAGAATAAAGAGACAATGCAAAAGCACTTAGTTTGAATTTCAAATTAGTATTAGATGATCTTCTGACAAATGTCAAAGTTGGTTAAATTGTCTTTCCTAATACATCATGTGACAACCATCAGACAATCACAAAATGCATATACATATATCCTGTGAATCTTGGACATGCTCAGTAGTAGCTGGTTCCTCGAAAAATGTTCCTATAAAAAGATTGTGCACATTTAGATAATGGAAGTGAATTGGAAAGTTGTTTAAAAGTGTGTGCTCTATCTGAATCATAAAAGTTTAATTTTGATTTCACCTTCCTTTTATCAGAATTTTTAAAACTTGCTTACCAGACCTTGAGTGCAAAATGTGGTCCCTCATTTGAAAAGGTTAGAAATCGCCGTACTTTTCATTTTCCTAATTCCTTTCTAATAATTTACCCTTTCTCCTGATTCCCAGTTTAGAAAACAAAAATATGTAGTCCAAGAAGTTCTCTTATACCTTGGTAACGTAAGATTAGTTATGCACGCTGATTTAGGAGATAATTTAATTGGACAGTGTACTGTTAAATTGTAGTATAAAATATATGAAAATAATGCTCCTTATGGTTTATTTGTGCATATGAAATGGCATACAGGGAGATCAGATCTCCTTATTGTATCACTTTTCATACACACACTTGCTTCCTTATCTTATCTCTTGACCATCATTTAGAGCAGAGGTTTTCAAACCTGTCCTCAGGCTTCTCTAACAGGCCAGATTTTCAGGATATCTGAACTGGAGCACTAGTGAAATAATCAACTGACTAGTAAACCTGGTTATTAACCTGCTCTCACCCAGGGTAATCCTGAAAATCTGGCCTGTTAGGGATGCCCGAGGAAAGGTTTGAAAACCCCTGACTTAGAATGAACAATTGAAAATTAACATTTTAGTACTTATCTCTACCTACCTGTCACACACAGAGTGTAATTTCTACGGCTGGCTATGTTTGCATAGCTTTTTTATATAGCCAATACTTATGTATTGAAATTTTCAGTATAGGTGGGGATACCATAGGCAAAAACAGCTATTTTAAATGCCAAAATAAAGGTAAATACGCTATTAGTAAATCATTTAATACTTTCCTGCATTTAAAATGTATAATTGGTAACAAATTAAAGGGTATAACATACAGTGCATGTCCCTTTAACATTATTACAATTCACCAGCACAAATTTTTCCAGCATCTGTTTGTATAAACGATTCTATTTCAACAACTTCAACCTCTTAAAAACTCACGCCTAGATTTAGAGTTTGGCGTTAGCCGTCAAAACCAGCGTTAGGGGCTCCTAACGCTGGTTTTGGGCTACCGCTGGTATTTAGAGTCAGTCAGGAAAGGGTCTAACGCTCACTTTGCAGCCGCGACTTTTCCATACCGCAGATCCCCCTACGACATTTGCGTATCCTATCTTTTCAATGGGATCTTTCTAACGCTGAAATTTAGAGTCTTGGCTGAAGTGAGCGTTAGAAATCTAACTCCAGCCGCAGCAGAAAGCCAGGAGTTAAAAGCTTTCTGTGCTAACGCAGGTTCATAAAGCTCTTAACTACTGTGCTCTAAAGTACACTAACCCATAAACTACCTATGTACCCCTAAACCGAGGTCCCCCCCACACCGCCACCACTCTAATAACATTTTTAACCCCTAATCTGCCGACCGCACACCGCCGCAACCTACGTTATCCCTATATACCCCTAATCTGCTGCCCCTAACACCACCGACCCCTATATTATATTTATTAACCCCTAATCTGCCCCCCCCCCCAACGTCACCGCCACCTACCTACAATTATTAACCCCTAATCTGCCGACCGGACCTCACCGCTACTATAATAAAGTTATTAACCCCTAATCCGCCTCACTCCCGCCTCAATAACCCTATAATAAATAGTATTAACCCCTAATCTGCCCTCCCTAACATCACCGACACCTAACTTCAAGTATTAACTCCTAATCTGCCGACCGGACCTCGACGCTACTCTAATAAATGTATTAACCCCTAAAGCTAAGTCTAACCCTAACACTAACAACCCCCTAAGTTAAATATAATTTAAATCTAACAAAATAAAATAAATCTTATTAAATAAATTATTCCTATTTAAAGCTAAATACTTACCTGTAAAATAAACCCTAATATAGCTACAATATAAATTATAATTATATTGTAGCTATTTTAGGATTTATATTTATTTTACAGGCAACTTTGTATTTATTTTAACCAGGTACAATAGCTATTAAATAGTTAATAACTATTTAATAGCTACCTAGTTAAAATAATTACCAAATTACCTGTAAAATAAATCCTAACCTAAGTTACAATTAAACCTAACACTACACTATCAATAAATTAATTAAATAAAATACCTACAATTATCTACAATTAAACCTAACACTACACTATCAATAAATTAATTACATAAAATACCTACAAATAAACACAATTAAATAAACTAACTAAAGTACAAAAAATAAAAAAAGCTAAGTTACAAAAAATAAAAAAATAATTTACAAACATAATAAAAATATTACAACAATTTTAAACTAATTACACCTACTCTAAGCCCCCTAATAAAATAACAAAGCCCCCCAAAATAAAAAAATGCCCTACCCTATTCTAAAATTAAAATTGAAAAGCTCTTTTACCTTACCAGCCCTTAAAAGGGCCTTTTTCTGGGGCATGCCCCAAAGAAATCAGCTCTTTTGCCTGTAAAAAAACACAATACCTCCCCCCAACATTACAACCCACCACCCACATACCCCTAATCTAACCCAAACCCCCCCTTAAATAAACCTAACTCTAAGCCCCTGAAGATCTTCCTACCTTGTCTTCACCACACCGGGCATCACCAATCGGTCCTCCAGAGGGTCCCGAAGTCTTCATCCTATCCAGCAAGAAGAAGTCCAGAAGAGGCTGATCGGAACAGCCAATAGAATGCAAGCTCAATCTGATTGGCTGATTGGATCAGCCAATCGGATTGAACTTGAATCTGATTGGCTGATTCCATCAGCCAATCAGATTTTTCCTACCTTAATTCCGATTGGCTAATAGAATCCTATCAGCCAATCGGAATTCGAGGGACGCCATCTTGGATGACGTCCCTTAAAGGAGCCTTCATTCTGTGTTAGGACGTCGGAAGAAGAGGATGGATCCGCGCCGGAGGTCTTGAAGATGGAGCCGCTCGTCGTCGGATGGATGAAGATAGAAGATGCCGCTTGGATGAAGATGTTTGCTGGTCCGGATCTCCTCTTCTGCCCGGATAGGATGAAGACTTTAGAGCCTCTTCTGGACTTCTTCTTGCCGGATAGGATGAAGACTTCGGGACCCTCTGGAGGACCGATCGGTGATGGCTTAGTGTTAGGTTTATTTAAGGGGGGTTTGGGTTAGATTAGGGGTATGTGGGTGGTGGGTTGTAATGTTGGGGGGTGGTATTGTGGGGTTTTTTTACAGGCAAAAGAGCTGATTTCTTTGGGGCATGCCCCGCAAAAGGCCCTTGTAAGGGCTGGTAAGGTTAAAGAGCTTTTCAATTTTAATTTTAGAATAGGGTAGGGCATTTTTTTATTTTGGGGGGCTTTTTTATTTTATTAGGGGGCTTAGAGTAGGTGTAATTGGTTTAAAATTGTTGTAATATTTTTATTATGTTTGTAAATTATTTTTTTATTTTTTTATTTTTTGTAACTTAGCTTTTTTTATTTTTTGTACTTTAGTTTATTTAATTGTATTTATTTGTAGGTATTTGTAGGTAATTTATTTAATTAATTTAATGATAGTGTAGTGTTAGGTTTAATTGTAACTTAGGTTGGGATTTATTTTACAGGTAATTTGGTAATTATTTTAACTAGGTAGCTATTAAATAGTTATTAACTATTTAATAGCTATTGTACCTGGTTAAAATAAATACAAAGTTGCCTGTAAAATAAATATAAATCCTAAAATAGCTACAATATAATCATTATTTATATTGTAGCTATATTAGGGTTTATTTTACAGGTAAGTATTTAGCTTTAAATAGGAATAATTTATTTAATAAGAGTTAATTTATTTTGTTAGATTTAAATTATATTTAACTTAGGGGGGTGTTAGCGTTCGGGTTAGAGTTAGCTTTAGGGGTTAATACATTTATTATAGTAGCGGTGAGGTCCGGTCGGCAGATTAGGGGTTAATTATTGTAGGTAGCTGGTGGCGACATTGTGGGGGGCAGATTAGGGGTTAATAAATATAATATAGGGGTCGGCGGTGTTAGGGGCAGCAGATTAGGGGTACATAGGTATAATGTAGGTTGCGGTGGTGTACAGAGCGGCAGATTAGGGGTTAAAAAAAATATGCAGGTGTTAGCGATAGCGGGGGCGGCAGATTAGGGGTTAATAAGTGTAAGGTTAGGGGTGTTTAGACTCGGGGTACATGTTAGGGTGTTAGGTGCAGACATAGGAAGTGTTTTCCCATAGGAAACAATGGGGCTGCATTAGGAGCTGAACGCTGCTTTTTTGCAGGTGTTAGTTTTTTTTTCAGCTCAAACTGCCCCATTGTTTCCTATGGGGGAATCGTGCACGAGCACGTTTTTGAAGCTGGCCGCGTCCGCAAGCACCGCTGGTATTGAGAGTTGCAGTGGCGGTAAATTATGCTCTACGCTCCTTTTTTGGAGCCTAACGCAGCCATTCTGTGAACTCTAAATACCAGCGGTATTTAAAAGGTGCGGGGGGAAAAAAAACAGCATTAGCTACGCGGGTCGTTACCGACAAAACTCTAAATCTAGCCGTCAGTTTGTCCTCTTTTGAAAGCCTCATCTTAGCTGTTAACATTACTTAGTTCAATGTTTTTGTGCACGTTCAATTCACATCTAAAAAGTTACTAAAAAGTTAAATTATATATATCTCAAATCACATTTAGTCATTATGTTTTACTTTATGGTTGGCCATGTGTAGGTCAGAGGAAAGAGCCACAAAAAAGGCACTTGAATGTACATTTTACACTTTTACGTTTCACAAAGAACATTTTAAATTCCCTTTTTTTTATCTTGGTGTTCTTTGTTGAAAGCATATGTACATATCCTCTGCATAGAAAAAAAGATAGAGACGATCCTCACTAATAAAAGCCCATGATTTGTGCCACACAATTTCAGGCAATGCAAGCAGCCCTTTTACTTGGACTGTGGTGACACTCAGTGGTAAATCAAGATATGACATTTGCAGTTATCCCCAGACAATTTTTTTTTTTCTCAACACATTTTAATCTGGGGTACTTCTGTGCTTTTAAAATTCATCTTGTAACTGTGATTTTATATTTCTATGACTGTGACACCTCACGAAATCTATTTACGTAATATAGATAATGTGTTTAGGGCATTGTAACAAAATGGGCTAGTTTACGAGTGGCACTCTAACAGTTGTGCACAAGCGAAAAGGGGTTAATTGCAGCTATTTGCTCGAGTCGGGTTTTTCACTTATATTACAAGTTGAAAGTAAACACGATCGCTTGAGCGCAATTTAAGTTAACGTGCATCAGGTTAGCGCAATCTCAGAGCTCTGGTTAACTGTTTTGCACAATACATCAAAAATATATTACGAAGTACAGTTACACTCAAAATAACACCATTTAATAAAAATTATTAAAAAAAAATATTGCACCAAAAATGTATAAGGGCTCAAAAATGTGAGGTCTCAGGCGTAAGAAAAAAACACAAAACAGGCAAAGGGCTTTAGCATAGAGATACAAATATATACATGTCTAAAGATGTATATGTATGTACATACTGTATATATAAATATATATACACACACACAGTATATATATATATATATATATATATATATATATATATATATGTCTATATATGCATACATATGTATTTTCTGTATTTATATGTGTAAATATGTATTTACAGACATATAAACACATAAATACATATGTATAGACATATATAAGTGCTTTGGAGCCCTTTGCAGTTAAAGGGACAGTCTAGTCAAAATTAAACTTTCATGATTCATATAGGGCACGCAATTTTAAACAACTTTCCCATTTACATTTATCATCAAGTTTGCTTTGTTCTGTTGGTATTCTTTGTTGAAAGATAAACCTAGGTAGGCTCATATGCTAATTTCTAAGCCATTGAAGGCCGCCTCTTATCTCCGTGCATTTTGACAGTTTCTCACAGTTAGACAGCACTAATTCATGTGGGACATATAAATACCATTGTGCTCACACCCGTGGAGTTATTTATGAGTCAGCATTGATTGGCTAAAATTTGGGTTAATAAAGGGTTAAAATATATATATCAACTAAAATATCCAGAATCTTCTAGTACTCATTCACAGATTTAAAGCAACAATACAAATTACCACCAATTTTGGTCCAAAATAACGCCTAGATTTAGAGTTTGGAGTTAGCCGTCAAAACCAGCGTTAGGGGCTCCTAACGCTGGTTTTGGGCTACCGCTGGTATTTAGAGTCAGTCAGGAAAGGGTCTAACGCTCACTTTGCAGCCGCGACTTTTCCATACCGCAGATCCCCCTACGCCATTTGCGTATCCTATCTTTTCAATGGGATCTTTCTAACGCCGGTATTTAGAGTCTTGGCTGAAGTGAGCGTTAGAAATCTAACAACAAGACTCCAGCCGCAGAGAAAAGCCAGGAGTTAAGAGCTTTCTGGGCTAATGCCGGTTCATAAAGCTCTTAACTACTGTACTCTAAAGTACACTAACACCCATAAACTACCTATGCACCCCTAAACCGAGGTCCCCCCACATCGCCGCCACTCTAATAAATTTTTTTAACCCCTAATCTGCCGACCGCACACCGCCGCAACCTACGTTATCCCTATGTACCCCTAATCTGCTGCCCCTAACACCGCCGACCCCTATATTATATTTATTAACCCCTAATCTGCCGCCACCAACGTCGCCGCCACCTACCTACAATTATTAACCCCTAATCTGCCGACCGGACCTCACAGCTACTATAATAAAGTTATTAACCCCTAATCCGCCTCACTCCCGCCTCAATAACCCTATAATAAATAGTATTAACACCTAATCTGCCCTCCCTAACATCGCCAACACCTAACTTCAAGTATTAACCCCTAATCTGCTGACCGGACCTCGCCGCTACTCTAATAAATGTATTAACCCCTAAAGTCTAACCCTAACACTAACACCCCCTAAATTAAATTTAATTTAAATCTAATTAAATAAATTAACTCTTATTAAATAAATTATTCCTATTTAAAGCTAAATACTTACCTGTAAAATAAACCCTAATATAGCTACAATATAAATTATAATTATATTGTAGCTATTTTAGGATTAATATTTATTTTACAGGCAACTTTGTATTTATTTTAACCAGGTACAATAGCTATTAAATAGTTAAGAACTATTTAATAGCTACCTATTTAAAATAATTACAAAATTACCTGTAAAATAAATCCTAACCTAAGTTACAATTAAACCTAACACTACACTATCAATAAATTAATTAAATAAAATGCCTACAAATATCTACAATTAAACCTAACAGTACACTATCAATAAATTAATTAAATAAAATACCTACAAATATCTACAAATAAACCTAACACTACACTATCAATAAATTAATTAAATAAAATACCTACAAATAAATACAATTAAATAAACTAACTAAAGTACAAAAAATAAAAAAAGAACTAAGTTACAAAAAATATATATATTTTTTTACAAACATTAGAAAAAGATTACAACAATTTTAAACTAATTACACCTACTCTAAGCCCCCTAATAAAATAACAAAGCCCCCCAAAATAAAAAAATGCCCTACCCTATTCTAAAATACAAATAGAAAAGCTCTTTTACCTTACCAGCCCTTAAAAGGGCCTTTTGCGGGGCATGCCCCAAAGAATTCAGCTCTTTTGCCTGTAAAAAACAAAACAAAATCTCCCTACCTTATCTTCACCACGCCGGGTATCACCGATCCGTCCAGAGGAGCCTCCGAAGTCTTCATCCAAGCCCAAGCGGGGGCTGAAGAAGTCCATCATCGGGCTGAAGAGGTCCATCATCGGGCTGAAGTCTTGATCCAAACGGGCGCTGAAGAAGTCCATCATCGGGTTGAAGAGGTCCATCATCGGGCTGAAGTCTTGATCCAAGCGGGCGCTGAAGAGGTCCATCATCGGGCTGAAGTCTTCTATCAAGCCGCATCTTCAATCTTCATCCATCCGGAGCGGGTGGAGCCATCTTCTTCCAGCCGACGCGGATCCATCCTCTTCTACCGACGCCTACTCGCCGAATGACGGTTCCTTTAAATGACGTCATCCAAGATGGCGTCCCTCGAATTCCGATTGGCTGATAGGATTCTATCAGCCAATCGGAATTAAGGTAGGAAAATTCTGATTGGCTGATGGAATCAGCCAATCAGATTCAAGTTCAATCCGATTGGCTGATCCAATCAGCCAATCAGATTGAGCTTGCATTCTATTGGCTGATTGGAACAGAATCAATCAGAATTTTCCTACCTTAATTCCGATTGACTGATAGAATCCTATCAGCCAATCGGAATTCGAGGGACGCCATCTTGGATGACGTCATTTAAAGGAACCGTCATTCGGCGAGTAGTAGTCATAAGACTACGGGTAGTCTTATGATAGTGGAATACAACAGGCAGGCTTACCGTTGCTTATATTCTTTTATAAATTCAGACCTAATGCAGACCTAACATAACTAGAGTCACATATTCCCTCAGTCTTACCCTTATTTCTTTAATTTGGGGGAACACCCTACAACATAATTAATGGTAAATCTGGGCTATTGGGAAACTCTAAGTGGAATAGTATAAAGATAAATATATCCTTCTTTACTTCAAACACCCTGAACATATATATCTATATTGTATTGTGTGGCATACATCCACATACAAATGAACCAACAGATATAATACTCTATTAATCGTATAGAAAATCAATGTGTGATAAGGAAGCTTCCAACAAACAAGAATGAAGTAATATATTTATTAATACCACTGATGACATTGGTACTCTAAATATAAGTTTAAACGTATAGGTGAGGACACTGATAATTATTGTTCAAGCTATACACCGGACTCTGTGATACAGACTGATCACTGTATCACACCTGAGAGGAGCTCTTGTGTACCGAGTATCACTCGGACACATCTTTTATTTGTTTGTCATTTTATTCTCACTGGTGGATAACTCCACTCTTTTTTTACAAAATATATTTGAAGTAAAAGTTAAGTTTTAAACCAATACACGACACACCACACTACTCACAGCATTGGTTTTGACCCCCAACAAAGTGTGCCCAATATGCTTCACTTTCTCTGTCCTTCTTCTTAATAACATTTTGCACTATTTGGCATAAGGCACTACCTATTGTTAACACCTAGGTTTGTATCAATAGGTTATCTAGGGTCAATCCCATTTTCCCCCCCTCTCTCCCTAGAGGCCATAGGGAATCCATAAATATACATATATTGGCAAAAATGTTTCTAGTTAAAGTTATCACTGTTTTAGTGTTAACATTTTTCTCTGCACGTGCATGTGAAGCAAAGCTACATATTCTCAGTGAACCAGCATTTTAAATACGGCAGCTGTTTAGAACAGCAGTGGGGCATGTATCATGTCAGCAATTAATAAATTGATTAATTATCAGATGATACAAGCTCCTTAGGCTCTCTGAGCAAGTGCTGTGTTTAAAATGCTGGGGCACTAAGCATACAATGTGAACTGCATCTATAAACTCCCAAACAGTCCAACACAGTAGTAAGTATGATTTAAAGAGTAAAAATGGTTAAACAAAGTAAATTTGTTGGGGTTCTTTTGTTTTAATTTTTTTAAACAGCCAGTCAACTGTAAGCAGATGTACAAAGTATCTTGTCAGAGTGTCATGGCAGGACCAGACAATTACCCTCTCCCGGGTTCCAGCGACACCCTAGAGGTGGTGCGGCAGCGGTCTCTGCTTCCTGGGTCTCCTCTTATTGACCCTGCTTGCTCCGCCTACTAGGGGCAGGTTACCAGTCATGTGACTTAGTTTCCCTATTTATTCTCAGCACACCCCCCAGTCAGTGCTTGGTTATTTTTCCTTGCTTCCTGATTCTGGAGTCTCTTTCCAGCGTATTAATCTGTGTCCTGTTATTACTTCCCGATTTCTTTGTATAGATTTCTTGGTTCCTGATTTTGGATTGTGTCTCTTAACGATTCTTGCCTGCTGCCTGCCCTGACTTTGGATTGTCTGACTTCATCTCTACCTCTACCCTTACTGCGTACCACTTCTTGCTCCTACCCTATTAAAGGCCTCCCTGCCACCACATACCCTTCAGGAACCTGTATCCATCTCCAGGTACTCCTGAGGGTCATGATTGTGCTGTTCTGCTGGGAGTGCTGTTCCGTTGCAACTGGGTTCCAACATCACCACAAGACCCCAGGTGGGTTGTAACATAATAACCAAGCCCATATGGAAGCTGAAGGAACAGCTGAAGCTAGTGCTGCCTTGACCCAACAAATGACAACTTTGGCCCAAGCAGTTCAAGATTTACAAGCTAGCAATACAGTACTGCTACAGCGTGAGCAGAGAAGAGCCGGTCTACCCCTCTTCCAGCTTCACCTCCGGCTCCTATTCACTTTCCAACAACATCTCCAGAACCATCTATTCCTATGCCTGACAAGTTCACTGGATAGAAATCGGAACTACAATCTTTTATTGTGAGTTGCTCTTCGCTCTCAAACCTCGCACATACCCTAATAATTATGTGAAGGTATGCACCACCATTGCCTTGCTATCTGGTCAACCCCAAACCTGGGCTCACCAGCTCCTACATTCTAGCAGCCCATTACTGGATTCCTGGGAGTCATTTGCTGCAGCCATGCTTTCCTTTATATGATGATCCTCAGAGAACCTCCGCTACTCGCTCTGCCCTCCGTTCCCTTCGGCAGGGAAGAAGACTCGTGGAGGACTATACCACAGACTTTCGGGAGTTGGCTTCTGACACAGGCTACAATGAGACTGGTCTTATAGAGCAATATCGGTTGGGTCTATCCGAGACCCTAAAAGACGAACTAGCCAGAGTAGGAGTACCTACCTCCTTGGAAGAACTTTTCCTGCTTATCACTCAGTTAGATTAGCACTTCCATAAACGAAGAAGTGAGAAACAACAGATTCCATTCCCTCTCAGGCCTTTGGATCTGTCTGGTCCTGTGGCTTCCACATCATCCTCTACCTCTTCCACTGAGAAACCCATGCAAATAGGTCTGGTTCGTCACCCACTGACTGAGGAAGAACGTGGGAAAGCTGATCATCTATTACGGACATGTCCCATCCGACCCCCCAATACACCTGGTAAGGGTATCATTTGACTGCCAAAATCTTACATATCTACAACCACCAAAAAACACCCATGCTAAATAGTTTCTAAATTTTGTCCTGAGTTTAGAAATACGCAATGTATACACGTTCTTTGCTTTTTTTGCAAGTTATAGGGCAATAAGTACAAGTAACACTTTGCTATTTCCAAACAATTTTTTTATTTTTAATTAGCTATAGTTACATTGTAACACTTATATCTGGAATCTCTGAATAACCCTTCACATGTATATATTTGTTTTTAGTAGACAACCAAAGTATTGATCTAGGCCAATTTTGGTATATTTCATGCCACCATTTCACCGCCAAATGCGATCAAATAAAAAAAAGGGTTAACTTTTTCACTAACTTTTTCACAAATCTTAGCTTTCTCATTGAAATTATTTACAAACAGCTTGTGCAATTATGGCACAAATGGTTGTAAATGCTTCTCTGGTATCCTGTTTGTTCAGAAATAGCAAACATATATGGCTTTGGCATTACTTTTTGGTAATTAGAAGGCTGCTAAATGCCGCTGCGCACCTCACTTGTATTATGCCCAGCAGTGAAGGGCTTAATTCGGTAGCTTGTAGGGTTAATTTTAGCTTTAGTGTAGTAGACAACCCAAAGTATTGATCTAGGCCCATTTTGGTATATTTCATGCCACCATTTCACCGCCAAATGCGAACAAATAAAAAAAAAGGGTTAACTTTTTCACTAACTTTTTCACAAACCTTAGCTTTCTCATTGAAATTATTTACAAACAGCTTGTGCAATTATGGCACAAATGGTTGTAAATGCTTCTCTGGGATCCTGTTTGTTCAGAAATAGCAAACATATATGGCTTTGGCATTACTTTTTGGTAATTAAAAGGATGCTAAATGCCGCTGCGCACCTCACTTGTATTATGCCCAGCAGTGAAGGGGTTAATTCGGTAGCTTGTAGGGTTAATTTTAGCTTTAGTGTAGTAGACAATTTGGTATATTTCATGCCACCATTTCACCGCCAAATGCGATCAAATAAAAAAATAGTTAACTTTTTCACTAACTTTAGGTTTCTCACTGAAATTATTTACAAACAGCTTGTGCAATTATGACACAAATGGTTGTAAATGCTTCTCTGGGATCCCCTTTGTTCAGAAATAGCAGACATATATGGCTTTGGCATTGCTTTTTTGTAATTAGAAAGCTGCTAAATGCAGATTAGCACGACATTTGTATTAAGCCCAGCAGTTAAGGGGTTAACTAGGTAGCTTGTAGGGTTAATTTTAGCTTTAGCGTAGAGATCAGCCTCCCACCTGACACATCACACCCCCTGATCCCTCCCTGACCCCCCTTAAACAGCTCTCTCCCCCCCCTCACAAATGTCACCGCCATCTTAAGTACTGGCAGAAAGTCTGACAGTATAAAAATAAAGGTGTTTTTTTTTTTTTTAAAGATTTTATCTTTAGTGTAGAATCCCCCATTACCCCTAACCTCCCTGATACCCCCCCCCCAAACAGCTCTCTAAGCCTCCCCCCTCGACCTTTTAGTCGCCATCTTAGGTACTGGCAGCTGTCTACCACTACCCAGTTTACTACAAAATATGCCCTTTTTTTTCTAAAACAAAATAAAAACCCAATTTTCTATAGTGTAGTTGCCCCCCCTCAATACCCTACCCCCTCCCAGATCCCTTTCCCAACATTTGCGTATGTCCTGTCCCTTGCGGAAGTTAGGACCACACTACATAGGGCCTTTTGCTGTGACCATATCTCTAGTGACTGTCTGCTTGAACCTCCCTGAAACCTACCAGTATTCCATGTGTCTCTACTGAAGCCTTGGAGACCCAACCGTTTCCCCTCACGTGTTCCTGTTCCACCCATCCAGTGATTGTAGACGGTTCAGAAGAGTTTGAAGTACAGGAGATCTTTTACTCCAGACATCGTAGGGGATGCCTGGAATACCTCATTCACTGGAAGGGATATGGCCCTGAGGAATGACCCTGGGAGCCAGCCAGGAATATCCATGCTCCTGGCAAGGTTAAAGCTTTTCATCAGAGACATCCTGGTAAGCCAACCCCATTTTGCGCCCTGAGGTCATGTCTAAGGAGGGGGCTCTGTCACGGCATGACCAGACACTTACCTACTCGTTTGAGCACAGGAAGGGAGGAGGGGTGTGGGCCTAGTGGAGGAAGGAAGGCGAGGGTCTCTGAGGTAAACCAAGATGGCGCTCCTCTTATTGACCCTGCTAGCTGACCTACTATGGGCACGTGACCGATCACGTGACTTAGTTTCCCTATTTATTCTCAGCACGCCCCCAGAGTCAGTGCTTGGTTATATTTCCTTGCTTCCTGAATCTGGAGTCCCTTTACAGCGTATTAACCTGTGTCCTGTTATTACCTCCTGATTTCTTCGTATAGATTTCCTGATTTTGGATTGTCTCTCAACTATTCTTGCCTGCTGCCTGCCCTGAATTCAGATTGTCTGACTTCGTTTCTGCCTCTGCCCTTACTGCATCCCTCTTCTAGTTCCTACCCTATTAAAGGCCTCCGTGCCACCACAGACCCTTCAGGAACCTGTATCCATTTCCAGGTACTCCTGAGGGTCGTGATTGTAAGGGAGTGTTGTTCCGCTGCTACTGGGTTCAAACATCACCACAAGACCTCAGATGGGTTGTAACACAGAGGAAGCAAAACCTGGAATAAAAATATTAATAGCAAAGGACCATTAAAGTGGAATCACTATAACAATTGTGTTAGAAGAAGAGGAAAGATCAATAACGATAAATAATACAGTTTAAAGCATGACTAAAATTAAGTTAACAGATTTCATAGCAGAGAAAGAGACAAATATCCAAAAAGAAAAAAGGGAAAGATTATTAACCCCTTAATGACCAGACCATTTTTCAATTTTCTTACCCTTAATGACAAAGGCTATTTTTAAATTTCTGCTGTGTTTGTGTTTAGCTGTAATTTTCCTCTTACGCATTTACTGTACCCACACATATTATATACCGTTTTTCTCGCCATTAAATGGAATTTCTAAAGATACCATTATTTTCATCATATCTTATAATTTCCTATAAAAAAAATATAAAATATGAGGAAAAAATTGAAAAAAACACACTTTTTCTAACTTTGACCCCCAAAATCTGTTACACATCTACAATCACCAAAAAACACCTATGCTAAATAGTTTCTAAATTTTATCCTGAGTTTAGAAATACCCAATGTTTACATGTTCTTTACTTTTTTTGCAAGTTATAGGGCCATAAATACAAGTAGCACTTTGCTATTTCCAAACCCCTTTTTTTCAAAATTAGCGCTAGTTACATTGGAACCCTGATATCTGTCAGGAAAACCTGAATATCCCTTGACATGTATATATATTTTTTTAGAAGACAACCCAAAGTATTGATCTAGGTCTATTTTGGTATATTTCATGCCACCATTTCACCGCCAAATGTCATCAAATAAAAAAAAAAGTTAACTTTTTCACAAATTTTGTCACAAACTTTAGGTTTCCCACTGAAATTATTTACAAACAGCTTCTGCAATTAAGGCACAAATGGTTGTAAATGCTTCTTTGGGATCCCCTTTGTTCAGAAATAGCAGACTTATATGGCTTTGGGGTTGCTTTTTGGTAATTAGAAGGCCGCTAAATGCTGCTGCGCACCACACGTAAATTACGCCCAGCAGTGAAAGGGTTAATTAGGTAGGTTGTAGGGAGCTTGCATGGTTAATTTTAGCTTTAGAGTAGTGTAGTAGACAACCCCAAGTATTGAAATAGGCCCATTTTGATATATTTTATGCCACTATTTCACCGCCAAATGCGAGCAAACAATTAAAAAAAAAATCATTTTTCACAATTTTAGGTTTCTCACTGAAAGTATTTACAAACAGCTTGTGCTATTATGGCACAAATTGTTGTAAAAGCTTCTTTGGGATCCCCTTTGTTCAGAAATATTAGACTTATATGGCTTTGGCATTGCTTTTTGGTAATTAGAAGGCCGCTAAATGCTGCTGCGCACCACACGTAAATTATGCCCAGCAGTGAAGGGGTTAATTAGGTAGGTTGTAGGGAGCTTGCAGGGTTAATTTTAGCTTTAGGGTAGAGATCAGCCTGCCACCTGACACATCCCACCCCCTGATCCCTCCCAAACAGCTCTCTTCCCTCCCCCACCCCACAATTGTCCCCGCCAGCTTAAGTACTGGCAGAAAGTCTGCCAGTACTAAATAAAAGGAGTTTTTCTTTTTTTTAATAAAAAAAATGTTTTAGCTGTGATGGACCCCTGCCTTAGCCCCAACCTCCATGATCCCCCCCCCCCCCAGCTCTCTAACCCTCTCCCCTACCTAATTGCCGCCATCTTGGGTACTGGCAGCTGTCTACCAGTACCCAATTTGCCCCAAAAACAAAAGTATTTTTTTCTCTTTTTGCCATTATTAATGTTTTCTGTAGTGTAGCAGCCCCCCACAATACCCCAACCCCCTCCCCCTCCCAGATCCTTATATATTTATTTTTTTAAAATCTTTTTTCCCCCCTCTTCCCTCCTCATTGGTGTCAGTGGCCAGCTAATCACGCGCGCCCCGCACGCTCCCGGCACCCGGCGTGCACATTGCACTTACAGGAACCGGATGCCGGGTAGCGATGGGCCGCCCACCCGCCTCCCTGTTATACTCCCACCCACCAACGAACGGCACCATCGCTACCGGTGCAGAGAGGGCCACAGAGTGGCTCTCTCTGCATCGGAGTCTTCTAAAAAGGTATTGCAGGATGCCTCCATATGGAGGCATCACTGCAATACCCTGAGAGCTGCTGGAAGCGATTGCGATCGCTTCCAGCACTCTGTTAGACAACTGACGTACCAGGTACGTTGTTAATGCATGACGTACCTGGTACGTCAGTTGTCATTAAGGGGTTAAAGGGACACTGATCTCAATTTTTTTTCTTTCTTGAATCAGATAGAGCATGCAATTTTAAGCAACTTTCTAATTTACTCCTAATATCAATTTTTCTTCATTCTCTTGCTATCTTTATTTGAAAAGCAAGAAAAAAGTTTAGAAGCAGGCCCATTTTTGGTTCACAACCTGGGTTGTCCTTGCTGATTGTGCAGCACCAATAAACAAGTGCTGTCCATGGTCTGAACCAATAATTGGCTGGCTCCTTTGCTTAGATTCCTTCTTTTAAAATAAAGATAGCAAGAGAACAAAGAAAAATTGATAATAGGAGTAAATTAGAAAATTTCTTAAAATTGCATGCTCTATCTGAATCATGAAAGAAAAATTTTGGTTTTAGTGTCCCTTTAAAGGGGTGGGATAATATTTACCTACTGTGTTTAATACAATATGGTTGATAGCATTGTTACAATCTTATTGTAGAATAGGAAGCTTCATTGTATTATTTCTCCTTTTGAATTTTTTTTTATTTCATCTAGAACAAAAAGAACTATCATCTGGTGAGGAAACAGTTTAGACGAATTGAGCTGAACCATGAAGTCATAAAACTCTATTTTGAAGTTGCATATTTATCCAATTATAACAGACAAAGTACTCCTAAAGAAAGCCAATATGCACCCAATTTGTTTATTAAAGAACAGTCAGGAAGAAAAAAAGTAAAAGAAGAATCTTACCTGTGGATAAAGTAGGAGATGTGGAAGAACCATATATTTCTAAGGTTCTTTATGGCATTGACTTTCAAGGAAAATGTTGGAAACATGGGATCAGGAACAGACAAAAGAGTCTCAGCCGTTTTCTGGAAGCTAAGAAATGATTGAAAAAGTAAACATGTGCTTTACTGGCCTTGTCAAAAACATGACACTTAAAGACTTGCTTGATGTTAGTGTAAACTTTATCCAGGCTGAGGAATGTGGAAACATAATAATAATCTCATTAATAAAGGAGTCACCAAAAAGTTGACCTTGAACTACTAGGGTTGGTTCGGTTCAGTGGAATATATGACTGACAATTTGGTATTAGTGATGTCGCAAATAGTTCGCTGGCGAATAGTTCCCGGCGAACATAGCATGTTTGCGTTCGCCGCGGCGGGTGAACATATGCGATGTTTGATCCGCCCCCTATTCGTCATCATTGAGTAATACTTTGACCCTGTACCTCACAGTCAGCAGGCACATTCCAGCCAATCAGCAGCAGACCCTCCCTCCCAGACCCTCCTACCTCCTGGACAGCATCCATTTTAGATTCATTCGGAAGCTGCATTCTTAGGGAGAGGAGGGATAGTGTAGCTGCTGCTGATTAATAGGGAAATCGATAGCTAGGCTAGTGTATTCAGTGTCCACAACAGTCCTGAAGGACTCATCTGATCTCTGCTGTAAGGACAGCACCCCAAAAAGCCCTTTTTAGGGCTAGAACATCAGTCTGCTTTTTTTTTTTTCCTGTGTAATCTAATTGCAGTTGCCTGCCTGCCAGCGTGTGTGTCAGGCTCACAGCGTATACTGTGCTCACTTGCCCAGTGCCACCACTCATATCTGGTGTAACAGTAGTGTAGATTTAAAAAAAACAACACTTTTTTGACTGTGTTAAATAATAGCAGTCAGTTTCCTTCACACGTGTGCGTTTCAGTGCCTGCCTGCCAGGGCACAGTGTCACCCCAGTGCAACTCATATCTGATGTAACAGTAGTGTAGATTTTAAAAAAAAACAACACTTTTTTGACTGTGTTAAATAATAGCAGTCAGTTTCCTTCACACGTGTGCGTTTCAGTGCCTGCCTGCCAGTGCACAGTGTCACCCCAGTGCAACTCATATCTGGTGTAGCAGTAGTGTACATTTAAAAAAAAAAACTTTTTTGACTGTGTTAAATAATAGCAGTCAGTTTCCTTCACACGTGTGCGTTTCAGTACCTGCCAGGGCACAGTGTCACCCCAGTGCAACTCATATCTGGTGTAACAGTAGTGTACATTTAAAAAAAAAACAACACTTTTTTGACTGTGTTAAATAATAGCAGTCAGTTTCCTTCACACGTGTGCATTTCAGTGCCTGCCTGCCAGGGCACAGTGTCACCCCAGTGCAACTCATATCTGGTGTAACAGTAGTGTAGATTTAAAAAAAACAACACTTTTTTGACTGTGTTAAATAATAGCAGTCAGTTTCCTTCACACATGTGCGTTTCAGTGCCTGCCTGCCAGGGCACAGTGTCACACCAGTGCAACTCATATCTGGTGTAACAGTAGTGTACATTTAAAAAAAAAATACAATTTTGACTGTAATAGATTGAATAGCAGTTAGTTGTCTGCAAGCGTGTGTGTCAGGCCTACAGCATCTACTCTGCCAACTTCTGCCAATGCACAGTGCCACTCATATCTGTTGTCACAGTAGCTTGCACGCATAGTACCACTAATCGAAAAAAAAATGACAGGCAGAGGCAGGCCACCCACGCAGGGTCCGTCATCATATCTGTTGTCACAGTAGCTTGCACGCATAGTACCACTAATTGAAAAAAAAATGACAGGCAGAGGCAGGCCACCCACGCAGGGTCCGTCGTGTTTGTGGTGCTGTGATTCCCTTTGGCCCTAGAATAATGCCCAGTGTTCAGAGGCCACGTACCCCGAACTCGAACATTTCTGACTCTGAGGACATAGTTGACTGGCTAACACAGGACACCCAATCTTCTACAGACGTCTGGTTAATGAAAAAAAAGTTGCCCCAATTGCCCCCAAAATAAAGAGGAAAGTATGGTAACATCAAATAAATATATGACCATTAGTGATGTTGCGAATTGTTCGCCGGCGAATAGTTCCCGGTGAACATAGCATGTTCGCGTTCGCTGCGGCGGGCGAACATATGCGATGTTCGATCCGCCCCCTATTCGTCGTCATTGAGTAATACTTTGACCCTGTACCTCACAGTCAGCAGGCACATTCCAGCCAATCAGCAGCAGACCCTCCCTCCCAGACCCTCCTACCTCCTGGACAGCATCAACGTGTGCGTTTAAGTGCCTGCCTGCCAGGGCACAGTGTCACCCCAGTGCAACTCATATCTGGTGTAACAGTAGTGTAGATTTAAAAAAAACAACACTTTTTTGACTGTGTTAAATAATAGCAGTCAGTTTCCTTCACATGTGTGCGTTTCAGTGCCTGCCAGGGCACAGTGTCACCCCAGTGCAACTCATATCTGGTGTAACAGTAGTGTACATTTAAAAAAAAAAAAAAACTTTTGACTGTAATAGATTGAATAGCAGTTAGTTGTCTGCAAGCGTGTGTGTGAGGCCTACAGCATCTACTCTGCCAACTTCTGGACATAGTTGACTGGCTAACACAGGACACCCAATCTTCTACAGCTTCCGCTCGGAACCTTGACGCACCATCCTCCAGCTTAGCTTCGGCACCTCTCAAGTTACCACTCGCCCGCCTGCCGCCACCACCAACACTAGCACCACAGCCGCTTCACTTGATCTGTCAGAGGAGTTATTTACACATCAGTTGGAAGAAATGAGTGATAGTGATGCGCAACCATTATTGCCAGAGAATGTAGATAACAGGGATATGTCTCAGTCAGGCAGCATTACACACATGGACGTAACAGGGATTAAACTGATAAGAATAGAACTACTTAACACACCACTCCTATCTGGTGGCACATTAGATTGCACGCGCAGTGCCCCAAATTTGAAGTAGGAGGACCGACCAAGCATCTTTTTCCATCTCCCAGTTCCTAAAATCGATGCCATATACACGTCCCCTGATAGGGGACGTAACAGGGATTAAACTGATAAGAATAGTACTACTTAACATACCACTCCTATCTGGTGGCACATTAGATTGCACGCGCAGTGCCCCAAATTTGAAGTAGGAGGACCGACCAAGCATCTTTTTCCATCTCCCGGTTCCTAAAATCGATGCCATATACACGTCCCCTGATAGGGGACGTAACAGGGATTAAACTGATAGTAATAGTACTACTTAACACACCTTATAATAATGCAGAGAGAGGAGTCTGAAGAAGAGGAGTCAGAGGAGGAAGGTGGCTTTGAGGAGGTGGAAGACCAAACACAGCAGGCGTCCCAGGGGACTTGTTGTCACCTTTCGGGGACCCTTGGTGTTGTACGTGGCTGGGTGGAGGAAGAGACCTTCAATGACATCAGTGAGGACAAGGAACGGGACATGGCTAGCTTGGTATACAACCTTGTGCAAATGGGGAGTTTGTGGTTGTGCAAATGGACTGTTTGCGGTTGTTTGCGGTGCGTTAAAGGGACAGTCTAGGCCAAAATAAACTTTCATGATTCAGATAGAGCATGTAATTTTAAACAATATTCCAATTTACTTTTATCACCAATTTTGCTTTGTTCTCTTGGTATTCTTAGTTGAAAGCTTAACCTAGGAGGTTCATATGCTAATTTCTTAGACCTTGAAGCCCACCTCTTTCAGATTGCATTTTAACAGTTTTTCACCACTAGAGGGTTTTAGTTCACGTATTTCATATAGATAACACTGTGCTCGTGCACGATAAGTTATCTGGGAGCAGGCACTGATTGGCTAGACTGCAAGTCTGTCAAAAGAACTGAAAAAAGGGGCAGTTTGCAGAGGCTTAGATACAAGATAATCACAGAGGTTAAAAGTATATTATTATAAATGTGTTAGTTATGCAAAACTGGGAAATGGGTAATAAAGGGATTATCTATCTTTTAAAACAATAAAAATTTGGGTGTAGATTGTCCCTTTAAACGGGGAGTTTGGTCTGTCACTGTGAAGCGGGCATAACCCTTAGACTACCTGATCGATACAACATCATACCTGATGTTTTAAAGCACGTTATTCCAAACAATTTAGGAATGTTAGGTGATTTATGCCCTTTATGGCTTAAAACCAGACTCTGCATCAACTATGTAATTTTCCATGGGAGTTTTGCCATGGATCCCCCTCCGGCATGCCACAGTCCAGGTGTTAGTCCCCTTGAAACAACTTTTCCATCACTATTATGGCCAGAAAGTGTCCCTGTGGGTTTTAAAGTTGCCTGCCTATTGAAATCTATGGCGGTTCGCCCGTTCGCGAACAGTTGTGGAAGTTCGCGTTTGCGAACCCAAATTTTTATGTTCGCGACATCACTATTTGGTATCTATCTTCATAAAAATGATTTAAGAGTGACTGAAAGGGCTGTGTTACAATTAGTGCTCATCAAATGTAGTTAACTGCGGCTAGTGGGGCATACAAGCTCACTGTTAGAGATCACCTAACAGCATCTCAAGAGAAGGAAAGTACAGCTAGATGAAAATAGGAGGACCAAAAAGGCTAAAGTATGCTATTAGGAACTGATACTATATGTAGAATTTAAAAAGCATTTAATATAAATATAGATAGAAAAGCCTTAATAGGTCAAGTACCATAAAAAAAACAATTTAAACAACAAGTTAAACAACAAATATGAACATAACCCACTGTGGGGAAAAATCAGTTGGTCAGTTGGACAATCACATTAAGCACTGCAGCAGCAATAATGGCATTTACATATAATGATAGTGACTGGGACTCAGATGTTAGAGATACTTTTACGTTTGAAGAAACTAGTGGAGAAGCTTCTAATGTTGAGACAAATATATATATATATATATAAAGCATTTAAAACACAAAAATCTTCAAAATCTCTTCAAACAATTGAGGGTAAAATGATACCTAGAGGATTAAGATTTTTGAAATTGCCAGGCACTAATTTACAAGCGATGATTATACCAGACTTTCGTGACCAATGGGAGGAGATACTAACTGAATGTTCCAATAAAAAAAATGACATTAATATTAAAAGAAGATCATTTAAAACTAGAGAAAATTAATAAAGATTTGTCTGAGATGATTGAGAAACTAAATAAATGGGAGGAAAACAGTGAATTTAAAGAACTTAATGATAAAATGAAAAATGAAATTCATAAAGTACAAACAGAAATGAAAATAAAAAAAAAATGAATTAGAGATGGTAAGGATTATAAATTGAAACAAGTCTATACATTTAACAAAATTAAAAAGAACTCAGATAGTGACTCAGATAAAGGTGGAGCGAAACCAAGGACAAAAAAAAAAGGTAAAATTATTAGAAATCCGAGACAGTCCCCTTTAGGAAACCCCAAGAGATGGAAAACAATGGAAAAAAACAAGAAGGGGAGGAGGAAAAAGGGGCAAAGAAAGGCAATCAGAGACGAAACAGGTATGCCCTGAGAAACAAAAAATAGATGACAGATTAGTCATAAATCTCTCCTCTAGCCAGTTGTCACAGGTTCAAATCAATGTATTCAGGAAAGGTTTAACTTTCTCACCAACTAAAACATTAGATAAATTTTAAGCAGTTAAAGACCTGCATCTATTTGCTCATAAACTAGCATGTCATAAATTATTTGCAAAGGAAGATGAGAATCCTGAAGATATACCGATATATGCAGTATTGGATACCTTAGTATCTTTAGAATCTGAACAATCTGACACAGATATTCAGGATACCACCATTAGTAGTGGACTAAAATCTAAATTTACTTTTATGCCTAACCTTAGTAAAGCTCCCTTAATCAATACATTTGTCAAACTTGTTGAGGCAGATATCAAAGGTCTCAGCAATGCCCCCTCTAATTCGGATAACTTTGCAACTATTGAAAGATGTGCGCTTTTTGAATTACACTCAAACAATAGCCGTCCGATAAGGGGGGCAATGTTGTTATTCAAGAATATTCCAAATACGTGGATGAGTGTAATAGATAATTAAGTGATACTCTTCAATATAGAAGAGTGACAGCAAACCCTTTACTAAACACTATGCAGGATTTAGAAGTCCTCCTAGTTCGAGCCTTAAATAAACAAATTATATCAAAAACTGAATTTGAATTTTTATTACCTGATCAACCTAAAATACATACTGTACCTTCTACACCATTCCAAAGGTCCACAAAGAAGGTCAACAATATCCTCCTGGCCGGCCCATAATTGCGGGTATTGGTGGACCTTTGGAAAGTATAGGAGAATATATAGACCATTTCCGCAAACCATTTGTAGGTTATCTTCCATCTTTTGTTCAAGATACACCAGATCTTCTTAGGAAGATTAATGGATTATCTTTAGATGATGAAACTTTATTAGCATCAATAGATGTTGAATTGTTGTACTCCTGTATTCCCCATGAAAATGGGATACAGGCAACTAGGTTCTATCTCCAACAAAGAGGTCCTTCTCTTAATTCTCATACAAATTTCATTTGTGATCTACTTAAATTTGCACTGACACATTTTTGTGTATCTTGAATATTGGGAACACAATTTTGTACTGAACACTGAGCCAGCAACAGCACACATCTTATTATGGCTACGCTATATAAATGATGTGCTGTTGTTGTGGCAAGGGGATCAAACATCACTAAATGAGTATGTACATAACCTTTATAATAGGGAGTATAATCTAAAATTTACTCTTATATCAAGTAAAATGGAAATTAATTTTTTGGATCTAACTATTATGAAACTGATATTGGTCTAAAAACTAAAATCTATTGTAAACCTACCTCAACAAATAGTTTGCTAAGGGCAGAATGTTTTCATCCTGGTGCCAAAATAAGGGGGGTTCCTAAATCCTAATTTATTAGAGCCCGTAGGAATTGTACCACAGATCAAGACTTTAAGAAAGAGTCTGAATCTTACTAAGAGATTCTTAGATAGGGCTTATAATAAAAATCTTAATAAACGTAGCTATCAGTATGTACAAAATCAGTCACAACAGGAAAGTCTCTTTAAGATATCACAAAAACATATAAAAGATAATAAACAACAAAATATGGTGAGATATATAACACAATATAATGAATCTTGGGAAGATCTGAGAAAAATAATGACACAACATTGGCATCTATTGTTAATAGATACAAAATTAAGCCAAGTTCTGACACCACTACCACAACTAACACAGCGTAGGGCTCCAAACCTTCGAGATAGACTAGTTCATAGTCACTTTGTTCGACCACCTGATCCTAGTAACTGGCTACATAAATCTTCTATTGAACCAGGGTGTTATCCCTGTAAATTATGTAAAGCCTGTAACCATATAGAAAGAGCGAAATATTTTGCCTCAAGAAATGGAAAGGTCTACAAAATATCTAAGAACATTACATGTAGGACAGAAGGGCTAGTCTACTTGGCGAAATGCAGTTGCCCCCTATGTGGGCAAAACTACCCGTTCCCTACGTGAAAGAGTCCTAGAACATCTCAGAGACATAGAGAATGAAGACACAGACTCCAGTGTTGCAAGACACTTCAAATTTAGGTATAAGAGGTGGTAATTTGGATAGGATTCTACTCCAACATAAGAGTAAATGGATGTTTAACTTAGATACTCTAATACCAAATGGCCTGAATGAAGAATTACATTTTGGCCATTTTTTGTAAAATACAAGAAATTGAAAAGCTTTAATGATACCTTTATTACAACTTATATCGTAGTATATGGTATTATTATCTAAATTTACTTGTAACATTGTTTTTTATAGTTAATAATAACACCATCCTTATTTCTTAATAATGACATGTTTAATTGGCTAACACACTCCCCTCAGGTGTTGCTCATTGTATATAATTATTTGTATGGTATATATGGCAAGTTTTTTTATACTTTTGCGCATTGCTTGTTTTATCTGTTTTAAAATAAAGTAAGTTTTGCACTTACTACTTGCTACCATACCATTTATTCCGATTTACACCCTGATATTTGATGTACCACCTTTTGGATATCGTATCCTAATCCATTGGAGTTTGAGCCACACCGGAGGCCAGTCTGCTGGGTTACTGTTTGATTCCAGCCTGCTCCATTTGCACCAAGAGGGGTGCTTTACTAAATGTGAGTGTAAACATTCTACACACCATTTCTCACGTATCCATACAGTACTAGGCCATGTGGCGCTTCTGTTTCTTTATACTTTTCACAGACTGCTGATCCTGGATCTTGGCCTTGATCCATCCACAGACAGCTGCCTGGATCTGGATTTACCATTCACCCCGGGGTCCATTTTCTAACACCCTGCTTTTGTTTTATGGGAATTTGTTACTTTTCTCATATATATTTTTTGACCTATTAATTGTATTCTGTTATATGATTTGGCCTATCATTAGATAGGTTATATCATTGTCTATTTTGTTAAACATATTCCATTTATACAAATTATTTGTTTGCTCTGACCAAGGGCGCCCCTTATATTTTTCATTTCATTATGTCTACATGACATTGTCAAGGTAATACATTACTAAAAACCTGATAAATTGTAGAGCAGATTGTATCTAATGTACCGCTAAAAAATTATGGTTGCATGAAAATTTTGATGGAGGGTGTAGGGTACAAGAAAGAGAACAAAGCAAATTATATAACAGAAGTAAATTTGTTTCAAATTGCATGCTCTATGGCCTCTATATGAATCATGAAAGAAAAAGTTTGGATTTCATATCCCTGTAAGCTCTAGAAGAATAAGGCATACATTGGTGGACAGGGTTCTGGCCTTGATGTTAGCAGTTAGGAGGGCACTGTGTTGTGTGTTTTCTGAGGACCTGATCTCTCTTCTTAGGAACTCATACACTCTTATACCCATAACCACTAATCTGGAGTTTTAACTTTGGATTGGGAGCAAGTTTATGATCTATATATGGCACTTATATAAGCCCTTGTTTGTTCTCTAATCTACTTCTGTGTTTTGTACTTTACTATTTAACCCCTTAACTGCTGAGCCATTTCCACCCCTGTACTGGTCACATTTAATCCCACTGTAGGCAATTTTTAAGTGAGAAACCCACACATATTATATATTTTTTTTTTTTTCAGCAGACCTAACAGATTCAAATTATAATTTTATTTTATAAATATATCATGATATGTGAGAACTGTGCAACAAAACGTATAGGGAAAAATGATTACTTTTATAAAAATGTTATTAAATAAGGTTGCAAACAATAGCGTGCATGGTTTTTTTCTGAACTCTATAGGGAAAAGGAAGAAGGGGTTGTCCTCATATAAATAATGATAGAGGAAAGCCATTCATGGGCTTGGAACGCCACTAAGGGTTAATGCTTAGAGGGATTGGAATGAAAATGGTGTATCGGATTGTATGAGGGGTATTTGCAACAATGTTGCAGGTGTAGGGGTTGGACTTACCTGCTTGGTTATTATTACCAGGTCTTTGTAGAGCGCCAACAGATTCTGCAGCGCTATAAACATAGGCGGTATACAAGATGATAACATTTATAGGGATCAAATGGGTAGAGGGGTCTGCCGAGAGTTGCGCTGTTGAAGTAGGCTCTTATGAAGGTGATCTACAAACAGCTGGGCTCATAGGCTTACATGCTAAGGGGTTCAAGGGGAAGGTTAGTGTAGGTTGTATGCATCCCTGAACAGTAGAGTCTTTAGGGAGCGCTTGAAGCTCTCAAAACTAGGGGAAAGTCTTGTGGAGCTAGGCAGAGAGTTCCACAAGATGGGAGCCAGTCTGGAGAAATCCTGTAAACGGGAATGTGAGGAGGTAACAAGAGAGGAGGAGAGGAGGAGATTGTAAGCAGAGCGGAGGGGACGGGAGGGAGAGTATCTGGAGACAAGGTCTGAGATATAGGTGGGAGCAGTGCAGTTGAGGGCTTTGTATGTCAGAGTCAGAATTTTGTGTTTAATCCTGGAGGCAAGAGGAAGCCAGTGAAGGGATTGGCAGAGAGGTGCAGCAGATGAAGAGCGATGTGTAAGGAAGATGAGTCTGGAAGACGCAATCATTATGGATTGAAAACGAGCTAGACGGAAGCTAGGGAGACCAGAGAGGATGGAGTTGCAGTAGTCGAGGCTGGAAAGGATGAGGAAGTGGATTAAAATCTTAGTTGTGTCTTGTATAAGGAAATGTCTAATTTTAGAGATGTTTTTAAAGGGACAGTCAAGTCCAAAATAAACTTTTCATGATTGAGATAGGGCATGTAATTTTAAACAACTTTCCAATTTACTTTTATAACCAATTTTGCTTTGTTCTCTTAGTATTCTTAGTTGAAACCTAGATAGGCTCATATGCTAATTTCTTAAACCTTGAAGGCTGCCTCTTATGTGAATGCATTTTGGCAGTTTTTCAGCACTAGAGGGCATAAGTTCATGTGTGCCATATAAATAACATTAAGCTCACGCACGTGAAGGGACCTAGGAGTAAGCACTGATTGGCTAAAATGCAAGTCTCTCAAAAGAACTGAAATAAGGGGGCAGTCTGCAGAGGCTTAGATACTATGTAATTACATAGGTAAAAAGTGTATTATTATAACCGTATTGGTTGTGCAAAACTGGGGAATGGGTAATAAAGGGATTATCTATCTTTTTAAACAACAAAAATTCTGGTGTTGACTGTCCCTTTAAGGTGGAAGTAGCAGGCTTTAGCCAAGGACTGAATGTGAGGAGTGAAAGAAAGATCTGAGTCAAGGGTGACCCCGGGCATGCGGGGTAGGGGTAATGATGGAGTTATTGATAGTTATAGAGAAATTGGGGGTGGAAATTATGGAAGAAGGGGGGAAAATAAGTTTTGGAGAGATTTACCTTAAAGGGACATTAAACCCACATTTTTTATTTCATTATTTAGATAGAGAATACCATTTTAAACAACTTTCTAATTTACTTCAATTATCTAATTTGCTTCATTCTCTTGATATTCTTTCCTGAAAAGCATATCTAGATAGGCTCAGTAGCTTCTGATTGGTAGCTGCACATAGATGCCTCATGTGATTGGCTCACCAATGTGCATTGCTATTTCTTTAACAAAGGATATCTAAAGATTGCAGCAAATTAGATAATAGAAGTAAATTGGAATGTTGTTTAAAATTGTATTCTCTATCTGAATTGTATTCTCTATCTGAATTGTGAAAGAACATTTTGGGGTTTAATGGCCCTTTAAGCTATTGAGAGGACATCCAGGATTAGCTATGAGAAAGACAGTTAGTGACACGGGTTAGCAAGAAAGGAGCTAGGTCTGGTGCAGAGAGGTAGAGTTGGGTGTCATCGGCATACAAATGATATTGAAACCCGTGGGACTTTATTAAGGAACCTAATGATGATGTTTAGCTTGAGAAGAGAAGGGGACCGAGGACAGAGCCTTGCGGTACCCCAAAAGAAAGTGTTAAAGGGGCAGAGAATGCCTCAGAGAAGGCTATACTGAAGGTACGGTTAGACAGGTAGGAAGAGAACCACGAGAGAACTGTGTCACCAATGCTGAATGATTGGAGGGTTTGGAGCAAAAGAGTATGATCAACAGTATCAAGGGCTGCAGACAGATCAAGGAGGATAAGCAGAGAAGTGGCCTTTGGATTTCGCTTCTAGTCTCTTTCTGCTTCCTGCTGAAAATTGCTGAGGTTGTATCTTCATGGAACGTGCAAGGTGTCAATCTGTTCCTCCCAAGAGGTTTCGTGGAGAGTCTGCAAGAGCTTCTAGGCCAAGACCTGCAAGGAAGAGGATGAGTGGGGAGTTAGAGGAGGTTATCCCTCCTATACCTGGGGCTGCATCTGTTAGGGGTGTCCCTGGTCTGTCACACCCTGGGCCATACCCCAAGTAGGGTGCTGCAATCTGTTTCCCCTGTCAGGCCCATTTGTAGTGAAACCAGTGGTCAAGGTAGTGCAGTCAGGCCAGATGGCCTGGAATTTGTTATGGATGAATTTCCCCAAGTCCACCTCCAATTGCGGGCACAAGATGACATCCCCCCAGCAGGACAGTGATGGGCCTCTCACTAGAGGCATTATCAGCAATTGCATCCTTGCTAAATCTTCTTCCGGCCCCGGTTGGATGAGGAAAAAGATCGGCTTGTCGCTCATCAGAGAGTTAAGTCGGGAGTGCTGGGCCCCCAAGGGACTATATTAGGCCGCAGGCCTAGTAGAGGGGTGGAGCCAGCTTCGGGTCTTGGACACTACTGTGGGTTGTAGGTGCAGCAGCATATTGGAATGCAGAGTGGAAGGCAAGCACAAGTGAAAAGACCTCAGTAAGGAGTGCTTTAAGTGTCTGGCATAAATTGATGGATTCTAGTAGTGTTTGTGGTGCAGAAGGTGTTAACTCTCCACAGGAGGGCTCTTCTAGGAGGGGTAAAGCACTATGTAAGTAGAGGAATGTTGGGTGATCTCACTCTAATTTGGGAGGGTCGCAAGCTACAGAGTCTAGGTGTGAAAGGGTTGATTATTTGGTAGCAGTGGATTTTGAGCTTTGTGTGGAAAGTAGTGAAAATTCTGGTGAGGATGAGGACTTTAAACTACTGTGGTGAAACCTAAGTTGGAAAAAGGGCAAAAGAAAGGTGTGCATGTATCTAATCTGGCTGATCCTGTGTGTGAGGCTTGGGGTAGCCGAAGATCAGAAGTGGTGAGTGGGAACCTTGGTATTTCTGGCTTTGCTTCTGTTTTGCATTTGGCAGTACTAAATGACAGGCAGCATCCAAGTCCAGTGCTAGCTGTGGTCAACCAACTGCTGCTGAATCGATTGGCAGAGACACCTGCTGGTTTTCCACACTCACACTACACTATCAGACATTACATCCACTTTAGATTCTGATAACAATAGGTTGTTAAGTTTAGTGGGCAAAGGGCAGAGGAGCATATTTCAGGCTGCTCAAAAAGTTGTCTGTTGCATAGGAGAAAGGGACTGGGACTGGGACTGGGCAAGTCAATAGCCTTGCACAGGTTAGTGCACCGATTGCACTGTCTTCAGCAGAACAGGGTGTCATAGTGGCGATGTAAGGGAATACACTTATCCCCGCTTTCTCCATTCCTTGCATTCACATTTAAAGACTAGGATTATTAGGAAAATACAGGACAGTAAGTATGTAGATGTGTTTGATCTATCGGTTGAGTCCTATAGGCAGATGAGAGTAGTAAGGATGGGACTGGCCCCATAAACATTTCAAACGCTCAGACTCATTCAAGGAATGGCAGCAATGCTTTCACATCTTTGACTCTTGTTTAAAAAAAAAAAAACACCCAGGGCAAGTTCATTCTATCTTTAAATACATTAATACATTTAACTTTATTAGGAGGCACTTTAAGGAAGTAGCATGGAGGCATTATGATGAGGAATTTCATAGGAAATTAGCGGGGAATCCCATTTTTAATTTTGGTGCTACAGATATACAGTTATATGCTCATTTAGGGGAGGAACATTCCCTTTCCCAACAGGAAGGATGCGAGGGTGCTAGTAAGTCCTTTCCCAAGTACAGACGCAAAATCAGGGAATGTTGGAAATATAAAGAGCGCCGATGTGAGCGTGAGGCGTTGTGCATTTTTTGCCACGTTTGTAAGCACTGTTGGGGAGGTCATCCCGGCAGTGACTGCACCCTTCACAAAGAACAGGCGGCAGGTAGGCAAGGTGGAAAAGGTCCTGCTGGGAACAAGGGTGGATGCTCTTGAGCCTTGGTTGCGACTATACCTGGATCGCCAATCAGCACGAGTGCTATATTTGTGAATTCTTGCACATGCTCAGTAGGAGCTGGTGAATCAAAAAGTGTAAATATAAAATGACTGTGCACATTTTGTTAATAGAAAAAAATTGGAAAGTTGTTTAAAACAACTACTCTATCAGAATCATGAAAGTTTTATTTTGACTTTGTCCCTATAATTTACCCACACCTTTTTTCTGCTGGCCATTACCTGTTCACTGGGATTTGCTGACCATTAAAGGCACAGTAATCACTGAGATTGTAACATGAATATTATGCACAGTAAAACAACTTTGCAACATACTTTATTTATTTTGTCCCCTTTTCTTGTCATTTAAGTCTGCATAGTGTGGATTTTCCAGTCTTGAAATGTACATGACAGGCTTCACAAGCCTATCCATGCCACATATTTCTCCCCATTTTGCTCCAGTGTGGGGAGTGGGAGCAAGCTACATTCAGTTTAATGTCGCGATCAGGTGGGCTGTGACTAGACAGCATGCCTGCGATGCGCTTAGGAAAAAATAGACCTGCTCAGTAGAGCCACGATCAGTGTTCTGTAAAAAAAAAAAAAATTGTAGTAAAATATCTCTGCAGTCCTTTGCTTTAGAAAGCTGGCGCTAAGCTAATGTTCTATAATTCTGCCCTATGTGCAGAATTATATAACATTATTTGTTAGGTTTACTGGCCCTTTAAGATTTTGGTAACACGTTGACAATGGCCAGACTCAAGCCCTCATTGGCTCATCTAAATAAGGAACGTGGTATTGGAGTTTGACTATTCAAAAATAATTGCAGCAAATAAGGTATTAATATTTTCTAACAATATTCAGACTCTGCTGATATGTTAATCTACTGGAAGAATATAGAAAAATGTAGTAATTACAAGGTGCTCAGTATCCCAATAACTGATACTGTATACAGCTGGTCACTTTGTGCCCTGTTGGCTGTTATTTGCATAGACAGAGCTGCTGGACATTTTGTATAGTGTGTACCTCAGGCTACACCTAACTGGGCCTCATTCATCTGCTCTGCCAATAGCCACTGTTTAACCTCTTAAGGACATGTGACGGAATTTTTCCGTCATAAAACAATTGAGCAAACTGAAAGCTGTGTCGTTAAAGGGTTAAATCCTTCTGTTATGTGCTATTATCACCCAGAAGTATTTGGGTACATTTTTATACTTCTGTTACCATAATAAAGATTTCAATACTTTGAATTCTTTTCTCTCTTTATTACTTCTCAACAGTGTGTTCTAAAATAGGGTATCAAGATGTAATGGGATGCTTTACTCACAAATTCCCAGCATACATATCAAACAGAAGCAATTACACGTTTGCTTGAAATTTTAAAAGAGACAATAAAGTCAAAATTAAACTTTCAAAAGTCAGACAGAGCATGCAAGTTTGAGCAACTTTCCAATGAGCTTTTATGATCTATTTTGCTTTGCTCTTTTGGTATCCTTTGTTGAAAAGTATACTCACATAGGCTTAGGAGCAGCAATCACTACTGGGAGCTAGCTGTTCATTGGTGGATGCACATTTATGCCTCTTGTCATTAGCTCACCTGATGTTTTCAGCTAGCTTCCAGCAGTTTATTGTTGCTCCTTCACCAAAGGATACCAAGAGAATGAAGCAAATTTAATACGGAGGTCATTTGGAAAGTTGTTTCCAATTGTATGCCCTATCTGAATTATAAAAGAAAAAATGTTTTGATGTGCCTTTAAAAGAATATGAAATCTGGAAAACAGGATAGAGTGATGCTGTGCATGCAGGAGTATAATCAAACCAACAATCACAAGTTCAAGGATAACAAACACAGAGATAACCCTGACTGAATGACTTGATTTCTAATGTGTAGCTAATAGTGTGTGTCAGATGTTAACTAGTGCATGGTGACGCACTTATTGTCCAGTGACAACTGGTATAAACACAAAGAAATACATTCAGTTACTAATACTGGGCAACAATAGCATGTGTCTATAACACGTGTAATAACACAATAATACAGCATATAATTCAATGGAATTAGCCTGACTCATATATTTCAAATAGATAAAAAATGTGAATGCACAGACAATTCTGTGCTTACATTTCATTCATATTGAGCCTTATGATGAGATATGTTATGCTTTAACGTGATATTGGTAATAGCAAGTGCCTTTTGATATAGTACAAGAGTAACTGAATAGCTAGTATTAGTGTGATACAGTCAGGAACGCCACTAGAAATTTTGGGGCCCCTTACTTAACCAGTGACAAGGGCCCCCCTTTGACATGTGCAATTTTTGACCAAGTGTCTTAAGTGTAGTCAAATTTGGAAATGTTGTAAAGGTATTAACACACAAACACAGAAACACACAGACACACTCATACACGGAAACACACATTCACACATAAGGATTCACATATAGACACTGTCATGAGATGCAGGACACATGCAGGACACAGCAAGGATGGTACAACTCTATTTTATTACAGAGTATGAAAATATACATCTGGTATGGTTGATTTCACTAACTAACTGTGACACAGACAAACAGACCCAAGCCCCTCCCCCAATCTAGTGACATCACTTCCTGCTATCATCACATCTTCCCCCTTTTCAAAGGACAAAGCATACATTTGAATATAACAAATAACAAGGTATACAAACAGAGTATACAACAACAATTTTGTATAGTATATAACAAATAAGTTACAGAAAATATAAACAACATGAATTACATCCTGACTTGAACATCGGGGTAGACTACCCTAGTCCACAGTGACCATGGGATTATTCTGCCCATACTTCCAGTCACTGTTCTAACTAAAGTTAATCCCGATATCGGGCCGGAAGTTTCACCACTCTTCCGCTTGATGTAACTCTACATGAACTGTCCTCTGATACAGAAGAAGGTGATTAAGAGTCTGCTGGAGGCAAAGACCTATCCCCGCTGTGATCTTGCTGAGGGTTAGGCACCCCTTTTAAAACAGGGGATCCCACCGGCGGTGGTACAGAGGCATCCAGTTCCAAACTCTCAGGTACAGGCTGAAGATGTTTTCGGTTACGGCGTGTAACTGTCCCTCCATCAGTAAGGACTACATAAGACCTTGGTTCTGGAGAGCGTCCAATTACCGTAGCAGGCCTCTTCCATTTCTTCTCATCATCCAGTTTAATTCTGACACTTTGCCCCGCATTCAGCTCCTGTAAAGGCCTCGCAGAATGTTTCCTGTCGTAGAAGAATCAATAGCCCCTTTTTGCCTCTTCATCCCTCCTAAGGACTTCGTCCCGAGGAATAAAGCCAGTTGGCTGGAAGACACCCACAGAGGGTAAGGTGGTGTGAATCTGGCGTCCTAGCATCAGCTGTGCCGGGCTAAACCCTGTGGCTTGAATGGGCGTCACCCTATAGGACAAGAGGGCTAGGTACGGCTCAGATTGCTTTAAAATGAATTTTGTTGTTTGAACTGCCCTTTCAGCCATTCCGTTGGCCTGCGGGTAAAGTGGACTTGACGTGGAATGTATAAAATCATATTCCCTGCTGAAAGCACTGAACTCTGTAGAAGCTAACTGCTTTCCGTTATCACTCACCAGCTCCACTGGAATGCCCCACCGGGCGAACAAGCTCTTAAGACGAATGATAACGGCTTGACTTGTGATTTCATTCAAAGGTGCAATTTCCAAATACCTGGAATAGTAGTCGATCACAACTAGGAACTTTTTCCCGTGCAGTTCGCACAAATCAGCAGCTATTTTCTGCCACGGGCCTGCAGGCAGCGGAGTAGAAATCAAGGGCTCCCTTTTCTGAGTAGGCCGGCATTCCCAGCAAAAGACACATTTAGACACATGACTTGCAATGTCGGAACTGATCCCAGGCCACCATACTGCCGTAGCTGCCCTTTCTCTGCATTTTGTAATGCCTAAGTGGCCATCGTGAATCCTGTTTAACATCTCCTGCCTCATGCTGACAGGAATAACGATGCAGTCCTGGAACAGCACAAACCCCTCCAGCTCTGTGAGCTGCAACCTCTCTGACTGGTAAGAACTTAAAGACATCCAGGCTGCCCTACTCTCGGGCCAACCTTCTTTTATGTACTTTATAACTTCTTGAAGGTCTGTATCTAAATATGTCTCTTTCTTTATTTCTTCTAGTTTCCTTGAAGAGATGGACTTTGAGGCCAGAACTGAATCTACATACACTTTCACATCCGATTTGGTTGAAGACTCTTCGGCAGCAGCCAGCAGGAGCCTGGATAGTGTATCTGCCACAACCAGTTGTTTCCCCGGCACATGCACTATCTGAACGTTTAACCTGAGCAGCCTCATTAGAAGTCTCTGGCATCTTAAGGGTGTTTTGTCGATATCGTAGTAGTTGATTAGAGGGACTAGCGGTTTATGGTCAGTCTGCAGACTAAATTTCTCTAAACCCACTAGGTAACGCTGAAAGCGCTCACATGCCCAAACTGCAGCCAGGCACTCTTTCTCAATTTGAGCGCATTTTGACTCAGCAGCCTTCAGTGTGCGGGAACAGTAGGCGATGGGCTGTAGTTTATTTTCATTTAACTGCAGGAGGGTGGCCCCTAACCCATAACTGCTCGCATCAGCACTAATCACAGTCTTTTTGGAAGGGTCGTAGAACTCCAGAACTGGGGCAGACCCCAGCAAGAACTTGGCCTACATAAAAGATTCTTCCTGTGAAGGACCCCAGACCCAGGTAACATCTTTCTTTAGCAATTCTGTGATAGGGTGTAGTACTGTGGATAAATCTGGAAGGAACCTGCCCACATAATTTACAAGGCCCAATATTTGTCTCAGCTCATGTACGTTGGAAGGACTTTTCATCTGTTCAATAGCACAAATTTTCTCGGGGTCTGGCTTGATGCCATCCCCATTGATGATATGCCCAAAGTATCATAATTCAGCTTTTCTAAAATGGCATTTTTCTTTATTTAGCTTCAGCCCAGACTCTCTGATAGTCTGCAGCACACAGCTCAATCGCTGATCGTGTTCCTCCAAAGTAGACCCATACACTAAGATGTCGTCCATGACGACTGCCGTGCCCACGTGGTCTCTTAGGAGAGAAATCATTTCCCTTTGAAAGATTTCAGGAGCAGAGGACATCCCGAAGGGGAGTCTGCAGAAGCAAAACCGACCTACCGGTGTAATAAAGGTAGTCAGTTTGCAGCACTTTGGATCTAGAGGAATCTGCCAGAAGCAGCTAGAAGCGTACAATGTAGAGAAGAACTTCACCCCAGCCAATTTCGTAGCTATGTCTTCCAGTGTCGGCAGCACAAATCTCTCTCTCTTCACTGCCTCATTCAACCTTTTCAAGTCTACACAGATGCGCACCTTCCCGTTTTTCTTTGCAAAAGGTACAATTGGGGCATACCAGTCAGTTGCTTCAACAACCTCTTCAATAACCCCCATATTCTTCATGCGCATAAGCTTCTTCTCCACTTGAGGCATGAGCGGGAACGGAATTCTACGGGAGTAGTAATGCTGTATGGGACTGCGTCACCTTTAAGTGATATACGGACTGACTTGCAATTCAGTAGGCCCAATTCACCAAACATATCTTCAGAAATTTCATTCACTCTGGCTACTAGGCCCAAACCACAGGCTGCTTTTCTGCTCAATAAATTGTTAACACACTGACCTTGAATCACATGCACCCACATGGTGAATTTCCTTTGCTTGTACTCGCAGCTGGCAAGAAATTTCCCCGCACAATCAATGCGGTCACCAGGACTATGGACATTTGAAGTAACCTTTGCCAGCTGGGGCTGTCGAGGCAGTTTTATGAATGCTGCAAGGGACATTACAGTGATATCTGCTCCTGTGTCAATCTTAAAGGCAACTTTGACTGCCATTACAGTAAAAGTAACCTTCCAATCTTCTTCTGAACCCGGCCGTTCAGCAACAGACCCTACAAAGGACACTTCTTGACCCTCCTGGTCGCTATCCACCTGCATCTCCTTAATATATTCAGTTTTACACACCACTTCAAAATGGCCCATCCTGTTACATTTTCTGCATCTTTTGTCTTTAGCAGGGCATATGACACTCTGATCATGGGCACGGTTGCACCGTATGCATCGGGCATGCTGCGCCCATCCACTTCTAGGTCTATCTGTTATCTTAGGTCTAACGCTCACACTGTGCCTTTCACCAGCAGCTCTCCTGAACTGCTGCACTCCATCCACAATACTCTCAGACCTCAGATCAGCACTTTACTTTTTCACCAGTTCACTCTGGCGGGCCATTCTAATGTTAAATCAGGCTCTAACTGTAGCTTCAGTGAGACTTCAGCATCTGCAATTCCAATAACTATTCTGTCTCTGATTTGCTCTTCTTTAGCAACACCAAACTCACAGAATTCAGCTAGTTCATACAGGCTGCGCACAAATTACTCCACAGATTCTCCCACACGCTGATCGCGTTTGTGAAAACAATCTCTCTCATGAATCACATTTCTTTTGGGCGCAAAGTGGGCACTGAGTTTATCCATAACTATTTCAAAGTTAAATTCTTCCCCTTCTTGGAAAGTAAAAGCATTGAACACTGGCTCCACATCTTTCCCCATAGAGTATAAAAGAGAATTAACTTGTACTTCACCACTCTCCTTGTCCAGCTTGGAAGCAATCCTGAAGCACTGAAACCACTGACGCCACATGGGCCAAGCTGCAGGCTGAGAGAAGTCAAAAGGCTCAGGTGGGGAAAACTTTGACATCGTCATCGATCAGGAAACAGAAGCGTAGGCAAGAACTTCTGACACCAGGTCATGAGATGCAGGACACATGCAGGACACAGCAAGGATGATACAACTCTATCTTATTACAGAGCATGGAAATATACATCTGGTATGGTTGATCTCACTAACAAACTGCGACACAGACAAACGGACCTAAGCCCCGCCCCAATCTAGTGACATCACTTCCTGCTCTCATCACAGACACTTTAGCAGACACGCAAAGAAACACACTCAGACACAGACACCCACTCAGACACAGACACTCAGCATTTGTTTACATTGACCTACCAAATAATGAGGTAGACTACAGTTTTGTCAAAAAAGAAGATTTCCAAGATAAAATATGGAGGGATATTTATCAAGCCGTCAACCTGAAATACGCTGGAATTCCGCAGCGTAATTGTGGCGAGCTTAATTCGACCTAGTTATCAAACCCTACAGACCGGCAAAAGTTGAAATTTGTGATGTAACATACGATCCGCCGGTTTCAATCCGACACAGATCGATGCTTACGTCATTACAGATGTTCCGTATACAAATTTGGCACTATCTGACAACTTTTGCAAGTTATCAAACTTCTAACCGGTACTCTCGCCACGAATCCGGCCAAGCGTACCTGGTTTTTAATCCGCCACCCTGGAGGCAGCGGATGCCATAGGAATCAATGGGAGTCTGAAAGCAGTGAAAGCTCATGTTTGCTGCCGCCCAATATCCCATTGATTTCTATGCTACAATAAAAGTTACGTTTATACCTAACACCCTAACATAAGCCCGGGAGTCTAAACACCCCTAATCTGCCGCCCCGACCTCGCCGCCACCTACATAATGTTATTAACCCCTATTCCACATCGCTATAAACTAAATTAAACTATTAACCCCTAAACCTAACAACCCACTAACTTTACATTATAATTACCTCATCCCTATCTTATAATAAATTTAAACTTACCTTTAGAATTAAAATAAACTATATTAAACTATTAATTTACCTACCCTAACTATTATACTAAAATTACATTAAATTATATTAAACAAATAATCAGCCAATAGGATTGAAGTTTAATCCTATTGGCTGATCCAATTAGCCAATAGGATTAAGCTTGCATTCTATTGGCTGATTGGAACAGCCAATAGAATGCAAGCTCAATCCTATTGACTGATTGCATCAGCCAATAGGATTTTTTCTACCTTAATTCCGATTGGCTGATAGAATTCTATCAGCCAATCGGAATCTAAGGGACACCATCTTGGATGACGTCACTTAAAGGAACCTTCATTCGTCTTTAGTCATCAGAAGAAGAGGATGTCTTGAAGATGGAGCCGCTCCGCGTCGGATGGATGAAGATAGAAGATGCCGTCTGGATGAAGACTTCTGCCCATCTGAAGGACCACTTCGCCCGGCTTGGATGAAGACTTCTCCTGGCTTTGTTGAGGACTTCGGCCGGTTAGATGAAGACTTCTGCCGCTTCCTTGAGGATGGATGTCCGGTCTTCAGAACTGTAAGTCGATCTTCAGGGGGTTAGTGTTAGGTTTTTTTAAGGGTGTATTGGGTGGGTTTTATTTTTAGGTTAGGGACTTTGGGCCGCAAAAGAGCTAACTGCCCTTTTAAGGTCAATGTCCATCCAAATGCCCTTTTCACGGCAATGGGGAGCTTAGTTTTTTTAGATAGTATTTTATTTGGGGGGTTGGTTGTGTGGGTGGTGGGTTTTACTGTTGGGGGGGTTGTTTGTTTGTTTTTTTACAGGTAAAAGAGCTGATTACTTTGGGGCAATGCCCCACAAAAGGCCCTTTTAAGGACTATTGGTAGTTTAGTTTAGGCTAGGGTTTTTTTTTATTTTGGGGGTGTTTTTTTATTTTGATAGGGCTATTGGATTAGGCGTAATTAGTTTAAATATCTTGTAATTTGTTTATTATTTTCTGTAATTTAGTGTTTTGTTTTTTTTGTACTTTAGCTAATTTAATTTAATTTATTTAATTGCTGTTAATTTAGTTAATTTATTTAATTATAGTGTAGTGTTAGGTGTTATTGTAACTTAGGTTAGGTTTTATTTTACAGGTACTTTTGTATTTATTTTAGCTAGGTAGTTATTAAATAGTTAATCAATATTTAATAACTATTTTACCTAGTTAAAATATATACAAACTTGCCTGTAAAATAAAAATACAGGTAGCCCTCAGTTTACGCCGGGGTTAGGTTCCAGAAGGAATGGTTGTAAATCGAAACCGTTGTAAATTGAAACCCAGTTTATAATGTAAGTCAATGGGAAGTGAGGGAGTTAGGTTCCAGGCCCCTCTCAAAATTGTCATAAGTAACACTTAATACATTATTTTTAAAGCTTTGAAATTAAGACTTTAAATGCTATACAGCATTATAAACCTAATAAAATAATCACACAACACAGAATATATAATTAAACTAAGTTAAATGAACAAAAACATTTGCTAAACAGCATTATAAACCTAATAAAATAATCACACAACACAGACTTCACTTTTATTTTTCTGCAAACAGTTCTTTCTATACTTTCCAATCTGGACTGAGTTATAGACAGGAAGATATTGTTCCTTTGAAATCTGCTCGATAGCTCAGGTCTGGTTAAACTGATTAATTTCAGCTTGCTTGGCTTTGTTGCAACACAAGCGGACAGCTCCACCTACTGGCTATTTTAATAAATGCACTGCTTCTCAATGCTTTTTAATAGCAGTCACATGACTGGAAAAAAAGGTTGTTATTCTGAAACGGTGTAAATTGAACCGTTGTAAAACGAGGGCCACCTGTAAACCCTAAGATAGCTACAATGTAACTATTATTTATATTTAAGCTAGCTTAGGGTTTATTTTATCGGTAAGTATTTAGTTTTAAATATGAATTATTTAGTTAATGATAGGAATTTTTAGTTAGATTTATTGTAATTATATTTAAGTTAGGGGGTGTTAGGGTTAGACTTAGGTTTAGGGGTTAATACATTTAGTATAGTGGCGGCGACATTGGGGCGGCAGATTAGGGGTTAATAAATGTAGGTAGGTGGTGGCGATGTTAGGGATGGCAGATTAGGGGTTAATAATATTTAACTAATGTTTGCGAAGCGGGAGTGTGGCGGTTTAGGGGTTAATATGTTTATTATAGTGGCCACAACGTTGGGGGCAGCAGATTAGGGGTTAATAAGTGTAGGTAGGTTGCTGCGACATTGGGGTCGGCAGATTAGGGGTTAATAAATATAATGTAGGTGTCGGTGATGTTGGGGGCAGCAGAGCAGGGGTTCATAAATATAATGTAGGTGGCGGCGGTGTCCGGAGTTAAAATTTTTATTTTACTGTTTGTGATGCGGGAGGCCCTCGGTTTAGGGGTTAATAGGTAGTTTATGGGTGTTAGTGTACTTTGTAGCACTTTAGTTATGAGTTTTATGTTACGGCGTTGTACCATAAAACTCCTAACTACTGACTTTTAAATGCGTTAGGACTCTTGACAGGGTAGGGTGTACCGCTCACTTTTTGGCCTTCCAGGACAGACTTGTAATACCGGCGCTATGGAAGTCCCATAGAAAAAAGACTTTACGAAGTTTATGTAAGTCGTTTTGCAGTAAGGCCAAAGAAGTGTGCGGTGACCCTAAACCTTCAAGACTCGTAATACCAGCGGGCGTAAAAAAGCAGCGTTAGGACCTGTTAACGCTGCTTTTTTACCCTAACGCACAACTCATAATCTAGCCGTTAGTGTTTTTTATTTTGGGTAACTTAGTTGTTATTTTTTTGTAATTTAGTAATTCTTTAAAGTAGATTTAAATAACTTGAGTAGGGTTAGGTTTTTAAATACAGTATGTAATATAGTTAATTTAATTGTTAGTTTAATGTAATTTTAGTATTATAGTTATGGTAGATTAATTATTAGTTTAATATAGTTTAATGTAATTTTAGTATAATAGCTAGGGTAGATTAATGATTGGTTTAATAAAGTTTAATGTAATTTTAGTATAATAGTTAGGGTAGATTAAGTATTAGTTTAATATAGTTTATTTTAATTCTAAAGGTAAGTTTAAATGTATTATAAGATAGGGATGAGGTAATTATAATGTAAAGTTAGCGGGTTGTTAGGTTTAGGAGTTAATAGTTTAATTTAGTTTATGGCTATGTGGGGGGGCTGGCGGTTTAGGGATTAATAGGTTTAGTAAGTGGTAGTGATGTGGGAGGCCAGGGGTTTAGGGGTTAATACATTTATTTAGTTGCGGAGGGGTCCAAGAGCGGGGGTATAGGGGTTAATAACTTTATTAGAGTTGAGGTGGGCTCCGGGAGTGGAGGGATAGGGGTTAATACATTTATTAGAGTTGTGGTGTGCTCCGGGAGCGGAGGGATAGGGGTTAATAACATTATTAGAGTTGCGGTGGGCTCCGGGAGCAGTGGGATGGGGGTTAATACATTTATTTAGTTGCGGCGGGGTCCGGGAGTGGCGGGATAGGGGTTAAACATTTTAGTATAGTGGCGGTGTTTAGTGACAGGGTATAAATAATGTTAGGAAAAAAGCCGAATAGCAGCGAGATCGATGACTGCTAGTTAACAACAGTCCGCTGCTCATCACCCCGTACGAGGTGCGTGGCTTTTTGAGGGCTTTTTTATAAATATGGAGATCGTATTCAGGTCCGCGGCCGCAATGTTAGTTGAGCGTATTGGTGCCGGCGAATGCAGCACAGTTGACGGCTTGATAGATAAGTCTCATGGAGTTTTGATTATCTTTTTGTCAAGGAAGATGCCACCTATATTATTATTATTATTCTTTATTTATAAAGCGCCGACAGATTCCGCAGCGCTGCCCATGGGTACAAGGATAACAGTACAGTGGAGAAACAATACGATAAGACACAACATTTTACAGACAAATACAGGGGGAATTGAGGGCCCTGTTCCCGTGGGAACTTACAATCTAGATGGGTTGGAGGATTGGAAACAGGAGGTGGGGACTGCAGAGGTGAGAATGATATTAGTGAGGAGATAGAGGGCAACTGTTAGTTAATTGAAGTTAGTTTGTTAATAAGTCAGGTGATAAGCTTCCCTGAACAGAAAGGTCTTTAGGGAACGTTTAAAGGAGGAGAGGTTAGGGGCAAGTCTGACATCTCGAGGAAGTGCGTTCCAGAGGGTTGGTGCCGCACGAGAGAAGTCCTGTAGTCTAGAATGAGAGGAGGTGATGGTAGAGGACGCAAGAAGCAGGTCGTTGTTGGATCTTAGGGGATGGGCAGGAGTATATTTGTTGATGAGTGAGGACAGGTAGGGTGGGGCAGCATTGGTGAGGGCTTTGTAGGTCAGGCTGAGAATTTTGAATTTAACTCTGTTGTGAATGGGGAGCCAGTGAAGGGACTCACAGAGAGGCGCAGCAGAAACAGAGCGTCGTGAGAGGTGGATTAGTCTGGCAGATGCATTTAGGACGGATTGGAGGGGAGAGAGGCGGGAGAGAGGGAGGCCAGTTAGTAAGTTGTTGCAGTAGTCGAGTCGGGAAATTACCAGGGAGTGGATGAGCTGTTTGGTAGTTTCAGCACTCAGAAACGGGCGAATTTTGGAGATATTGCGTAGGTGGTCCTATATGATGTCAACAGTATGCAGTGGCGTAAAAGAAGGACCCTGAACTGCCTAAACAATAATTTAAAGGTTAAAGGGACAGTCTACCTGTTAGGTGTTATCCCCAGGGGGGGGGGGAGTGTCAGGTCAGGCCGAAGCCGCGGGCCCACTGTACCACCTGAGGCAGATGTAGATTATCTGATAAGGATCCCTTAGAATGACTCAGACCATGCAGCAATATGATCTAAAGCCAATCATGTTTATTGAACAGTGCAAGCCTATCTTAAAGTCTTCAGTAACAGCATATAGGGTTAAGGGGATGACACGTTAGGACCGCGTCATTTTACACAGTTATACAGAGTGAAGCACAGTGTGATTCTGGAAAGTTACTAGCTCATAACAATATTCGATAGTCATAATAAGCTAACATCTGCAGAGACAACAAGGTCTCTGGACCATCTTATTGACATTATATTCTTCTGGGCGTACAGCCAGGAAGCTTCTACAAGAGCGAACAGCTAAGGAAAGTACCATAACAAGCACATAGTTCGCCCTACATAATAACCCATTATAATAAAGTCTAATCATTACAAAATGGATGCTAATCATCACAAGATGGCTGCGAGGAACAAGATGGCTGCAGTCAGGTTCACATTACCAATAATACAAAAATAGTCCAAGAGCGCCTGTGAATAGGCGAAGGAAGAGTCTAACAGATTGAATTTAAAATGGTCAAATATTTATTAACAAATCATAAATATTAATAACATGGATCCATGTATACTACATACATATAAAAACTAAATAAAAAATGTATTTATATATTTATATAAAAACAATCAGAGTATGAAAACAATTTGCAAGCAGTTGTCAATCATAACAATTTAAAAGCGGTTGTCAATCATAACAATGAGAAAGTTATTCCTATGAAGTCTCACTAATTGGGGAGATAAACAAATGGGAGTCATATAAAAAGATCTTAAAAAATAAAAAGATCTTAAAATAATAATAAATCCAATGAATGTGTTCTAATAGTAGGAAATTCCAGTGAAAAAATCCGTTGGAAAAATCCAGTGATATAACTTGTGGCAAAAATGGTATAAATCCTGGGATAAAAATATATAAAAACGGGTGAACAAATATGTGAAAAATTATGTGAAAAATTATTATATGCAAAATAAATTAATAATGGGGACCCCAAAAAATGAAAAATATGTGAAAAAAATGATAATGTGCGAAAAAAGAGGTAATGTTAAAATTGATAATTTTAAAACCAAAAGTAAAAATAAAAGTGTAAAAAAGTGAAAAATGAATGTGTTTAAAAAAAAAGTCCAGTGAATAGATTCCAAAGGGTTAGGGATATGTATAATCCAAATAAGATGTCAGTTACTGAATGTTAGTGAGTGATCCTCCTTGTGAGTGTTTCCTTGTAAGTGAATTTTCGTGTGTATCCGTGTGAATGATGAGACAAACGAAGTGAAATACAAAGGATACTTCCGGGTTAATACCAATGAATTTTTAGCACCAAAACTACTATAATCTATTGGTTATCAACACACATAAATAGAGCCACCATTACTCACCACAACATAGTCTTGAGAAAGGCCTATTAAAGAGGCCGAAACGCGTTGACAAATTGGTGAGCATTATTTCAATATTGTTTATATTTTGAGATGGTATTGCACTATGTTATTTTTTAATTTACAGGAATTACTAAAGATATCATTGGAAGGAAAAGTACAGCTATCTAACTAAAAGGAAAAACTATCATCATTCACACGGATACACACGAAAATTCACTTACAAGGAAATTGCAAATTGTTTTCATACTCTGATTGTTTTTATATAAATATATAAATACATTTTTTATTTAGTTTTTGTATGTATGTAGTATACATGGATCCATGTTATTAATATTTATGATTTGTTAATAAATATTTGACCATTTTAAATTCAATCTGTTAGACTCTTCCTTCGCCTATTCACAGGCGCTCTTGGACTATTTTTGTATTTGTATCTCTAATTAGGGTAAGCTAGATACCCTATTATCTAGGAGCCTTAAGGAAGTAGGTGAGCGCTGTTAGACATCTTAACCATCACATTACCCCTAACACTACCCCAGAATTTTTATTGTTTTAAAAGATAGATAATCCCTTTATTACCCATTCCTCAGTTTGGCATAACCAACACAGTTATATTAATATACTTTTAACCTCTGTGATTATCTTGTATCTAAGCCTGTGCAAACTGCCCCTTTATTTCAGTTATTTTGACAGACTTGCAGTTTAGCCAATCAATGCCTGCTCCCAGATAACTTCACGTGCACAAGCACAGTGTTATCTATATGAAACACATGAACTAACACCCTCTAGTGGTAAAAAACTGTTAAAATGCATTTTAAAAAGAGGTGGCCTTCAAGGTCTAAGAAATTAGCATATGAACCTCCTAGGTTAAGCTTTCAGCTAAGAATACCAAGAGAACAAAGCAAAATTGGTGATAAAAGTAAATTGGAAAATTGTTTTAAATTACATGCCCTATCTGAATCATGAAAGTTTATTTTGGCCTAGACTGTCCCTTTAAGTGGTGGATTGGTGACTTCCGAAAGGTCTCATTAGTCTTAAAGTCTGTAGAAAGATGTGAATAATCAGTAGTAAGGTAAAAATGTCCTAAACAGGAACAGACAATGGTCACACACACACAAACTCAAACACAAACTTGCACATACACCCAAGGAAACACCCACTGAGACAGCCTCAGAAAACACACACAGACATATACACTCACAGACACCCACAGAAAAGACACAAAGACATACACACACAGATAGACACCCACAGAAAACCCACAAAAACAAACATACACACACCCTCACAGAGATGCACGGACCTCTGCACGCACCCTCATAGAGACAACCACAGAAAATACACAGACATATGCACACACCCTCACAGAGACACGCACAGAAAACACACAGACATATGCACATACCCTCACAGAGACATCCACAGAAAACACACAGACATACATACACACACACAACCTCACAGAGACACCCACAGAAAATGCACAAAGACATATGCACACACCTTCAAAGAGACATCCACAGAAAACACAGGCATACATACACACACACCCTCACAGAGACACCCACAGAAAATGCACAAAGACATACGTACACACCCTTACAGAGACATCAACAAAAAATGCACAAAGACATACACACACAAACCCTCACATAAACACCCACAGAAAACACACAAAGACATACAATCCATTTACAATCCATAATGAATGCCTCTGCCAGTCTCATCTTCCTTACACGTCACTCTTCATCTGCTGCACCTCTCTGCCAATCCCTTCACTGGCTTCCTCTTGCCTCTAGGATCAAACACAAAACTCTCACTCTTACATACAAAGCCCTCAACTGCACTGCTCCCCCCTACATCTCAGACCTTGTCTCCAGATACTCTCCCTCCCATCCCCTTCGCTCTGCTCATGACCTCCTACTCTCCTCCTCTCTTGTCACCTCATCACACTCCCGTTTACAGGACTTCTCCAGACTGGCTCCCATCTTGTGGAACTCTCTGCCTCACTCCACAAGACTCTCTTCTAGTTTTAAAAGCTTCAAGTGCTCCCTAAAGACTCTACTGTTCAGGGACGCATACAACCTACGCTAACCTTTCCTAATACCAGTTTCTCTCCTCCACTGCAATCCCCTGAACCCCCTTAGCATGTAAGCCTAAGAGTCCAGCTGTTTGTAGATCACCTTCTTAAGAGCTGACTACAACAGTGCAACTCTTGGCAGGGCCCTCTACCCTATAATTGTTTTGTTGTACTCCCCCTTTGTTTATAGCGCTGCGGAATCTGTTGGCGCTCTACAAATAACCGATAATAATAAAGACATACACATACACCCTCACATAGACACCCACAGAAAATGCACAAAGACATACACACACACCCTCACAGAGACATCCACAGAAAACACCCAAAGACATACGCACACACCCTCACATAGACACCCACAGAAAATGCACTAAGACCTACACACACACCCTCACAGAGACATCCACAGAAAACACACAAAGACATACGCACACACCCTCACAGAGGCATCCACATAAAATACACAAAAGACATACATACACACATGCTCACAGAGACACCCACAGAAAATGCACAAAGACATACACACACACACCCTCACAGAGACACCCAAAGAAAACACACATACACACACACACACACACTCACAGAGACACCCACAGAAAATGCACAAAGACATACGCACATACCTTCACAGAGACATCCACAGAAAAAGCACAAAGACATACACACACACACACTCACAGAGACACCCACAGAAAACACACATACATACACACATGCTCACAGAGACACCCACAGAAAATGCACAAAGACACACACACACACACCCTCACAGAGACACCCACAGAAAATGCACAAAGACATACGCACACACCTTCACAGAGACATCCACAGAAAATGCACAAAGACATACACACACACCCTCACAGAGACACCCACAGAAAACACACATACATACACACACACGCACACACTCACAGAGACGCCCACAGAAAATGCACAAAGACATATGCACACACCTTCACAGAAACATCCACAGAAAATGCACAAAGACATACACACACACCCACAGAGACATCCACAAAAAATGCACAAAGACATACACACAAACCCTCACAGAGACACCCACAGAAAATGCAAAAAGACATATGCACACACCTTCAAAGAGACATCCACAGAAAACACAGGCATACATAAACACACACACACCCTCACAGAGACACCCACAGAAAATGCACAAAGACATACGTACACACCCTTACAGAGACATCAACAAAAAATGCACAAAGACATACACACACACACCCTCACATAGACACGCACAGAAAACACACAAAGACATACACATACACCCTCACATAGACACCCACAGAAAATGCACAAAGACATACACACACACCCTCACAGAGACATCCACAGAAAACACCCAAAGACATACGCACACACCCTCACATAGACACCCACAGAAAATGCACAAAGACCTACACACACACCCTCACAGAGAAATCCACAGAAAACACACAAAGACATACGCACACACCCTCACAGAGGCATCCACAGAAAATACACAAAAGACATACATACACACACGCTCACAGAGACACCCACAGAAAATGCACAAAGACATACACACACACACCCTCACAGAGACACCCACAGAAAACACACATACATACACACACACACACTCACCGAGACACCCACAGAAAATGCACAAAGACATAAGCACACACGTTCACAGAGAGATCCAAAGAAAATGCACAAAGACATACACACACACACCCTCACAGAGACACCCACAGAAAACACACATGCATACACACACACACACTCAGAGAAACCCACAAAAAATGCACAGACATATGCACACACCCTCACAGAGGCATCCACAGAAAATACACAAAAGACATACATACACACACGCTCACAGAGACACCCACAGAAAATGCACAAAGACATACACACACAACCTCACAGAGACACCCACATAAAACACACATACATACACACACACTCATAGAGACACCCACAAAAAACACACAAAGACATACTCACACAACCTCACAGAGGCATCCACAGAACATACACAAAAGACATACATACACACACGCTCACAGAGACACCCACAGAAAATGCACAAAGACATACACACACAGACCCTCACAGAGACACCCTGTCAGGTCTCCTGTCATTCATTGCCTAGCCCTTCCCACTTTGCCTATAAGAGTATCCTGTTTCCTGTAAACAGGTGCTTAGTATTGTTACTGCTTCCTAGCAGGTGTATGTGCAGATTTTTCTAAGGAAAGTATCTCATCAAATTCTACTCATCTAAGCCATTTGGACTACTGAACCCCAGGATTAAGGTACTCCCAACAAGCTACAGTGTTATTGTTTCCTGCAGCTGTTATAGCGATTCTGAACTGCAACTTTATTACTCAGCTCACTGACCGATAACTACCTAACTGAATCCCACTTGCCACATCACCTCTGGCACATTGTGGCTTTACTCTGACTGCAAGTCATCTTACCGCATGAAAACCGAAGCTTCTACTAAGAGGTAAAACCGGATTGAATCACTGGAACTAAACCACGCCCCTTCGTGACGTCACGCACGTCATTCAGCTCCGGAGCAGCCGTTACTGAAACAGTGTAACAGGAGCCTGTCAGCAAGTAAGAGTAGGACTGTACATTCTCCTCTCTCAGAGTTACAAGGTAACAACTTGCCAGTACTTACTAACAGCAACTTTGTCTAATCTCTCACCGGAGCCTTTGGGAAGTTACATTGTGCTCAGCTGAACTACAACCTTTAAAAACTTTTCACTGTCAGTTGTTCTGTATTCATCCTCATTGGATGCAGAGTCTAAGGTGAAACAAAATCATAATTTGTAAAGGTAGTCACTGTAATTGAGATCCAAACCTCCATCCATAACTAAATAAGTTATAAAATATCTCCAGTCATATCAAAGATATCACAGAATACTAAGCCAAAAGTGAAATGGATCCAGCAGATCTGCCTCAGTTTGTTTATGCACTATCTCAACGCTTAGATCAACTTAACCAGGGGCTAAGGGAGCTCCAGTTAGAAAATCATACTTTGCATAAAATTATAAAGGATTCTATACAACAAAAACCAGGTCATTCTGAAACTATCCCAGAACCACTAGTATCTCAACCAGATACGTTTCATGGAGATAGGAAGCTGTATATACAGTTCAAAAATGCTTGCAATTTGTTATTTGATTTAAGAAATAAAACATACAACACGGATAAAATAAAGGTATTAGCAGTAATTTCCTTTTTAAGAGGGGAACCCAGGGCATGGGCCGATCAATTTTATGAAAATGATGATCCTATATTGAGCTCTCTTGAAGATTTCTAAAAAGCAATGGATATCAACATCCAGAACACAGCAGAAACAAGAATGAGAGCATTAAAACAAGGAAAGAAAAAATGCAGAAGAGTACATCACAGAATTTAAACGTTACGCTACTGATTCACAGTGGAATTCAGTAGCGCTGAAAAATCAATTTAGGCTTGGATTGTCAGACCCTATAAAAGACGAGCTCGCTCGTATAGATCCTCCCAAGACGCTTGAAGATTTAATGAAATTAGTTGTGCAAATAGATAGGCGACTCAGAGAGAGGAAGGAAGAACGTCAAACTACAGAGTACACACCTCGGCTCCCACAAATTCAGTATCCAGAGTCTCCAATCACCCAAGCCACTTCAAAAATTCTTCCAGAAGCAATGGACATCGGGGTTATTCGAGGACCCCTGTCATCAGAAGAAAGGAGCCGACGGAGATCACAACAATTGTGTATGTATTGTGCTAACCCCAGTCACTGCGTTAAGGATTGCCCACTACTCATACGCACAAAGAGAAGTAAGTTTACCTATATACATTTTGCTATGCCTAAAGACCTAAAACCAACTTACTGTCATCTGTCTCTATTTTTACAGTGGGACCAAAACCGAACAAGGATTGATGCCATCATAGATTCAGGAGCTTCAGGAAACTACATAGATAGGACTTTCACTGTAAATAATAAAATTCCACTTGTGGTTAAGCAGACTTCTGTTGTAATTCGAGTTATTGATGGTACCACAATATCCACAGGTCCTATAACACACAATACTATTCCCCTGCTAGTTACTACTCACACTGGTCACACAGAGTATCTTGTTTTTGATGTACTGCCTTCACCTTTGTTTCCCGTTGTTCTAGGCTTAGATTGGTTGCGGCTACATCAACCTAGCATAAACTGGAAAACTTTAACCGTTGATCTAAAGTCCACTTACTGTCAACAAACTTGTTTTCCAAGAGAATTACTTTTGCAAATTCCAGAATCTACTCAGATATTACCCCCTAAATATACTGATTTTCAGGACGTTTTCAGCAAAAAGATGGCAGAAACTTTACCACCTCATCGCAAGTATGATTGCCCAATTGAGTTAATACCGGGGTCTTCCATACCGTTGGGACACTTATACCCACTCAGCCCACCTGAGTTGGCACATTTCAAAGAATACCTTGAGGAGAATTTGAGGAAAGATTTTATCAGACCGTCTACCTCACCCGCGGGAGCAGGAATGTTCTTAGTTCGGAATAAGGACTCGTCCTTAAGACCTATTATAGACTATCGAGAACTGAACAAAAGAACAATCAAAAACAGGTATCCTCTTCCGTTGATTCTGGAACTCATAAAACGGCTACAAGATGCGAAGATATTCACAAAGCTCGACCTACGTGGCACATATAATTTAATCCGCATAAGAGAAGGGGATGAGTGGCTGACGGCATTTAGAACCAGATCCGGTTTATTCGAGTATCTGGTAATGCCATTTGGTTTATGTAATGCGCCAGCCACTTTCCAGCATTTCATCAATGAAATATCTACTTGATGTATGCATTGTCATTTATCTCAATGACATCCTCATATACTCAGATACATTGGAACAACATGTTAAAGATGTCAGGAGGGTCTTGTCAAGACTCTGTTCCCATCAACTATACGCCAAGCCAGAAAAATGTTTGTTTCATACTAAGGAGGTGTCATTCCTTGGATACCATATCAGTCTACCAGGGATACAGATGCAAGACAACAAGGTCCAGACAGTGATAGAATCGAAACAACCCGTTACTAAAAAAGATTTGCAACATTTTTTAGGATTTGCAAATTATTACAGAAAATTTATAAAAATTACTCCAAAATTGCAAAACCTCTGACACAACTTATTAGCTCAACAACTCCGTTCCGATGGACACCTAGTTCTGCCGAAACATTTTTTTACCTCAAACAACGATTTACATCTGCACCTATACTACGTTTTCCAAACCCAAAGCTGCAGTATATCCTAGAAGTGGATTCTTCCGACTTTGCAATTGGTGCAGTACTCTCACAAAGAGAGACAATAGATTCCCCCATACATCCAGTTTCTTATTATTCCAAAGTAATGAGTCCTGCTGAGATGAACTACTCCATCGGAGACAAGGAGCTTCTAGCTATAAGAAATGCCTTGGAACACTGGAGACAGCTTCTTGAAGGGACTTCTACTCCGATAATCATATACACTGACCACAGAAATTTAGAGTTTCTTCAAAAAAACAAAACTCTATCAGCAAGACAGGTTCGATGGAGCCTCTATTTCTCTCGTTTTGATTTCCATATCATATATCGACCAGCCAGTAAGAACGGCAAGGCCGATGCTTTGTCAAGGAAGGATATCAAACCAATTCAAACCGCAAATCCTTCTTCTATCATTCCAGCAGAACGATTTATACATCTGACAACACAATAGGATTTTCTATCATCTTTACGCAAAGCCCTTACCGAGGATATGGAGATCCCTCAATCTTTGGTGACAAAGCATTCCAATGGTTTATATTATCACGGTGATCAACTTTATCTACCTCACATTTTAGTTGAACCCATACTTAAAATATACCATAATTCACCCATCTCTGGACATCTGGGGGCGAATAAAACTTTAGCAATTATAGCAAGACAATTTTGGTGGCCATCTATGAGGAGGTCCATTTCAGACTATGTAGACACTTGTCATGTCTGTGTCACTACAAAACCAGAAAGACAGAAACCTTATGGATTATTAATGCCTATCGCTCCATCTACCAAACCTTGGGAACATATAGGGATGGACTTTATTGTAGACCTACCTCTTTCTGGCAAACAGAACACCATCCTGGTAGTCATAGATCTCTTTACGAAGATGGGACACTTTATACCCTTTCACAAACTACCCACGTCTACGGAAACTGCAGAATTATTCATGAAACATGTTGTCAAACATCACGGGATGCCACGTATAATCACCACTGATCGTGGAACCCAATTTACATCTACATTTTGGAGAAAACTGTCTGAGAAACTCCAAATAGACCATAGATATTCCACTTCGTTCCACCCTCAGACAAATGGCGAAACTGAGAAATTCAATCAATGGCTAGAACAGTACATTCGTTGCTATTGTTCTCATCATCAACAAGACTGGCTTCAACACATCCATCTAGCAGAATTTGCTTATAACAATAACACCAATTCATCAACTAAATTATCTCCGTTCTTTGCGAATTATGGATATCATGCTCAAATACTCTTGACTGACTCACCTCCATCACCCTCTCCATTGGTCGATGAGTTCCATAATTCATTACTTGAAATTTTCAAGCAAATCCATCACAACATAATTACTGCACAAGAGACCCAAAAACGGTACTATGATCTGCGTAGGAGACCTTCACCATCATATCATGTAGGAGATCTCGTTTGGCTGTCCACCAAGAATTTGAAAATGCAAGTACCCAGTAAAAAACTGAGCAGTCTGTTTATTGGACCCTTTCCCATTGCCAAGATCATTAACCAAAATGCAGTAACTTTAACACTACCTCCATCAACGAAACTTCATCCAACCTTTCATGTATCTTTACTAAAACCGGCTAAACCAACTAGAGTACCTACTCCTATTCCGTCTTCCACATCAGTTCCTCTTGATCTGCAGGAGTATGAGGTTGGAAGTCTGGTAGACTCTAGGATTTTCAGGGGCGAACTCCAATATTTGGTGCGCTGGAAGAACTACACCGAGGAAGACGACACCTGGGAACCCTCCTCTAACCTTTCCACTCCTACGTTGGTCGCACAATTCCATAGGCATTTCCTGTATCATCCACAGCCTCAAGCTGTGGGACAGCTTGCTTAGGTGGGGTGTCATGTCAGATCTCCTGTCATTCATTGCCTAGCCCTTCCCACTTTGCCTATAAGAGTATCCTGTTTCCTGTAAACAGGTGCTTAGTATTGTTACTGCTTCCTAGCAGGTGTATGTGCAGATTTTTCTAAGGAAAGTATCTCATCAAATTCTACTCATCTAAGCCATTTGGACTACTGAACCCCAGGATTAAAGTACTCCCAACAAGCTACAGTGTTATTGTTTCCTGCAGCGATTCTGAACCGCAACTTTATTACTCAGCTCACTGACCGATAACTACCTAACTGAATCCCACTTGCCACATCACCTCTGGCACATCGTGGCTTTACTCTGACTGCAAGTCATCTTACCACATGAAAACCGAAGCTTCTACTAAGAGGTAAAACCGTATTGAATCACCGGAACTAAGCCACGCCCCTTCGTGACGTCACACACGTCATTCAGCTCCGGAAGAAGCCGTTACTGAAACAGGGTAACAGGAGCCTGTCAGCAAGTAAGAGTAGGACTGTACATTCTCCTCTCTCAGAGTTACAAGGTAACAACTTGCCAGTACTTACTAACTTACCAGAGCCTTTGTGAAGTTACATTGTGCTCATCTTAACTACAACCTTTAAAAACTTTTCACTGTCAGTTGTTCTGTATTCATCCTCATTGGATGCAGAGTCTAAGGTGAAACAAAATCATAATTTGTAAAGGTAGTCACTGTAATTGAGATCCAAACCTTCTTCCATAACTAAATAAGTTATAAAACTCACCAGTCATATCAGAGATATCACACACCCACAGAAAATGCACAAATACATACGCACACACCTTCACAGTGACATCCACAGAAAATACACAAAGACATTCACACACCCTCACAGAGACACCCAGAGAAAACACACATACATACACACACTCACAGAGACACCCACAGAAAATGCACAAAGACATATGCACACACCTTCACAGAAACATCCACAGAAAATGCACAAAGACATACACACACACCCACAGAGACATCCACAATAATGCACAAAGACATACACACACACCCTCACAGAGACATCCACAGAAAATGCACAAAGACATATGCACACACCCTCACATAGACACCCACAGAAAACACACAAAGACATACGCACACACCCTCACAGAGACATCCACAGAAAATACACAAAAGACATACATACACACACGCTCACAGAGACACCTACAGAAAATGCACAAAGACATAAACACACACACCCTCACAGAGACACCCACAGAAAACACACATACATACACACACACACCCACACTAACAGAGACACCCACAGAAAATGCACAGACATACGCACACACCTTCACGGAGACATCCACAGAAAATGCACAAAGACATACACACACGCACCCTCACAGAGACACCCACAGAAAACACACATACATACACACACACTCACAGAGACACCCACAGAAAATGCACAAAGACATACGCACACACCATCACAGAAACATCCACAGAAAATGCACAAAGACAGACACACACACCCTTACAGAGAGACCCACAGAAAAAAATACATACACACTCATAGAGACACCAACAAAAGCACAAAGACATAAACACAGACACACTCACAGGAGGTAAATTTCTGCACTTTGCCAAAAAAAATAGCAGAAATTAAAAGATCACTTTTTAAAGAATCATATTTGTCAAGCTTATTTAACATGATGTCATAAAATGTCCAGAGTTGGTTTAGTAGTAAGTGAATAGACTAGATAAACAGATTTGCTCATGCTCAGAACTGGCAGAATCCAACTTAAATGTCAAAAATTTCTCCTGAGGGCATGGGCTACAGTGTTAGTTTTACACAGTCTGTTTCTATTTATGTTTACTTTGATTTATAGCAGTGTTATCGAGGGCCTGGAATGTCAGAGTAAGGATTTTGTGTTTTATTCTGGAGGCTAGAGGAAGCCAGAGAAGGGATTAGCAGAGAGGTGCAGCAGATAAAGAGCTATTTCTAAGGAATAGAAGTTTGTCAGAGGCATTTGTTATGGCTTGTAAAGGCTATAGACGGAAGATAGGATGACCAGAGAAGATGGAGTTGCAATAGTCAAGGCGGGATGATGAAACAGTGGATTATAATCTTAGTTGTGCCTTGTGTGAGTTAGCGGCAAATGTTTGAGTGTTTTTTAAGGTGGAAATGGCAGGAATTGGCCAAAGACTAGATATGGAGAGCGAAAGAAAGATCAGTCAAGTGTGACCCCAAGACATCGGCATGCTGGGTTGGGGTAATGATGTGATTATCAACAGTTACAGAAAGTTCAGAACAGAGATTTTGGAAGAAGGGGTGAAATTAAGGAGCTCAGAGAGAGATTTAGCTTAAAGGGATAGTCTAGTCAACATTAAACTTTCATAATTCAGATAGAGCATGCAGTTTTAAGCAACTTTCTAATTTACTCCTATTATAAATTTTTCTTTGTTCTCTTTGTATCTTTCTTTGAATGTAAGCGTAGAAGCCGGGCCATTTTTGTTTCAGCACCTTTGTAGCGCTTGCTGATTGGTTGGCTACATTCAGCCACCAATCAGAAAGCGCTACCCAGGTGCTGAACCAAAAATGGGCCGGCTTCTATGCTTACATTTCAGCTTTTTAAATAAAGATAGCAAGAGAACGAAGAAAAATTGATAATAGGAGTAAATTAGAAAGTTGTTTAAAATTGCATGCTCTATCTGAATCATGAAAGTTCAATTTAGACTAGACTATTCCTTTAAGGTAGTGAGAGGACATCCAGGATGAATTATTAGAAAGGTAGTTAGTAACATGTGTTACCAAGAAAGGGTGTAGATTTTGTGCAGAACCTATGGATGATGTATAAATCGAGAAGAGAAGGGGACTAAGGACAAAGCCTTGTGGTACCCCATCAGAAGGTGGTAAAGAGGCAGAGGATATGCCAGAGAAGGCTACACTAAAGGTACGGTTAGACAGGTAGGAGGAGAACCACAAGAGGGTTGTGTCACAGATGCCCGAAAGATTAAAGGGTTTGGAACAAGAGAGGCTGGTTGACATTATCAAATACTGCAGACATTGAGAAGGATTAACAGAATTAAGTGGCCTTTTGATTTTGCTGTAATTAGATCATTATAAACCTTAACAATTGCTGTCTCTGTGGAGTGTTGGGGGTCAAATTCAGATTGCAATGGACCAGGAAGGGAGTTGAATTTGAGTAAATTTGATACATTTGTATATACAAGCCTTTCCAAAAGTTTTGAGGCAAGGGGAATAGGGAAATAGGGAAGTTGAATTTGGATGTTGGATTGAGAGTTTTTTTGAGGAAAGGTGTGACTAGTGAATGTTTAAGGGAGGAGGGAAATATACTAGTGCTGAGGGAGAGATGTGTGAGGATAGAAGTAAGAGAATCAGTTGTGAGGGGATGGGATCGAGGGGACAGGTAGTGAGGCGAGAGGAAGATATAAGGGCAGAAACTTCTTCCCAAGGACCTGAGATTATTTTGGATTTTTTTTTAGACGTTTTATTGCAATGTAGGAGTCTCTGTTTCACATAAAGAATACTACATAGCAACATAAACATTTCTTAAGATAAAATTTGTATTTCTAAAAAAAAATTTAAGGGCCTCGCCGTACTGACGAGACTTCTTAGAATATCTCACCTGAGCGGTGAGGTTTTGGGGTAGATTTATTAAATGTCGGACGGACATGATATGCTGTAGGCTCGCGCGGAATCAGCTGCATTCGCAGCGTAATAAATCAGCCCTTTTGAATTTGTGGTTTTGTGGATTTTACTATGAATAATTATACATTGTATATTACAATGTCAAAGTGTTTCATGTTATAATCTGGACATTTTAAAGTAAACAGAAAGTACAACTGGGGCTGATCACTCACTGGCTTATAATCAGAATTCCCAGAGCTTTATTAGTGGACAGTTATAAGTATAAAAACAAAAAAATGTTTTTTTTTTTTTTTTGTTTCTCTGTAAATGACCATACATTTTACAACAAAAAAGCCAAAGCATTTGTTTACATTTTTAAAGTACCATCTTTTAGATACAACAACAACAAAAATAAATGTGAATCACTTTAAAGTGGGAGTTTGGGAAATAAAGTAATACAAATCTCAGTTCTAACTTTACTGCTGACTGCGGCGCTCAGTTGCCAGCGTGAGAGATTGATTAATGCATTGCACTCAGTCCAGAGCTGTCCTACCTACAATTAATTCCACAGTAATGGAATTCATTAGCTTTTAATCATCTGCCGCGGTGGGCCAGGGGCTAGATATGCACACGTGGTAATTGGTGATGAAAAAGGGGGAGTCTTTGTGCCTGCATTTTATAAATCCTCACATTTCTAAGAACAGATGGTGACTTGGGAATATTACAGGTCTCTCCTGCTAAGTGACAACAATGCATGAAACAAACACAAAATTATTCTGTAACTGATAAAAGGAAAGCAATTAAGGGGGACATAATAAAATTACAACACCTATATTTTGTTCTGTATGATTCTTGTTACAGGCTGTTTTGAATATGGGAGCATAATGTGTGGAAGAAACTTTTCTTCAATTAAAAGTGATTTAAGGGCCATAATAGGCAAGAAATGACATGCTCTAAAACATAGAATTTTAAGACTATCGATCCTACACTATTGTGTTTTTAACCCCACAAAGGGGTTAAACACACATTAGAAGTGCCACTGACGCCCTTGAAACACTGCCGCTGATCCAATAAGCAGCACAACTCTGATGTGCAACTAGCGCCGCTGATTGGACCAGCGGCTGTTCCTCTAAGAATCAGTACATGTTTGTGTACACATGCCCCATGTTCTGCTCTTCACCATTCAATTGGTCATTGCCTACAGTGGGAGTAGCAGCATCTACCACTGACTCTAGAGTTCTTTATGGATTTAGATTCCAAACAAGTATCCAATATGGCCAAGTATTCCTATTACAACTGTATTACAAAATAGTCTATGCCTCACGACAAGGGGCCTTGTCTCTTCTTTTACTCTTTAGCTTTGAGCAGGTGCTCTAGTAAGACACACAAAGTCTACTTTTCCACCAATTATTACCAAACTCTGTGTTGGTTGTTTTCTCTGCCATTTTTTTTTTCACAGGAACAGCAGATGGGGATTCCTCAAATCATTGGTTTGTTCAGTGAAAAGTAGGCCAATGTTCCACCTCCACACAGGATTTACAATTATCAAAAGCAAGAGTAGCCTAAGGAAAGATTTATGCCTTAGCGACTCATAGAAGAAATATAAAATGTATAAAACCTGTTTTTCCTCACATACTGTTATGATAGTCAAGTAGAGAGCCAATATAACTGTATAAAAGTAATACAATTTTATTGAAGGAAATAAACATACAGATATCTCCAAGCTAGCAGGCAAAAAGACAGATAGGATTTGAATATGAAACTAGTAGTAAGGCCTAAAGGTTTTTGACTACATATTAAGGCCTAGATTACAAGTGGAGCACACAAATATTAGCATTATTGTGCATTAACATTGGTAAAGCACAATCAATAGAGCTTATATTTTCACACTCATAATTCAGGTCCAAAGTTATTTCTTATCGCTAAAACAATAGTCTAGGTAGAGCTAATATCCGCATGACATATAGCGCAGCTGCGCTAAATTCGTCACATAATAGTCTTCTATAGGGGCATACAATAAAATTCATGTTGGATATCGCTTGAACGCTAAATCGAGGGTGCACTAAGCCAATGATGCACAAGTTCAGGAGTTATTTATGTAGTTCTGTGCTATACTATTACTAATAATGCTTTACTTCAGATCTTAAAAAGTTATACATTTTACAGTGGTAATTTAAAATTGCACTCAAAGCTCACCACAATAACGCCTAGATTACGAGTTTTTGTCGGTAAGGCTGTGCGGGGCTAACAAGCCTTTTTTCCTTACTGCTCACTTAAGCCAACGCTTGTATTATGAGTTTTCTGCAAGCCGGCGTTAGCCTCAGAAAAGTGAGCGTTGAGCAAAATTTAGCTCCACATCTCACTGTAAAACCAGCGTTGCTTACGGTAGCGGTAAGCTGGCAAAACGTGCTTGTGAACGATTTCACCATAGGAAACAATGGGTCTGAGCTGGCTGAACAAAAACCTAACACCTGCAAAAAAGCAGCATTCAGCTCCTAACGCAGCCCCATTGTTTCCTAGGGGGAAATTAATTTTATGTCTGCACCTAACACCCTAACATGAACCCCGAGTCTAAACACCCCTAATCTTACACTTATTAACCCCTAATCTGCCGTCCCCGCTATCACTGACACCTACATTATATTATTAACCCCTAATCTGACGATCCGGACACCGCTGCCACCTACATTATACTTATGAACCCCTAATCTACTGCCCCCAACATTGCCGACACCTACATTATAGTTATTAACCACTAATCTGCCCCCCCCAATGTCGCCGCAACTATATTAAATTTATTAACCCCTAATCTGCCGCCACCACTATAATAAATTTATTAACCCCTAAACCTAAGTCTAACCCTAACACCCCCTAACTTAAATATAATTTAAAATAAATTTACTACAATTAAATAAATTATTCCTATTTAAAACTAAATACTTACCGATAAAATAAACCCTAAGCTAGCTACAATATAACTAATAGTTACATTGTAGCTAGCCTAGGATTTATATTTATTCTACAGGCAACTTTGCATTTATTTTAACTATTTAACTATTTAATAGCTACCTAGTTAAAATAAATACAAAATTACCTGTAAAATAAAACCTAACCTAAGTTACACTAACACCTAACACTACACTATAATTAAACTAATTACCTAAACTACCTACAATTAATTATAATTTAATTTAATAAACTAAATTATGGAAAAAACCCCACTAAATTACAGAAAATAAAAAAAGAATTACAAGAATTTTAAACTAATTACACCTAATCTAATCCCCCTAATAAAATAAAAAAGCCCCCCAAAATAATACAATTCCCTACCCTATACTAAATTACAAATAGCCCTTAAAAGGGCCTTTTGCTGGGCATTGCCCATAAAGTAATCAGCTCTTTCACCTGTAAAAAAAATACAATACCCCTACAACATTAAAACCCACCACCCACACACCAAACCCTACTCTAAAACCCACCCAATCCCCTCTTAAAAAAACCTAACACTACCCCCTTGAAGATCACCCTACCTTGAGACGTCTTCACCCAGCCGGGCACAAGTGGTCCTCCAGAGCGTCCGAAGTCTTCATCCTATCCGGCCAGTAGAGGACCTCCAGACCGGCAGAAATCTTCATCCAAGCGGCATCTTCTATCTTCATCCTTCCGTAGCGGGTCCATCTTCAAGACATCCGATGCAGAGCATCCTCTTCATCCAACGGCCGACGACTGAATGACTGGTCCAAGATGGCGTCCCTTGAATTCCAATTGGCTGATAGAATCCTATCAGCCAATCGGAATTAAGGTAGGAAAAATCCTATTGGCTGATGCAATCAGCCAATAGGATTGACCTTGCATTCTATTGGCTGATTGGAACAGCCAATAGAATGCGAGCTCAATCCTATTGGCTGATTGGATCAGTCAAAAGGAAGACTGAATTAATGCATACTTGTTACACTCTGATGAGTGAGTTCTGGGGTTTGGAGCTCAGGAGTATAGTTGCCTGATTTAGGTGTTTCCAGAGAGTAAAAAAGGGCCAATGAAACATGCTTTTCTGATCTGCTCCCCTTTTTAGGAATAACAAAGTTGAGTGCAGATAAAACTTTATTACGAGAAATAAATGGTACACAAGTTAATCAGTAGTTATACACTGGACTTAAAATAGAACTTGGAGACTGTGACAGGATACAGAACTATAGTATTTGGCAGGTCTGTGGCTAAGCAGGCGTGCGATAACCGCATCCAGCAGTGTTTACTTTAAAATAATTCATAGCCTGCATTTATATCATAATTTATTTCTTTATCCATATATTGGGACACAGATATCCACAATGAGGTGGACTGTGACTATGAGGCCATATTATCAAATGTCTGTCGGACCTGATGCGGATTGAGGATCAGGTCCAACAGACATCGCTGAATGCGGAGAGCAATACTCTCTCCGTATTCAGCATTGCACCAGCAGCTCACAAGAGCTGCTGGTGCAACGCCGCCCCCTGTAGACTAACGGCCAATCGGCCGCCAGCAGGGAGGTGTCAATCAACCCAATCGTACTTGATCGGGTTGAATTGTGGTGATTCCTGTCCGCCTCATCAGAGCAGGCTGACAGAGTTATGGAGCAGCGGTCTTTAGACCGCTACTTCATAACTGCTGTTTCTGGCGAGTCTGAAGACTCACCAGAAACACGGGCCTTCAAGCTCCATTCGGAGCTTGATAAATGGGCCTCTATCTCACTAAGAAAATATTTATTTGAACATATTTACTATTTAAAATTATAAATGTATCTTAGAAAGCAGTATCCAGAGTATTTATACCATAAACAGCCTGGATCTAATTACAGTACAGATTAGCATACCTATATGTGCATAAACTGCCGTTTTAGCAGATTAAGTTATTTCTTTTTTTTTTTTTTTAAACTTTTTTATTGAGGTTATAACAAGAATTACATAACATATTTATCCATTAACAAAGATAGCTTACATCTGGAAAGTATATCCCTGTAATATAAACATGTTCATAAAGCAAGGAAGTAGCGAGTCTTGAGTTATATGCCATATGCCTTTGGGGGTAGATGTAAACAACAACCATGGAAAGTACATACATGACTCACATTCATAACCCCCTTATGAAAAGGTGTATAATAACAACTTACTAAAGATATATGAAATCGTTATAATTAGCCAATTAAAGCAGGGATGTCAGTAATAGAATATGTGCTGATGCATAGAATAATGGAACCTCAGTTTTATAGTTTATGTCAGGTATATGGGGCCCACACCTTACTGTGTAGAGAATTTATGGGTTTATCTGTTCAAATAGGATAGAAGCAGGTGTGGGGTAATGTTTTATTTGGGTTTTGTCAGACCAGGGTGATCTAGAAAAGAGAGGAAAGAGTTCAGCGGACTAGAGCCGCTCATATTAGAAAAAAGGGGAATAGAAGGGGATGGGATAAAAGGGATGAAGGGCGGAGCTAACTAGAGTGCCCATTTAGTGGTGGGGGCGAGGCTGTTGAGAGGCATGTTTTCTGATTTCTTATTTACCGATAGGAATATGCATAGAGAAGTATATTAGTAAATGTATAATGCAGGAATTTACTGGATGGGCCCCTCTCCTGGGGTAAGTGCCAGCTTTAGGCGATGTGGGTGAAAGGGGAGTGAATATGACCCGCAGGTCACAGGTACCTGCGGGAAAGGGAGAAGAGGGGCCTGGCGGGGACCAGTATTTTAGGTACAGCAAAGTTCCTGCATAGGGGGTATATTTAATCAAAGGTCTAATCATTATATGTCCTTTACTGATATATATGATATATATAGTCAGAATATAGACCTATAAGGGGACTGGGGCTGAACTATTGTGAATATGAAATTTTTAGTTACACCTATATATAGATGAGAGGCCTTGAAGCTATTGGACTATTCATTAGGCTGAAGGGAGTGTAACTAGAGACATCAGGCTATAAAGATTGGTGTTAAGTAACTAATGTTGTTAGGGATAAATTGGCCTGACTTTGGGGGTAAGGTCCCTTTCTACAGGCTCTAAATGAGTGAGTATAATATGTGGGAAGCAGTTACTACCTTAAAGAACAGCAAGGGTCCTCCTGTGAGCAGCATCTAATTTAGCATCCTATGTCAACTTTTAACAGATAAATAATAGGTCCACACAGCTATGTAGATTGATGAGTGAATATAAAGCATAAGTCTAGTTAGTAAAAAGCTCTACGCCCTCTCATCAACCTGTGCCACATACAGTAAAACAGCTGTTTATGCTTGCCAGTTCATATTGACCACATGTCCAGACTGTAGGGAAAATATCTGTGCCAGTCGTCTGAGGGAGAGAACAGTCCTCAGCATGAGTCAAGATATTCAGACATTTTAAACATCAAGTGTTCTGTGAAATCTCTTTTGGTAGCATACATAGTTCAGCCTCTATACATAGTCATGAATCAGTCTCTCAAATTCAGGGTACTGAGAGTTAACATGGCCTAGTATGCAATCTGTGGGAAGAAGCCACATCTCTGTTGCATGTAAAAGCTAAAGGACAGTGTAAGAGGATTAGAAGAGTAAAATGTCAGTATAGATCGTCGGCCATTTCAGGGGGTGCAAACATAAGAAGTGTGAAACTGTTGACAAGGGTTATAATGTCTTCTGTTATAGGCACAGGCAGGGGCATATGAAGTATCACTAGGCTATGACTCCCCTGGATGCTACTGTGCCATAAAGAGCAAGTTTTGTAGTTAGCCGATTCCCATTCTGTTAATATATCTGTGGTAGAGCTCCATCTGCAAGCTGATCCCGGGCCCCATGTAACAGTTTAAAGGCCGTTTATAGTCTAGTATATCAATGACCATAGAGAGCAACTCCACAGGGACAGAGCATGCATTCTGCATAAAGTGTAAGGCAGGAGCTAGCGTGGTCAGTGACCCACCCCCCAGGTACAACACATACCGTGGTGTTTAGATCTTTGCTCCCAAGAGGCACGGAGCCTGTCTTTTCCTTAATATAGCGAGGAGCTGTAGTTATGCAATCCATGCGGTCAGCTGACTCCCTGATAGTAAGGCGCTTCATACCCTGAACTCGGGCTATTATTGAGTGAGTCAGGGATAACCCCTTATCTAAGCGAGTGGTTTTCTCAAGGGTAGCAGCAGTCTCAGAGATTTCCGGTATGATACGCTGTGCATCCGATGCTGTAACATACTGGATATTAGTGCTCTCAGAGGTGTTGGATTGTTCAAGGGAATCTCTCTCCGGCTCATTCAGCTCTGCCTGCAGGGTGGTCATAAGTACCTGAAAATGTTGCTTGAGATCGTAATAATGACTATCTAGTGTGTGCCGCATCTTACATTCCCAGAGTGCTATGGGATCCATTGTAGTAGGGCAAAATGTTATAAAACCCTCTAGAACAACAGTGTAGCCCGTGAGCTGTAAGAAATGTGAGCTGCACGTGTCCCGCAATTTGGCCGCTCCATATACAGAATCTGTGTGAGCTGCGAGTGTTAGAAAAAAGTGCCGACTTATCTCTTCCAAACTGCTCTGCCTCCTTGGGCCCCTCTAGGGTGGTCTATGGGTAATTAGCCATAATTTTATCTAATTTTGGGCAAAGCTGAGCGGTCTGATATTTAGTTAAAGATGATATTTGAGCAGAGCTATCTTCTTATGCGACCGCTCAGATGCCAGGCTTGCTCCGCCCCCCCCCCCCCCCCGATTAAGTTATTTCTATCACATTTGAATGATTATTGTATTTAATGATGCTTATAACACTGATCATTATCAGCTCAAAGTGTATGCCGTATTCTGAGCACATTAGTGGACAGTCAATCCTGATTATTATTACTGCAACCAACATTTAACTATTAGTTGTTACCCTGGGTTGCAAAACTATTGCTGTAATCCAGCTGTATCTAATATATATGACTTGTAACTTTGTAGTAGCATAAACACAAAGAGTGCAGCCACTATGTACTGCATATAAACACACACTCTACTCCGTGCTAATGCTGAACTCACATAGTCTTCTACACTATAAACAATATACAAAGTAATATATTAAAGATTTATTAATATTATATTTACTTTGGTATACTCCAATACACGTGTTCAAGCACAACATATCCTTTATTCTGTGACACCTCACAAGCTTACAATCATCAAGGAACCATATGCCCAGTATGGATATGGAATATTAAGTGTGAATCATTTACATTTAGATTCTAACTTATTTACTTATTCTATTTTATTTAGCCACTTTATTACTTAGCCATTTGAGCTTTTTCATCTTGTGAGGTATTGGGGCCTATTTAATAAAGTACGAGTGTACAAGATCCGATATTGCAGATAATGTCCGCTGCACATCGCTAAATACCGACAACATATAATGTCAGCATTTATGACTGCACCAGCAGTTCTTGTGAACTGCTGGTGCAACGCTGCCCCCTGCAGATTTGCGGCCAATCTGCCGCTAGCAGGGGGTGTCAATCAACCTGATCGTATAGGATCGGGTTGATTTCCAGCGATGTCTGTCCGCTGCCTCAGAGCAGGCGGACAGGTTATGGAACAGCGGTCTTTAGCTGAAGGCTCACCAGAAACACGGGGCATCAAGCTCCATACGGAGCTTGATAAATTTGCCCCATTGACTCAAGTGCCTATATACACTACTGAAAAGGCTTTATTGACAGAGTATTTATACCACTTGCATATATGCTATTTAGACTAATTTCCCTACGTTTTTAATTGCGCTACCTTTATTTTTTAATGTGCTAAAAAATGTTATAATTTAATTGTCACATTTTTTTCTGCCTTGTAGTCTGGGCATAGAGTGCTGGTAGTGCATTCTTTTTGTGGAATCTTTTTTCACATTGTCAGTGTTATATATTCTGTAAACAGCACCACTCCTAATCATAATCCATTATTTGGTACTTCCATCCAATATACCATAATATTTGTTTGCTGGTGTGTATACTTTGGCAGGTTTGTGGCTGGTAACTCTGTAGCAAACCGGGACTAAGTCTGAAGTAATGCTCTCCCTAGGGCTTAGGACAGAAGTGCCCACTCTAGGGCCAAAGACAGGAGTAATGCCCTTTCTAGGGCAGATGACTGAAGTAATACCCTCTTAAGGGCCGAGAACTGGAGTGCCCACACTAAAGTCGAAGACAGGAGTAACGCCCCTTTAGGGCTGACGACTGGAGTGCCCACTCTAGGCCCGAAGACTGAAGTAAGGCCTCTTTAGGATTGAGAACTGGAGAACCCACTCTAGGGCCAAAGACTGAAGTAAGGCCTCTTTAGGATCGAGGACTGGAGAGCCCACTCTAGGGCCAAAGACTGAAGAAAGGCCTCTTTAGGATCGAGGACTGGAGTGCCCACTCTAGGGCCGAAGACTGAAGTAATCCCTCTTTAGGATCAAGGACTGGAGGGCCCACTCTAGGACTAAAGACTGAAGTAGTATGGATCAATAGGTTTCTAGGTGGTAACTAAACTTGAAAAGCATTGATGTTTGTGCTGTTTTTAACCAATAAGAAGGACACACATGATATTTAAAGAGTACGACGGCTTCTGATGATCAAATCATTCACCCTCTTGAGAAAGACCGCACAATGGCAGTTGAAACGCGTTGAGGCTTTTTGGATGAAGGGAGGAAATACATACGGGACTCCATTTGCTTTTTATGTATCTACTGGGATAATATGCAATAAACGTTTGTCAACATTGTAAGTGGAACTTTTTAAGCGTTGTATGTTCTATACCTTAATGCTACACTTGATTCTGGTTGCACTTTGTTTCTTTTCAGACTTTTTGGCTTCTAACTTACTTCAAAGGACACCACTTGTGAAATACCAGCAACCGGCTTCAACAATCAGATATCCGTATTTGCCTTATTTGACCAATATTGGTTGCAGGTGATATTATTGCTATTTGTGACTTTGGTTACCATCAATTGAACTCATTCATTGACAGTATTTATTGTTATTAATATTGTGTTTTATATGATTATGTGAAGTATTCAACTAAGTTTTTACCTAATTTAAAACTGGTCTGACGACCAGCGATATTTACATTCATATTTATTCTGACTGTAAACTTATTGTGATTAGTTCTTCTAACTGGGTGACTAGCGCTGGTTCATTTTCCTTACTTTCAAAGACTGAAGTAAGGCCTCTTTAGGATCGAGGACTGGAGTGCCCACTCTAGGGTCAAGGACTAGCGTGCCCACTCTAGGGCCGAGGACTGGAGTGCCCACACTAGGGCCAAGGACTGGAGTGCCACTCTATGGACAAAGACTGAAGTAATGCCCTCTTTAAGGCAGAGAATTGGAGTGCCCACACTAGGGCCAAAAACTGGATACACAGGTAGACACAGAAACTGCTTTGATAGGTAGAAGACTGGATACACTGTTACTGATGTGACAAGCTGGAGGCATAGGGTACTCAGGTACTGCTGTGACAGACTGGAGACACAGGATACTGAGGTACTACTGTGACAGACTGGAGACACAGGATACACAGGTACTGCTGTGACAGGCTGGAGACACAGAATACACAGGTACTGCTGTGAAAAACTGGAGACTGGATGCACAAGAATAGTCAAAGACAAGCCAATAGGCTGAATATCAGGAAAGCAGTCGAAACGTTCATCAAACACATGAGTAATTCAGGAAAGTGGCAAGAGGATTAGCAGAGCTCAGAATACCAGGAAACAGTCTGATCTTTTGCCAAACACAGGGGAAATCCAGGAGAATTGGCTGTAGACAAGCCAAGTTCAGAAACCAGGAAATCACCAATAAAACTAGAACACAGGTTACAGGTCAGAGGCACAAACAATGGGAATACACCACAATGTCAGAGCAGGGAGTGATCTGAGAGGCACCCTTTTACAGTAATGCTGATTAGGTAACTGCCTGCAGCTGGTAGGCAGGTGGAGCTAAAGAGCACAGCCATTGCAGGCAGGAGAACTCAGAGCCCTCTGGTGGATCAAGGACATGGAGCAAAAGGCTGCAAACCAGGAATCACATGTTCAATCCTGGGCATGGGTGTGACAATACTACACAATGAAGCACAGACTGGTTACTAGAACAATGAATTGTAAAATCAAATGACAGTTCTGTAGCTTTAGATAGTAGTAGCAGACAGGCAGAACTACCAAACAAGGGTGAGGACTCAAAACACAGACCTACAAGTGGTGATCAGAACTCAGCTATACCTTTGAAATCTGATAACTAACCCAATATAGAGACTCACACTTGATACCAGAAAGAAGGCTGTTAGGATCGTCATACACTTAGAGACTGAAGTAGTCAACAGGAGTTAAATGCAGTTAAAGGGATACTAAACCATATTTTTTTCTTTCATTGTTCAGATAGAGCATGCAATTTTAATCAACTTTCTAATTTACTATTATTATCAATTTTTCTTCGTTCTCTTGCTATTTTTATTTCAAAAAGCAGGAGTCTAAGCTAAGGAGCCGGGCCATTATTTATTCAGCACGCTGGATAGTGCTTACTGATTGGTGGGTACATTTAGCCACCAATCAGCAAACGCAACCAAGGTGATGAACTAAAAATGGGCCGGCTCCCACGCTTACATTCTAGCTTTTCAAATAAAGATAGCAAGAGACCGAAGAAAATTTGATAATAGAAGAAAATTAGGCCTAGATTTGGAGTTTTGTCGGTAACGAACCGCGTAGCTAACGCCGGCTTTTTTCTGGCCGCACCATAAAAATAACTCTGGTATTGAGAGTCCACATAAAGGCTGCGTTAGGCTCCAAAAAAGGAGCGTAGAGCATTTTTAACGCAGCTTCAACTCTCCATACCAGAGTTGCTTACGCAAGCGGCCAGCCTCAAAAACGTGCTCGTGCACGATTCCCCCATAGAAAACAATGGGGCTGTTTGAGCTGAAAAAAAACCTAACACCTGCAAAAAAGCCGCGTTCAGCTCTTAACGCAGCCCCATTGTTTGCTATGCGGAAACACTTCCTACGTCTGCACCTAACACTCTAACATGTACCCCGAGTCTAAACACCCCTAACCTTACACTTATTAACCCCTAATCTGCTGCCACCGCTATCGCTGACCCCTGCATATTATTATTAACCCCTAATCTGCCGCTCCGTAAACCGCCGCTACTTACATTATCCCTATGTACCCCTAATCTGCTGCCCTAACATCGCCGACCCCTATATTATATTTATTAACCCCTAATCTGCCCCCCACAACGTCGCCTCCACCTGCCTACACTTATTAACCCCTAATCTGCCGACCGGACCTGAGCGCTACTATAATAAAGTTATTAACCCCTAATCCGCCTCACTAACCCTACAATAAATAGTATTAACCCCTAATCTGCCCTCCCTAACATCGCCGACACCTAACTTAAATTATTAACCCCTAATCTGCCGACTGGAGCTCACTGCTATTCTAATAAATGTATTAACCCCTAAAGCTAAGTCTAACCCTAACACTAACACCCCCCTAAGTTATATATAATTTACATCTAACGAAATTAATTATCTCTTATTAAATAAATTATTCCTATTTAAAGCTAAATACTTACCTGTAAAATAAATCCTAATATAGCTACAATATAAATTATAATTATATTATAGCTATTTTAGGATTAATATTTATTTGACAGGCAACTTTGTAATTATTTTAACCAGGTACAATAGCTATTAAATAGTTAAGAACTATTTAATAGCTACCTAGTTAAAATAATTACAAAATTACCTGTAAAATAAATCCTAACCTAAGTTACAATTAAACCTAACACTATACTACCATTAAATTAATTAAATAAAATACCTACAATTACCTACAATTAAACCTAACACTACACTATCAATAAATAAATTAAATACAATTCCTACAAATAACTACAATGAAATAAACTAACTAAAGTACAAAAAATAAAAAAGAACTAAGTTACAAAAAATAAAAAAATATTTACAAACATAAGAAAAATATTACAACAATTTTAAACTAATTACACCTACTCTAAGCCCCCTAATAAAATAACAAAGACCCCCAAAATAAAAAATGCCCTACCCTATTCTAAATTACTAAAGTTCAAAGCTCTTTTACCTTACCAGCCCTGAACAGGGCCCTTTGCGGGGCATGCCCCAAGAAGTTCAGCTCTTTTGCCTGTAAAAAAAAAACCATACAATAACCCCCCCAACATTACAACCCACCACCCACATACCCCTAATCTAACCCAAACCCCCTTAAATAAACCTAACACTAAGCCCCTGAAGATCTTCCTACCTTATCTTCACCATACCAGGTTCACCGATCCGTCCTGAAGAGCTCCTCCGATGTCCTGATCAAAGCCCAAGCGGGGGGCTGAAGAGGTCCATGATCCGGCTGAAGTCTTCATCCAAGCGGGAGCTGAAGAGGTCCATGATCCGGATGAAGTCTTCATCCAAGCGGGAGCTGAAGAGGTCCATGATCCGGATGAAGTCTTCTATCAACGGCATCTTCAATCTTCTTTCTTCGGGAGCCATCATCTTCCATCCGACGCGGAACATCCTCTTCTCCCGACGCCTACTAGACGAATGACGGTTCCTTTAAGGGACGTCATCCAAGATGGCGTCCCTCGAATTCCGATTGGCTGATAGGATTCTATCAGCCAATCGGAATTAAGGTAGGAATATTCTGATTGGCTGATGGAATCAGCCAATCAGAATCAAGTTCAATCCGATTGGCTGATCCAATCAGCCAATCAGATTGAGCTCGCATTCTATTGGCTGATCGGAACAGCCAATAGAATGCGAGCTCAATCTGATTGGCTGATTGGATCAGCCAATCGGATTGAACTTGATTCTGATTGGCTGATTCCATCAGCCAATCAGAATATTCCTACCTTAATTCCGATTGGCTGATAGAATCCTATCAGCCAATCGGAATTCGAGGGACGCCATCTTGGATGACGTCCCTTAAAGGAACCGTCATTCAGCTAGTAGGCGTCGGGAGAAGAGGATGTTCCGCGTCGGATGGAAGATGATGGCTCCCGAAGAAAGAAGATTGAAGATGCCGTTGATAGAAGACTTCATCCGGATCATGGACCTCTTCAGCTCCCGCTTGGATGAAGACTTCATCCGGATCATGGACCTCTTCAGCTCCCGCTTGGATGAAGACTTCAGCCGGATCATGGACCTCTTCAGCCCCCCGCTTGGGCTTGGATCAGGACATCGGAGGAGCTCTTCAGGACGGATCGGTGAACCTGGTATGGTGAAGATAAGGTAGGAAGATCTTCAGGGCCTTAGTGTTAGGTTTATTTAAGGGGGGCTTGGGTTAGATTAGGGGTATGTGGGTGGTGGGTTGTAATGTTGGGGGGGGGGTATTGTATGTTTTTTTTTTTACAGGCAAAAGAGCTGAACTTCTTGGGGAATGCCCCGCAAAGGGCCCTGTTCAGGGCTGGTAAGGTAAAAGAGCTTTGAACTTTAGTAATTTAGAATAGGGTAGGGCATTTTTTATTTTGGGGGTCTTTGTTATTTTATTAGGGGGCTTAGAGTAGGTGTAATTAGTTTAAAATTGTTGTAATATTTTTCTTATGTTTGTAAATATTTTTTTATTTTTTGTAACTTAGTTCTTTTTTATTTTCTGTACTTTAGTTAGTTTATTTCATTGTAGTTATTTGTAGGAATTGTATTTAATTTATTTATTGATAGTGTAGTGTTAGGTTTAATTGTAGGTAATTGTAGGTATTTTATTTAATTAATTTAATGATAGTATAGTGTTAGGTTTAATTGTAACTTAGGTTAGGATTTATTTTACAGGTAATTTTGTAATTATTTTAACTAGGTAGCTATTAAATAGTTCTTAACTATTTAATAGCTATTGTACCTGGTTAAAATAATTACAAAGTTGCCTGTCAAATAAATATTAATCCTAAAATAGCTATAATATAATTATAATTTATATTGTAGCTATATTAGGATTTATTTTACAGGTATTTAGCTTTAAATAGGAATAATTTATTTAATAAGAGATAATTAATTTCGTTAGATGTAAATTATATTTAACTTAGGGGGGTGTTAGTGTTAGGGTTAGACTTAGCTTTAGGGGTTAATACATTTATTAGAATAGCGGTGAGCTCCGGTCGGCAGATTAGGGGTTAATAAGTGTAGGCAGGTGGAGGCGACGTTGTGGGGGGCAGATTAGGGTTTAATAAATATAATATAGGGGTTGGCGGTGTTAGGGGCAGCAGATTAGGGGTACATAAGGATAACGTAGGTGGCGGCGCTTTGTGGTCGGCAGATTAGGGGTTAATAAGTGTAGATAGGTGGAGGCGACGTTGTGGGGGGCAGGTTAGGGGTTAATAAATATAATACAGGGGTCGGCGGTGTTAGGGGCAGCAGATTAGGGGTACATAAGGATAACGTAGGTGGCGGTCGGCAGATTAGGGGTTAAAAAAATTTAATCGAGTGTCGGCGATGTGGGGGGACCTCGGTTTAGGGGTACATAGGTAGTTTATGGGTGTTAGTGTACTTTAGAGCACAGTAGTTAAGAGCTTTATAAACCGGCGTTAGCCCAGAAAGCTCTTAACTACTGACTTTTTTCCTGCGGCTGGAGTTTTGTCGTTAGATGTCTAACGCTCACTTCAGACACGACTCTAAATACCGGAGTTAGAAAGATCCCATTGAAAAGATAGGATACGCAATTTACGTAAGGGGATCTGCGGTATGGAAAAGTTGCGGCTGAAAAGTGAGCTTTAGACCCTATTTTGAGTGACTCCAAATACCGGAGTTCGTCTAAAACCAGCGTTAGGAGCCTCTAACGCTGGTTTTCACGGCTAACGCCAAACTCCAAATCTAGGCCTTAGAAAGTTGTTTAAAATTGCACACGCTATCTGAATTATAAAAGAAAATATTTAGGCTTAGTATCCCTTTAACCCCTTAATGACCACAGCACTTTTCCATTTTCTGTCCGTTTGGGACCAAGGCTATTTTTACATTTTTGAGGTGTTTGTGTTTAGCTGTAATTTTCCTCTTACTCATTTACTGTACCCACACATATTATATACCGTTTTTCTCGCCATTAAATGGAATTTCTAAAGATACCATTATTTTCATCATATCTTATAATTTACTATAAAAAAAATTATAAAATATGAGGAAAAAATGGAAAAAAACACACTTTTTCTAACTTTGACCCCCAAAATCTGTTACACATCTACAACCACAAAAAAAACACCCATGCTAAATAGTTTCTAAATTTTGTCCTGAATTTAGAAATACCCAATGTTTACATGTTCTTTGCTTTTTTTGTAAACTATAGGGCCATAAATACAAGTAGCACTTTGCTATTTCCAAACCATTTCTTTTCAAAATTAGCGCTAGTTACATTAGAACACTGATATCTTTCAGGAATCTCTGAATATCCATTGACATGTATATATTTTTTTTTAGTAGACAACCCAAAGTATTGATCTAGGCCCATTTTGGTATATTTCATGCCACCATTTCACCGCCAAATGCAATCAAATACAAAAAATCGTTCACTTTTCACAAATTTTTTCACAATTTTTTGGTTTCTAACTTAAATTATTTACAAACAGCTTGTGCAATTATGGCATAAATTGTTGTAAATTCTTATCTGGGATCCCCTTTGTTCAGAAATAGCAGACATATATGACTTTGGCGTTGCTTTTTGGTAATTAGAAGGCCGCTAAATGCCACTGCGCACCACACGTGTATTATGCCCAGCAGTGAAGGGGTTAATTAGGGAGCATGTAGGGAGCTTTTTGGGATAGTTTTAGCTTTAGTGTAGTGTAGTAGACAACCCCAAGTATTGATCTAGGCCAATTTTGGTATATTTTATGCCACCATTTCACCGCCAAATGCGATCAAATTAAAAAAAAAGTTACATTTTTCTCAATTTTAGGTTTCTCACTGAAATTATTTACAAACAGCTTGTGCAATTATGGCACAAATGGTTGTAAATGCTTCTCTGGGATCCCCTTTGTTCAGAAATAGCAGACATATATGGCTTTGGCATTGCTTTTTGGTAATTAGAAGGCCTCTAAATGCCGCTGCGCATCACACGTGTATTATGGCTAGCAGTGAAGGGGTTAATTATGTAGCTTGTAAGGAGCTTGCAGGGTTAATTTTATCTTTAGTGTAGAGCTCAGCCTCCCACCTGAAACATCAGACCCCCTGATCCCTCCCAAACAGTTCTCTTCCCTCCCCCACCCCACAATTGTCCCCGCCATCTTAAGTACTGGCAGAAACTCTGCCAGTACTAAAATAAAAGGTATTTGGCCCTTTTTTAAAAAAAAAAAAAAAAAAAAGCATATTTACATATGCTGATGTGTATGATCCCTCCTTAGACCCCAACCTCACTGATCCCCCACCTAAAAGCTCTCTAACCCTTCCCCTCTGCCTTAATGGGCGCCATCTTGGGTACTGGCAGCTGTCTGCCAGTACCCAGTTTTGCAAAAAATGTGCCTTTTTATTAAAAAAAAAGCCATTTTCTGTAGTGTAGCTTTCCCCCCCACCAAGACCAACCCCCACCCCTTCCAGATCCCTTAGATTATATTTTTAAAGTTTAAACTTTCTTTTTTTTTTTTACTTTTTACTTTATGTTTTTCTGTAGTGTAGCGGTTCCCACCCGCTCCCGCCCCGTGCACGCGCCCGCCCACCAACCCCCGTGCACGCGCGCGCTCCCGTGCGCGCCCCCGTGGGTCCCGCCCCCGATCCCGCCCCCCTCCACTCCATACAGAGCATCGATGGCCGCCCACCCGCCTCCCACGTAAGCTCCCACCCACCAACGATACCGGCCATCGATGTCCGGTGCAGAGAGGGCCACAGAGTGGCTCTCTCTGCATCGGATGGCCAAGGGGGGTTATTGCAGGATGCCTCCATATCGAGGCATCACTGCAATAACCGGAAAGCAGCTGGAAGCGAGCAGGATCGCTTCCAGCTGCTTTCCAGACCAAGGACTACGCCACACGTCCTCGGTCATTAAGTGTATTTTTTTTTAGGACGTGTGGCGTACGTCCTTGGTCGTTAAGGGGTTAAATAGGTATATAAGCTGGACAGCCAATGATGTAGCAAACTTAAGATGAATACTTGAGCATGCAGAAACAAATTTTAAATGGTTTAATAGAAAGAAAAAAAAAACTTTTTTTAGTTTGAGCAACAACCTACAGCCCAAAATGTATGGCTATCTAACAGCATTAACATGGTAAATACCTTACTATTGTGGGGTAGAATGTCTAAGACTTGCTTGTTTTCTGTGATTAAAGGAACATTGTAATTAAAAATCCTCTGATCTATTTTATTATATTCTAGTGCAGAGGTAAGTAAACTAAAGCTCGGGGGCTAAATCAGGCCCACTGTCTAAATTTGTATGGCATGCAAGATTAGAATGTTTTTTACATTTCTGAAACTTACAAAATATACACCTAGATTACAAGTTTTGCGTTTGTGTTTTAATGCTGAAAAATGGTAATTTCAGCGTTAAAACAGCAACGCAGCCATTACGATTGTCGGTATAACTGTACTGCAAGCCTTTTAGCCTATAACGCAACGTCAGTCCCGCACTTGAAAAAATGACGTTTTTTCATGGGATTCCCATAGCGCTGCCATTATGAGTTGTGTGGTGAGGCTAAAATACTTGCATTACACCCTATAACAACAAGATCCGTACCGCCATCTGAGACCAATAGTTATGAGTTTTATGCAACAAAACTGTTACATAAAACTCATAACTAAAGTATTACAAAGTACACTAACACCCATAAACTACCTATTAACTCCTAAACCGAGGCCCTCCTGCATCACAAACACTATATTAAAGTTATTAACCCCTAATCTGCTGCTCCTGACATCGCCGCCACTCATAAAATTTATTAACCCCTATTCCGCCGCTCCCCAACATCGTTGCAACTATACTAAAGTTATTAACCCCTATTCCCCCGCACCCCAACATTTCCCACACTATAATAAGGATATTAACCCCTATTCCGATGCTCCCCGACATCGCCCCCACTAAATAAAGTTATTAACCCGTAAACCTCTGGCCTCCCACATCACTGCGACTAAATAAACCTATTAACCCCTAAACCGCCAGCCCCCCACTTCGCCAAAAACTAAATTAAACTATTAACCCCTAAACCTAACAACCCCCTAACTTTAAATTAAAATTACAAGATCCCTATCCTAAAATAAATAAATAAAAACCTACCTGGGAAATTAAAAAACAACAACTTAAGTTTAATCTATAAATTAAACTAACATTACTATTAGACTAAAATTAAAATAACTATCAATTAAATACATAAAATTACTCATTAAAAAACCTTACACAGGGGGGGCGGAGCTAGCTTAGCAGCCGAGTGGTCACACTCTACTACAGCTCCGTAAAAGGACAATATTAAAACCGGATAACTTGACCACTCGGCCTCATAAACACGTCTCAATAGTGTACTGCTAATAACAAAGGCTACCGCCAAAAAGACCTGACCTCTCATATTCACCCTGAGGGGATCAACAGCCATTGTTTTCTGCTGAGCCTGGAAGGGGAGCTACGCTGCCGCGGCCATCTTTCAATCCAGCGCCTCCAGCTAACACACCTCATAGGCTTACTAGGGGACAAACATCGCTGTAACATCCTATAAGGTGCTGCAGATCATATCCACCGAGAGAACTTTGCCTCTATTTGATCTGCCATGGAACTTCACTTAAGAACCTAACTTCGAGCCCTAACAGACCAGCTAGACCACCAAACAATAGCGCTTACTGAGGACATCAAGCCTGCATTTTCCTGTTCTACTCTCCTCACAACTACATCAATGCCCGATTACCACTCGGAGGCTCTGACCACATGCGATGTACAGGGACACTCGCCTGAAGGAAATGGGACTCGTTGTGGGATGATCGGACACAATGTGGAATCCTTCTATTCAGTCACAATACAAGCTTCTTATACCCACAGTAATAAGATAGAGGCTGCAGTGAGACACCAGTGGGAGGCACTTCGTAAATGGAACTGGTCATAGTCCCAGTTCAAACATGGACATGAAACTTCAGAGGAGAGTCAGGCAGCTCAGCGGCTACTATCTAATCCTTCCAGATGCCTACCTTAAATCAAAAACAGGGCATCAGACATTCCCATGGCTATGATCGAGGCTGTGGGACCCTGGGGGCCTAAGCTTTACCCCTCGGATAGGATCCACAACTTTTACACTGCCTAGTGAGTTCGTTCAGCTGCACGGGAGAGGTGTGGATTAATCTTAGGGACGCTGATAACTCTATATAACGGGGTACTTAGTTACTTATTTATTATTGATCCTGGTCCATCCTGTGTAGCTACCGTATCTCATCTGCTCTATACATGGAGACTACTTGCTTACCTTCCACCTTCGTTTGAAGCTGCAGCTATTCATCAAATTGAAGGACGTTTGTAGTTGATCTCTGGTTATGTCACCTTTGTATAAAACCTTTAGAAGATCCTAGGTTACTGTACAGTGTTGACTTTAACCAACTAAATTTATAGACCCCTAATATAGACAAGTAACCACTAACAAGCCACCTTAAGATGGCCTCTATATTGTTAATGCATTCTTCTTCCTCTCGTGCTATGTGTGGAGCGTTAGTAGGTTTGCCTATTACCCATAAGCTTTCACTATACATAACATCAGAAACCTAGTTCAATGTATATCTTCACACTATCACTGCTGTATACCACTACATTTATATATTTTGCATATAAAGCACTTCCTTAGCACAGCATTTTTATTCCACCAGACCTTATACCCAGATTACTAAAACATACCTTCATTTCTCCCATTAAAATAGAGTCAACCATTGCCGCCTAGTTGTCTCCCTCTCTGGGATCAACAGCAAGAACAGGATCAGTAAAGTTATATTAAAATCTGTATGGGGATGGGAATACCTTTTAAGTAAATGGCATGCATCAGCTGAGACAACCACAGTGTAGTAGTTAATCTACATGAACCTACTATATTTTACAATCGTGCTCTCTGCGGCCGAGGCAGTATGATACAACTTTATTAGTGAATGTAGATCAGTTTAAACTATATTATTAAGTCTCACTTAGCTAACACTCATTATGTTTGGTAAGTCCAGCCCTATATACTTATGTTATTCCTTTAGGATAGAATATGTATCAGATTTCAGCATGTTTTTCCTTTTTTTTTTTTCGCTTTTCACTACTTGAATCCTGAGGTCTCCTCTATCGTATTTAGGCACTTAAAGTTTAGAACTCCTAAAATACATACCTCAGGGCATCCACAAGCGCACGGTATGCTAATGGATTATGCTATATCTCATGTCACCTTACAAAGTGGGTCCTGCTCTGTTTATGGCTGGAGCACACAGTAGGCCTTTTATTGTCTTGGTTATGTATGTTATCAACTGGTTACAGCAATGGATTGTTAGATATAGTCATACTATATATAATGTGAAATTTTACAATGCAATCCTACATATTAATGCAGTCTATTTGATAACAGCGCTCACCAAGAGACCATATCAGACGCTTTACTCTAATTATCTATACAGGTTTTTAACTTAGGTACCCTTTATTTTTGTCTGACAGGACGACCCCAGTTAAACTATTCAGAGATGTATAGGTCTTATATTCTAGTCTCTAATTGAACATAGTCATGTGTGAACCTCCGCATGAACCCAATAATATTTACATGTCCCATAGCTATAAGGATTTGTCGGAGTTTCTAGTAGGTTGATTTCTTACCCCAGGGTTAAACTCCTAATATTCTATACATGACTACATAGATTGCCTGGCTCCTATTGATCCCACTGAGCCTCAGCATATGTTCTTACTATGACTTATACGGAAATAATTTTTGCAGCCATCTCTCCCTATTCTGCAATTTGATAGCCCTATTACTACCTTCAGTAACTAATTAGAAGCTGCAGTAAATGTTTCATACTAAAGTATAGTAATACCTCTACTCCTCTCCCCCCCCCCTCCCCATAACTAAGCGGTGTTTACCCGTTAAATATGATATAACATTTTACTATAATATTATAAATAAGTGGCCAGAGAGGTGGCCACCAACTTTTAACTTATTTCAGCATGTACCTTCATCATTGACTAAAATACGTTTAAGCTGTACCATCACTGCTATCATTGAACTACATACTAAATGTTAATTTATACTATATATCATCACTTTCACAGTAGCCAACTTCATCCATACTACACGTATCTGAGCGGTGCTTATCCGCTGACAAATCCCCTTATGTTCAGGGATCATATGTGATCAGCAGAATGACTATTATGCTCTTTTCATAAGGGACCAGCTAAATAGTCATCAACATAAGCTATTACTAATGTAAAATGGAGGTTTGTTAAGCCTATATTATGTCATTTGACGTTTTCGATTGTTCTTTTTCTTGTTTGTTCTCAAAATGTGTTTTTTTGGAACATTGAGTTGATGTCATTGTCACAGCATGGCTATGATTGTATATTTTATGCAAAACCTCAATAAAAACATATTAAAAAAAAAAAACTTACATTACTAAAAAAAATTAAATCTACAGTTACCAAAAATTAAAAACACTAAATTACAAAAAAAATTACAAATTACAAAAAATAAAAAAATACAAAATAACAAAAATAAAAGACAAAATTATCCAAAATAAAAATAATTACACCTAATCGAATAGCCCTATCAAAATAAAAAAGCCCCCCCCAAATAAACCCCCCCCCCAGCCTACAATAAACTACCAATATCCCTTAAAAGGGCCTTTTGTAGGGCATTGCCTCCCCCAACAGTAAAACCCACCACCCAACCAACCACCCAAAATAAAAAACCTAACTCTAAAAAAAAATGATTGGAACAGCCAATAGAATGCAAGCTCAATCCTATTGGCTGATTGGATCTTTATTCTGATTGGCTGATAGAATTCTATCAGCCAATAAGAATCTAAGGGACGCCATCTTGGATGACGTCACTTAAAGGAACCTTCATTCGTCGGGAGTCGTCGGAAGAAGAGGATGCTCTGCGCCGGATGTCTTGAAGATGGACCCGCTCCTCGCCGGATGGATAATGATAGAAGATGCCGCCTGGATGAAGACTTCTACCCGTCTGGAGGACCACTTCTCCCGGCTTGGATGAAGACTTCTCCCGGCTTTGTTGAGGACTTCTTGCCACTTTGTTGAGGACTTCAAAACTGTAAGTGGATCTTCGGGGGTTAGTGTTAGTTTTAGATTAGGGTTTGGGCAATAGAAAAAGAGCTAAATGCCCTTTTAAGGGCAATGCCCATCCAAATGTCCTTTTCAGGGCAATGGGGAGCTTAAGTTTTTTTTAGTTAGGGTTTTATTTGGGGGGTTGGTTGTGTGGGTGTTGGGTTTTACTGTTGGAGGGTTGTTTGTATTTTTTTTACAGGTAAAAGAGCGGATTTCTTTGGGGCAATGCCCCACAAAAGGCCCTTTTAAGGGCTATTGGTAGTTTAGTTTAGGCTAGGGTTTTTTTTTATTTTGGAGGGGCTTTTTTATTTTGATAGGGCTATTAGATTAGGTGTAATTAGTTTAAATATCTTGTCATTTGTTTTTTTATTTTGTGTAATTTAGTGTTTGTTTGTTTTTGTAATTTAGGTATTTGTATTTAATTTATGCCTAGATTTAGACGTTTTGCGTTAGCCGTCAAAACCAGTGTATAGGGCTTCTAACGCTGGTTTTTACCGCCCACTGGTATTTAGAGTTCACTTACCGACCCTCCAAAATCTCCGAATGCAGAAATCTCTACCGACAGCTCAGACCCAGGAGTTAACATCTACCGACAAAATAAACATCCACGAATCAAAAACAAATATTACACAAAGTACACTTACACTCATTCAAACACTACACTATATTTATTTTTCATATGTAATATTTTTTCATCAAAATAGAAAAGATCAAAGTTGCGAGATCTCGGGTGTTAGAAAAAAAACAACACAAATCCATTTTGCCATTGACTTACATTGACAGACGGGAAAATACACTCATATAGCATCTAACTAATAATATTATCACATAGATACACTCATCGATGCATACAAACAATATACACCACATTACATATACAAAGAATTTATTTATTACGAAATGAACACGATTTAGCTACTTTTTACACAAGACCATGACGTCACTCACTTTACGCTCAAAACCAGTCTTGGATATTATTTACACACACATTTTGAGCCTCCATTGACTTCTATGGGGAAGACGTGCTCGTGCACGTGACAGACAGATTTCCCTAACGCACGCAGAAAGCGTAGACAAAAAAACTCTAAATACCAGCGCTAGAATTCAGAAAATAACTCATGTTTTTCTGTGTTAGACCCAGCTATGACAAATAGATCAAGAAATGGCTACTTCCCTATGGTGGACTTATGGAGTTTACTTATGGGAAATTCACAACAACATTAAATTGTTTGATACTTTTACATTACATCAACTACAAATCAACATCACTAGTAACAAACATTTTCAACAATTACATCACATTTAAACGGACACAAAAATAATTGCAACATTTCAGGATTCACAAACAGTAGACAATGGGAAACACCTCTCATTTACCTTTATTATTGCATTTCATTTATTCAACTCATATGCTTGCAGCAACAGCATATCTACATAGGCTTAACACATGATCAGTCATGGATGCACATACTTTACTTTTATCATTCACTCATACATGTGCATTCAAATGATGGGGAAAAACACATTACATTCTCTCTATGAATCACGAAACAGAAAATAGGGATTTTACTGTACTTTTAACATCATGATTCGATCACAATAAACCATTAGGAATTACGTACAATAAGAACATCATTAGAACAGATTACAGCTGTCACTTTATGGGGAAGGAACAACAATGCGAGACCGCTTTAGAGAAGTCAGCATATGTGGGACACAATCACATTATATACGTCTATGTACATAACACGCATCACGCAACCACAAAGCACACATTTATATTTTATTCAGCATACAATAACAATGTAGGAAAATACAACAACACGATGAGGATTTCATAACTACACAGGCAGGTTAATAATATGATGACGTCATTAGAAGATTCAACCATACACATTACAGCTTTACGACTGTACCGCCACTTTCAGAAATTTAGCACCCAATACAACATATACGTAAACAACAGTTTGGAACATCATTATTATGGCGATTTTAAAGGGATGCGAACTAAATATTGTCAGCTCGCAAATCACTTATATATACAATACTACGGATGACAGCCAGAAGTTCAGAATTATTATGCCGATTTTAATGGGACGCATACAATATTGACATCTCGCCAATCACTTATATATACAATACTACAGATGGCAGCCAGAAGTTCTGAATTATTATGCCGATTTTAATGGGACGCATACATTATTGACATCTCGCCAATCACTTATATATACAATAATACAGATGACAGCTGGAAGTTCTTCAGTATTATTGCGATTTTAATGGGACGCATACAATATTGATATCTCGCTAATCACTTATATATACAATACTACAGATGACAGCCGGAAGTTCTTCAGTATTAGTGCGATTTTAAAGGGACGCGTACAATATTGACATCTCACCAATCACTTATATATACAATACTACAGATGACAGCCGGAAGTTCTTCAGTATTAGTGCGATTTTAAAGGGACGCATACAATATTTACATCTCGCCAATCACTTATATATACAATACTACAGATGACAGCCGGAAGTTCTTCAATATTAGTGCGATTTTAAAGGGACGCGTACAATCTTGACATCTCGCTAATCACTTATATATACAATACTACAGATGGCAGCTGTTACTTTATCGTTTACAAACAATATTGCAGAAGCATTGATCGATCACATTCTATGCACATTATACACAACTATGCACTTTCATTCATGTTAGCGTGGACGTGTGCTTTTTACTATAAGATCGCGTTTAATAAATATTTATTATGCATATAATCAAACATTACAAACATGCACTGTATGTGTGATATTTTACACTTTCACATTGAGATTCATTGGGGGAAAACAACATTTCAGCAAACACCTAAAAAAACGCCCACTTTGAAAGCATTTGCGCCGCTCACATACAAACAAGTGTATACAATTAGCAATCATTACAAACTAACTACCATTGGACTAATTGTACTATAAATCCCCCAAACAACATGGCCAAAGCGTCCATGGTGATCGACATTGTATGAATTCGCTTCTGTGTTTTTGCATACCTTGTTACTCCTTGCGCTGTGTTTGCTCTGCTGTTTGGCTTCGTGCTGCTAAGCTTGGCAAATATGGATGACGATGATCTGGTAGATGCTGCTGGTGGTGCTGTTGGCCAAGTAGCGGTTGATAGAATCAGGCAGCCTCGGCGGCTCCGAGTGAGACAAAGGGCTCGTCTGGTTCGAGGTCCTCGTGTATACAGAGTAAGACCCACCTTGGAAAACATGAGCGACTTCAAGGTTTATGACAAGTATAGGCTCAATCGCGAACAGCTCATTGGCCTTTACGATGTTCTTAGACCTCATCTGGAGCCACGTATAAGAATAAGGACTGCTGTCCCTGGCATCACTAAGATGCTAAGTTGTCTATACGTCCTGGCCTCCGGGAGTTTTCAATCAGGAGAGATGTACATGCATGGCCTGTCTCAAGGTACATTCTCTGGGGTGTTTGATAACTTTCTGGATGCCATGGTACGTATCAGTAAGCACTACATAGGATTCCCACAGAATGATGGTGATTGGAGGCGCCTGAAGCGGGAATTCTTTGCTATTGCTGAATTGCCCAATGTCTTGGGAGCGATTGATTGTACCCACATTGCGCTGCGTGCTCCAGCTGATGACTTGCCCTTCCGAAATCGCAAACATTTTCATAGCCTCAACGTGCAGTATGTTTGTGACGCACGTATGAGGATTATGCAGGTGTGTGCGAATTTTTGGGGGGGCTTGTCATGATGCCCACATCCTCTCTCTGTCCTCCGTGTGGCGGCAGTTTGAGGAAAGACAAATGCCCCCTGGGTATCTTGTTGGTGAGTATTTGTGCACAACATGGTTAATTAGTTAGACAATTGCCACTGTAGTCTTAAACTGTTAGTGTAATGTGCAGCTATAGGAGCAATTTAACCATTTATTTCTCTTTCCGCAAATGTCTAGTTTTAGTTCAAAACAGATATGTAGCATATCTTACCTTAAATGCTTAGATAGAGAATGCAATTTAACCATGTCATTGTCTATTTCCTCAAATGTCAAGTTTTAGTTCAAAGCAGATATGTAGCATGTCTTACCTTAAATGGGCAGATTGAAAATGCAATTTAACCATTTAGTTTGTATTTTAGCAAAGGTCTGGTTTATGCGAAATACGCATATGTAGCATGTCTTAGCTGAAATGCTCAGATAGCAAATGCAATTTAACCATGTCATTGTCTATTTCCGCAAATGTCTAGTTTTAGCTCAAAGCAGATATGTAGCATGTTTTAGCTTAAATGGGCAGATTGAAAATGCAATTTAACCATTTAGTTTGTATTTTAGCAAAGGTCTGGTTTATGCGAAATACGCATAGGTAGCATGTCTTAGCTGAAATGCTCAGATAGCAAATGCAATTTAACCATGTCATTGTCTATTTCGGCAAATGTCTAGTTTTAGCTCAAAGCAGATATGTAACATGTTTTAGCTTAAATGGGCAGATTGAAAATGCAATTTAACCATTTAGTTTGTATTTTAGAAAAGGTCTGGTTTATGCGAAATACGCATATGTAGCATGTCTTAGCTGAAATGCTCAGATAGAGAATAAGATTGAACTAGATTATTTATTTTTAATTTAAACATTTGTTATTGGATTATCGTGTACACAAAAAAATATGTTTAATATACTTAACTTTTTGTGGATTACATTTTTATTTTGTTCTGTTTATAATTTATAGGTGATTCTGGTTACATGAGCCGGCCTTGGCTCATTACGCCGTTACGTAACCCTACTGATGAGGCTCAGGAGCGCTACAATAGGGCGCACAAGAGAACTAGGGCTGTGGTCGAGAGAATGTTTGGGCTCCTCAAAATTAGATTCCGGTGCCTTGACAGGTCGGGAGGAGCCCTCCAGTACAGCCCTCAGATGGTGGCTAAGATCGTTATAGCCTGTAGCGTCCTGCATAATATTGCACAGCGGGTTGGGATGCTGCAGGCCGTCCAGGCGCCCCGAAACCTCCTCAGAGATGAGGAGGACAATCCTATTCTAGAGGGGCCATTCCGGGACGAGGGGCTCAATGTCAGAACAGACATCATCAACCGCCACTTCAGACGGTAAATAATAGAAGTTAGATTGGAGTATTGTCAATAGATGTGAACTCTAGGGAAATGACAAGTAGAGAATTGTGCAAACATGTTAGGATTGTTCATCAAATGATAACAATTTTTTTCATTTATTAATATAGATGATGCTCTGGTCATTGGGTCCTGTAGCGAGTCTTTGCCACCTGGTTTTTAAAGACAACATCAGCTGGTAAGTATAAATGTATGGACTGTGGCTGGCAGGAATTTTTCACAAAAATACATCAAATGGCATACATTTTAAAAAACTAGTATTTAGTTTACACATTACTTAAAATTTAAATACTGAGAAAGGGATCCTCTAGCATGACTATCCTCTAGCATGACTATGGTTCCAAGTTAGATTCAAAGTCACACATTAGAGATTCGTTATGCTCAATATGACTCATCTTCACACTTGATTGATAGAACATAACACAAGATGCTACACACGCTTAGTAAGCTAGTGACAGAAATTGATTCAGAAATGGGGGGTGGGTGAGGGGTACAGAACTGATTCACACACTTGTAATAATATTTTTAATAACACTTTTTCTGCCATTAGGGAGATGACTTCATCTAAAGACTGAAAGTGAAGAATTCGAAGACTGATAGTGAAGAATTCGAAGACTGAAAGTGAAGAATTCCCAGACTGAAAGTGAAGAATCCAAAATTGAAAGTGAAGAATACCAATGGGATCATGTCTGGCATTGTCTTTCAAATGTGCTGACCTTGAAAACCATACAAAGACACGTTCACATGGTACGTGGCAACTATTTGATGGATTAAGGCTGTGGAGGCATCCTATTGGAGACACTTAGATTATTTTTTTATTTTTAGATGGTTTTTCACAGTCCTCTGTTTTGGAAATGATGAATAAGACACCTATTGAAGATAAACTGTTTTCTAGATAATTGACTTTCAAAGAACATGCATAATCCAGGTTGGTTTGCCCAATGCATGCTAGTTAAGAATCACAGGAAGAAGAATGTAAAATATTTTGAAAATATACATGTCCTATATTAGAATATTTGTAGCTTAAATACATTACCCCTACTTTGTGATACAGAAGAATCCAATTATGAACAATCAGACAAAGGAATACATATTATAGTTGATATAGAGGTATTTGAATGGACATAAAATATTACATTTATGTTCAGCATACATATATGTATTTTTAATATTTTAAATGTTATATGCATTATTTGGTATAATTTGAAATGCTGATATTTAAATGTAATATTGATTACACAATATAATGGTATTTTAACTGATGGATAGGTATAGATTTTTTTTATTTTTTTTTAAATATTCCAAAATATATTTATAAAATTTCTTAAAAAGTTAGAGCATTGACACAAGATGATTTTAAATTTATTTTATTTAATGAATATTTTACGACATGTGTGTATTAAATAACTAATGTATTTTTTTTTTTCAGATTTTCATCTGTGATGAATTATACTTAAAAAAATTCAAAAAAAAATTTCTTTCGAATAATAAACCTTTTATTATTTTTATAAAAGACCATCTTTTTAACAGATTATAATAAATATCCATATAATCTGTCAATTAAAAAATTTGTTGACTCCCATGACTGGTAGTTGTCTATTTGACAAGCACATGCATAATATCAAATTAGGCATCATGTATTGAATTAATTATGGAAAATCCACTTATTCAGAGAATGTTAAAGTCAAGTAGCTTTTATACATTAATTTTGGAGTGAAATCCATCAATGCTTTTATTGTGTAATTTATAGATGTTACAATTTAAACATATTTTCGGATATGTATTCAGAATTCGACATAACAACTTTGTTATTTTCACTTTTAAGAAGGGAAAGTGGTTCACTTACATTAAAGTGACAGTGTGGTTGAATTTTAAATTGGTTTATAAGATCTTGTATCTTCCTTAGGTATACAAAAATATTATTTACATAAATCTAGCTTTAAAAATCATGAAAATGGTAAGTCAGTTAACTTCATATTTCGCACAAGCTAGTTATTGGATGCCATATTGATTGATTTTCTGTTCTAGTGGAGTCATTCGAAGGGTTATTTAACTATAGCTAGTTTGTAATATAATTTCACATAATCATTTATCTTACCTCTTGGTTAGATATCACATATCTATATGTATTTTCATTCCCCTTTAGTTTATTTCTACAATGTTAAATCAACATATTCCTAATGGTTTGGTCCTTAAAGGGACATTCCAAAAATATATTGTGTATTGAATTTTAAACAATACAAATGAATTTATAAAATATTTTGAATGTACTATTTGATTACATTCAGTCTTTAAAAATACTTTGAAAAAGATATATCAATGCACATGTCTTAGGCAATGACATAAGGCATCTATGTGCAACCAACAATCAGCATAAAAATAGCCTATGTAGCTATGTTTTTAATCCAAGAATATATATTTAAAAGCTAATGAGAGAATAAAACTAAATATGAAGTTAATTTAATATTCTATTAGCTATCGAAATACGTAAAGAACATATAGCTTAATGTCCCTTTAAGCTGAAGACGGCGAAATCCAGCCATTAGAATATATATTTCATTCACAGTGGGGAAAACAATCCAAAAGGTAATCTAAATATGCTTTAGTCACATGTTATACTAAGTTTGAGAAAGGAAGGTGCATAGGTTTATGATCTTTCAAGCATTATTGGGAAATGTCTCCTTAAAGGGACATGAACTAAAAATATCCTTAAAGGGAGACTGAACTAAATTTTTTCTTTTTTAATTCAGAAAGAGCATGCAATTTTAAGCAACTTTCTAATTGACTCCTATTATCAATTTTTCTTCATTCTCTTGCTATCATTATTTGAAAAAGAAGGCATCTAATGGTTTTTGTTTCAGTACTCTGGACAGCACTTTTTTATTGTTGGATTAATTTATACAACAATCAGCAAGGACAACCCAGGTTGGTCACCAAAAATGGGCCGGCATCTAAACTTACATTGTTGCATTTCAAATAAAGATACCAAGAGAATGAAGAAAATTTGATAATAGGATTAAATTAGAAAGTTGCTTAAAATTAAATGCTCAATCTGAATCACCAAAGAAACATTTTGTGTACAGTGTCCCTTTAAGATATTTAAAGCGTGTCTTTTACTTCTCTTATCTCATTATCTTGACATACTTTGCTTGAAAAGCATATCGAGATAGGCTCAGTAGATGAAGATTGGTGGATGCACAGAGATGCCTTATGTGATTGGCTCAACCATGGGCATTGAAATTTCTTCTGTTAAGGATATCTAAATAAAAAGATAAATTGAGTTACATTTTAAAGTCAAAACATTTTTTATCTCTACAGATCATTTGATACAATTGTTTGGTTGTAATGTCTCTTTAAAAATAAAGACGCCATTGCACAATAACATATATGAGCAGTTCAGACAAATACAAGCTTGAGGTTTATTTACTAATAACAAACAAACCTGTAGTTTAACATTTATAAACAGATTATCCAAGTTATGCACATTATAACCAGAAATTGCACATTCTGAAATGTTGCGTGGGAAACGTATCTTGAAACACGAGATTTGCATCTTTAAACCTTCTAGTCTAATGTCACGCAATAGCACACAATCGATGTGCATTATAAATACATTTAATAGAGCAATGTCACTACTTCACAATAAGTCACGAAATTGATTTTATGAACAATAAATACATACAATGTTAAATGTGTATTAATCCAACATATTTGTATTAAAGAAACAGACCGATATTAAACCGATAAATGTCTACAACATTTAATAATGTGACAGTATTAGATTTTAACGAGAATTTAAACATTAATATTTAACGGATCACGTATATTAAATCTGCGTCACACATATCCGCAAGACAGGCCCATGAGTTACAAATAAGTCTACATGAAAAATGTAGTACAGCACCACCAGGAGGTATGTGTATGGAAGTTACTAAGATATGAAACATTAAGGAACTGCCAATCAGAGTTCATCACACAAACACAACTTGAGTCAGGATGGTCTCACAGACATGATAACAATATTTTAAACTTTTATCCAATAAGATGTACAGATAACATGTCCCATGGTGCATCTCATGTTTACTTCACCATATAAAAGTCCATTACACGTTGCCATCTTTGTCAGTTCTCTAATGCCTGCTGGCAGTAACATATATTCTGTATATATATATATCTCTACAACGAGGCAGGCATGACACCTCCCAGGTTTGACAAGCAGGAGAGCGCTGCACTGGTCCACGCTGTCCAGATGTTTTATCCGCAGCTGTTTGGGAACCAAAAGAGGTCGACAGATGTGAATGTTAAGAAGGCCCTCTGGGAGTCCATCACCAATAAGGTTCAATTGGTGTTGGGCGTCCAGAGGAGCCAGGATCAGATCATGCGGAGGTTCGGAGATATGAGGTTGCGTCTGCACAAGAAAGTCGACCTCATAAAGGAGTGGGTACAAGCCCGTCGGAGGGATGGCCGCAAAATTAAAACCCGCACGGAAACGCTACCTACTCCCTTATGAGGTGACTTTATGCGAGCTCCTCAATCTCCGGATCCCCAAAAGATTTAGATCCTCTCCATCCTCGGCCTCTTCTTCTTCCCTCACAGCTGCTGGATCCAAAACTCAGGACCCGGGGTCCATTGCAGCTGCTTCTCCGTCTGTTGGCCTGGGAGGAGTAGAAAAAGAGGCTGAACAAGGTAAATATCCTACTTTATATAATATATTAATATTTTAAAATAATTTTAATAAATGTGTATATAGTCATATATTTAACCTATATAGATCTCACAACATATGCTAGATATGATGTTTAGATATCTGATTTTAGATTCGTCACACATGAAATAGGAATGATGTTTCTTGCATTATCCAGAATATGCGTAACAGAGTGAAAATGGAATTGCGCATCCGTGATATCCCGAGCATCCGCAATTTCATACATTGACTCTCTAATCATAAGCCAGTTATAAATATTATTTGTTATTGTTCAATATTAACAAATATACGATTTCCATCTCGTAATACACCCAATTGAAAATATATCATAATTTGTTATGAAATGATACTCATCACACTACTATATCCAAATTAATTCTGGATGCGCAATTCCGCATAGAATCATTGCGTAATGATCACAAAAGATAGAATTGCGCACACACGTGAACATGGGTTTGCTGTTACTGTCATTGCTTTACACATGTTGGTCAAATGTATACGTTAATTAGTATATATGGGAAGAATACAGTATCCTTATTTATAATCTTCTACATTATACAAAATATACTAGCAAGATCAAAAGAATAAACAAGGAAATATAGATATCAATTGATGAGAATGTAAAAATTAAAGAAATGAATTAAAGCTACAGTCAACAACATAAAGTTTGGAAAATAAGAATACAGGATCTATTTAATGATACATTAATTGATGAAACAATTAACTCATGTGAATAAAAATATATTCTTATTTATTAAATGTAAATGTATTTTTATCTTTTTTATATACATGTCCTGATTATTATTAATGATATCCAATCCTCATTGAATATTTTACAGATATGGATTTTGGTGCTGGACCCTCGGGCCAGGGTTCTCAAGACTATGGTATGTCTCATTTTAATAGCAATTTGTCTTTGAAACATGTACACAACATTACATAACATAATACATTCACATTTGTCGAAATTTATATGGATACTCTAATTATCTTTTGTGTTTATTTCAAATTAAAATTAAAAAAAAAAAATATTTTGATTACATTGTAGTACAAATCATAAATTATGTTAATTTGAATATATTGCTTCTATTTTTGATATGTTCATTTTAGTGTTAGATTATTTTCCTGTCCAATTTATATTCTGCCCCTGTGTATTGCTTGTCATTGTTTTTATATATTTTGACAGCAATCACACATTTTTGCATATGTTAATATTTTCACAATATACATTACATACGTTTTTGGGTTGTTATCATTTAAGGGACATGAAAACAAAATTACGGATTTAGACACGTGATTTTCACTAATATTTTTAAATCACATGCTGGATTTAATTGAACAATTAATCCAATAACACATTTTGAGCTTCATGTCCCTTTAAGAGAGGCTAATTAAAGAATATTGTTGATATTTTTAAATTACAGTTTTTCTGGTTATTGCATGCTCAATACCATTCATTACATCAACATATGTTTATGAAAATTCATTAACATCAAAATTTAAACATTAATATATTTAAATCTTAAAGGGACACTGACCACATATTATTTCTGTTGTCATTCACATAGAGCATGCAATATCAATCAAACATTTTATTTACTCCTATAATCATATTTTAAACATTCTCTTGTTATCTTAATTTTAAAAGCAATAATGTAATTTTAGATGCAGGTCCATTTTTGGTGACCAACCTGAGTTGTTCTTGATGATTGTTGTATACCTTCCACGAGCAATATTTAATGACCTAAAAAATGTCAAAGCTGCATTAAAATAAAATAACATACAAATTATAGGAGTAAATGTCAAATTAACTAAAACATTAATTTTAATTAAAAAAAAATGTTTTAACCAAATTGATGTCAGTGTCCCTTTAATAATCAATTGATTCATTCCTCATTACATTGTTTGGATGAAACAATATTCATATCTAAATTACATATTCAGTCTTGGACTTACTTTATAGATATAAGCATACCCTAACAGCACCATGATTACATATTTGGATGAATAACTTCTGTTTTGCATTGTGATCAGTTGCACAAATGGATCGATATGACACATGGCTTTGGTTTGATTTATCACCCATTTTAATTTAAAATGTTGTTTGTGTGTATTCGTTTAAAAACATTGATTAATGGGTATATTTAGATATGCAATATAATCATATGAGATGATTTGTGTGTCTAATATAGTCAGAAATTCAACATATGTTAAAGACATCTTTTTATTCAGAATAACCTGGATTCACTCATGCATTTATTCTTCATATTAGTGCTCTATTGTTCTCAGTTCTAAGTATAATTTTTGAAAAAATCGATAATGATGTGACTTAGTGATGTCCAAACTGGGATCACTAATAGATATCTATATCATTCATAGATCTAGTTCTTGTTGGGAGCCCGGGGGGGATCCAGCACCGACTTGGAAATAGTTTCCAAGCATTCTGGTAAGTCTGCTGACTCATTCATATGTCATTGAAGGTGTATTTGTAATATATATTATGATCATGATTCTGATGAAGCGTTACATTTGACTCAAACATATAATTTAGTACTATGATTATATCTCTAATTTATTTAAATATTGAAAGATTAATATCTCAAAGCTTCTTAGTCTACACCTTTGTTGTTCAGAAGATGGATAACATATGTTTGTTGCTCTTTTAAATTGTTTAAACAATCATGAAGTGAACTCTCAAATGTTGCATGTACTCTTATTTTGTGAATTTATATGAAATCCAAACACTAACATTAAATTCTTACTCATTGAGAATAACATATCTAATGTCATTTGTATGCTCCATCAAAATGATGTAAATAATAACTTTGGATCAGTATATCTTTCATGTAACATTGATGTGTGTCTTGTAGCAACAGTAACATATGTTATAATATCTGATATTAACGTGTACACAACATGGTATGTTTTACAGATATTGATGTAACATGTGGGACGGAGGAGGAAGAGGCGGCCATGGTGTCTGATGGTATGTGAACATGTACCCAACATGTCTTATTGTTTGTAAACATTCTCATGATGAAATTCAAAGTCTACAGCTTTGACACTTTAAAAAGGATTATTCCAATGTATTGGGATGTGGGGGAGGATGGAGGAGGATATTATTTGGATGTATCAGGATTGTTATCTCCTATTATCTTGATGTTTGTGTTTCTGGAGAAATGGTTGATCATCTTATGTATTGTAAGTAAATAAGAATTAAGTTACCAATAAAAAATATTTAAACATAAAAAGGATTATTCCTTTTCTTTTAGAATCCACTACTGCCCCCCTTTCCATATCATGCAGCATGAACATATGCTTGTATTATGTTTTAATTTATGTCTTATTTTTAATTAATGACATCATGATGTCACTTGCATATTCAATGACAAACCACAATAATCATCTTCTTATTGGACAGACACTCTTTGCTATTCATTTGAGTGCCTATATGCATACCATATCCTTATATCATCATTGTTAATAAATTGTAAACCACTTCTAAGTATATATAAAACATAATCATGTTGAAATGCCTTTCTTTGAGATCATGATGTATGAGATGTTAATATATATTTTATTATATATTTCAGATGGACACTCCACTTCTGGGCATCATTCTCCCACCCCTGCCCAGCCCCCCCTGTAGAAGCCCCTCCCCCTGTAGAAGACCTTCCCCCTGTAGAAGACCTTCCCGGCCCTTCCCATTCCTCCAGGCCTGTCCCTGCAATAATTGTCCCCGTTTGCCGCTCTCCCCGTATTTTGGCCCGTACAGTTCCCCAACCTGCCCAGTCCCCAACTCAACATTCCCAAGAATCCCCAGCTGTACGGGCTCCCCCAGAGCGGCACCCCAGCCCTCGCCAGCCCCATCCAAGCCCTCGCCACCAATATCCCATCCCTCCCCCCTATCCCAACCTTCATTGTTCGAGGTGTCAGATCGTCCTTCCTAGGCACAGCTGTAAGTATCATTCTAAATCAACATTAGAACATATTTAAAGTGACAGTGAACCAAAAAAAAAACAAAAAAATTAATTCAAATAGAGCATGCAATGTTAATCAACTTGATAATTTACTCCTCATCAATTTTTAAGAGCTCTCTTTGTCTCTTTATTTTTATGTTGAAAGGCATATAATTGTTCAAATATTGTGAAGTGGGGGGTGGTTTCTGTTTTATTGTTGGATTAATTTATCCACCAATCAGCAGGGACAACCAAGGTTGATCACAAAAAATGCTACGGAATATAAAATGACATTGTTGCATTTAAATTAAAAATACAAGGAGAATGTATTAGATTTGATAATAGGAGTGAATTAAATGTTTAAAATATTTTTAATGGTCTATCTGAATCACAAATTAAAATATTTGTGGTCAGTGTCCCTTTAATTTCATCTCACTCCATATACCAATCACTACTACTTGTATTGAAAAATAGAAATATAAATTTTTCTTACATTCTCTCTTCTGTAAACCACTGGGAGTGTAATTTCTTCTGCTTGCTGTGTTTACATATGTTGGCCTCAAGGCAAAAAGCTTTAAGGATAGGAGTGGATACCACAGGAAAATAAACTATTGAAAATTACAATGTATGGACAATGGAAATAATGTTCAAAATATTCATAGAGTCAAGCTGGAAAAATGGATCAGGGTCAACAAATTACAGGGGATAACATTTTGGAGTAAACTGTACCTTTAATGGTTTATGTATTAAGAACATATTTCATGTGAAGAGAAGAAATATTGAATATTTGATTGTAAGAATGATTTGGATTTAAAATTCAAATGTATATTTTCTAAATTTATATTATGTTGTGTAATTAACATTAATATTATTCTATTTTTTTGTTGTAGGTTGTGACTCAGCATGGCTCATGCTCGAAACTCTTTCTCGTATAGAGCAGGCCATGCTGAGGAACTCGATGTTCCTGGGAAGGATGAATGACACCATTCATACTCTGCTCCAGGTTCAGCATTCGACTCTCCGCCATATTAGGCGTTTACAGTCAATGCCTGAATCTGGAGCAGAGCATGAAGCGGACAATGAAGGTGATGCCCAGTAAGTGGAGTATCTGGAGATGCTCAAAGGTCGCCTTAAGATTCTTCCGTCCACATGTTACATATTTGTTTGTTATTGTTGCCATTTGGCCTTTTTTGTTTATTGTTGTGCCTGTTGCACTCTTTTACCTTGTCAAATGGCTCCAATGGGGCTGTGCTGGCCCTTTCCCACTCTCTCCAAGGACTGTGATGCACTCTTTTACCTTGTCAAATGGCTCCAATGGGGCTGTGCTGGCCCTTGCCAACTCTCTCCAAGGACTGTGATGCACTCTTTTACCTTCTCAAATGGCTAGAATGGGGCTGTGCTGGCCCTTGCCAACTTTCTTAATGGACTGTGATGCACTCTTTTACCTTGTCAAATGGCTCCAATGGGGCTGTGCTGGCCCTTGCCCACTCTCTCCAAGGACTGTGATGCACTCTTTTACCTTGTCAAATGGCTCCAATGGGGCTGTGCTGGCCCTTGCCAACTCTCTCCAAGGACTGTGATGCACTCTTTTACCTTCTCAAATGGCTAGAATAGGGCTGTGCTGGCCCTTGCCAACTTTCTTAATGGACTGTGATGCACTCTTTTACCTTGTCAAATGGCTCCAATGGGGCTGTGCTGGCCCTTGCCCACTCTCTCCAAGGACTGTGATGCACTCTTTTACCTTGTCAAATGGCTCCAATGGGGCTGTGCTGGCCCTTGCCAACTCTCTTCATGGACTGTGATGCACTCTTTTACCTTGTCAAATGGCTCCAATGGGGCTGTGCTGGCCCTTGCCAACTCTCTCCAAGGACTGTGATGCACTCTTTTACCTTCTCAAATGGCTAGAATGGGGCTGTGCTGGCCCTTGCCAACTCTCTTCATGGACTGTGATGCACTCTTTTACCTTGTCAAATGGCTCCAATGGGGCTGTGCTGGCCCTTGCTAACTCTCTCCAAGGACTGTGATGCACTCTTTTACCTTCTCAAATGGCTAGAATGGGGCTGTGCTGGCCCTTGCCAACTTTCTTAATGGACTGTGATGCACTCTTTTACCTTGTCAAATGGCTCCAATGGGGCTGTGCTGGCCCTTTCCCACTCTCTCCAAGGACTGTGATGCACTCTTTTACCTTGTCAAATGGCTCCAATGGGGCTGTGCTGGCCCTTGCCAACTCTCTCCAAGGACTGTGATGCACTCTTTTACCTTCTCAAATGGCTAGAATGGGGCTGTGCTGGCCCTTGCCAACTTTCTTAATGGACTGTGATGCACTCTTTTACCTTGTCAAATGGCTCCAATGGGGCTGTGCTGGCCCTTGCCCACTCTCTCCAAGGACTGTGATGCACTCTTTTACCTTGTCAAATGGCTCCAATGGGGCTGTGCTGGCCCTTGCCAACTCTCTTCATGGACTGTGATGCACTCTTTTACCTTGTCAAATTGCTCCAATGGGGCTGTGCTAGCCTTTGCCCACTCTCTCCAAGGACTGTGATGCACTCTTTTACCTTGTCAAATGGCTCCAATGGGGCTGTGCTGGCCCTTGCCAACTCTCTTCATGGACTGTGATGCACTCTTTTACCTTGTCAATTGGCTCCAATGGGGCTGTGCTGGCCCTTGCCAACTCTCTCCAATGACTGTGATGCACTCTTTTACCTTGTCAAATGGCTCCAATTGGGCTGTGCTGGCCCTTGCCAACTCTCTTCATGGACTATGATGCACTCTTTTACCTTGTCAAATGGCTCCAATGGGGCTGTGCTGGCCCTTGCTAACTCTTTCCAAGGACTGTAATGCACTCTTTTACCTTGTCAAATGGCTCCATTTGGGCTGTGCTGGCCTTTGCCAACTCTCTCCAAGGACTGTGATGCACTCTTTTATCTTGTCAAATGGCTCCAATGGGGCTGTGCTGGCCCTTGCCAACTCTCTTCATGGACTGTGATGCACTCTTTTACCTTGTCAAATGGCTCCAATGGGGCTGTGCTGGCCCTTGCCAACTCTCTTCATGGACTGTGATGCACTCTTTTACCTTGTCAAATGGCTCCAACGGGGCTGTGCTGGCCCTTACCAACTCTCTCCAAGGACTGTGATGCACTTTTACCTTGTCAAATGGCTCCAATGGGGCTGTGCTGGCCCTTGCCAACTCTCTTCGTGGACTGTGATGCACTCTTTTACCTTGTCAAATGGCTCCAATGGGGCTGTGCTGGCCCTTGCCCACTCTCTCCAAGGACTGTGATGCACTCTTTTATCTTGTCAAATGGCTCCAATGGGGCTGTGCTGGCCCTTGCCAACTCTCTTCATGGACTGTGATGCACTCTTTTACCTTGTCAAATTGCTCCAATGGGGCTGTGCTAGCCTTTGCCCACTCTCTCCAAGGACTGTGATGCACTCTTTTACCTTGTCAAATGGCTCCAATGGTGCTGTGCTGGCCCTTGCCAACTCTCTTCATGGACTGTGATGCACTCTTTTACCTTGTCAAATGGCTCCAATGGGGCTGTGCTGGCCCTTGCCAACTCTCTCCAATGACTGTGATGGACTCTTTTACCTTGTCAAATGGCTCCAATTGGGCTGTGCTGGCCCTTGCCAACTCTCTTCATGGACTATGATGCACTCTTTTACCTTGTCAAATGGCTCCAATGGGGCTGTGCTGGCCCTTGCTAACTCTCTCCAAGGACTGTGATGCACTCTTTTACCTTGTCAAATGGCTCCATTTGGGCTGTGCTGGCCTTTGCCAACTCTCTCCAAGGACTGTGATGCACTCTTTTATCTTGTCAAATGGCTCCAATGGGGCTGTGCTGGCCCTTGCCAACTCTCTCCAAGGACTGTGATGCACTCTTTTACCTTGTCAAATGGCTCCAATGGGGCTGTGCTGGCCCTTGCCAACTCTCTTCATGGACTGTGATGCACTCTTTTACCTTGTCAAATGGCTCCAACGGGGCTGTGCTGGCCCTTGCCAACTCTCTTCATGGACTGTGATGCACTCTTTTACATTGTCAAATGGCTCCAATGGGGCTGTGCTGGCCCTTGCCCACTCTCTTCATGGACTGTGATGCACTCTTTTACCTTGTCAAATGGCTCCAATGGGGCTGTGCTGGCCCTTGCCCACTCTCTCCAAGGACTGTGATGCACTCTTTTATCTTGTCAAATGGCTTTAATTTTACTGATCTTTCAAAAATTATTTTGAAACGTTGTTTATGGTTTCTGACATACTAATAAAAGACATGTCATTCCACGATTCTTTGTCCTCTTTATTCATGTCATTGATTGAAATCTCTAGTTTATGTGGTTAATCCTTATAGGGACCTTAAACCAAATAATGGTCTTTCCTGAATCATTTATGTAATACAATTGTAAATGACTTTAATATTTACATCTCCAATTTAATTTGATTCATTTTCTTCATATAGTTTTCGCAAAGCTTTATCTTTGCAGGATTATGATTAGCATAGTAATTATTTTATATATGTATATATATATCTTGATGTTTGTATATATATGTATATTTTAAATTTCACATCCATGTGTTCATTTGTAAACTCTGCGTGAATTGATGCACCTTTAACAAATGATCCCAGGATTGATACAATGAGATAATCTCTGTAAAGTGTTATTTTTATGGAAATAGTATTCTCTCTGTGGATCCTTTTTTTATTTGGTATTTCATGTCCCTTGAAGTGATGCTGACCACAATTGTTAAGGAATGGATTTCCATTTCTAAAGCGATTTTGGCCTTTTTACATGAACAAGGACATATAATCTTATTTAAAAAAAATCTTATTGTAATGTTGACAGCACATGTATTTCAATTTCAATTCTATCTTATTGTAGTAGTGTAACCAAATCAATCACTGTGTGTAATGCGCATATTTTAGATGAGGAATATCTTTATATTAATATTTTTAAAAATTAATTCTCCTCCCATATATGGCTATAGGTAGGCTGACCATATTTCAACTTGAATAAGTGACACGTTTGATCAATACATGTGTCATTATTGTTATTCCAAAACAATCTAAACATATCTGAAAACATCAATGCCATATGTATTTCTCATGTGTATCTTTTAAATGTTAAAGATGTACACCATAGCTATAGTTAAAGGGACAGTCAAGTCCCAAAAGATGATTCAAGATTTAAATAGGGCATGCGAGTTTAACCAACTTCCTAATTTCCTTTTTTTCACAATTTAGCTTTGTTCTCTTGTTATTCTTATTTGAAAGGTAAACCTAGGAGGTTCATATGCTAAGTTCTTCGACCTTGAAGACTGCCTCTAATGTTAAAAAAACTATAAGGTATTAGTTCACATGTTTCATATAGATAACATTGAGCTCATGCACGTAAAGTGACCTAGGAGTGAGCATTGATTGGCTAAACTGCATGTCTGTAAAAAGAACAGAAATAATGGGGCAGTCAGCAGAAGCTTAGATACAAGATAATAACAGAAGTCAAAAGTATATAAATATATAACTGTGTTTGTTGTTCAAAAATGAGTAATGTGTAATAAAGGGATTAGCTATATTTTCCCAAACAAATTTTCTGGGGTTGACTGTCCCTTTAACATATAATATCTAACACATCCCTATTTTCCGAATGCATCTCCTAGCATTAATTTTCAGTTAAAGGGACATGAAACACAATAATCCAAAGATTTTCATTTATTGTTACAATGTATTTCAAATTGCAATGTCGTACATAATCGTGTAACCTTAAAATATTGTTTTCATGTCTACTTAAAACATGCTGCTTGCTAAATAGTTTAGTTATAAATCCTCTGCTTCTAATGAAATATGTCCTTATTTTCTATAATGTATTCTATTTCATATATCACAGTATTTCGTTATCTATTGTGACATTCCTAGATAGCAATATAGACACATACTAGTTACTAAAATATAAATACGTTTCTTATTGATATGCCAAGCTATCAACTGAGTCCTTGTATTGACTGAGGTTTTTCCTCGATCTCAGATGCGCCATGTTGCTTAAGATGTCACCTGCCAGGCTGTCCAATGATTCCTTGTATTGGCTGACGTTTTTACGTGATCAAGGATGCGCCTTTTATTGGATGGTGTATTAACGCGATCAAGGATGCGCCTTTTATTGGATGTCGTATTTACGCGATCAAGGATGCACCTTTTATTGTATGGCGTATTTACGCGATCAAGGATGCGCCATGTTAATTAAGACGTCACATGCAAAGGTGTAAAAAGCGTCTGATTGTATTACGTAGTCCCGCAATATTTGAATTTGCACGTAACACACGTTTGTGAATGAGAAGACAAGTTTAAAACCATGGCGAATATGGATTGTGTGCATCATGTAACATTGTTGACCCATAGCTGATAAAGAACACAACATTCTCTTTTTTTTTTGTTGAAAAATATTTTTATTGAGGCAATGAAATATATCAGAGTACAAACACGGCGAATAGGGAAATATCTCAAACAATATTACATGACAGCAATTCCTTCATTCAAGCATAAATATATTGAACAGTAGTAGGAGCACGGTATTGACCCTAATGATGCCCCTTTTTATAATTAAGTAACAGAACATACAAGTGTCAGCAATGTGAAATAGATCCACTTATGGGACCTGAAAACTAGTACTCATCAGAAGACAGAACTCTCGGGAATAAGGATTCTCAGTATGGATCATATAAAGCAGAAACCAAGTGTTAGGTACATAATACAAACAGTGTAAGGATTATTAAATTCTTATGAGGGAATCAACTAAAGGACAATGCATGGTTATAGGGAGTGGGTGTAACCCGGAGAACTATTGCCAGGGGGTGGGGGGCAGGGGAAGGGCAGGAGAGGGAGGGAGGGAATGGGGAGAGGAAAAAAAAAAGGGGTGGGGCCACTGAGGGCCGGTGGGGTGATCGGGCCACCAGGGTCTCAACCCAGTCTCAGAACTACACATCTATCCGGTCGCCCGTCGAAACACCGGGGTCGCCAGGTCTCCTAAACTCCTCCCATGCCAACCATATAGAACAATAGAAATCATAGCGGCCTTCGACCCTTAGTGCGTATTCCTCCATGCTTTGGATGTAATCCAATGACTCAAGGACTGGGGTAAGCGTAACAGGGGCTTGTTTCATCCACTGTCTAGCTATAGCTAGTTTTGCCGCCAAGAGGATAATAACACCTAGTAGACGGGATGGTTTTGGGAGGTCCTGCAGACCAAGATGGAAGAGAGCCATATCTCCTGAGAGATCGTCGATGAGGCCCAGCTTCTGGAGTAGCCTTGCCACCTGGTTCCAAAAGTGCTTCAATTTGGGGCATTCCCACCAGATGTGGAGGTGGGTACCCCGTTGGGCGCAGCCTCTCCAACAGTCCGCCTATCGGGAGGGATACATTCTATGCAGCCTGGTCGGGACCCAATGCCACCTAAGTAGGATTTTAAGATACAATTCAAACAGATTGGAACAGCTCACCGCTGCGCTGACATCCTGGAGAGCACACTGCCATTTACCGTCTGGTGCCTCTGCCCCCAGGTCTCTCTCCCAGTCCTCTGTGGACCGAGTTTTTATGAAGTGAGGGGAGTCCAGAAGAATTCTGTAGTGGAACGACAGGGAGCCTCTTAGAGGTCTACCCGCCAACCATCTCCTCTCCCATTTAGTGAGAGCTCTCACAGTAGCTTTCTGGAATCCCCAGGATAGAAGGAGCAAGACCAGGCGGAGGTATTCGAACTGTAACTCTCTAGGAAAATTGTCTGTCGGGTAGTTTTGGGGCGGGATAGCCAGGGCGTCTCCTCATTACAGGTCTGAGAGTAGTCTGATCTCTAAGGCTTCCCACTTCCTGGGGTGGGATTCAGGAAGGCAATGTAGTAAAGCCTTGATAGAGTGTATAGGGGAGGGGTGCGGGGCTACCGAGTCGAGAGGGCGCAGCTCTCTCGAGAGCTTCAGGCAGGTCTTGACTATGCGGCAATGTATTCCGCTCAGAACCTCTGCGTGATCAGGGATACATATAAGGTTGGCCAAGTCCACTCCAGCGGGCAAAGAGCCCTGTTCTATTTGGTACCACCCTGCGGAGCAGTCCTTCACCCCCCAAGCAGCAATATGCGAAAGCATAGCAGCCCTATAGTATAATGCAATGTTTGGCATCGACATGCCTCCGCATCTTTTTGGTTTTAGTAATTGGGTCAGGGGTAGCCGCACATGGCGTCCCTTCCATACGTATTTCGTAAAGATAGATTGAAAGTGGTTGAGGAGATATGCCGGGACAGGGACCGGGAGGCACCGGAAAAAATAGTTCAGCTTTGGGAGTAGGAGCATCTTCACAGCCGCGACCCTGCCCGTCCAAGAGACCTCTGGGACCCTCCAACTAGAAACCGTCTGTTGGAACTCCTTGAGCAGAGACCCATAATTTGCGGTTACTATTCTCTTGGGATCATGGGAGAGTATCACCCCCAGATGTTTCAGTCCTTCTGTTGACCATTTAAATGGGTAGGATCCTCTCAGAGTCTCTAGAGTAGCTTCCGGTAGGCCAATAGCGTAGGCCTTAGTCTTAGTATAATTGAGTTTGTAGTATGTTAGATTAGCAAATTCGGTCAAGATCCTGAACAGTTCAGGAAGCGACTCTTCCGGGTCCGCCAGAAAGATAGTCAAATCGTCAGCAAATAGCGCTAGGACTTGCGGGATATCATGCAACACTAAGGGTTGGATAGAGGGGGTCGCCCGAAGTCTTGTCGCTAGCGGTTCCATTATTAGAGCAAAAAGGAGTGGTGACAGGGGACACCCCTGTCTTGTGCCATTCTTGATCTCAAAGGCTCTAGAGACAAACCCCAATCCTCTCACTCTAGCGGATGGGCCCGAGTATAGAGCCATTACTGCCATGATAAAAGCGGGAGGAAATCCAAAAGAGCGCAGGACCTCGATCATGTATTCCCACCGGACCCTGTCAAATGCTTTCTCAGCATCTAATGACAGGGTAACCAGTGGGACTCCAAGTGCGGCTGTCTCGAAAAAGATGTTCAACAAGCGCCTGGTGTTGTCTGAGCCCTGACGTCCCGGGGTAAATCCCACCTGGTCCTGGTGGATCAAAACCGGAAGGATTTTATTTAGCCTTGAGGCTAGTAGTATTTTTGCGTATAATTTTACATCTCCATTAAGCAGAGATATTGGGCGGTAGCTCTCACAAAGCTCAGGGTTTTTCCCTGGTTTGGGTATAGTTATGATTGATGCCTCTAGGAAGTCTTGGGGGAAGCTACCAGCGTCCATGGCCTCACCAAAAACACGGGCAAGAAGAGGGCATAGCTGGGTCACAAATTTTTTATAGAACAAGGCATCGAAGCCGTCCGGCCCTGGGGATTTATGTGCCTTAAGGCTCTTAATTGTCTTCTCAATCTCCTCCACTGTGATGGGGGCAGTGAGTTGATCCCCCAGACCTTCCGGGACCTGTGGTAAATGGAGCCTGTCGAGGAACTCAGGGATAGCGTGCGCTGGCGCATAGTGGGTACAGAGGTCAGCAGATATCTGATATAGACCTCTGTAGTAGACTGCAAAAACATCTCCTATATCGCTAGGAGAATAGAATTTCCTATCATCTCTTGTAATATAAGCTATCTTATTCAGTAAGGTTCTTTGTTGGAGTTTGTGGGCCAAGAGCCAGTCTGCCCTGTCCCGTTTGTGGTAGTATCTCTGTTTCAATAGATAAAGTCCCCTCTGAACCCTCTCCAGCTCACATGCCTCGATCTGCTTTTTCAGAGTCTGGACTTTCCTAACTAGGGAATCAGTTCTAGTCCTTCTAAGCTGAGTCCTGGAGATAGAGTAATCGTGATATAGCTGGGCTAAACTGGCCCCTTTGCGTCTTCTAATCTCTGAGGATTTTTGCATAAAGAGCCCGCGGAGGTAGGCCTTAAGCGTCGCCCACAGAGTCAGCGCAGATGTAGATCCCGTGTCATTTATACTCAGAAACCCCTCTATTTCCCGTATCCAGAGTGGAACCTGAGGGTCCGCGAGGAGGTATTCTGGTAGGCGCCAAGAGTGTCCACACTCCCCGGAGGAAGAGAAAGTGATATCTACAACTACTGCGTCGTGATCTGACCATACACAAGGTACGATCCTGGCCGCCACTACCGTCTGCAATGTCCATGAGTGACAAAAAAAGTAATCGAGCCGAGAAAAGGACCAGGAGGGAGACGAGTAACAGGTGTAGATGTCGACATCAGGGTGCAGGGCCGTCCAGACGCTGTGGTATGAGTATTGTGAGACAACATTTCTAAAGAGATGAGAGTAATGTTCCTCTCCTCGATGTGGGGAACCCTTTCGTTGTGACTTTCTATCCCTGCGCGGGTCCCACACTAGGTTACAGTCGCCACCTATAATAACATGACCCTGTTTAAGTTTGCCGACCTTACTCAGCAGGTTGCTGAGGAAGCGGGTCTGGTTGACATTGGGGGAATACAGGGCAACCAGGGCGACCAGATTGTTGTCCAACCGACAGACACATATGATGTAGCGGCCGGAGGGGTCTGATTCAAGATAGATGGGCTTGTAGGAGATATGCCTACCTATTAGGACAGTAACTCCTCTGGCCTTTTTGTGAAACATTGAGGACAAGCGAACCGGGAAATCTCTGGGGTGGAACATGGCGGCCCGAGACCCCGTCCAGTGGGTCTCCTGTAAGTACACAACGTCGAGGTTTCAAAAATTTAAGAAGTAAACTCCTCTTCGTGGGGGAATTCAGGCCTCTAACGTTCAGCGTGCCCACTCTCATTGTGGGGAGAGAAAAAAAAGGGGGGGGGGGGAGAAGGGGGTGTTAGGTAAAGACAATGGGAGCTAGGGGAAGGGTACTCACTAGGTTCCGCTAGGTTCTCTGGGCTGGGCAGAGGCTACTACACTCTGCCAAATAGGGAGTGCGGAGGACAGAATAAATAATCCCTAACCGCACCGAAAATACCACCGGGGGGGGGGGGGGAAGAGGTAGTAGAGGAGAACTCGGAGGCTCCCCTCCACCACCGGCGTGTGTTATATAATCACTAATCATCCTATATGGGGAGCTGTGGCCAGGTAACCTTAAGTGGGTAATAGGGGAAAGGATGGCGGGAAAAAGGCATCGGGGGTGGAGGAGGGAAGAGAGCAAAGGGTCTAGGCAGATGTGGGGGGAGCAATGCACTCATGTTATACCTTCGGGTCTTAGGTAGCTGGAAACGATGGAGAGTCTAAAGGTTTCTGAGGGTCCATGACATCAGGCAGTTCATGTGAGTTTTAAAGAGTAGGTAGGTACATGCATTCAAACATACAACTGCAATTGTAGTATATAACCTGCAAGAACACCAGGAGGTAATAGGTAGGGGGTGAGCCCGAGGTGGGCATAGAGTGAGAGTATCTAGAAGGAAAAAGAAAGGGAGTGCGGAACTTGAAGGTCATGCTGGGGGGGAGTTCAGGGAGTGGAAAGGTAGGTAGGGACGAGGTAGGGTATGAAGAAGAGAAGAATGGAGATGAGAGAGAAAAAGGGGGGGAGGGAAAGGCAAACTGGAAAGCGGGATGGAAAGACGGGTGGGAAAGGCAGCAATGGCTGTAGGAGGGCGCATGAGAGGGGAGAGGGAGGAGGATTAGGGAAGGAAGAATTGAGGAAGAGAGAGGGGGGGTAGGTGGATGACATGAGGTTTCATCCTTCCTGGGAAGGAAAGAGGAATGAGGGGGAAGGAAGGTAATTCGGTAGTGAAAGGGCATCAGAGCCAGGAAAGGTAATGGGAAGAGCGGGTTGCAGGGAGAGGGGGAGAGCAGAGGGAAAGATGATGAAGATGAGGAAAGATGTGAGGAGAACACATAATCATTAGAAGCATCACTATGTAAAACATCAACTTGGAATCCTAGGAGGAGTATTATACAAATCTAACAGTGCGAGTTAAACTCATGTAGACATTAAAAAACAAAAAAACAGCATGTTCTTGACATTTGACATTGCTCATATGACGGATCTCTTCCTCCGCACCCCTCGCGAGGGGAGTTCTCACTCAAGTCCAGAGTGGCGTGTGGAGAAAGGCAGCAGAATTAGGAAGGTGGGAAGAGCGAGGAAAGGGGGGGTATAGGTGGGTGGGGGGGGGATATCAGGATTCCGGTGGAAAGGGTGGCTTAGGGGAAAAAGGAGGTAGTAGGGACACGGGAAGGGCTAGAGCCAGGGGAGGGAGTGGGAAGACGGGGTGAAGGGAGAGGGGAGAATAGGAGGAAGGATGGTAGAGATGAGGAAAAATGGGGAGAGAGAACATAGTCATCAGGAGCACCACTGTGTGGGCATAAGCAATGTGCTGAATAAAGTCAGTAAATAAAATAAAAGGAGGAATATCTGGGATACCAGTTCAGCACAGCCCCTGGGGCCTCCAAAGCCAGGTGTGGGTGATCAGTTCAGTCTAGGGCCCATAAGCTGGGGGTGTCTCAGTATCAGCAGGTTGCTGCAGGATAATTATTACATGAGGCAGAATTGGAAGTAGTTGTTATTTTTTCCTTTTTATTTAGGGCACCTGCAGCCTGTTCAAACCACCAGCCAATAGTTCCCAATAGGCCTGTCAGTTAGTGGGCCCCTGGCATGATAGTGTATGTGGGGTTAGTTACCCTATAACAGGCTTAGCAGACTCCCGGTGTTCCAGGGGGACACAAGATCTACACTAAGGCTTACCTCTACAGTGGCGACCACGTGGCAGCGGGAGCGCTGTGCGGCACTCAGATCTGCGGCCGATGCTCTCAGTCTCTGCCTGTCAAGCAAACGTGGCCACCACCGTCAGAGGCTCTGTTGTGACCCCCGCAGCTGCAGTTAAGAAGCCAGGCGGCCGACAAAGTAACTGAGGATCCGACGGTTACTTCTTCTAGGTCCACAACATTCTCTTTTGATGGATGTCTGGTTGAATAAACGAATGAAAGCAAAATGTTTTCATGGATAAGATATTTCGAGGCAAGTGCAAATCCCTAAATATAGTCCATCTTGTTTAAAATGTTTGTCAACAATATGTTCCTTTTTATGAAAAATGACTGTGTTGTGTTTAATTTTCAACATATCAAATTCATAAATATGCGCTATTGTATTAGAATCAAGTAATCAATATGCATTTATCTTTATCATATGCTAAATATATGAGATGCCGACTTCTTCTAAATGTTATTTCGTCGTATATTTTATTAAAGGGTCATTATACACTCACATTAAAAACCAATTATTTTTTTTTCTCTAGTTATATAGTCCATTGTTTACCAAATACATGTCGACTTTTGCTTTTGTTCAAATAACATTTAATTAATTTTCAGACTCCTTGCCAAGCCTCAAAGTTTGATGTGAGTACCATCTCCAGTTTGCTCCTATTTGTGTAAAGAGTCTTTTCATATGCTAATGAAGGGGTATTGTCTTGTTTTACACTTGGAATGGGCTTTACAGCTATCTTTTCAATATAGATAACCCGATTTTCTTTGAAAGTGTTTAAAGCTTTTTCATATTGATTTTGATATCAGTAAATGCTAATCTTGTGGTTTCTAGTAGTGTCTATTACATGCAGTTCTCTTAAAAAACAGAATTTATGTTTACCTGATAAATTACTTTCTCCAACGGTGTGTCCGGTCCACGGCGTCATCCTTACTTGTGGGATATTCTCTTCCCCAACAGGAAATGGCAAAGAGCCCAGCAAAGCTGGTCACATGATCCCTCCTAGGCTCCGCCTACCCCAGTCATTCGACCGACGTAAAGGAGGAATATTTGCATAGGAGAAATCATATGATACCGTGGTGACTGTAGTGAAAGAAAATAAATTATCAGACCTGATTAAAAAACCAGGGCGGGCCGTGGACCGGACACACCGTTGGAGAAAGTAATTTATCAGGTAAACATAAATTCTGTTTTCTCCAACATAGGTGTGTCCGGTCCACGGCGTCATCCTTACTTGTGGGAACCAATACCAAAGCTTTAGGACACGGATGAAGGGAGGGAGCAAATCAGGTCACCTAGATGGAAGGCACCACGGCTTGCAAAACCTTTCTCCCAAAAATAGCCTCAGAAGAAGCAAAAGTATCAAATTTGTAAAATTTAGTAAAAGTGTGCAGTGAAGACCAAGTCGCTGCCTTACATATCTGATCAACAGAAGCCTCGTTCTTGAAGGCCCATGTGGAAGCCACAGCCCTAGTGGAATGAGCTGTGATTCTTTCAGGAGGCTGCCGTCCGGCAGTCTCGTAAGCCAATCTGATGATGCTTTTAAGCCAAAAAGAGAGAGAGGTAGAAGTTGCTTTTTGACCTCTCCTTTTACCAGAATAGACAACAAACAAGGAAGATGTTTGTCTAAAATCCTTTGTAGCATCTAAATAGAATTTTAGAGCACGCACTACATCCAAATTGTGCAACAAACGTTCCTTCTTTGAAACTGGATTCGGACACAAAGAAGGCACGACTATCTCCTGGTTAATGTTTTTGTTAGAAACAACTTTCGGAAGAAAACCAGGTTTAGTACGCAAAACCACCTTATCTGCATGAAACACCAGATAAGGAGGAGAACACTGCAGAGCAGATAATTCTGAAACTCTTCTAGCAGAAGAAATTGCAACCAAAAACAAAACTTTCCAAGATAATAACTTAATATCAACGGAATGTAAGGGTTCAAACGGAACCCCCTGAAGAACTGAAAGAACTAAATTGAGACTCCAAGGAGGAGTCAAAGGTTTGTAAACAGGCTTGATTCTAACCAGAGCCTGAACAAAGGCTTGAACATCTGGCACAGCTGCCAGCTTTTTGTGAAGTAACACAGACAAGGCAGAAATCTGTCCCTTCAAAGAACTTGCAGATAATCCTTTCTCCAAACCTTCTTGAAGAAAGGATAGAATCTTAGGAATTTTTATCTTGTCCCAAGGGAATCCTTTAGATTCACACCAACAGATATATTTTTTCCATATTTTGTGGTAGATTTTTCTAGTTACAGGCTTTCTGGCCTGAACAAGAGTATCAATGACAGAATCTGAGAACCCTCGCTTTGATAAGATCAAGCGTTCAATCTCCAAGCAGTCAGTTGGAGTGAGACCAGATTCGGATGTTCGAACGGACCTTGAACAAGAAGGTCTCGTCTCAAAGGTAGCTTCCATGGTGGAGCCGATGACATATACACCAGGTCTGCATACCAAGTCCTGCGTGGCCACGCAGGAGCTATCAAGATCACTGATGCCCTCTCCTGATTGATCCTGGCTACCAGCCTGGGGATGAGAGGAAACGGCGGGAATACATAAGCTAGTTTGAAGGTCCAAGGTGCTACTAGTGCATCTACTAGAGTCGCCTTGGGATCCCTGGATCTGGACCCGTAGCAAGGAACCTTGAAGTTCTGACGAGAGGCCATCAGATCCATGTCTGGAATGCCCCACAATTGAGTAATTTGGGCAAAGATTTCCGGATGGAGTTCCCACTCCCCCGGATGAAATGTCTGACGACTCAGAAAATCCGCTTCCCAATTTTCCACTCCTGGGATGTGGATTGCAGACAAGTGGCAGGAGTGAGTCTCCGCCCATTGAATGATTTTGGTCACTTCTTCCATCGCCAGGGAACTCCTTGTTCCCCCCTGATGGTTGATGTACGCAACAGTCGTCATGTTGTCTGATTGAAACCGTATGAACTTGGCCTTTGCTAGCTGAGGCCAAGCCTTGAGAGCATTGAATATCACTCTCAGTTCCAGAATATTTATCGGGAGAAGAGATTCTTCCCGAGACCAAAGACCCTGAGCTTTCAGGGGTCCCCAGACCGCGCCCCAGCCCACCAGACTGGCGTCGGTCGTGACAATGACCCACTCTGGTCTGCGGAAGCTCATCCCCTGTGACAGGTTGTCCAGGGACAGCCACCAACGGAGTGAATCTCTGGTCCTCTGATCTACTTGTATCGTCGGAGACAAGTCTGTATAGTCCCCATTCCACTGACTGAGCATGCACAGTTGTAATGGTCTTAGATGAATTCGCGCAAAAGGAACTATGTCCATTGCCGCTACCATCAAACCTATTACTTCCATGCACTGCGCTATGGAAGGAAGAGGAACAGAATGAAGTATTTGACAAGAGTTTAGAAGTTTTGATTTTCTGGCCTCTGTCAGAAAAATCCTCATTTCTAAGGAGTCTATTATTGTTCCCAAGAAGGGAACCCTTGTTGACGGAGATAGAGAACTCTTTTCTACGTTCACTTTCCACCCGTGAGATCTGAGAAAGGCCAGGACAATGTCCGTGTGAGCCTTTGCTTGTGGAAGGGACGACGCTTGAATCAGTATGTCGTCCAAGTAAGGTACTACTGCAATGCCCCTTGGTCTTAGCACCGCTAGAAGGGACCCTAGTACCTTTGTGAAAATTCTTGGAGCAGTGGCTAATCCGAACGGAAGTGCCACAAACTGGTAATGCTTGTCCAGAAATGCGAACCTTAGGAACCGATGATGTTCCTTGTGGATAGGAATATGTAGATACGCATCCTTTAAATCCACCGTGGTCATGAATTGACCTTCCTGGATGGAAGGAAGAATTGTTCGAATGGTTTCCATTTTGAACGATGGAACCTTGAGAAACTTGTTTAGGATCTTGAGATCCAAGATTGGTCTGAATGTTCCCTCTTTTTTGGGAACTACGAACAGATTGGAGTAGAACCCCATCCCTTGTTCTCCTAATGGAACAGGATGAATCACTCCCATTTTTAACAGGTCTTCTACACAATGTAAGAATGCCTGTTTTTTTATGTGGTCTGAAGACAATTGAGACCTGTGGAACCTCCCCCTTGGGGGAAGCCCCTTGAATTCCAGAAGATAACCTTGGGAGACTATTTCTAGCGCCCAAGGATCCAGAACATCTCTTGCCCAAGCCTGAGCGAAGAGAGAGAGTCTGCCCCCCACCAGATCCGGTCCCGGATCGGGGGCCAACATCTCATGCTGTCTTGGTAGCAGTGGCAGGTTTCTTGGCCTGCTTACCTTTGTTCCAGCCTTGCATCGGCCTCCAGGCTGGCTTGAGAAGTATTACCCTCTTGCTTAGAGGACGTAGCACTTGGGGCTGGTCCGTTTCTGCGAAAGGGACGAAAATTAGGTTTATTTTTGGCCTTGAAAGACCTATCCTGAGGAAGGGCGTGGCCCTTGCCCCCAGTGATATCAGAAATAATCTCTTTCAAGTCAGGGCCAAACAGCGTTTTCCCCTTGAAAGGAATGTTAAGCAATTTGTTCTTGGAAGACGCATCCGCTGACCAAGATTTTAGCCAAAGCGCTCTGCGCGCCACAATAGCAAACCCAGAATTTTTCGCCGCTAATCTAGCCAATTGCAAAGTGGCGTCTAGGGTGAAAGAGTTAGCCAATTTGAGAGCATGAATTCTGTCCAAAATCTCCTCATAAGAAGAATCTTTATTGAGCGCCTTTTCTAGTTCATCGAACCAGAAACACGCTGCTGTAGTGACAGGAACAATGCATGAAATTGGTTGTAGAAGGTAACCTTGCTGAACAAACATCTTTTTAAGCAAACCCTCTAATTTTTTATCCATAGGATCTTTGAAAGCACAACTATCTTCTATGGGTATAGTGGTGCGTTTGTTTAGAGTAGAAACCGCCCCCTCGACCTTGGGGACTGTCTGCCATAAGTCCTTTCTGGGGTCGACCATAGGAAACAATTTCTTAAATATAGGGGGAGGGACGAAAGGTATGCCGGGCCTTTCCCATTCTTTATTTACAATGTCCGCCACCCGCTTGGGTATAGGAAAAGCTTCGGGGGGCCCCGGGACCTCTAGGAACTTGTCCATTTTACATAATTTCTCTGGAATGACCAAATTCTCACAATCATCCAGAGTAGATAACACCTCCTTAAGCAGGGCGCGGAGATGTTCCAATTTAAATTTAAATGTAATCACATCAGGTTCAGCTTGTTGAGAAATTTTCCCTGAATCTGAAATTTCTCCCTCAGACAAAACCTCCCTGGCCCCCTCAGACTGGTGTAGGGACACTTCAGAACCAATATCATCAGCGTCCTCATGCTCTTCAGTATTTTCTAAAACAGAGCAGTCGCGCTTTCGCTGATAAGTGGGCATCTTGGCTAAAATGTTTTTGATAGAATTATCCATTACAGCCGTTAATTGTTGCATAGTAAGGAGTATTGGCGCACTAGATGTACTAGGGGCCTCCTGTGAGGGCAAGACTGGTGTAGACGAAGGAGGGGATGATGCAGTACCATGCTTACTCCCCTCACTTGAGGAATCATCTTGGGCATCATTTTCTCTAAATTTTGTGTCACATAAATCACATCTATTTAAATGAGAAGGAACCTTGGCTTCCCCACATACAGAACACAGTCTATCTGGTAGTTCATACATGTTAAACAGGCATAAACTTGATAACAAAGTACAAAAAACGTTTTAAAATAAAACCGTTACTGTCACTTTAAATTTTAAACTGAACACACTTTATTACTGCCAATGTGAAAAAGTATGAAGGAATTGTTCAAATTTCACCAAAATTTCACCACAGTGTCTTAAAGCCTTAAAAGTATTGCACACCAAATTTGAAAGCTTTAACCCTTAAAATAACGGAACCGGAGCCGTTTTTATATTTAACCCCTTTACAGTCCCTGGTATCTGCTTTGCTGAGACCCAACCAAGCCCAAAGGGGAATACGATACCAAATGACGCCTTCATAAAGTCTTTTCTATGTATCAGAGCTCCTCACACATGCATCTGCATGTCATGCTTCTCAAAAACAAGTGCGCAATAGAGGCGCGAAAATGAGGCTCTGCCTATGATTAGGGAAAGCCCCTAGAGAATAAGGTGTCTAATACAGTGCCTGCCGGTTATTTTACATAATTCCCAAGAATAAAATAATTCCTCAAAGCTATGAAGTATAAAATATGCTTATATATCAATCGTTTTAGCCCAGAAAATGTCTACAGTCTTAAAAGCCCTTGTGAAGCCCTTTTTTTTTTCTTTATGTAATAAAAATGGCTTACCGGATCCCATAGGGAAAATGACAGCTTCCAGCATTACATCGTCTTGTTAGAAATGTGTCATACCTCAAGCAGCAAAAGTCTGCTCACTGTTTCCCCCAACTGAAGTTAATTCCTCTCAACAGTCCTGTGTGGAAACAGCCATTGATTTTAGTAACGGTTGCTAAAATCATTTTCCTCTTACAAACAGAAATCTTCATCTCTTTTCTGTTTCAGAGTAAATAGTACATACCAGCACTATTTTAAAATAACAAACTCTTGATTGAATAATAAAAACTACAGTTAAACACCAAAAAACTCTAAGCCATCTCCGTGGAGATGTTGCCTGTACAACGGCAAAGAGAATGACTGGGGTAGGCGGAGCCTAGGAGGGATCATGTGACCAGCTTTGCTGGGCTCTTTGCCATTTCCTGTTGGGGAAGAGAATATCCCACAAGTAAGGATGACGCAGTGGACCGGACACACCTATGTTGGAGAAATATTGTATACTGTCCCTTTAATGCAAATGTTGATTGTTGTATCATGTATGAGTTCCACATTGGTTAATCTCCAAATATATTATTGTGAGCATATATTTGTTTAGTCACTCCTAAAATGACTTTAAACCATATTCCTTGTTAAAACAAATGTCTTTCTAAAATAAATCAAACACAATAATGTCTCTTTAAGAAAATAGACTTTATTTAACACGTCAATAGAAATCTTATTCCAATATTTCTTGTTTGAACAAGTACATATAGATATACCAACAATCACCAAATATTAGTATATGTTAGCATATGTAATTTTTTAAAGGGACAGTCTAGAAAACAAATAATGATTTGCATTATTAAAAAAGCAATTTTTGAAATAAAAATGATATCAAACATTTCTCACCAATTAATAATTTTTCTCAGGTTATTCTTTTTTGCTAGCTAAACCTATGAGGTTCGTGTGCTCATTTCTTAGAGCTTGAAGAGTGCATGTAATCAGAATGCAATTTGACCACTAGAGGGCATTTTGATAGCATTTGGATATTGAAAACCTTGAGCTCATACAGCATATTTACCCTGTATTGATCATTGATTGTCTAAAATGTTGTTATGTCAGAACAACAAATAAGTGGTCAGTTTTCATAGGCATAGATACAAGGGTAAGCACATAAGTCACACGTATTTATCCATGTTTTAGTTTCCAACTTGATAATGCGTAATACAGTGTTTTCTTTGTAAACAATAATGTTCTGACTGTCCCTTTAAGCTGTGTTATTGTCATTCAAACAGTAATATGCCATCATGGATAATTGTAATGGTCATTTTGTTTGAGATTAGGGAAACAGTTTGGACATCACATCACAGAAACCAATCAATATCATGAACAAGGATAGGTATGTGATGATGTGGTGTCCACAAACTTATAACCCACACTCTGCAAACAATCTGCCTCCATGGGCCCGGTCCCATAGAAGCAGATTATATACAGAGTGTGGTCCACAAGTGTATGAAAACCACATCATCACATACCTATCCATTACACATTAAATAAACACAAAACAAACATATCTCAAAAAATACTTACTTCCTGTTCCTTCCCCTCTTCCCACGAGGCTGAGGCTCTGGGAGGGGCAACTGCCCCCTCCGACGAGTTCTCATCAGAGACGTTGTGGGAAGAGTGGAAGGAGGAGTACTGGGATGACCAAGGTGAGGAGATGGAGGAGATGGCCCAGGAGGAGATTGGCCAGGATGAGATGGGCCAGGATGAGATGGGCCAGCAGGAGATGGGCCAGCAGGAGATGGGCCAGCAGAAGATGGGCCAGCAGGAGATGGGCCAGCAGGAGATGGGCCAGCAGGAGATGGGCCAGCAGGAGATGGCCCAGCAGGAGATGGGCCAGCAGGAGATGGGCCAGCAGGAGATGGCCCAGCAGGAGATGGCCCAGCAGGAGATGGGCCAGCAGGAGATGGGCCAGCAGCAGATGGCCCAGCAGCAGATGGCCCAGCATGCGCCTCCCGGAAGAAATTGAACATAGCTTCTTGTAGCTGGAAACTCCGGTTTTGTCCTTGTTCTATTCTTGTAAGGATCTCTATAATTTGTGTTTGTCATTCTCTAATGCCACGAAGCTCTTCAATAATCCGACTTCTCCCTTGGATATTTTAATTCCGGGAGGTACGCATCTGTTCAATGTAGTCGAGTAACACCCGCACCTCGGCTATCTCCTCCTGTTGTGCACGGCGGGCTGCCCGTGCACGGCGGCCTGCCCGTGCATGGCGGCCTGCTGGTGCTTGAGGGGCCTCTTCCTCTGCTTCAGGGGCCTCTTCATCTGCTTCAGTGGGGGCCTCTTCCTCTGCTTCAGTGGGGGCCTCTGCTTCTTTTGCAGGGGGGGCCTCTTCTCTCCGAGGTGGCGATTCATCCCCACCACTCTCATACCGGTGAAAAGGAGGAGCCTGTAGTTGGTGTGCTGTCTCCTCCCCAGACTCTGTATATTGTAAAAAGAAAGAAATGTATATATTAGCATATTTCCAAATAAATATGTAAATGCTTTTGCTTACAATAGAATTACAAATGCAGCCTCATTAATCCACTTTGAAATCTAACAATCAATACGATTTCCGCATTTTCCAAACCGTGTTTGTGATATCTCTCTGGTCAATCTGAATGTTTTTGCGTTTGTTTTCAGTCTGTTTAAATGCACACCTAACCTGTAGCCTAGATACTAATGTAATCGCAAAGTAATTGTGAATGCGTTTACGTAATAATGTGTTAAACAGCGTAATAGCATTAATCTTATCCTTAAATACATTCGGATGTTAATTTATTCTTAAATGAGCTTACCGTCAGACGAGAGTGGCAGGTTCCCGGTATTGATTCCTCCGATCCCGACTATGGCCACCTCGGAGATGCTGGGACGCAACATTTCCTCCCATCGGGAGTACTCAACGGTCAGTGCAGGCCCGCCACCGGTCCCTGTGGCATGTTGGTACTGCCTGGTTATTTTCTTTTTCAGCTCCATCTTGCAGTTCCTGTAACGATGTTTAATAGAGTCCATATCTCTGTTACGGCCCCCCACTGCATTAACTGCATCCCTTATCTCCTGCCAGAGCTTCCTCTTCTCACTCGGGGTGGTCTTCTGAGCCTGCAGCCTCCAATACCTGCCCATATAGGCTTCTACGAGGACCTTCTTCTCCTCCATAGTAAACCTCGCCTCCCTAGTCGCCTTGGCCTTCCCCTGTGATGATGCCCTCTGTTTCCCGGACTGTGAAGCCCTACTCTGTCCGCCACTGGGCCCAGCCACTTGTTCATCTTGAACAAAGTGGCTGGGTCCACCCACCGCTTCCACCCCCGCTTCCTGCCCCTCTTCCTGTCCTGTTCCTCCCCCCCCCTCCCTCTCCTCCCCCCTCTACCTCTCCCCTGACTAATCTCCTGCCTGCCCTCCTCTTCCATTTTTTCCCTAAACTAGACCACAACTACTCCAACAAAAAGTGAGTGTGCCCAAATGAAAGGGGGTCAAAATAAAGAACTAAAAAGACCAAAAAAGTGCTGAAAGTGTGAAAGGGATATAAATTAAAGAGGGTAATGAGTATTTAATCAACCAAAATGTATAAGAAGACTAAAAGGAGGATATGTAAACTAAATGTAACTAGGGGATGGGGATGGGATTAGAGGGAATGGGGTATGGGAATAGAGGAAATGGGATGAAAGGGAATGGGACTACAGGGAATGGGGTATGGAGTGTAGTATGAGAGGGTATGGGGTATGGAGTGTATGTAGTGTTATTTATAAGTGTATGTATTGAATGTGTTTGCGTGTAAATGTGTTAAGTATACAGAAAAAGCACTCGCACACCCACCCAAACCAACTGTCGCTCACTAACGCTCTCTTACTAACTCACGTTCCCACTAACTCACGCTCCCACTAACTCACGCTCCCACTAACTCACGCTCCCACTAACTCACACTACCACTAACTCACACTACCACTAACTCCCACTAACTCACTCACGATAACACTAACTGACTCTCTCACACTAACACTAACTCGCACTAACTCTTACAATAACTCAGTAAATCTCCAATCTCCAAAAACCCACCAGCAACACAGTCAAAGAAGCCATGCTTGTGTGGTGCTTATATACCCTGTGTAAATGTTTAATGATGTACCGGTTTGCCTGGTAAATTGTGTTCAGGTGTGCTTTGTTAGTAATTAGTATTTGTGCAATGTGTATTAGTTGTGTATTAGTAGTGTGAATTTGCGCATGCTCATTTCGAGTTAGTATTTGTGGAATGTGTAGAATGCGATGATGTCATAGTGCTCGTTTTCTATAACATTGTCCCATAGTATTATGTGTTAATGTTAATTTGCGATGGTGTCGTATTTGTGAAGTGTTGTATATGCATGTTTGTCCTAATATTTGTTAATGTTGAATGCGAGTATTTTGCTTGTGTATGCGTGTGCATTTATTTTTCCTTTTTGTTATTTTCCGTATTTCCGTATCGTAAAGTATATGCGTATTCCCTTTATTTTTGTTTTTTTATTTTCCCCCGCTTATGAATGTGTAATGCTTATGTGCTTTGTTTTGTGATTGTTGTTCTGACATTTGCGGTGTGTTATTGTTGTGCATTATGTGGTATACGTCATATGACCGAGCAGTGTGTATTTCTTGCGAGATCGAGTGTTAGGTGAAAAAAGCGTGTTTGTTTGATTTTCCATTGATCTCTATGGGAGACTGTCTAACGCGGGCGTGATTCCGCGTCTGAAATATACGCGTTAGGAGTATCGTTAGAAGGTTGTTTATAAACTCAAAATACCAGCGTTAAAAAACTCTGTGCATTAGAAATAAACCACGCGTAGCTAACGCACCCCCTCTAACACAAAACTCTAAATCTAGGCGTTAGTTAATTGTATTTAATTTAGGTAATTTATTTAATTGTAGTGTAAGGTTAGGTGTTAGTGTAACTCAGGTTATGTTTTTTTACAGGTAAATTTGTATTTATTTTAGCTAGGTAGTTAGTAAATAGTTAATAACTATTTAGTAACTATTCTACCTAGTTAAAATAAATACAAACTTACCTGTAAAATAAAAATAAAACCTAAGCTAGATACAATGTAACTATTAGTTATATTGTAGCTAGCTTAGGGTTTATTTTACAGGTAAGTATTTAGTTTTAAATAGGAATTATTTAGTTATTAATAGTAGGTTTTATTTAGATTTATTTTAATTATATTTAAGTTAGGGGGTGTTAGGGTTAGACTTAGGTTTAGGGGTTAATAAATTTAGTTATAGTGGCGGCGACGTTGGGGGCGGCAGATGAGGGGTTAATAAATGTAGGTAGGTGTTGGCGATGTTAGGGGCGGCAGATTAGGGGTTAATAATATTTAACTAGTGTTTGCGATGCGGGAGTGTGGTGGTTTAGGGGTTAATATGTTTATTATAGTGACAGCGACATTGGGGGCGGCAGATTAGGGGTTAATAAGTGTAGGTAGGTTGCGGCGACATTGGGGGCAGGAGATTAGGGGTTAATAAATATAATGTAGATGTCGGCGATGTTGGGGGTAGCAGATTAGGGGCTAATAAGTATAATGTAGGTGTCGGCGATGTCCGGAGCAGCAGATTAGGGGTTAATAAGTATAATGTAGGTGTCGGCGATGTCGGGGGCGGCAGATTAGGGGTTAATAAGTGTAAGATTAGGGGTGTTTAGACTCAGGGTTCATGTTAGGGTGTTAGGTGTAAACATAAATTTTGTTTCCCCATAGGAATCAATGGGGCTGCGTTACGGAGCTTTACGCTGCTTTTTTTGCAGGTGTTAGGCTTTTTTTTCAGTCGGCTCTTCCCATTGATGGCTATGGGGAAATCGTACAACCAGCTCACCGCTGACTTAAGCAGCGCTGGTATTGGAGTGCGGTAAGGAGCTTAATTTTGTTCTACGCTCACTTCTTGCCTTTTAACGCCGGGTTTATGAAAACCTGTAATACCAGCGCTGTAGGAAAGTGAGCGATGACAATAACGTGCAAGTTAGCACCGCACCCCTCTTACTGTAAAACTCGTAGTCTAGCCGTAAGATAGCTACAATATAACTATTAGTTATATTGTAGCTAGCTTAGGTTTTATTTTTATTTCACATGTAAGTTTGTTTTTAGTTTTTAATAGGTATTATTTAGTTAATAATTGTAAGTTTAATTTAAATTTTTTAATCTAACTATTTTAATTATGTTAAAGTTGGTGGGTGTTATGTTTAGGGTTACGGTTAGTTTTAGGGTTACTGTTAGGTTTAGGGGGTTAATATAGTTTAATTTAGGTTGTTGCGATGTGGGGGGCTGGCGGTTTAGGGGTTAATAAGTTTATTTAGTGGTAGTGATGTGGGAGGCCAGAGGTTTAGGGGTTAATAACTTTATTTAGTGGCGGTGATGTCGGGGAGTGGCGGAATAGGGGTTAATATATTTATTATAGTGTGGGCGATGTTGGGGTGTGGGGGAATAGGGGGTAATAACTTTAGTATAGTGGCGGCAATGTCGGGTAGCAGCGGAATAGGGGTTACTAACTTTATTATAGTGTGGGCAATGTTGGGGTGCGGGGGAATAGGGGTTAATAACTTTATTATAGTGGCGGCGGGAGCGTCAGATTATGGGTTAATAGATTTATTTCGGTGGTGGTGATATCGGGAACTGCAGATTAGGGGTTAATAACTTTATTTAGGTGCTGTAATATAAAAAGTTAAATACACTTATGTTGATACTAATTATAACACAACGGCCTCTAGTTATTGAGGTCTGGCGGACCTGATCCGTAGTGTATACTATTAAAATAAGGTGCACCTTATAAAGTTGAACTCTGTTCACTAGTTGGGGCCCATTTAATGGTCGGATATATATATGCTGCTCTTAGAAAATGATAGTCTGATCTCAAAATCCCAAAGGATGTGTTTCTCAAGATTGTTCAACAAAGCTTAATTAGGCTCCGTTACATAGTAGACATACCGGTAGTTGGTTATACTTCAAATTTTTTTTACCAGCGATTCACTTTAAAGTATTGTTTTTTGAGAGCGTGTTCAATGTACAGATGTATCACAACCGAGCTCAGGGGATCTTACTCACCAGAATACAAAAGCTGAAATTTGATAACTGCTTTCTCTGATCTTACTCCTTGTTCCAGCATGGAATTGGCATTCTAGTGGCCGTTACTAGCCTTCTAATTTTAAGTGAATCGCTGGTAAAATTTTTTGAAGTATAACCAACTACCAGTATGTCTACTATGCTACGGAGCCTAATTAAGCTTTGTTGAACAATCTTGAGAAACACATCCTTTGGGGTTTTGAGATCAGACTATCATTTTCTAAGAGCAGCATACCGTATATATTTCCAATCACTAAACGGGCACCGCTTTATAAGGTGCACCTTATTTTATTAGTATACATGTTTTATTGATTTATTGTGTTATTAAAATTGTTATTTATATTGCAACATTTAAGACATTGTGTTGTGTTGTTATAATTAGTATCAACATAAGTGTATTTAACTTTTTATATTACAGCATCTAATTAAGATCTCATTATTTGTATTAATTGGTAGAGCTTTTATTAGCGCACTCCTATATTTGTTTTTTTGTGTACTCTATAGAGTGATATAAGGGATTATCACTCTTGGGAGTTGCTTATTCTACCCCTGGGTACACTCTTGTTTTACATTTAACTTTATTTAGGTGTCGGCGATGTCGGGGAAAGCAGATGAGGGGTGTTTAGACGTGCGGTTTATGTTAGGGTGTTAGGGTTTAAACGTAACTTTTTTCCCCCCATAGACATCAATAGAGTTGCATTGTGGATCTTTTCATTCCGCAGTCGCAGGTGTTATTATTTTTTTCTAACCCTCTCTCCCCATTGATGTCTATGGGGAAAGTGTGCACGAGCACGTCAAAGCAGCGCTTGTATTCTGTGCGGTATGGAACTCAACGCAACCATATCGCACGCACAAGCTGGTTTTTTTTTCAAAACTCGTAATGGCAGCGCTATGGAGGGTGAAATAACGCAACTTTTGTTGCATTTGTTTTGCACCCTCTATAGTGCAAAACTTGTAATCTAGGTGAAAATTATATGAAATTCAAATTTTAGAGTCAGCAAATAAACGGCTACCTACATTACACTTATTAACCCCTAATCTGCTGCCCCGACATCGGCTCCACCTACCTACACTTATTAACCCCTAATCTGCTGCCCCCAACATCGCCACCACCTACATTACACTTATTAACCCCTAATCTGCCGCACCCAATGTCGCCGCCACCTACATTACAGTTATTAACCCCTAATCTGCCGCCCCCAATGTCGCCGCCACCCACCTACACTTATTAACCCCTAATCTGCCGCCCTCTACATCGCCGACACCTACATTACACTTATTAACCCCTAATCTGACGCCCTCAACGTCGCCGCCACTATACTAAAGGTATTAACCCCTAAACCTAACCCTAACACCCACTAACTTTAATGTAATTAAAATAAATCTAAATAAAACCTACTATTAATAACTAAATAATTCCTATTTATTTTTGCCATTTTTATTTTATTTTATTTTTATTGAGGTTGTGCGAGAACAATACAACTTCTATGGAACACCATAGCGGTAAACAACGTAAATGTTGCATTTCAATTTAAGAACTTCAGTATAGATAAAAAAAACATAATTCTCCATATGAATAATCTTATAGGAAAAACTGGAACCTCTTTTTCTATTTTATTTTGTTATGAACTAGAATTAGCAATTTGATTGGTCACTTTTGGACCTGTGAGCTTAGAGTAGTTTAGCAATTGGCATTGTAAATAATAGTAAGAGTGAAAATATCATTTTGCTATGTAAATAATGTGGTAAGATATGTAGGTATAAATAGTTAGGTTACGGCATAGGCAAGATAAGCCGTATAGTTAGCCCTCCTAAATTAGGAGGTGCATTATGGGGGGGGGGGGGGGTAAGTTGAATATGAGGAGCTTAGGAGGCTTTTTTTTTTTTAATCTAACATGCAAAATAAACATATTGGTACTTGGATATTGCATCTATATCATGTGCAGACTAAAAGGTGCAGACCTCAGTGGCATATTTAAAGAATAAGTGGAAAGAGGAGGGGCTCCAATTGTAATGCGTATGACAATGCAATAGCAATATAAAAAGTGCAAATAAGACTATTCCTATGGATTATCTAGTACTATCGTCATACAGCTACTGTATACCAATTAATTAATTAATTAAGGCGGGTCCAGGCGTAGTTCCTCCCTGATGGATAGTAATAGCCTATTAAGCAGGTCTTGCATGTCTCATATGAATAAACCACATTACTCACCTATTCATAACAGAGATAGTCTAGGTATAAAGTGTGGTAGTGTAACTACTTCCCTAGGAGCAGCAGCACTGTCATGTGGCGTTCACTAACATAAAGCAGAGTATCAAGGTATTTATAACTTGATAAGAAATCATATTTATCCTTTTCACTTAGTGGAATCCCAACGACTGGGCACGGGCCCTATGCCCAGCGCATGTGACTCCTTTCAGTTAACGATTATATATATCCAAGGGAAAGGAAAACATAAGGAGTTGTTAGGGGGCGCAAGTGGGAATAAATATACAAACTCTACTTCTGAGAGGGCTCAAAAGGACTAAGCATATTTGTGAATACACCAACAAGCAACAAATAGATAACATACTTAGGACATGGTATTGTTGTCATTATATATCAACACGATATAATTGAGTCAGTGAGTATGGAGAAGACAATATTCTTGATCTGCAAAGTATAAGAACTGGGCATGGGAAGGGTGTGCATGACTATTATGGCTAAGCCACACCATCTAGATATCTTAATTAACAATTGAGAAGTACGGTATACAGGCAAACAATTAGAGACATGAGGATAACTATATTGCAATGCTAATTTAGGAGCTAGACAGTAGTATGGCTAAAAGTATAATAAACATAATGAAACATGGAACTAAGGCATAACAATAAATCATAGTGTCCAGTACCTAGCCAGCTGCAAAAATCAGTAAATTATAACTATAGAGTTCTCTGAAAAGAGTTGTAGTGAGAGAGCTCAATGGAGCAGCGGCCAAAAAATAAATAAACTGACTGGTCGGCATCATCCCACGCCTGCTCGCCAGGTTTGACAGAGTCCCACATCTTGGTTAGAATTGAGAAAGAATTTGCTAGTCGGCCAATGCGGGCTCCAAACCATTGAAAGTCCTGTAATACATGTGCAATCTTTACTATATGGTCATTAAGTTGGCATCGCAGTTTCAAATATGTAGAGACCTGTTGTGGCCGCAGCATGGTGGTGTGAGGGAATACACCCTGAACATGATCACTGTGATGGATTTTCCTGTATGGAGGTCTGTCTGATTTACAGGATGGTGATAGCTGCGGTCCCTGAGAGAATAGCTCTGCTGCGAGTTGAGGGTGTCTCGTGGCTACCGGTCTTTGAATAGTTAGCGGTTCTATTTCCGTGGTGATACTTGCTTGAGCACTCAGGTTATGCATAGGAAACTGCATATTAGTGCACTCTTCCCCTTACTTCTCAGCTTTCTTGTCCAAATAAGTAGTGCAGTAAATTACTTCAGAAGATTTAGACGCCATTATGTTTAATTGTTCAAATGCTGGTCGGCTCTCATATGATCCCTTCTGATACGGGGTACATGCTTTGTTAATCAGGGGATTATTATATGTCTCACCTCTATGTCATACTGATTCCCGACACCCAAGAGGGGAAACCTGCTGCCTGGTGGTAGCTGCACTGGACAGCGCTCGCAGCGGACACCCATCCTCAGTGCCCGTACTCTTTACTAATGAGTCCCGAATGAGGTCGCCTCTAGGAGAGTAGGCAAGTGCAGCTCTTAGGGTGTTGTCGAAATCTTTTTGGTATCGGTCGAGTAAAGAGCTGAGTTCGGCAAGAATATAAGTCATTGAGTCCATATTTGAAGGATGGGTTATTACCTCCATCAGCAACACAAGTGGCAACTCTTACTGGGTTTAATTAACTATTGGAGTAGTTTGGCGCGCCTAATCTCCGTTATTCATTGGATTTTGAAGTCGCTCTTGATGAACGATCCGCTATTCACCAAAGCAAATATCTGAGGTTTAAGAGTAGACTCGTAGGAAGGCATCCATATTAGAATAGCAGACCGCCACATGGCTGTTCAGTTAGATTTAGATTTGTCTAACACTGTGGTTCTACGCTCTCGAGATCCCCCGATCTCTGCATAGATATTCCAGTTATTGATATGCAAGTTATACCATGTAGGGGATAGATAAATCAAGAAATTAACCAAAAGTTCCAAGCTGAGCTCTGGAGCTCCTCTAAGTTGCGTCCTGCCATTGCAGGAGTTGGCTCTGCCCCTCAATAATTCCTATTTAAAACTAAATAATTACCTATAAAATAAACCCTAAGATAGCTACAATATAACTAATAGTTACATTGTAGCTATCTTAGGTTTTATTTTTATTTCACAGCTAAGTTTGTATTTATTTTAACTAGGTAGACTAGTTAGTAAATAGTTATTAACTATTTACTAGCTACCTAGCTAAAATAAATACTAATTTACCTGTAAAATAAAACCTAACCTGAGTTACACTAACACCTAACCTTACACTACAATTAAATAAATTACATTTATTAAATACATTTAACTAAATTACAAAAAACAAACAAACACTAAATTACACAAAATAAAAAAGAAATTATCAAATATTTAAACTAATTACACCTAATCTAATAGCCCTATCAAAATAAAAAAGCCCCCCAAAATTAAAAAAAAAACCCTAGCCTACAATAAACTACAAATGGCACTTAAAAGGGCCTTTTGCGGGGCATTGCCCCAAAGAAATCAGCTCTTTTACCTGTAAAGAAAATACAAACAACCCCCCAACAGTAAAAACCACCACCCACACAACCAAACCCCCCAAATAAAATCCTAACTAAATAAACCTAAGCTCCCCATTGCCCTGAAAAGGGCATTTGGATGGGCATTGCCCTTAAAAGGGCATTTAGCTCTTTTTCTGCCCAAACCCTAATCTAAAAATATAACCCACCCAATAAACCCTTAAAAAAACCTAACACTAACCCCCGAAGATCCACTTTTCCTTGCCCAAAACCCTAAGATAAAAATAAAACCCACCCAATAAACCTATAAAAAAACCTAACACTAACCCCCGAAGATCCACTTACAGTTTTTGAAGACCCGACATTCATCCTCAACAAAGCGGCAGAAGTCTTCATCCAAGCGGCAAGAAGTCCTCAACGAAGCCGGGAGAAGTCTTCATCCAGACGGCAAGAAGTGGTCCTCCAGACGGCAGAAGTCTTCATCCAGACAGCATCTTCTATCTTCATCCAACCGGCGCGGAGCGGCTCCATCTTCAAGACATCAGCCAATAGAATTTTTTCACCTTTAATTCTGATTGGCTGAGCGGGTCCATCTATCAGCCAATCAGAATTCAAGGGACGCTATCTTGGATGACGTCACTTAAAGGAACCTTCATTCTTCAGTCGTCGTCGTCAGAAGAGGATGCTCCGTGCCGGATGTCTTGAAGATGGAGCTGCTCCGCGCCGGATGGATGAAGATAGAAGATGCCGTCTGGATGAAGACTTCTGCTGTCAGGAGGACCACTTCTTGCCGTCTGGATGAAGACTTCTCCCGGCTTCGTTGAGGACTTCTTGCCGCTTGGATGAAGACTTCTGCCGCTTTGTTGAGGATGAATGTCGGGTCTTCAAAAACTGTAAGTGGATCTTCGGGGGTTAGTGTTAGGTTTTTTTATAGGTTTATTGGGTGGGTTTTATTTTTAACTTAGGGTTTTGGGCAAGGAAAAAGAGCTAAATGCCCTTTTAAGGGCAATGCCCATCCAAATGCCCTTTTCAGGGCAATGGGGAGCTTAGGTTTTTTTAGTTAGGATTTTATTTGGGGGGTTTGGTTGTGTGGGTGGTGGGTTTTACTGTTGGGGGGATGTTGTTGTTTTTTTTACAGGTAAAAGAGCTGATTTCTTTGGGACAATGCCCCGCAAAAGGCCCTTTTAAGGTATTGTAGGCTAGGGTTTTTTTTATTTTGGTGAGGGCTTTTTAATTTTGATAGGGCTATTAGATTAGGTGTAATTAGTTTAAATATTTGATCATTTGTTTTTTATTTTGTGTAATTTAGTGTTTGTTTGTTTTGTAATTTAGGTTATTGTATTTAATTAATGTAATTTATTTAACTTTAGTGTAATGTTATGTGTTAGTGTAACTCAGGTTAGGTTTTATTTTACAGGTAATTTTGTATTTATTTTAGATAGATAGCTAGTAAATAGTTAAAAACTATTTACTAACTAGTCTACCTAGTTAAAATAAATACAAACTTGCCTGTGAAATAAAAATAAAACTTAAGATAGCTACAATGTAACTATTAGTTATATTGTAGCTACCTTAGGGTTTATTTTATAGGTAAGTATTTAGTTTTAAATAGGAATTATTTAGTTAATGATAGTAATTTTATTTAGATTTATTTTAATTACATTAAAGTTAGTGGGTGTTAGACTTTGGGTTAGGGGTTAATAACTTTAGTATAGTGGCGGCGACGTTGGGGGCAGAAGATTAGGGGTTAATAAATGTAGGTAGGTGGGGGAGATATTAGGGGCGGCAGATTAGGGGTTAATAAGTATAATGTAGGTGTCGGCGGTGTTGGGGACGGCAGATTAGGGGTTAATAAGTATAATGTAGGTGTTGGCGGTGTCGGGTGTGGCATATTAGGGGTTAATGAGTATAATGTAGGTGTCCGCAGTGTCGGGGTGGCAGATTAGGGGTTAATATGTATAATGTAGGTGTCGGGGGCGGCAGATTAGGGGTTAATAAGTATAATGTAGGTGTCTGCGATGTCGGGGGCAGCAGATTAAGGGTTAATAATATTTAACTAGTGTTTACGATGCAGGAGTGTGGCGGTTTAGGGGTTAATATGTTTATTATAGTGGCGGTGATGTCCGGAGTGGCAGATTAGGGGTTAACAATTATATTTTATTATTTGTGATGCGGGAAGGCCTCGGTTTAGGCGTTAATAGGTAGTTTATGGGTGTTAGTGTACTTTTTAGCACTTGTAGTTATGAGCTGTACCGCCACTTTTTGGCCGGACAGGCAAACTCGTAATACCGGCGATATGGAAGTCCCATTGATAAAGGACTTTTTGAAAGCAGCGGTAGTTACGTTGCGTTATGGCCAAAAAAGTGCGGTACAGAAATACTTGCAAGACTCATAATACCAGCGGTAGTGAAAAAGCAGCGTTATGAGGCTTTTTCAGCCATAACGCAAAACTCGTAATCTAGCCGTATGTTTTGTGAAAACACAGTCACTGTCATTAATTTATGTATTGTTTAAGGTTGCTTTCATTCTACAATAGCAAAGTAGAGTAGTGGCGACAGAGATGGTATGTGGCGCTCTCATCTCTTTTGCCCTGCTGCTCAGTACACTACTATATATATCAACACGATATTCCTAGCTCAAAGTAAAGCAATGGTCAGAAAAATTAGAAAATTTAGAATGGAATCTCATTGCAGCACTACCTTTAACGATGTGAAGCAGGGATGGCCTACTGGTGGCCCATAAGCCACATGCAACACAATACTACTTTTTGAGGCCCCCAGGAAAAAGCAGAATTAAAGCACAGCAATATTAAAAATTTTTTACATGTTTTAATTTGTTTTAACTCCTGCAAAGTAGAATTGCTGGTCCAAATCAGCAGCACTAGTTGCACATCTGAGTTGTGCAACTAGTGCTGCTGATTGGATCAGCTACGGATTCCACTTCTGACCTGCAGTGCTCAGCGGGTCCCGAGCAACACTTACACATAGTGGTGCAGGGTTGCAACTTGCTAGTTGTAAAATGACATGCTCTCAAAACTAGGCTAAGCTAAAGGGTTGTTTTTTTTGTGTATACTCAGTGAGTCATACACATCCAAAAATTGTTAAAAGTTTCAAACCCTTATGAATCAAAATCTAACAGCTAGATTACGAGTTATGGCGAAATGGCTGTTCGCAAATAGCGTGTGCGTTATTTTCATTGCGCAGTCTTCATAATGTAGACATTACGAGTCTGAAAACAACCTTGTAATGCATCGCGGTAACATGAGTACCGCGTTCATTTCCCTAGCGTAATCACGGACGGGGAATAGATTCTCCCGTAGAGATCAATGCAAACTGAAGAATAGACTAATTTTTCACCTAACACTCGATATCGCGAGAACTACACATTGCGCTGTCATATTACACATACAACATTATGGACACTCAAAAGAATCAAATCAAATGTACAAACAACAATCGTTCACACAACATAGCATATACGCATTCAACATTCACAATCCTTTACAACAAATACTACACAACATTTACACTAAACGAGGATTAGTAAAATATGTTGCGATCTGCATCACGGAACAAAACAACATAAAAACAGAATTGCACACTGATACACAAACAAAACATTCGCATTGGCGATTAGGAAACATTATTGAAAATAAACATTTACAACACTTAACAAATACGATACCATCAGAAATCAGCATTTAGATTTTGAGATACTAACGGCTAGATTTAGAGTTTTGTCGGTAAAGACCCGCGTAGCTAACGCTCCTTTTTTCCCCCCCGCACCTTTTAAATAACGCTGGTATTTAGAGTTCTCTGAAGGGCTGCGTTAGGCTCCAAAAAGGGAGCGTACAGGCATATTTACCGCCACTTCAACTCTCAATACCAGCGTTGCTTACGGTAGCGGCTAGCTGGAAAAACGTGCTCGTGCACGATTCCCCCATAGGAAACAATGGGGCAGTTTGGGCTGAAAAAAAACCTAACACCTGCAAAGCAGCGTTCAGCTCCTAACGCAGCCCCATTGTTTCCTATGGGGAAACACTTTCTAAGTCTGCACCTAACACCCTAACATGAACCCCGAGTCTAAACACCCCTAACCTTACACTTATTAACCCCTAATCTGCCGCCCCCGCTATCGCCGCCCCCTGCATTACACGATTAACCCCTAATCTGCCGCTCCGTACACCGCCGCATCCTACATTATCCCTATGTACCCCTAATCTGCTGCCCCCAACATCGCCGACACCTACATAATATTTATTAAACCCTAATCTGCCCCCCCCAACGTCGCCGCTACCTTACCTACACTTATTAACCCCTAATCTGCCGACCGGACCTCACCGCTACTCTAATAAATGTATTAACCCCTAAACCGCCTCACTCCCGCCTCAAAAACCCTATAATAAATAGTATTAACCCCTAATCTGCCCTCCCTAACATCGCCGCCACCTAACTTCAAGTATTAACCCCTAATCTGCCGACCGGACCTCGCCGCTACTATAATAAATGTATTAACCCCTAAACCTAAGTCTAACCCTAACCCCCCCTAAGTTAAATATAATTTTATTTTAACTAAATAAATTAACTCTTATTAAATAAAGTATTCCTATTTAAAGCTAAATAGTTACCTGTAAAATAAACCCTAATATAGCTACAATATAACGAATAATTATATTGTAGCTATTTTAGAATTTATATTTATTTTACAGGCAACTTTGTATTTATTTTAACTAGGTACAATAGCTATTAAACAGTTATTTACTATTTAATAGCTACCTAGTTAAAATAATAACAAAATTACCTGAAAATAAATCCTAACCTAAGTTACAATTAAACCTAACACTACACTATCAATAAATTAATTAAATCAATTAACTACAAGTACCTACAATTAAATAAACTAAACTAAATTACAAACCCCCCTCCACTAAATTACAAAAAAAAAAAAAAAAAAAGATTACAAGAATTTTAAGATAATTACACCTACTCTAAGCCCCCTAATAAAATAACAAAGCCCCCCAAAATAAAAAAAATACCCTACCCTAATCTAAATTAAAAAAGTTAACAGCTCTATTACCTTACCAGCCCTTAAAAGAGCTTTTTGCGGGGCATGCCCCAAAGAAATCAGCTCTTTTGCCTGTAAAAAAAACACAATACCACACCCCAACATTACAACCCACCACCCACATACCCCATCTCTAACCCAAACCCCCCTTAAATAAACCTAACACTACCCCCCTGAAGATCTCCCTACCTTGTGTCGTCTTCACCCAACCGGGCACCGGATCGGAACAGCCAATAGAATGCGAGCTCAATCTGATTGGCTGATTGGATCAGCCATTCCGATTGAACTTGAATCTGATTGGCTGATTCAATCAGCCAATCAGATTTTTCCTACCTTAATTCTGATTGGCTGATAGAATCCTATCAGCCAATTGGAATTCGAGGGACGCCATCTTGGATGACGTCATTTGAAGGAACCTTCATTCGGCGAGTAGGCGTCGGTAGAAGAGGATGGATCCGCGTTGGCTGGAAGAAGATGGCTCTGCTCCGCTCCAGATGGATGAAGATAGAAGATGCCGCTTGGATGAAGATGTCTACCGGTCCGGATGTCCTCTTCTGCCCGGATAGGATGAAGACTTCTGCCGCTCCGGATGCCCTCTTTTGGTCCATCGGATGAAGACTTCGGCCCGGTTGGGTGAAGACGACTCAAGGTAGGGAGATCTTCAGGGGGGTAGTGTTAGGTTTTTTTAAGGGGGGATCGGGTGGGTTTTAGAGTAGGGGTATGTGGGTGGTGGGTTGTAATGTTGGGGGGTATTGTATTTTTATTTACAGGTAAAAGAGCTGATTACTTTGGGGCAATGCCCCGCAAAAAGCCCTTTTAAGGGCTGGTAAAATAGCTGATTACTTTGTAATTTAGGATAGGGTAGGGCATTTTATTATTTTGGGGGGCTTTTTTATTTTATTAGGGGGCTTAGATTAGGTGTAATTAGTTTAAACTTATTGTAATTTTTTTATTTTCTGTAATTTAGTGTTTGTTTTGTTTTATAGTTTAGTTTATTTAATTGTATTTTAGTTTACATAATTGTAGTTAATTTATTTCATTAGTTTAATTATAGTGTAGTGTTAGGTTTATTTGTAACTTAGGTTAGGATTTATTGTACAGGTAATTTTGTAATTATTTTAACTAGGCAGCTATTAAATAGTTATTAACTATTTAATAGCTATTGTACCTAGTTAAAATAAATACAAAGTTGCCTGAAAAATAAATATAAATCCTAAAATAGCTACAATGTAACTATTAGTTATATTGTAGCTATATTACGGTTTATTTTATAGGTAAGTATTTAGTTTTAAATAGGATTCATTTATTTAATTATAGTAAATTTAGTTCGTTTAATTTAAATTATATTTAAGTTAGGGGGGTGTTAGGGTTAGACTTAGGTTTAGAAGTTAATAACTTTATAATAGTAGCGGCGACGTTGGGGGCGGCAGATTAGGGGTTAATAATTGTAAGTAGGTGGCGGCGATGTTAGGGAGGGCAGATTAGTGGTTAATAAAATTTATTATAGTGTTTGCGAGGCGGGAGTGCGGCAGTTTAGGGGTTAATACATTTATTATAGGCGATGTCCGGTCGGCAGATTAGGGGTTAATAAGTGTAGGTAGGTGGCGGCGACGTTGGGGGGGGCAGATTAGGGGGTAATAAATATAATATAGGTGTCGGCGATGTTAGGGGCAGCAGATTAGGTGTTCATAGCTATAATGCATAATGTAGGTTGCGGCGGTGTCCGAAGCGGCAGATTAGGGGTTAATAATAAAATGCAGGTGTCAGAGATAGCGGGGGCGGCAGATTAGGGGTTCATAAGTGTAAGGTTAGGGGTGCTTAGACTCGGGGTTCATGTTAGGGTGTTAGGTGTAGACATAAATTTACTTTCCCCATAGGAAACAATGGGGCTGCGTTAGGAGCTGAACGCTGCTTTTTTGCAGGTGTTAGGTTTTTTTCAGCCAGCTCAGCCCCATTGTTTCCTATGGGGATATCGTGCACGAGCACGTTTTTCCAGCTTACCGCTACCGTAAGCAACGCTGGTATTGAGGGTTGAAGTGGAGCTAAATTATGCTCAACGCTCCCTTTTCTGAGGCTAACGCAGCCATACCAGCGTTGGCTTAAGGGTGCGCTGGAAAAAAAAGCCTTGTTAGCACCGCGGGTCTTTACCGACAAAACTCTAAATCTAGGCGTACGTTACACAAAATAATAAATACATTATCAAATATTTAAACTAATTACACCTAATCTAAGAGCCCTATGAAAATAAAAAAGCCCCCCCCCCCCAAAATAAAAAAACCCTAACCTACAATTAACTACTAATGGCCCTTAAAAGGCCCTTTTGCGGGGCATTGCCCCAAAGAAATCAGCTCTTTTACCTGTAAATAAAAAATACATATACCCCCAACAGTAAAACCCAACACACACACAAGTCGATCTTCAGGGGGTTAATCGTGTAACTTAGTGTTTATTTTTTTTTTGTAACTTAGTGTTTGTTATTTTGTGTAACTTAGTTGATAGTTTTTGGTAACTTTGTAATTTTTAATAGTAGATTTAAATAATTTGAGTAGGGTTAGGTGTTTAAATATATAATATAGTTAATTTAATTTGTAGTTTAAAATACAAATTGTGCAGTACTATGCAACGTGCGTAGGGCGATTGTAATTTAACTCCTCCGTCGGTTTTTACTGATGTCCAGCCAAGCACTGTAGGGAGTTGCGGTGAGATGGGGGTGACACCATTAGAGATTAAATCCTGCTTGATGGTGTCACGGAACAACCAACATCTTCTCGTGGACTGGTTGGCGACCGCTGGTCTAGACTCTAGACCAGCGGTCGCCAACCAGTCCACGAGAAGATGTTGGTTGTTCTCTAGAGGATATCTCTGATAAGCATATGAATAGGGAGACATATGCTTATCAGACACACTGCACACTCAACAGAAGGATGTTCCAATTGCCTCATAGACAGCAGGTAAGGACATTTTTGGGGGGCTTACATATGAATTTATTTTTGGAAGATAGGTATTATACATATAGTATATGTGCGGTTTGAAGCTTATGGGGAGACAATACTTACTGTATCTAAGAAAAGTAAATTCCATTTTTGGCATGGATATTTCTTGTAATGACTGGGGGATAGAGCTACATATACCTAGTTCACTTGATCAAACAGATAAATGTATAACTACTAAGATTAAATATTGTATTTTACTACTTAATATAATTAGGAATTATAATTTTGTTTCCAATTTAGAATTTTTCTCTCATTGAATTTGCCTCTACATGTTTCACAGATCTAGCTCAACACCTTTATGATGGAAAGGTTAGAAAAAGAAAACTGATAAAACTAGTTAAAAACCTTTGTGTTACGTGTCGCTGTTTAATAGTTAAACACAAACAAAAGCACTTTTACCTGTATTTTTACCTCAAGCGTCATGATTTGTGCCATTTTATTTACAACGTACGAATGCAAGTTTGTTGTGAAAAATGACAGCTCGTAGGAAACCGTTTACTCAGAGCTGTACATCTAGATATGAAACATACGAAAAGTGCAGTTGTATTAATCAAAATTACTTGTATAACTCGTTATAAGCATCTGATAACAAAACAACAAAAGTGTACGCGTTCGTTTATTAAAAAAAAAACCTAATAAAATAGGGTGCAGCCCGAAACAGCGCATAGGGTTATATGAACTCCACTTTGCATTTAAAAGGCAAGAGTCCTGCAGACGTGTGTTACGTTGTGTTCCACCATGCGTTCCAACAATTCCACTCGTGACGTACAATTTCTAAGCACCAATCATGTGTCTTCGTCCTTGGTGTTTCCGGGATCGGGGCGGATGTTAGGGTTTGAATTTTGGCCAGTTTGAATTTAGCGTTTGTTATAGATGTATAGTTCCAGGAGAAACGAACTAAAGGAACGAAAGGTTGACAGAGATTGGAGGCCCGGCCTAGGGAGCTAGGTAAACAATACACGGATAGCACGAGAGTGTGCTGAGACTGTTAGTAGAATATTGTTTATTAAGATTACATTGTAAATTAATGAGATGCATGTGTACGTGACATGGCTGCTGCTGTTTGTGTAAAATGGAAACATAGGCATAGGTCTTGTTCTGAGTATTTGTTCCCTGTCACAGGAGCTTTAATATTACCCATATCCGATGTGCTGTCCGCACAATCACGCGTATCCTGAAGTAACATAGAGAATAAGACAATTTCACTTTCTCCAGCTGACGGTATGTCACTCTATTAATATGCGTAAACTGGACCTTTAACCATCTGTTCGGTGAGTTTAAAGGGACAGTCAGATGTGTTGTTGTTTAGAAAGATAATCCCTTTATTACCCATTCCCCAGTTTTGCATAACCAACACTGTTATATGAATATACTTTTTAGGTATCTAAGCATCTTCTGACAGTCCCCTGATCATATGACATTTTATTTATCTATTGACTTTCATTTTAGCCAATTAGTGCAGTGTCTGCCACAGGCATGATGACACTTTTATCTATATGGCTCACATGAACTAGCACTCCCCTGTAGTTAAAATAAAATAAAGGCAGCCTCTTGTCACATGCTTTAAGGGCTTAGAAATTATCATATGAGCCTTCCTAGGTTTCACTTTCAACTAAGAATACCAAGAGAACAAAGCAAAATTGGTGATAAAAGTAAATTTAGAAAGTTGTTTAAAATTACATGCCCTATTTGAAACATGAATGTTTTTTTTTTGGATTTGACTGTCCCTTTAAGTGAATGAAGTCATGTAAACCTAGGCAGTTTTTTTTTAACACACATTTTGTCCATTTCATTTATATGCACATTTTCCATAGAGTATTTTGCAGGGGGCTTAACAAGTTTCTAAGACGTTAATATTTATCTTGACTCTCATTAAAGGGACAATCTAGTCAAAATTAAACTTTCATGATTCAGATAGGGTATGCAATTTTAAACAAATTACTTTATCATGAAATGTGCTTTTGTTCTCATGGTATTCTTTGAAAGCTAAATCTAGGTAGGCTCATACTATTTTCTAAGCCCTCAAATTTTGCCTTTTTTCCTCAGTGCATTTTTACAGGTTTTCACAGCTAGACAGCACTTGTTTATTTGTTCTATATAGATAACACTGTGCTCACTAACTTGAAGTTATTTATGATTCAGCACTGATTGGCTAAAATGCAAGTCTGTCAAAATAACTGAAAGTGAAGGTAAACTTTGATGAAAGCCTGTTTTTTAAAAATAAGATTAAAACAGGGACACTTTCATTCATCAAAGTTTACAAAGCAGCCGTTTTGATTAAACTTTTTTTTCTTTTCACAGGCAGAGCAGCTTCCCCCTCCTGGAAATCCTCTCTTCACACGTCATCTATGACTAATCTGGCTTCCTCCAATCACAGCATGGCCTCAGGCAATGACTAACCTAGGGGGAAAGCCGTGATTGGAGGAAGCCGGATTAGTCATTGATGACGTATGAAGAGAGGATTTCCAGGAGGGGGAAGCTGCTCTGGCTGTGAAAAGAAAAAAAGGTAATTTTTTAATCAAAACGGCTGCTTTTTAAACTTTGAATGAAAGTGCCCCTGTTTTTAATAGTATTTTTAATAAACGGGTTTTGATTCACCAGTTTACCTTCACTTGAAATAAGGTGGTAGTCTGCAGAGGCTTAGATACAAGAAAATCAGAGGTTAAAAGTGTATTAATATACCAATGTTGGTTATGCAAAACTGGGGACTGGATAATAAAGGGATTACCTATCTTTTTAAACAATAACATTTTGCAAGTAGAATGTCCCTTTAAATGACTGTTTGTGTGTATATAATATGCCAAACTAAATTTTGAAGGTCTTTCACTTCAGATCTGTCTTAAAATTGAATTGTCTGATATGTAGCAAACACACACATACATTTATATACTTTTAAATAGTACAACATTTTATATTATTTATAAAGGTTACTTAAAGGGACAGTTTTATGTTTCGTAATTCTTCACTATGTGCAGAATTATGTAACATTAAAGGGATAGTGTACACCAATTTTCATATAACTGCATGTAATAGACACTACTAAAAATAAAAAAATGTGCACAGATGATCTAAAAATCCAGTATAAAACCTTTTAAAAATTTACTTAGAAGCTCCCAGTTTAGCATTGTCGATTAGGTAGTCTGGGACATCCACTGAAAGGGGCTGGGTAAACAAAAAGAGCAAACACTCCCTATCTCCCCCCTTCCCTGCATATGGAAAGACAAATTACAATAAACAGGATCTAACGCGTGTATACATCTGGCACTGTGGGGCTTGGTTAGGAGTCTGAAAATCAGCACAATGTTATTGAGAAAATAAGCAAAACTATACATTTTTATAAAAACATTTCCAGATGGGCTATATAAATCTACAAAACATTTATGCACAGAACAATCTAGTGTACAATGGCCCTTTAACTTAGTGATATCTGCAAAAAATAAGAGTTAGAGCTATACTTGCCTTGCATTCTTTGCTAGCCTCTTCTGATCCTGTCTCTTTTGAAAAGCGCGTCACTGGGCACACTGTCCTATCACAGCGCTCTCGATAGCACCATTGAACTAAATGTACCGCAGTCCAGTGCTGGTTAAAGTTGTCAGCACATAGTGCAGAATTGTTATATTTACATTTACTGTCCCCTTAAAGTGAAGGTAAACTTTGATGAATGAAAGCCCGTTTTTAAAAAAAAAATAAAAATATTTATAAAAATACTATTAAAAACAGGGGCATTTTCATTCATCAAAGTTTACAAAGCAGCCGTTATGATTAAAAACTTACCTCTTTTCTTTGCACAGCCAGAGCAGCTTGCCCCACCCGGAGATCCCCTCTTCACATGTCATCAATGACTAATCCAGCTTCCTCCAATCACGGCTTTCCCCCTAGGGTAGTCATTGCCTTAGGCCATGCTGTGATTGGAGGAAGCTGGATTAGTCATTGATGACATGTGAAGAGAGGATCTCCGAGTGGGGGAAGCTGCTCTGACTGTGCAGAGAAGAGAGGTAAGTTTTTTTAATCAAAATGGCTGCTTTGTAAACTGTAAATGAAAGTGCCCCTGTTTTAATAGTATTTTTAAAAAACGGGCTTTCATTCATCAAAGTTTACCTTCACTTTAAAGTGAAGGTCAATTTTGATGAATTAGTGCCCGGTTTTTAATAATCCTATTAAAAACAAGGGCACTTTAATTCATCAAAATTGACATTTCACTTGTTTTCTTCAAAAACTTACCTTTTAATCCGGGCAGCCGCTACAGCACTTCCTCCGCCCTTCGCAAGCCGTCTTCGCGGGTCCAAAATGACTAATCCGGCTTCCTCCAATCAGCCGGATTCGTAATTTCTGACGTCTGGAGAGGCTTCCGAAGGCCTTGGGAATCACTGAAGCAGCTGTCAGAATGAAAAGGTAAGTTTTTGAAGAAAAAGAGTGAAATGTCAATTTTGATGAATTAAAGTGCCCTTGTTTTTAATAGGATTATTAAAAACCGGGTACTAATTCATTAAAATTGACCTTTACTTTAAGCTATCTAAAGTATACTTCTAACAACATAAATTGATTTAATGTTTGTGCAACAAACATTGAGAAAAAAAGTTATTATTGGCTTAAATTTTAGCCAATATTATTAGTGTAATGTTCTGTAGTGGCTTATGTAGTAATGCAAAAGTGCAGTTCTCAAACTTTTTTTTTCTCATCCCTTGTGATTTGTCTACAACTGATTTTTACCTTATGTGGAATGTATACCACCATGTTAACATGTTTTAAATAAGGGAAATCAGTATGTAGTTGTTAATGTCTTCCATATAGCAAGATTTAAAAGCCATTAAAGTGAAAAAAATTACATGCTCTCAAAATTTGTCTGTGTGTAAAATGTTAGCACCCACAACTCTGTGTATTTAACCTTCTCCAAGGGGGTTAGAATACTATTTGGAAGCTGCAAAGAACGGCTGGTGAGCCAATTTGCAACAGTAGTCACACAACTTGGTCATGTGACTACCACTGCTAATTGGTTTGCTAGCTGTTTCTACTCGGGACCAGCAGTTCTCTGCTGCTTTTGAGAGCGGCCCTTTGTGGGGGTTAAGCACAAGGTTACCGGGTCGCTAGTTATAAAATTACATGTAATAATAAATCGGAGCATGTCATTTTCTGCTATAATGGCCCTTTAAGAACAGGCATAGCCTTAATTCCAGCGCACACTATTTCTAGTGCACCTTTGCAAACTCTCTTGGTGTTTTGAATACGTTTAATAATTTTAGAGTATTCTATTGACTGTTTTGCTTTCCATTTTACCACTTACAGGTGTTACAATATTGAGCTGTCATAATGAGCAATTCCAGCTTGTCGGCTTCACAGAGCCTGCGTAAGTATCATAGTAATTACCCCATCAAAATTTTGTGCAAATTGCTGCAGTTTCTTTTTTCTCTTGTAGGGAGATTTTCCAATTGTATTTGTTTACATTACAAGCTTGAATATAACATTCGTTAACTGTTTTGGGAGGTGGTGAAATTTATTTCTCCTATAGTTTACTTTAGATCTCCCTGTACTTCCTTTTTAAATGTACTTTTTTATTCTCCCTTGGTTGCTAGGTTTCTCCTCTCTCCGTCTCCTATTTCAATGTTTTCTTGTCTATTTAAATTCTCTTCCTACTTTTTATATGTAGAACCTTAGATGGTCATTCTGGTGTAAAAATATATATATATTTTTTTAAATTATCTTTAAACATGCTAAAAACTTAGGCCTAGATTTAGAGTTGGGCGGTAGCCGTGAAAACCAGCGTTGGAGGCTCCTAACGCTGGTTTTTACCGCCCTCTGGTATTTGGAGCCAGTCATTAAAGGGTCTAACGCTCACTTTCCAGCCGCGACTTTTCCATACCGCAGATCCCCTTACGTCAATTGCGTATCCTATCTTTTCAATGGGATCTTTCTAACGCCGGTATTTAGAGTCGTGGCTGAAGTGAGCGTTAGAAATCTAACGACAAAACTCCAGCCGCAGAAAAAAGTCAGTAGTTAAGAGCTTTCTGGGCTAACGCCGGTTTATAAAGCTCTTAACTATTGTGCTCTAAAGTACACTAACACCCATAAACTACCTATGTACACCTAAACCGAGGTCCACCCATATCGCCGCCACTATATTTAAATTTTTTAACCCCTAATCTGCCGATCCGTACACCGCCGCCACTTACGTTGTCCCTATGTACCCCTAATCTGCTGCCCCTAACACCGCCAACCCCTATATTATATTTATTAACCCCTAATCTGCCCCCTCAACGTCGCCTCCACCTGCCTACACTTATTAACCCCTAATCCGCCTCACTCCCGCCTCAATAACCCTATAATAAATAGTATTAACCCTAATCTGCCCTCCCTAACATCGCCGACACCTAACTTCAAACATTAACCCCTAATCTGCCGACCGGAGCTCACCGCTATTCTAATAAATTTTTTAACCCCTAAAGCTAAGTCTAACCCTAACACCCCCCTAAGTTAAATATAATTTAAATCTAACGAAATAAATTAACTCTTATTAAATAAATTATTCCTATTTAAAGCTAAATACTTACCTGTAAAATAAATCCTAATATAGCTACAATATAAATTTATAATTATATTGTAGCTATTTTAGGATTTATATTTACTTTACAGGTAACTTTGTAATTATTTTAACCAGGTACAATAGCTATTAAATAGTTAATAACTATTTAATAGTTACCTAGTTAAAATAATTACCAAATTACCTGTAAAATAAATCCTAACCTAAGTTACAATTAAACCTAACACTACACTATCAATACATTAATTAAATACAATACCTACAAATAAATACATTTAAATAAACTAACTAAAGTACAAAAAATAAAAAAGAACTAAGTTACAAACATTAGAAAAATATTACAACAATTTTAAACTAATTACACCTACTCTAAGCCCCCTAATAAAATAACAAAGCCCCCCCCAAAATAAAAAAAATGCCCTACCCTATTCTAAATTACAAAAGTTCAACGCTCTCTTACCTTACCAGCCCTTAAAAGGGCCCTTTGCGGGGCATGCCCCAAAGAATTCAGCTCTTTTGCCTGTAAAAAAAAAACATACAATACCCCCCCCCCCCCAACATTACAACCCACATACCCCTAATCTAACCCAAACCCCCCTTAAATAAACCTAACACTAAGCCCCTGAAGATCTTCCTACCTTGTCTTCACCATGCCAGGTATCACCGATCGTTCCAGGCTCCGAAACCTTCATCCAAGCCCAAGCGGGGGCTGGCGATCCATAATCCGGCGGCTGAATAGGTCCAGAAGAGGCTCCAAAGTCTGGACCGGCAACCATCTTGATCCAAGCGGCATCTTCTATCTTCATCCGATGACGACCGGCTCCATCTTGAAGACCTCCACCGCAGACCCATCTTCTTCTTCCGACGACTTCCCGTCGAATGACGGTTCCTTTAAGGGACGTCATCCAAGATGGCGTCCCTCGAATTCCGATTGGCTGATAGGATTCTATCAGCCAATCGGAATTAAGGTAGGAAAATTCTGATTGGCTGATGGAATCAGCCAATCAGAATCAAGTTCAATCAGCCAATCAGATTGAGCTCGCATTCTATTGGCTGATCGGAACAGCCAATAGAATGCGAGCTCAATCTGATTGGCTGATTGAATCAGCCAATCGGATTGAACTTGATTCTGATTGGCTGATTCCATCAGCCAATCAGAATTTTCCTACCTTAATTCCGATTGGCTGATAGGATTCTATCAGCCAATCGGGATTCGAGGGACGCCATCTTGGATGACGTCCCTTAAAGGAACAGTCATTCGACGGGAAGTCGCCGGAAGAAGAAGATGGGTCCGCGGTGGAGGTCTTCAAGATGGAGCCGGTCGTCATCGGATGAAGATAGAAGATGCCGCATGGATCAAGATGGTTGCCGTTTTTTTTTTTTTTTTTTTTACAGGCAAAAGAGCTGAATTCTTTGGGGCATGCCCCGCAAAGGGCCCTTTTAAGGGCTGGTAAGGTAAAAGAGCTTTGAACTTTTGTAATTTAGAATAGGGTAGGGCATTTTTTTATTTTGGGGGGCTTTATTTTATTAGGGGGCTTAGAGTAGGTGTAATTAGTTTAAAATTGTTGTAATTTTTTTCTAATGTTTGTAAATATTTTTTTATTTTTTGTAACTTAGTTCTTTTTTATTTTTTGTACTTTAGTTAGTTTATTTAATTGTATTTATTTGTAGGTATTGTATTTAATTAATTTATTGATAGTGTAGTGTTAGGTTTAATTGTAGATAATTGTAGGTATTTTATTTAATTAATTTATTGATAGTGTAGTGTTAGGTTTAATTGTAACTTAGGTTAGGATTTATTTTACAGGTAATTTTGTAATTATTTTAACTATTTTAGCTATTAAATAGTTCTTAACTATTTAATAGCTATTGTACCTGGTTAAAATAAATACAAAGTTACCTGTAAAATAAATATAAATCCTAAAATAGCTACAATATAATTATAATTTATATTGTAGCTATATTAGGGTTTATTTTACAGGTAAGTATTTAGCTTTAAATAGGAATAATTTATTTAATAAGAGCTAATTTATTTCGTTAGATTTAAATTATATTTAACTTAGGGGGGTGTTAGGGTTAGACTTATCTTTAGGGGTTAATCCATTTATTACAGTAGCGGCGAGATTCGGTCGGCAGATTAGGGGTTAATAATTGAAGTTAGGTGTCGGCAATGTTAGGGAGGGCAGATTAGGGGTTAATACTATTTATTATAGGGTTATTGAGGCCGGGAGTGAGGCAGATTAGGGGTTAATAACTTTATTATAGGTGCGGTCCGCTCGGCAGATTAGGGGTTAATAAGTGTAGGCAGGTGGAGGCGACGTTGAGGGGGGCAGATTAGGGGTTAATAAATATAATATAGGGGTCGGCGGTGTTAGGGGCAGCAGATTAGGGGTACACAGGGATAATGTAGGTAGCGGCGGTTTACGGAGCGGCAGATTAGGGGTTAAAAAAATATGCAGGTGTCAGCGATAGCGGGGGCGGCAGATTAGGGGTTAATAAGTGTAAGGTTATGGGGTGTTTAGACTCGGGGTACATGTTAGGGTGTTAGGTGCAGACGTAGGAAGTGTTTCCCCATAGAAAACAATGGAGCTGCGTTAGGAGCTGAACGCTGCTTTTTTGCAGTTGTTAGGTTTTTTTTCCAGCTCAAACTGCCCCATTGTTTTCTATGGGGGAATCGTGCACGAGCACGTTTTTGAAGCTGGCCGCGTCCGTAAGCACTGCTGGAATTTAGAGTTGCAGTGGCGTTAAATTATGCTCTACGCTCCCTTTTTGGAGCCTAACGCACTGAAAACCCAGCCAGCGGTATTTAAAAGGTGCGGGGGGAAAAAAGCATGCGTAGCTAACGCACCTCTTTGGCCGCCAAACTCTAAATCTAGCCGATAGTAAAGTAGCATTTAATGTAGGCTTATGATAGGCCATGCTTTGGCAGCAGTGTTCATAACAATGTTATATGTTGTTGGAAGCACCACTGTTATACTGCACTCTGTTGGAAGTAAAAGTTAAAAATGTCTACGATTCAATGTTTCTTTTAAGGTTTTTCCCCAATATTAAGACTTAAAAAAAAAAAGTCAACTTTTGTCCCTACATAAAAGTCCAATTTTTCTTAATTTTTTTTTTTCCAGCTTGTGTTCTCTGTGGAAGGCAGGACGATTGCCCCGAGAAATTTGGAGAAAAAAAGACCTACAGTGAACACGATCTAACATTGCATTACTATTGTTTGGTTAGTGTTTTGTTAACAATCTCCTTTGCTTCTGCCAGATGATAAAACATTCTTTTTCTAACATGACTGTTCTTTAACTGTAGTTGATGTCCAGTGGTATATGGCAAAGAGGGGAAGAAGATGAAGGCGTTTATGGGTTTCTTGTCAGTGACATTAAAAAGGAAATAACCAGAGCCAGGAGGCTTGTAAGTGTTTTTCAGTCATTAACCTAAACAATCATTGGTTACTTTGGGTTACACTGTGCTTGCACTATATGAATTTTAATGTCAACTTATTGAGACATTCATACACATGCATCAAAGCTGAAATATCCTAATTATATCGAATTATTAATTTTTTTTTTCTTGTTTAAACGTTTATAAATTTAACTGGGATCTTTCTTGCCATCGCAGAGAAAAGAAGCTTTCTCTTGTTTTGCTGATGAAATTCATCTCACCTTTTTGTCTTGTAACAGAGCTTGTTTGTGTTCCTCACTGGGCTACGTGAAGTATTGATTTCTTGAAATTAAACCTAATGTAGTAAAGGGACATTATACACACACAAAATATGGGCTATTTAAATAAAGTGTTTCAAGAGAATTTGTAATTGACATGCATTAGCTATTTTGCTTCTAAATCAGGTAACAATTATGATAAAGCTTGCAGTGCTTTCACTGCATATGAATACATACGTCATACACACTTGCTAGAGAGCAAGGCTTTTTCCCTCACTGAAAGGAGGAGAGAGAAAGAGGCGCCTGATAGTGTAATAACGTAGGAATAGGCAAGCAAAACAAGCACATGTTTATGCTCGTTTTGCTTGCCTATTCCTACGTTATTACACTATCAGGCACCTCTTTCTCTCTCCTCCTTTCAGGAATTGGTCTATATCTACTCCTTATTAAAAAGAGCTGCCTTCTCAGTTGCCTTTTGGTATTGACATTTCAAGACATCACTGCTGTTAAACTCTCCAACAAGAATTTCCTTTACTCCAGAGGAACCATCAAGAACCTTTTTTCATCTACTGCTCATATTATGGTTGGACTCACTAATTCTATGATTATATATATATATATATAATTTTTTTTTTTTTTTTTTATACACACATTTTGTTTTCAGGTTTTTTATTTATCACTATTAGTTACTCATAGTTTGTCACAAATCATTCATCACACATAATTGATGAATAATTTATATATTTGCTATTTTTGCATATATTGATCTTTTTACTCACTATTTATTATGGACACTCATCTATCTATATTTAGTTATGTTGTTTTTTTCCCCTCACTCCCTAACTAGTGTCCTTACAGCCAGCCCCTATGCTGAAGCTGTCTAATGTGGAAACATTAGAAAAGCTGCCTATATAAACTAACAGCATTCAGCCATTTCTCCCCCTCTGTTCCACTGTGCAAGGATCTCACTCCCCCTCTCTCCTAACAGTTACTACGGCATTCTGCAGACACCGAGCTGAACATTTCACACACAGCTCTGTAAAACGATCTCATTATTATATTTCAGTTGTGTGTGAATTGTTCAGCTCACAATCACATAGGTGAATCCTGCCCACAGCAAAGTGGATTGTAATGCCTAAATCATAGTGGACCAGAAAACTGACAACCAGTATATGAGAAATTGCTCCCAGTTAAGATGCATTAGAGTTAACCTAAGTAAGCTGATCATTTCACACACAACTCTGAAGTATGATCCTGAGAGTTTTACAGAGCTGTGTGTGAAATGTTCAGCTAAGTGTTTGCAGAAAGCCGTCAACCGCGAGGAGAGAGGGGGCGTGAGATCCTTGCACAGTGGTACAGAAAGGGAGAAACAGTTGAGCGCTGTTAGTTTATATCTGCAGCTTTTCTATTGTTTCCACATTAGACAGCTCTAGCATGGTCGCTGGCTGTAAGCACACTAGTTAGGGAGTGAAGGGAAAAACCCTTGCTCTCTAGCTAGTGTGTATGACGTGTATAGATTCATAGTGCAGATAAAGTATTATCATTTCTTTCATGTAATTGGCAAGAGTCCATGAGCTAGTGACATATGGGATATACAATCCTACCAGGAGGGGCAAAGTTTCCCAAACCTCAAAATGCCTATAAATACACCCCTCACCACACCCACAATTCAGTTTTACAAACTTTGCCTCCTATGGAGGTGGTGAATTAAGTTTGTGCTAAGATTTCTACGTTATGCGCTTCTCAGCATTGTTGAAGCCCGATTCCTCTCAGAGTACAGCGAATGTCAGAGGGACGTGAAGGGAGTATCACCTATTGAATACGATGATTTCCCTAACGGGGGTCTTTTTGATGGGTTCTCTGTTATCGGTCGTAGAGATTCATCTCCTACCTCCCTTTTCAGATCGACGATATACTCTCAAATTTACCATTACCTCTACTAAAGAACTGTTTTAGTACTGGTTTGGCTATCTGCTATTTGTGGATGGGTGTCTTTTGGTAAGTATGTTTTTATTACTTAAGACACTCTCAGCTATGGTTTGGCACTTTATGCAATTTATATAAAGTTATAAATATATGTATTGTACTTATATTTGCCATGAGTCAGGTTCATGTATTTCCTTCTGCAGACTGTCAGTTTCATATTTGGGGAATATAAACATCTTTTCTCTTGTTAAGTGTAGTCAGTCCACGGGTCATCCATTACTTATGGGATTATATCTCTTCCCCAACAGGAAGTTGCAAGAGGATTACCCAAGCAGAGCTGCTATATAGCTCCTCCCCTCACATGTCATATCCAGTCATTCTCTTGCAACCTAACTAAAGATAGGTCGTTGTGAGAGGTCTGTGGTGTTTTTAAACTTAGTTTATTTCTTCAATCAAAAGTTTATTTTAAATGGCACCGGAGTGTGCTGTTTGTTTCTCTGGCAGCATTAGAAGAAGAATCTGCCTGCGTTTTCTATGATCTTAGCAGACGTAACTAAGATCCACTGGCTGTTCTCGCACATTCTGAGGAGTGAGGTAACTTCAGAAAAGGGGAATAGCATGCAGGGCCCCCCTGCAAACGAGGTATGTGCAGTAAATTATTTTTCTAAGCAATGGAATTGACTGAGAAATTACTGCTGATACCAATGTAATGTAAGTTCAGCCTTAAATGCAGTGGTAGCGACTGGTATTAGGCTGAGGAGTGTGTGTACACTGAAGTATTTTTCTAGGGAATGGAATTTGACTCAGAAAATACTGTTAATACTGAAGTAATGTGTGAGCCTTAACTGCAGTAAAAGCGACTGGTAGCAGGCTTATTAATAACACTTCATAACTTTTAAAATGTATGTTCAAAACGTTTACTGGCATGTTAATCGTTTTTTGTGAGGTACTTGGTGATAAAACTTATTGGGGCATAATTTTTACCACATGGCTAACTTTTGTTTCTGCATAGAAACAGTTAACTGAGCTTCCCCACTGTTGTAATATGAGTGGGAGGGGCCTATTTTAGCGCTTTTTTGCGCAGTAAAAATTCAGTCACAATCTTCCTACTTCATCCTCCTTGATCCAGGACGTCTCTAGAGAGCTCAGGGGTCTTCAAAATTCATTTTGAGGGAGGTAATCAGTCACAGCAGACCTGTGACAGTGTGTTTGACTGTGATAAAAACGTTAATTATTAAATTGTTATCCGTTTTTGGGTATTAAGGGGTTAATCATCCATTTGCTGGTGGGTGCAATCCTTTGCTAACTTAATACATTTACTGTGAAAATTTGGTTGCTATAACTGATTTGGTTCATTATTTCAACTGTGACAGCTTTTTGTGCTTCTTAAAGGCACAGCAGCGTTTTTTATATTGCTTGTAAATTTATTTGAAAAGTATTTTCCAAGCTTGCTAGTCTCATTGCTAGTCTGTTTAAACATGTCTGACACAGATGAATCTGTTTGTTCACTATGTATGAAGGCCAATGTGGAGCCCCATAGAAAGTTGTGTACTAAATGCGTTGATGTAACTTTAAATGAAAGTCAGTCTTTACATGCAAAGAAATTATCACCAGACAACGAGGGGGAAGTTATGCCGACTAACTCTCCTCACGTGTCAGTACCTTCGCCTCCCGCTCAGGAGGTGCGTGATTTTGTGGCGCCAAGTACATCAGGGAGGCCCTTACAAATCACTTTGCAAGACATGGCTACTGTTATGACAGGAGTATTATCTAAATTGCCAGAATTAAGAGGCAAGCGTGATAGCTCTGGGTTAAGGACAGAGCTCGCTGATGATGTGAGAGCCATGTCCGATACTGCGTCACAATTTGCAGAACATGAAGACGGAGAGCTTCATTCTGTGGGTGACGGATCTGATCCAGGGAGACTGGATTCAGAGATTTCTAATTTTAAATTTAAGCTTGAGAACCTCCGCATATTGCTAGGGGAGGTATTAGCGGCTCTGAATGATTGTAACACGGTTGCAATTCCAGAAAAATTATGTAGGTTGGATAGATACTATGCGGTACCGGTGTGTACTGACGTGTTTCCTATACCTAAAAGGCTTACAGAGATTATTAGCAAGGAGTGGGATAGACCCGGTGTGCCTTTTTTCACTCCTCCAATATTTAGGAAAATGTTTCCTATAGACGCCACCACACGAGAATTATGGCAGACGGTCCCTAAGGTGGAGGGAGCGGTTCTACTTTAGCTAAGCGTACCACTATCCCGGTGGAGGATAGTTGTGCCTTTTCAGATCCAATGGATAAAAAATTAGGTTACCTTAAGAAAATGTTTGTTCAACAAGGTTTTATCTTACAGCCCCTTGCATGCATTGCGCCTGTCACTGCTGCGGCGGAATTCTGGTTTGAGTCTCTGGAAGAGGCCATTCGCACAGCTCCATTGGATGAAATTATGAACAAGCTTAAAGCACTTAAGCTAGCTAACGCATTTGTTTCTGATGCCGTCGTACATTTAACCAAACTTACGGCTAAGAACTCCGGATTCGCCATCCAAGCGCGCAGAGCGCTATGGCTTAAATCCTGGTCAGCTGACGTGACTTCTAAATCTAAATTGCTTAATATTCCTTTCAAAGGGCAGACCTTATTCGGGCCCGGCGTGAAAGAAATTATCGCTGACATTACGGGAGGTAAGGGCCATGCTCTGCCTCAGGACAGGGCCAAATCAAAGGCCAAACAGTCTAATTTTCGTGCCTTTCGTAACCTCAAGGCAGGAGCAGCATCAACTTCCTCCGCTCCAAAACAGGAAGGAGCTGTTGCCCGTTACAGACAGGGCTGGAAAACTAACCAGTCCTGGAACAAGGGCAAGCAGGCCAGAAAACCTGCTGCTGCCCCTAAGACAGCATGAAGAGAGGGCCCCCTATCCGGAAACGGATCTAGTGGGGGGCAGACTTTCTCTCTTCGCCCAGGCTTGGGCAAGAGATGTCCAGGATCCCTGGGCGTTGGATATCATATCTCAGGGATATTTTCTGGACTTCAAAGCTTCTCCTCCACAAGGGAGATTTCATCTTTCAAGGTTATCAGCAAACCAAATAAAGAAAGAGGCGTTTCTACGCTGTGTACAAGACCTCTTACTAATGGGGGTGATCCACCCAGTTCCGCGGACTGAACACGGGCAGGGATTCTATTCAAATCTGTTTGTGGTTCCCAAGAAAGAGGGAACCTTCAGACCAATCTTGGACTTAAAAATCCTAAACAAATTCCTAAGAGTTCCATCATTCAAAATGGAAACTATTCGAACCATCCTACCCATGATCCAAGAGGGTCAGTACATGACCACTGTGGACTTAAAGGATGCCTACCTTCACATACCGATTCACAAGGATCATTATCGGTACCTAAGATTTGCCTTCCTAGACAGGCATTACCAGTTTGTAGCTCTTCCCTTCGAGTTAGCTACGGCTCCAAGAATCTTTACAAAGGTTCTGGGCTCACTTCTGGCGGTACTAAGACCGCGAGGCATAGCGGTGGCTCCGTACCTAGACGACATTCTGATACAAGCGTCAAGTTTTCAAATTGCCAAGTCTCATACAGAGATAATTCTGGCATTTTTGAGGTCGCATGGGTGGAAGGTGAACGTGGAAAAGAGTTCTCTATTACCACTCACAAGGGTTCCCTTCCTAGGGACTCTTATAGATTCTGTAGAGATGAATATTTACCTGACGGAGGCCAGGTTATCAAAACTTCTAAATGCTTGCCGTGCCCTTCATTCCATTCCACACCCGTCAGTAGCTCAGTGCATGGAAGTAATCGGCTTAATGGTAGCGGCAATGGACGTAGTACCATTTGCGCGACTGCATCTCAGACCGCTGCAATTGTGCATGCTAAGTCAGTGGAATGGGGATTACTCAGATTTGTCCCCTCTACTAAATCTGGATCAAGAGACCAGAGATTCTCTTCTATGGTGGCTTTCTCGGCCCCACCTGTCCAAGGGGATGACCTTTCGCAGGCCAGATTGGACGATTGTAACAGACGCCAGCCTTCTAGGTTGGGGCGCAGTCTGGAATTCCCTGATTCCGTTCCAGATTCAGGATTTGGATTTTGGACTAGTTGAACTGTCCATTTTATTATTCCTATCACTTACAACAGTGGTCTGGTTTCATTGGGTTTATGACTAAACTTGTCATTATTTCATACATGTTATTTTTGTTTATATATTTTGTATATAGGTTTTTGGCTCACTGATTTTTATATATTAGTTTTTTTCTTGGAATTCCCTGAAGGCTCAGGGATCATGGACTCAGGAGGAGAAACTCCTCCCAATAAATATTCTGGAGTTAAGAGCAATATTCAATGCTCTTCTAGCTTGGCCTCAGTTAGCAACTCTGAGGTTCATCAGATTTCAGTCGGACAACATCACGACTGTGGCTTACATCAATCATCAAGGGGGAACCAGGAGTTCCCTAGCGATGTTGGAAGTCTCAAAGATAATTCGCTGGGCAGAGTCTCACTCTTGCCACCTGTCAGCAGTCTACATCCCAGGCGTGGAGAACTGGGAGGCAGATTTTCTAAGTCGCCAGACTTTTCATCCGGGGGAGTGGGAACTTCATCCGGATGTCTTCGCTCAACTGATTCATCCTTGGGGCAAACCAGATCTGGATCTCATGGCGTCTCGCCAGAACGCCAAGCTTCCTTGCTACGGATCCAGGTCCAGGGACCCGGGAGCGGTGCTGATAGATGCTCTGACAGCCCCTTGGGTTTTCAACATGGCTTATGTGTTTCCACCATTTCCGATGCTTCCTCGACTGATTGCCAAGATCAAACAGGAGAGAGCATCGGTGATTCTGATAGCGCCTGCGTAGCCACGCAGGACCTGGTATGCAGACCTAGTGGACATGTCGTCCTGTCCACCATGGTCTCTGCCTCTGAGGCAGGACCTTCTAATTCAGGGTCCTTTCAACCATCCAAATCTAATTTCTCTGAGGCTGACTGCATGGAGATTGAACGCTTGATTCTATCAAAGCGTGGCTTCTCGGAGTCGGTTATTGATACCTTTTAATACAGGCTAGGAAACCTGTTACCAGAAGAATTTACCATAAGATATGGCGTAAATATTTGTTTTGGTGCGAATCCAAGAGTTACTCATGGAGTAAGGATAGGATTCCTAGGATATTGTCTTTTCTACAAGAGGGTTTAGAAAAGGGCTTATCCGCTAGTTCGTTAAAAGGACAGATTTCTGCTCTGTCCTTCTACACAAGCGTCTGGCAGAAATTCCAGACGTTCAGGCTTTGGCTAGGATTAAGCCTGTGTTTAAGACTGTTGCTCCGCCGTGGAGCTTAAACTTAGTTCTTAACGTTCTGCAAGGCGTTCCATTTGAACCCCTTCATTCCATTGATATCAAGCTGTTATCTTGGAAAGTTCTGTTTTTGATGGCTATTTCCTCGGCTCGAAGAGTCTCTGAGTTATCTGCCTTACATTGTGATTCTCCTTATCTGATTTTTCATTCAGACAAGGTTGTTCTGCGTACTAAACCTGGGTTCTTACCTAAGGTAGTTTCTAACAGGAATATCAATCAAGAGATTGTTATTCCATCATTGTGTCCTAACCCTTCTTCAAAGAAGGAACGACTTTTGCATAATCTGGACGTAGTCCGTGCCCTGAAGTTCTATTTGCAGGCAACTAAAGATTTTCGTCAAACTTCTTCCCTGTTGTTTACTCTGGACAGAGGAGAGGTCAAAAGGCTTCGGCTACACCTCTCTCTTTTTGGCTTCGTAGCATAATACGTTTAGCCTATGAGACTGCTGGACAGCAGCCTCCTGAAAGAATTACAGCTCATTCTACTAGAGCTGTGGCTTCCACCTGGGCCTTTAAAAATGAGGCTTCTGTTGAACAGATTTGCAAGGCTGCGACTTGGTCTTCACTTCACACTTTTTTTCAAAATTTTACAAATTTGACACTTTTGCTTCTTCGGAGGCTATTTTTGGGAGAAAGGTACTTCAGGCAGTTCCCTCCGTTTAAAGTTCCTGCCTTGTCCCTCCCTTCATCCGTGTACTTTAGCTTTGGTATTAGTATCCCATAAGTAATGGATGACCCGTGGACTGACTACACTTAACAAGAGAAAACATAATTTATGCTTACCTGATAAATTTATTTCTCTTGTAGTGTAGTCAGTCCACGTCCCGGACTGTCTTTTATGGCATATCTAAATTTTAATTAAACTCCAGTCACCACTGCACCCTATGGTTTCTCCTTTCTTGTCTTGTTTCGGTCGAATGACTGGATATGACATGTGAGGGGAGGAGCTATATAGCAGCTCTGCTTGGGTGATCCTCTTGCAACTTCCTGTTGGGAAGGGAATATATCCCATAAGTAATGGATGACCCATGGACTGACTACACTACAAGAGAAATAAATTTATCAGGTAAGCATAAATTATGTTTTTAATGAAATTTATTTCTTACCTGGGGTTTAGTCTTTTTTTTTTCAGTTGACCATTTCTTACAAATTGCGGGCGGTATTAGGCCCGCGGGTGTGACAAATGCTAAACTTGATTGCGTCATTTTGTTGCGCGAAGATTTTTTTGGAGTGAAAGAGTACGTCTGACGCAAGTTCGTCATTTCCGGCGTCATACTTGACGCCGAGACCTTTCACACGGTTGCGTCATTAGTGACGCGAGTGTGTCCTTTCCGGTTATTTTTTGGCGCCAAAAAAGTTTTAGTTACGTTGTGCGCCAAACTTTTTCATTATTTCAATACCCCATTGATGTTTGCCTCTTGATTTTTTTCAATATCAGAGGGCTTTGCTATTTGCATTTTTTCCCATTCCTGAAACTGTCATATAAGGAAATAGCTAATGTTGTTTTTTCTCTTACATTTTGCAAGATGTCTTACTTTGATCCTGCCTCAGAAGCTTCTGCTGGAACATTACTGCCTGACATCGGTTCTACCAAAGCTAAGTCATTAGTTATAAAATTGTAGAAATTATATCGCTGAATGTCATTTGTAATAGTTATTTTGATAAACTTTTACATGCAGATAATGTGTCCATCAGTAATAGTACATTGCCAGTTGCAGTTCCTTCAACTTCTAATGTGCATAATATACCTGTAAATTTTAAAGAATTTATTTCTGATTCTATTCTGAAGGCTTTTGTCTGCATTTTCACCTTCAAATATATGTAATAGGTCTTTCTTCTGTTATGTGTGATCAGTCCACGGGTCATCATTACTTCTGGGATATAACTCCTCCCCAACAGGAAATGCAAGAGGATTCACCCAGCAGAGCTGCATATAGCTCCTCCCCTCTACGTCAGTCCCAGTCATTCTCTTGCACCCAACGACTAGATAGGATGTGTGAGAGGACTATGGTGATTATACTTAGTTTTTATGACTTCAATCAAAAGTTTGTTATTTTAAAATAGCACCGGAGCGTGTTATTACTTCTCTGGCAGAGTTTGAGGAAGAATCTGACAGAGATTTTTTACTATGATTTTAACCGGAGTCGTTAAGATCATATTGCTGTTCTCGACCATCTGAGGGAGGTAAAGGCTTCAGATCAGGGGACAGCGGGCAGATGAATCTGCATTGAGGTATGTGGCAGTTTTTATTTTCTGAATGGAATTGATGAGAAAAGCCTGCCATACCGTTAAAATGACATGTATGTATACACTTCAGTATTCTGGGGATGGTATTTCACCGGAACTACTGTGTTAAGGTCACTAATCCTTTTAATAACTATTCTCATGTTAAACGTTTTTGCTGGAATGTAGAATCGTTTACATTGCTGAGGTACTGTGTGAATAAATGTTTGGGCATTATTTTCCACTTGGCAGTTTTTTGCTTTAATTGTGACAGTTTCGTTTCTCTTCACTGCTGTGTGGGAGAGGGAGGGGCCGTTTTTGGCGCTCTTTGCTACGCATCAAAAAATTCCAGTCAGCTACTTTTATATGTCCTGCATGATCCGGTTCATTTCTGACAGATCTCAGGGGTCCTTCAAACTTCTTTGAAGGGAGGTAAATTCTCTCAGCAGAGCTGTGAGAATTCTTATAGTGACTGTGTATAAAAAAAAAAAAAAACGTTGTTTTGTTTTCTTATGTACAAATTTAATTAGTGTTGTTTTTTACTAATGGGAACAAACCTTTGCTAAAAGTTGTGTTGTTTTAAAATTTGATGCAATAACTGTTTTTCAGTTCATTATTTCAACTGTCATTTAATCGTTAGTACCTCTTTGAGGCACAGTACGTTTTTTGCTAAAAAAGATTATAACCAAGTTGTAAGTTTTTTGCTAGTGTGTTAAACATGTCTGACTCAGAGGAAGATATCTGTGTCATTTGTTCCAATGCCAAGGTGGAGCCCAATAGAAATTTATGTACTAACTGTATTGATGCTACTTTAAATAAAAGTCAATCTGTACAATGTGAACAAATTTCACCAAACAGCGAGGGGAGAGTTATGCCGACTAACTCGCCTCACGCGACAGTACCTGCATCTCCCGCCCGGGAGGTGCGTGATATTTTGGCGCCTAGTACATCTGGGCGGCCATTACAGATAACATTACAAGATATGGCTACTGTTATGACTGAAGTTTTGTCTAAATTACCTGAACTAAGAGGCAAGCGTGATCACTCTGGGGTGAGAACAGAGTGCGCTGACAATGCTAGGGCCATGTCTGATACTGCGTCACAGCTCGCAGAGCATGAGGACGGAGAGCTTCATTCTGTGGGTGACGGTTCTGATCCAAACAGATTGGACTCAGATATTTCAAATTTTAAATTTAAATTGGAGAACCTCCGTGTACTACTAGGGGAGGTCTTAGCAGCTCTCAACGATTGTAACACTGTTGCAATACCAGAGAAACTGTGTAGGTTGGATAAATACTTTGCGGTACCGGCGAGTACTGACGTTTTTCCTATACCTAAGAGACTAACTGAAATTGTTACTAAGGAGTGGGATAGACCCGGTGTGCCGTTCTCACCCCCTCCAATATTTAGAAAGATGTTTCCAATAGACGCCACCACTCGGGACTTATGGCAAACGGTCCCCAAGGTGGAGGGAGCAGTTTCTACTTTAGCTAAGCGTACCACTATCCCGGTGGAGGATAGCTGTGCTTTCTCAGATCCAATGGATAAAAAATTAGAGGGTTACCTTAAGAAAATGTTTGTTCAACAAGGTTTTATATTACAACCCCTTGCATGTATCGCGCCGATTACGGCTGCGGCAGCATTTTGGATTGAGTCGCTTGAAGAGAACCTTAGTTCCTCTACGCTAGACGACATTACGGACAGGCTTAGAGTCCTTAAACTAGCTAATTCTTTCATTTCGGAGGCCGTAGTACATTTAACCAAACTTACGGCTAAGAACTCAGGATTCGCCATACAGGCACGCAGGGCACTGTGGCTAAAATCCTGGTCAGCTGATGTTACTTCTAAGTCCAAATTACTTAATATACCTTTCAAGGGGCAGTCCTTATTCGGGCCCGGTTTGAAAGAAATTATCGCTGACATTACGGGAGGTAAGGGCCACGCCCTACCTCAAGACAAGGCCAAAGCTAAGGCTAGACAGTCTAATTTTCGTCCCTTTCGGAATTTCAAAACAGGAGCAGCATCAACCTCCACTGCACCAAAACAGGAAGGAGCTGTTGCTCGTTACAGGCAAGGCTGGAAGCCTAACCAGTCCTGGAACAAAAGCAAGCAGGCCAGGAAACCTGCTGCTGCCCCAAAGACAGCATGAACCGAGAGCCCCCGATCCGGGACCGGATCTAGTAGGGGGCAGACTCTCTCTCTTCGCCCAGGCCTGGGCAAGAGATGTTCAGGATCCCTGGGCACTAGAGATCATATCTCAGGGATACCTTCTAGACTTCAAATTATCTCCCCCAAGAGGGAGATTTCATCTGTCAAGGTTGTCAACAAACCAGATAAAGAAAGAAGCGTTTCTACGCTGCGTACAAGATCTGTTAACAATGGGAGTGATCCATCCGGTTCCGTGGTCGGAACAAGGACAAGGGTTCTACTCAAACCTGTTTGTGGTTCCCAAAAAAGAGGGAACTTTCAGGCCAATCTTAGATTTAAAGACTCTAAACAAATTACTAAGAGTTCCATCGTTCAAAATGGAAACTATTCGGACTATTTTACCCATGATCCAAGAGGGTCAGTACATGACCACAGTGGATTTAAAGGATGCTTACCTTCACATACCGATCCACAAAGATCATCACCGGTATCTAAGGTTTGCCTTCTTAGACAGGCACTACCAGTTTGTAGCTCTTCCATTCGGATTGGCTACGGCTCCAAGAATCTTCACAAAGGTTCTGGGTGCCCTTCTAGCGGTACTAAGACCGCGAGGGATTTCGGTAGCTCCGTACCTAGACGACATTCTAATACAAGCTTCAAGCTTTCAAACTGCCAAGTCTCATACAGAGTTAGTTCTGGCATTTCTAAGGTCGCATGGATGGAAAGTGAACGAAAAGAAGAGTTCTCTCTTTCCTCTCACAAGAGTTCCATTCTTGGGGACTCTTATAGATTCTGTAGAAATGAAGATTTACCTGACAGAAGACAGGTTAACAAAACTTCAAAATGCATGCCGCGTCCTTCATTCCATTCAACACCCGTCAGTAGCTCAATGCATGGAGGTGATCGGCTTAATGGTAGCGGCAATGGACATAGTACCTTTTGCACGCCTACACCTCAGACCGCTGCAACTATGCATGCTAAGTCAGTGGAATGGGGATTACTCAGATTTGTCCCCTACTCTGAATCTGAATCAAGAGACCAGAAATTCTCTTCTATGGTGGCTTCATCGGCCACACCTGTCCAGGGGAATGCCATTCAGCAGGCCAGACTGGACAATTGTAACAACAGACGCCAGCCTACTAGGTTGGGGCGCTGTCTGGAATTCTCTGAAGGCTCAGGGACTATGGAATCAGGAGGAGAGTCTCCTTCCAATAAACATTCTGGAATTGAGAGCAGTTCTCAATGCCCTTCTGGCTTGGCCCCAGTTAATAACTCGGGGGTTCATCAGGTTTCAGTCGGACAACATCACGACTGTAGCTTACATCAACCATCAGGGAGGGACAAGAAGCTCCCTAGCAATGATGGAAGTATCAAAGATAATTCGCTGGGCAGAGTCTCACTCTTGCCACCTGTCAGCAATCCACATCCCGGGAGTGGAGAACTGGGAGGCGGATTTCTTGAGTCGCCAGACTCTTCATCCGGGGGAGTGGGAACTTCATCCGGAGGTCTTTGCCCAAATACTTCGACGTTGGGGCAAACCAGAGATAGATCTCATGGCGTCTCGCCAGAACGCCAAACTTCCTCGCTACGGGTCCAGATCCAGGGATCCGGGAGCAGTTCTGATAGATGCTTTGACAGCACCTTGGAACTTCAGGATGGCTTATGTGTTTCCACCCTTCCCGCTGCTTCCTCGATTGATTGCCAAAATCAAACAGGAGAGAGCATCAGTAATTCTAATAGCACCTGCTTGGCCACGCAGGACTTGGTATGCAGATCTAGTGGACATGTCATCCTGTCCGCCTTGGTCTCTACCTCTGAGACAGGACCTTCTGATACAGGGTCCATTCAAACATCAAAATCTAACTTCTCTGAAGCTGACTGCTTGGAAATTGAACGCTTGATTTTATCAAAACGTGGTTTTTTCTGAGTCGGTTATTGATACCCTGATTCAGGCTAGGAAGCCTGTTACCAGAAGGATTTACCATAAAATATGGCGGAAATACCTATACTGGTGCGAATCCAAAGGTTACTCCTGGAGTAAGGTTAGGATCGCTAGGATATTGTCTTTTCTACAAGAAGGTTTAGAAAAGGGTTTATCAGCTAGTTCATTAAAGGGACAGATTTCAGCTCTGTCCATCTTGTTACACAGACGTCTGTCAGAAAATCCAGACGTCCAGTCCTTTTGTCAGGCTTTAGCTAGGATCAAGCCTGTGTTTAAAGCTGTTGCTCCACCATGGAGTTTAAACTTAGTTCTTAACGTTTTACAGGGTGTTCCGTTTGAACCCCTTCATTCCATTGATATAAAAATGTTATCTTGGAAAGTTCTGTTTTTAATGGCTATTTCCTCGGCTCGAAGAGTCTCTGAGTTATCAGCCTTACATTGTGATTCCCCTTATCTGATTTTTCACTCAGACAAGGTAGTTCTGCGTACTAAACCTGGGTTCTTACCTAAGGTAGTCACTAACAGGAACATCAATCAAGAGATTGTTGTCCCATCCTTGTGTCCAAATCCTTCTTCAAAGAAGGAACGTCTTTTTACACAATCTGGATGTAGTTCGTGCCCTCAAGTTCTACTTGCAGGCAACTAAAGATTTTCGCCAAACTTCTTCCTTGTTTGTCGTTTACTCTGGACAGAGGAGAGGTCAAAAAGCTTCTGCTACCTCTCTCTCTTTTTGGCTTCGTAGCATAATACGTTTAGCCTATGAGACTGCTGGACAGCAGCCTCCTGAAAGAATTACAGCTCACTCCACTAGAGCTGTGGCTTCCACTTGGGCCTTTAAGAATGAGGCCTCTGTTGAACAGATTTGCAAGGCTGCAACTTGGTCTTCGCTTCATACTTTTTCCAAATTTTACAAATTTGACACTTTTGCTTCTTCGGAGACTATTTTTGGGAGAAAGGTTCTTCAGGCAGTGGTTCCTTCTGTATAATGAGCCTGCCTATCCCTCCCGTCATCCGTGTACTTTTGCTTTGGTATTGGTATCCCAGAAGTAATGATGACCCGTGACTGATCACACATAACAGAAGAAAACATAATTTATGCTTACCTGATAAATTCCTTTCTTCTGTTGTGTGATCAGTCCACGGCCCGCCCTGTTTTAAGGCAGGTAAATATCTTTTAAATTATACTCCAGTCACCACTTCACCCTTGGTTACTCCTTTCTCGTTGTTTCTTGGTCGAATGACTGGGACTGACGTAGAGGGGAGGAGCTATATGCAGCTCTGCTGGGTGAATCCTCTTGCATTTCCTGTTGGGGAGGAGTTATATCCCAGAAGTAATGATGACCCGTGGACTGATCACACAACAGAAGAAAGGAATTTATCAGGTAAGCATAAATTATGTTTTTTAAAACTTCTCATTTAGTTGATGAAATTTCAAATGACCAACAATATGATAATTTATCCTCTTCTGATAAGGATCTATCTTATTCAGTAGATCCTCCTCAGACATTGACACTGACAAATCTACTTATTTATTTTAAATTGAGTACATGTGTTCTTTATTAAATGAAGTGTTAATTACTTTGGATATTGAGGTAACCAGTCCTCTTGATGTTTTTATGCTGTTTTTAAACCTCCTGTGGTTCCTCCAGGGTTTTTTTCCTATTCCTGTGGCTATTTCTGATATGATTTCTAAGGAATGGAATAAGACAGGTACTTCTTTTTATTCCTTCTTCAAGGTTTAAAAATTGTATCCTTTACCAGCAAAATCTATAGAGTTTTGGGAAAAGATCCCCAGAGTTGATGGGGCTATTTCTACTCTTGCTAAACGTACCACTATTCCTATGGAAGATAGTACTTCCTTTGAGGATCCTTTAGATAAGAAGCTTGAATCTTATCTAAGGAAGGCCTTTTTATATTCAGGTCATCTTCTCAGACCTACAATTTCTTTGGCTGATGTTGCGGTGGCATCAACTTTCTGGTTGGAGAATTTAGCGCAACATGAATTGGATTCTGACATATCTAGCATTATTCGCTTACTGCAACATGCTATTCATTTTATTTGTGATGTTAGATCCATGTCTTTAGCTATATTAGCTAGAAGAGCTTTGTGGCTTAAATCTTGGAATGCTGATATGACATCTAAATCTAGATTACTATCTTTCTTTCCAAGGTAATAATTTATTTGGTTCTCAGTTGGATTCTATTATTTCAACTGTTATTGGGGGAAAGGGAGTTTTTTCTGCCTAAGGGTAAATCTAAGGCTTCTAACCGTTTTTCGTTGCTTTCATCAGAATAAGGAACAAAAACTCAATCCTCCCCCCAAGGAATCTGCTTCCAATTGGAAGCCTTCCTCAAATTGGAATAAATCCAAGCCTTTTAGGAAACCAAAGTCAGCCCCTAAGTCCGCATGAGGGTGCGGTCCTCATTACAGCTCAGCTGGTAGGGGGCAGATTAAGGTTTTTCAAAGATATTTGGATAAATTCTGTTCTAAATCAATGTATTCAGAGCATTGTCTCTCTAAGCTATCGAATAGGATTCAGAGTAAGACCTCCTGTGAGAAGATTTTTTCTCTCACTTATCCCAGTAAAGCCAGTGAAAGCTCAGGCTTTCCTGAAGTATGTTTCAGACCTGGAGTCTTCAGGGGTAATCATGCCAGTTCCTCTTCTGGAACAAGGTTTGGGGTTTTATTCAAATCTATTCATTGTCCTAAAGAAGGAAAATTTATTCAGTCCAGTTTTGGATCTGAAAATTTTGAATCGTTATGTAAGAGTACCAACTTTCAAGATGGTGACTATAAGGACTAATTCTGCCTTTTGTTCAGCAAGGACATTGTATGTCCACAATAGACTTGCAGGATGCATACCTTCATATTCCGATTCATCCAGAACATTATCATTTTCTGAGATTCTCTTTTCTAGACAAGCATTACCAATTTGTTGCTCTTCCATTTGGCCTAGCAACCGCTTCAAGAATCTTTTCAAAGGTTCTGGGTGTCCTACTCTCTGTATTCAGAGAACAGGGTATTGCGGTGTTTCCTTATTTGGACGTTATCTTGGTACTAGCTCAGTCTTTTGCGTACGGCAGAATCTCACACAAATCAACTAGTGTTGTTTCTTCGGAAACATGGTTGGAGGATCAATTTACCAAAATTTTCTTGATTCCTCAGACAAGGGTCACCTTTTTAGGCTTCCAGATAGATTCAGTGTCCATGACTCTGTCTCTAATAGACAAGAGACGTTTAAGATTGGTCGCGGCATGTCGGCTCCTTCAGTCTGTTATTCCCTTCAGTGGCTATATGCATGGAAGTTTTAGGTCTCATGACTGCAGCATCGGACGCAATCCCCTTTGCTCGTTTTCACATGAGACCTCTTCAGCCTTGTATGCTGAATCAATTACGACACTCTGACATGGTGGATAGATCACCATCGTTTGGTTCAAGGGGCTTCTTTTGTTCGCCCAACCTGGACTGTGATCACAACAGATACGAGTCTTTCAGGTTGGGGAGCTGTTTGGGGGTCTCTGACAGCACAAGGGGTTTTGGAAATCTCAAGAGGCGAGATTACCAATAAATATATTAGAACTCTTCAGTTTTGGCCTCTACTAAGAGAACCGTTCATTTGTTTTCAGACAGACAATATCACAACTGTGGCTTATGTCAATCATCAGGGTGGGACTCACAGTCCCTAAGCTATGAAAGAAGTATCTTGGATACTTGCTTGGGCGGAATCAAGCTCCTGTCTAATCTCTGCGGTACATATCCCAGGTGTAGACAATTGGGAGGCGGATTATCTCAGCCGCCAGAGTTTTCATCCAGGGGAGTGGTCCCTCCATCCAGATGTGTTTTCTCATCTAAACAAGAAACTTCCCAGATAACTGTCCAGGTCCAGGGATGTTCAGGCGGAAGCAGTGGATGCGCTGACACTTCCTTAGTGTTATCAACCTGCTTACATCTTCCCGCCTCTAGTTCTCCTTCCAAGAGTGATTTCCATAATCATCATGGAACAGTCTTTTGTGTTGCTGGTGGCTCCAGCATGGCCACACAGGTTTTGGTATGCGGATCTGGTTCGGTTGTCCAGTTGCCCGCCTTGGCCACTTCAGTTACGTCCGGACCTACTATCTCAAGGTCCGTTTTTCCATCAGGTTCTCAAATCATTAAATTTGAAGGTATGGAAATTGAACGCTTAGTTCTAAGTCAGAGAGGTTTCTCTGATTCAGTGATCAAT